>NW_017387809.1:0-599017 GCF_000349305.1 Malassezia sympodialis ATCC 42132 | reverse complement strand
GCTGCCCGCGCCGCTCGGGCGAGGCCACCGCCCTGCTCGTTGCGCTGCTGCGCGCCGCGCTCGCCGAGCTGCCCGCCACGCCGGCCCCGGCCGTGTTTGTGGTGCTGACCTTGTCGTTCCTCCAGGTGCTCACGCTGCGCACGCACCTCGCGCCCGTCGACGCCCTGTGCGCCGTCCTGCAGGCCGCGCTCCCGTGGGACCTGCTCACGGCGTATGTGCGCAGCGATGCGCTGCATACCGCCGCGCCGGGCGCCGACGCGCAGTGGCGCCTCGCGCTGACGGCCAGCCCCGACGACTGGTACTTCCGCGGCCTCTCGTGGCCGACGTGGGCGCCAACGACGTCCGCACCGTGGACGCCCGACTTCCAGGGCGAGACGGACATGCTCGCTGACCGGCGCGCCGCGTCTCTCCGTGCGTGGATGCCAGGCGCCCCGATGACGACGCCGCGCGCCGCGCCGGGGCGGCACGCCCGCACGGCGCTCCTCGTGGCCCTGCTGCGCGCCCAGCTCGCGCGCTACAGCGGGAGTTCGCTGGTGTAAGGTCGGCGCACGTACCTGCGCTCCGCCTGCCCCGACGCAGGGTAGTAGGTCGTCCATGCCGCGGTGCTGTGAAAGGCGCCCGGATTGAATACATGGCACCCCTCATAGGTGAGCTCAAAGCGCTCGCAGCGGTCGGCCAGCACGAGCTGCGTCAGTCGGGACGACGTACCGCCGAGGGCATCGGATAGAGCCGCAGCGCATGCGCATACTCCCACAGCACGGGCCGCACGAGCGGCGGGAGCGGGCACAGGTGCGCCTGGTCCAGGAGCGTCGACACGAGGTACTTGGGCATGTCCGCCGCACTGAGGTCGTCGCGCAGCAGCACGGCATGGCGCAGCATCTTGCGCAGGAGGTCGTCGCGGAACACGACGATCTCTTGGGAGTAGTACACGAGGCGGCACGGGTTGCTCATCCAGTGCACACGCGCGTCCCGCGGCAGGCGCGCCTCGAGGCGCCCCGCGATCGGCGCAGGCAGGCGCGGCCGCGGCAAGACGCCCGTCGCCGCGGGGTCGTTCGGGCCCGGCACAAACACAAGGTGGCAGGCCGCCAGCACGCGGGGGCACTGCGCGAGCAGGTCGCCCAGCTGCGCAAAGCTGTCGGCGTACGCGGCCAGCGCGCCGTCCGCCTCGAGCGGCACCGAGCTAAAGTGCCCGCAGAGCACGATGGCCAGCGGCAGAAAGTCGGCGTCCTCGTAGCCCTGCAGGATCGCACGCAGGCGCGAAAGCGTCGTGGGCTCATTGAGGAACACGTCCGACAGCACGGCCACACACACGTCGGGGTGCTGCAGCTCCTGCGCACGCAGCGCCGGCACATGCTTCGGCGGCACCGCGCCCGTGCCGTGCCAGTCGAGGTGCCCCGTCAGCGCCCGCGCACTCTCGCGCGGCTCGCTCGGCGGGTGCCCGAGCGCCAGCACCTGCAGGGTCTCCTCGGCCGTGTACTGCCCCTCGACGAGGACGTAGGCGCCCTCCGTAAACAGGCCCTCGCCCGCGACGGCGCGCGACAGGTCGAGCGCGACACTCCCGTCCGTGTCCTCGAGCGTGTACGTGCCGTCCGGCGCCGTCGACAGGCGCCCGAACAAGAGGCACGGCGCGCCCTGCCGGCCGAGCAGGTGCTTCGTCGTGCTGAGCCGCAGAAAGGCGTCGCGCTGCGCGGGGCCCGTGAGCGCGGGCAGGAAGTGCTCGTTCCGCAGCACAATGCTGCGCAGCAGCTCGTACCGCTCCCTATGGTGCGCACTCGGCGCGCGCGCGCCGGCGAGGAGCGAGGCGCCGCCCGCCTCCTCGAACACCTTGCGCGCCCCATGGAAGCAGAGCCGCGGCTGCGAGAACGCATCGCACACGCGGAAAAAGTGGCCCATGTCCGGCGCCGCGCCCTGCGTGAGCGCGCCACTCGCCGGCGTCGCGCCGTCGTCCGCGGCCTCGACGAGAAGCTGGTCGTACACTTTCTGCAGCGCCTCACGCGAGACGACATGCCCGTCGAACCCATGCGCGTGCCCCCCCGCGACGTGCTGGTCGACCAGCGCGCCAGCCAGCGCATCGAGCGCCTCGTCCGTCGCGTCCGCGTCGCGCAGCAGGTCGTGCGCCTCGAGCGTCTCGTAGACAAACTGCACCGCATCCGACTGCAGCTGGAGATGCCGCTTGCGCGTGAACGCACGCAGGATCCGGCGCCGCACGTCCGGCGGCACACGCGCGCGACCGGCGTCCATGCTGGCGAGGCCTGCGCGCGCGGCGCGCGGCGCGCCTCGTCGGCTGAGTCAGCACACCGCGCTGCCCTCCGCCGCCACGATGAGCAGGGCCGCTGCGGCGCTCGCGGCCGTCCGCGCGCGCTTCGACGCGCCCGACGCGGCCTCAGGCGCACAGCTCGTATCGACGCTGCGCGAATCACTCGATCTGCTACAGACTCCGCATGCGCTGGACGGCACGCACACGGGGAGCACCATGTCCTTTGGCATGGACGCCGTGCGCGCATGGGCGGCGCACGCCCTCCAAGCCGCGCCGTCCGTGCGTGATGCCGACGTGCTCCTTCAGGACCCCGTGTGGGACGCCGCAGCGCAGCGTGTGCACGACGCCCTAGAGACGGCCTCGCCCTCCGGCGCAAACCGCCTCGCCGCGGCCACGGACCAGCTCCTGCACGTGTGGGATGCGCTGACCGAGTCGCGGCCGCCGGCGTGGGCGCACACGCTGCAGTCGATCCGCTCAGGCCGCGTGTCGCCACTCGTCGTGCAGGATCTCCTGCTCGCGCACTATGGCGTCGACGCGCTGGACGAGG
Organism: Malassezia sympodialis ATCC 42132; assembly: GCF_000349305.1. Lineage (NCBI taxonomy): Eukaryota > Fungi > Basidiomycota > Malasseziomycetes > Malasseziales > Malasseziaceae > Malassezia > Malassezia sympodialis. The sequence goes on along the minus strand of NW_017387809.1, from coordinate 596,213 downwards.
CGCCCACGCACTTCTTCACGCGCCTCTTGGACGACGTGCAGGCGGGCCTTGGGCAGGTGCGCCGCCGCTCGCACCTCGCGCTGACATTTATGCGGGTGGCGCCCGCGAGCGTGCCGTGGCTCGACGCGCTTGCCGCGCGCCTCGCGCGCGCCGACGAGCGTGCGAGCGAGCACGTGGTGGCGCACATTGTGCAGCCGCTGCTCGAGCACACGCCCCATGCGCTCGCGCCGCTCCTCGCGGCCCTCGACGCGCAGCGCAGCGCGCGCGCAACGATGGCCGTGCTCCTCGCGGCCAAGGCGCGCGCTCTGTGCGCGATCGGGGAGGCCCCCGGCCGCGTGCCGGTGCCGCGCGGCGTGCTCGACGCGTGCCTCGCCGCGGCCCAGCCGCGCCTGCACGTGGCGGCGCTGGCGCTGTGTGTCGAGGCCAAATCGCCCGCGCTGCCCCTCGGCGCGGACGAGGCCTACGGCGTGCGCCGCTTCCTGGCAGAGAGCCTGGCCCTCCCCAGCGCGGTGGCGCGGCAGGATACCCTCGCGTGCCTCGTCAAGTTGCTCGTGCGCTTGCGCACCAGTGCGAAAAACGGGCGCAGCGACGCGCTCCTGCGCGACGCGTACGAGGCCGCCGTGCGTGCCATCCACCCTGGCGCGCCGTACGCCCGCACCGTGCTCGGCGTCTCGCTCCTCCTCCTCCTCGTCGAGGCGTGCGCCGCCGCGCGCGCACCGGACCGCCTGTACGCGGGGAGTCCCCTGCACGAGGCGGTCCGCGCATTGCACAAGGCGCACCAGACGTTCCCGTCGGCGCCCCTCCCGGCGCCGCGCCCGTCGCCCGCTGTCGTGCGCCGCCTCGTGCACCTCGCCGCCGAGAGCACGTACGACGATATCCGCAGCACCGCGGCGCTCACGCTCATGCGCCTGGCCGACGACGAGTCATCGATGCTGCGCGACCCGTCGTTCCTGCTCCCGCATGTGGTGCGCCCCAGTGTCGAGCGCCTCGCGGCGCCCAAGGAGGCCGATGCGCACGCGGCCGTGCAGCTCCTGCGCCTGTACCACCGCGTCGCCGTGCCCGCGGTGCACGCGCCCGCGCTGGCGTGCATCGCGCCCGTACAGCGTACCGGCGACTGGACCGCCGACCTGCTTGCCGCCCACCTCGCGCGCGTGGACGCGCAGCTGCGCGCCAGTCCCACCCTCGCGCACGCCTCACACGCGGGCTTGCATGGCAGTCTCGCCGCGCTCACGTACCTGGCACGCGCTGCGCCGAGCGTGGACCGCGCACCGCTCACGGCGCTCGTCCAGCGCGTGTGGGCGCTCGTCGCGCCCGTGCTCTGTGCGGCAGCGCCAGAAGGCGCAGAGGACGTGTCGGAATGGGAGCGCGCGCTCGCTGCCACCGAGAGCAGCGCGGACGAACCCGTGGCTGCGCCGACGGCCACCTCGCAGCAGATCCTGTCGTTTGCGTGGCGTGCCATCAAGGAAGCGGCGGCGCTCCACGCGCTGTGTGCGCAGGACGCACCTCCGGACGCGCTGCGCGACGCCAACGAGCTCTTCCAAACGTGGCTCCTGCAGATCCGGCACCGCGGCGCGTTCAGCACCGTGTACCCCCAGTATCACGCACTCGCCCAGACCCTTTGTGCAGCGCCGACGACGCGCGCGCTGCCCAGCGCGTGGCTGCATGCCCTGCTGGACCGCGTCGACGCCCACGCCGACTCGTTCAGCACGACACGCCGCAGCGCAGGCCTCGGCTACGCCACGCTAGCGCTGCTCAGCGCGCAGGCCGCGGGAAGCCCACGCGCCGCCGAGACGCAGCGCGTCGTGGAGCGCCTCGCGCGCATGGCCCGCGACGCCGCGCCGATGCGCCGTATCCATGGCCTCAACATGCTGCGTGTGCTTGTCATGGACAGCACAATGGCACAGGCTATGCGCGCGCACCTCGGAGAGGCTCTCACGCTCGCCGTCACCTCGTTCTCGTCGGCGCACTGGAGCGTGCGCAACTCCGCCATGATGCTCTTCGCCGCGGTATCGACGCGGCATCTCGGCGTGCGCGCCTTCCAGCCAACGACTCGCGGGCCGTGGATCGATTCGCTCCTGCACGCAAGCCCCGCGCTGCGCCCGGCGCTCCTCGACACACTCACCGCGTCGGCGGCGCACGTCGGCGCCGCGGACCTCGCAGCGCTGGGGCATGGCTCGGCGCTGTACGCCGTGCTTCTCCTCCTCTCGCGCACACAGTCGTCGGCGTGGCCGGACGTCGAGGCGCTCGTCGCGCCGCTCGAGCAGTGCACGCGCAGTGCGAATGCAGCGGTCCGCTCGCTCGCTGCGTCGTGCATGGCGCGCCTCGTCCCGTCGGACCAGCGCGCGGCACTGGTCGAGCGCCTCCTGCGCGACGCGACGCCACGCGACCAAAACGCGCTCGCAGGCGCACTCGCCGTGGTGCACGCCCTCGCGTCGCCTGCCTTTGCACCGGCGGTGCGTGCGCGCGCCGACCTGCTCGAGGGCCATACGTGTGCGCCGACTCTCGCTGCCTTTATCGACGTGGCCGATGCGTGCGGCGCCGCCGATGCCGTGCGTCCTTTCGTGCAGCGCGTCGTCGGCGAGTGGACCGCGTCTCCGTGCGCGCGCGATCCCTTCGTGGTGTGGCTCCTGCCAACGCTGCTCGCTGCCGCGTGGAAGCAGCGTGTCCCTGTGCCGCGTGCACTGCTGCACAGCGATGCGGATATGTGCACGGCGCTCGTCGAGTTCCTGAGCCGTGTCCCGTCGCTCACGGATGCCCTCGAGGCGGTCGACTGGCCGCAGCGCGAGACGCACGACGATCTCGTGGCGCTCGTGCTCCGCAACGAGGCGCCGCTGGATGCGCGGCTCCACGCGGCGCGCCTCGTAGCGCAGCTGGATGCGCCGCTGGAAGCGCACGCCGACGATCTGCTCACGCTGCTTCTCACGACAGAGCATCGGCCCTTGAGCGAGGTGCTCCTGCCGCTTGTGGGGCGGCTCTGCACACCTGTGCGGCGCGAGGCGTGCGTGTGCATCTGGGACATGTGCTCGCAGCCCGAAGCGCCCGTCTCGGCGCGCCTGGGCGTCGCGCAGGCACTCGACGCAGTGCCGCGCACCGACGAGCGGCTCTATGTGATTCTCCTGCGCTTGCTGCAGGATGACGACGCCGAGGTGCGCGCCGCGGCGTGTGCGCTGTGCCCTGCGCCGTCGGTGCCGACCGACGCACCGTTCGCCAGTGTCTATGCGTTGCCACGCGGCCCACAGGCGTGCGTCGAGTGGGTGTGGTGCACAGCGCAGGGGCCTGCATTCCATGCGCACGTATGGCGCCTGCTCTCCCAAGAGGCAGGCGCCGACGACGCGGAGGCGGACGAGCTGTTCCCGAGCGAGGAGGCGAATCAGTACCATGACGCCACGGCCGACATCCTCCGCGCATACGCGGCGTGTCGGGAAGGCCGCGTGCCCATGCCGCCGGACCTCGCGCAGCGCGCGGCTGCCGCCGTGTCGCGCCTGGCGCGCCCTGTGCCGCCGGACCCGGCTGCGTACCGCGCAGCGCTGCAAGACGCGCTACTCGTGCGCCTCGCGCAGCAGGCGGGGCATTGCGAGGCCATCGACGGCGTGGCAGAGCGGCTCGAAGCTCTGCTCGTGGCGGGGGACGTGGCGCCTGCGCCCCCGTCTCGCCCCCTGCGAGTTGCGTACGCAGTCGCGCATTAACGGCAGGTTGATCTCGGACTTTTTCTTCCCGAATGTGGGCGGCGTAGAGGGGCACATGTACATGGTCGGGCAGGAGCTGCTGCGCCGGGGGCACAAGGTACGCGGCGCGACTTATGCAGGTGATTGTCATAACGCATGCGTACGAGCCAGACCGGGCGGGTGTGCGGTACCTGCCGGGGGGCATGAAGGTGTACTACGTGTCGTATGGCGTGCTTGTGCGGCAGGACACACTGCCGAACTTTTTCGCGCTCATGCCAGTACTGCGCTCGATCCTCGTGCGTGAGCGCATCGAGCTTGTGCATGCGCACCAGGCGCTCTCGAACATGGCACACGAAGGCCTGTTCCATGCCAAGTGCCTGGGCCTCAAAACCGTATTTACGGACCACTCGCTCTTTGGCTTTGCCGACGTGGGCAGTATTTTGACCAACAAGCTTCTGCGCTTTGCGCTGGCGGATGTGGACCACGTCGTGTGTGTGAGCCACACAGGGTACGTCGATATTCTCACACAGTCGCGAAAACACAGTGCTACGTGCGGCGCTCGATCCGCGGGACGTTTCGACGATCCCCAACGCGGTCGATGCGCGCCATCTATACCCGGCGCCGGCGCGCCCAACGACGGACGGCCAAGTGTGCATCGTGGTGCTCAGCCGCCTCATGTACCGCAAAGGGATCGACCTGCTCCTACAGACGATCCCGACGCTGTGCGCACGCGATGGTCGCATACACTTCGTGATTGGCGGCGACGGGCCCAAGTACGTCGAGCTCGAGCAGATGCGCGAGCAGCACATGCTACAGGAACGCGTTGAGCTGGTCGGCGCCGTGCGGCAGCGCGATGTGCGCGAGCACCTGACGCGCGGCCACATTTTCCTCAACACGTCGCTCACCGAGGCGTTCGGTACGTCGATCATCGAGGCGACGTGTGCGGGTCTGTATGTCGTCACGACGCGCGTCGGTGGCATCCCTGAGCTGCTGCCGCCATCGATGATGCGCCTGGCCGAGCCGAGTGCCGATGCCATCGTCGAGGCAACACTCGAAGCTATTGCGCATATCCGCGCGGGCCACCATGATCCCGCGCAGCAGCACCGCCAGGTGGCGGCCATGTACTCTTGGGCCGAGACGGTGCAGCGCCTCGAGATGGTCTACGCACGTGCCATGGCGCGGCGGCCGCGCACCACGACGGAGCGGCTGCAGCGCCACCTCGCGCGGGGCGGGCCCATCGGTGGCCCCATCATATGCATGGTTGTGGGCCTCCAGATGATCATCGCCGTCCTCCTAGAGTGGGTGCTGCCTCGCGATCACATAGAATGTGTGGATTAATCTACAGTTATTCATCGGACGAGTTCATGAGCCGCAGGATCGACAGGAACAAATTCACCACGTCGAGGTACAGCGACACATTCGCCAGGACCCAGTCGTCCGGCGACAGGTGCCGCTGAAGCAGCCACGTATCGTACACGATGTAGCCGCTAAACACAGCGCACCCGCCGGCCGAGTACGCGAGCTCGAACATGTGGTTGTAGGGGAAGAACATCTGCACAAGGCCCGTGCCCACTAGCAGCAGCAGCGCCCAGTACAACCATGCGCCCATCGACGAAAAGTCGTACTCGGACTGCAGGGTGAACAGCGTGAGGCCGAGGAACACGAACGTGGTCACCACAAATGCCTTCAACACGACACTCTGGTCCATGAAGCTAATCAGTGCACCAAGCGAAAGCGACTCGAAAGCCGTAAAGAGGCCGAGCATAACGAGGTTCGTCGGGTGCGTGTGGCGCTTCCAGTACACGAGGCCGAGCGAGACGAAGGAGCCCACGAGGGCGACAAGCATGATCCACGCATTTGACTGGATCCACGCAGATGCCACACTCGCATTCAGCGCGGTCGCAACGACAGCCGAGCCAAGGATCTGGCAGAACAGGACCGAATACACCTGTCGTAAGACGAGCGCCGTACGTACCTTGCGCACAAACATCGCGCGGATCTCGGGAGCACTCTGCTCCACTGTCACACCGACCTTAAAGTCATCCGGGTCCACATCTGCATGCGCAGTCTCCTCCTGCGGGAGTGTGTTGTACGAATAGGGCGGTGGCGCAGTAGCCGACATGGTGGCAATCTGGGCGGCTCGCGCTAAGTGGAGGGTGGAGGGCCACGCCGGGGGCATACTTCCCATTCGGGCGCAGGTGCCACGGTGGCCTCTCCTGAGCATCGACGCGAGGCGCCATGGCAACGATGTGGCAGGTCCTGTGGGTGGCCATCCTTGTCACGATCCTGCTCCCCGTGGCACAGGCAGACAAAAGCTCAGCAGACTGGCTACTCCAGGCGAATGCAGCTCTCACATCGTTTGACTACGCCGGCGCCTTGGACGCCTTTGACCACGCTATCGAGCTGGACCCTGACGCGTACCTGTCCTACTTCCGCCGCGCTACGGCCCAGCAGGCGCTCGGACGGACAAAGGCAGCCCTCGAGGATCTGGAGGCTACGATACAGCGCAGTCCCTCGTTCAGTAAGGCGTATCTGCAGCAGGCGCGCATTGAGCTCAAGGAGGGCAACTTGGACCAGGCGCTCCACGCTCTCAAGTCTATGGACAAGCACGGCGCCGCGCACGCGGCCAAGGACAAGACGCAGGCGGCTGAGATCCGCGGTCATATACAGCATGCGCAGAAGCTCCGTAAGAAACTCGACAAGAAGAGCTACGCATCACCGGACGACTGTCTGCAGGTAGCGGACGAGTTGCTCAAGCTCGCGCCCAACGACCTTCTAGCGCGGAAGCAGCATGCAGAGTGTGCGTTACAGCAGGGAGATCTCGAAGCAGCCTTTATCGACTGGACACGCCTGGCCCACTTGGCGCCGGAGCCGGAGCTGCAGCTGCGTCTCTCGATGATCGCCTACTATCTCCTCGGCACGAAGGGCTCGCAGATGCAGGACGCAGGCCTTACAAACCTCAAGGCGTGCTTGCACAATGACCCAGATAATAAAGCGTGTATCCGTGCGCACAAGCAGCTGCGCAAAATTGATAAGGCTATCCAGAAGGCGCGCAAGTTCGCCGAGAGCGACAGCTGGAGCGCCGTAGTCAGCTCGCTCAAAGGCACCAAGGTCGGTGGACCGACGATCTACGAAGAGATTGAGGCTCTGCTGAAGGAAGGACTTGCTTCGCATGTGCTACCCGCGCAAATTCCCAACCCAGCCGCCCGCAGCAAACTGCTGCAGGAGATCGAGAGCCTCTACTGCCAGGCCTATGTTGAGCAGAATCTCATTCGCAAAGCCATGCCATGGTGCGACAAGCAGCTTGTGCATGATCCCAACAATGTACCCGCGTTGATCGCTAAGGGTGAAGAGAAAATGTCGCAGAATGAGTACGAGGAAGCTGTCCGCCTTTTCTCTCAAGCCCTGGAGCACGCCTCTCCCATGGACCGCAGCGTGCGTGCACGCCTCGTCAAGGCACAGAAGCTGCTCAAGCAGTCCAAGGCGAAGGACTACTACAAAGTGCTTGGCGTCTCGCGTGACGCGGACGACCGCACGATCAAAAAAGCGTATCGTCGCCTGGCCCGTGAATACCACCCTGACAAGGGAGGTAGTCAAGAGAAGATGGCTGAAATCAACGAGGCGTTTGGCGTGCTTAACGACCCGGAGCTCAAGGCGCGCTATGACCAAGGCGACGACCCGAACGATCCGACGGGCGGACAGGAGGGCGGCTTTGAGCATCCATTTGCGGGGCAGGGGCAACCATTCGGGGCCCGCGGCCATCCGTTCGCCCAGTTTTTCCAGCAGGGACACTTCCAGCATGGGGGCGGTGGCCAACAGTTCCATTTCTCATTCCAGTAGGCTACCTCAATGCGAGTTCAAAGGTACGGCACTCGCCTGTGCCTACATGCCGGCCCTGCGGCTTAGACGCACTGGGCGGCGTGGGGCGGCGCAGGAGGTCTTCGTTGTTGGACGTGCTAAGACCCTCGACGAAACCCACCGTCCGGCGGTGGCTGTAACCTTTCCACATCTGCGGGTCAAACTCAAAGCTTCGCCAGACCACATACTCGGCACCAGCTCGGTCCACATCGGCCAGCGTCGGCATAAAGGTGCCTTTGGGCGGTGGTGGTGCTGACGCAGCAATGGGACCAAACACACTACGCAGCTTTTTACCAAGCATGGGAACATTCCACAGCGTATAAGGCGGAGTGTTCCGAATAGTTATAAGCACAGAACCTTGACGCATAGGCGGCGAGAGCGGCCGCCATATTGTGTGCTCAGAGAGGAGCTCGTCCTCGCCGGCATGGCGATGACCTGCAGGGTTGTCTTCGTCTTCATCCTCGTCCTCGTCGTCGCTGCTCCGCCGTGCCTTGCCAGTTACGTACGCGGGAGCCCGTCCCTGTGTGAGATAAGGCGCAATCGACACGAGGAAACGCAAGAGCATGAGTTGGTTGGCCAGTACGTTGCGCTGCTCGTCCTTGTGGCCAGCCCCCACATGCGGAAAGCCAAACCAAACCTTACTCCAACGATGTGAGTCATCCTTGCGATTCCCCGTAACAGCTTCACATTTATGCAGTGCACCCGCATCCACGCCAAATGCAAGGATCCGGTCCGCATGGAGCCCCGCCTTGGCACGGATCTGTGCGATAATGGCACGTGCATCAGGATATTTTTCGTATACCTCCGCCTCCGTATCGTAACTGGTCGCGAGGATCTGATGGGGGGGATGGTTGTGGGGAGGGCTCAACAATGCCAGCGTGAAAGAAAAGTTGCCTTCACCCACTAGCAGAACTGAATCGTCAGGTGCAAAAGGCATGACAGCCCGTTTTTTCGGGGGAATGGCTGCGACTGCCTTGCTGGCCTGCCCGACTGCCGCCTTGCGTTTCTCCTCCGCTCGCTGATGGCTCCGCGCCCGATGCTTTGCGAGGGCAGCGCGCAACGTGCCCTTGTCGCGCTTGGCCATGGTGGCAAGAGCGAAATGCATAATGATACCTCCACAAAACTATACCAAGGCGTTCCAGCGGCCCAGGCCCGCGGACAAGAGGATAAGGCCCACGAGCATGGACGTGTACGTGACCGTCGTGAGTCCGATGCGTGGCAGGGCGATCATCCAAGTAGTCGAGGCAATGCCGTGGAGAAGCACCAATACCCAATAGGTGACACCCACACGCGCCAAGGACGGGAACGGTGTGAAGCGAAATACATCTTCCTCAGCCATGGAGAGAGACGAGCACCCCTGTGACTCTGTTAGCGAGGCGCAAATTAGAAGAGAACTGCCAAGATGCCATAGGACAGTGTCCAAGCGCCAGAGCGTGATGATGGCCGGCGGCACATTTTCTAGGTAGTCGCCCAACTGGTGTTCAAGCTCAGATTTCTCCCGCATCAAGATGAGCTCATCCAACGAGAGTTGCTCCAGCTCATCAGACACTTCGCCGGACGAGAGGCTCGAGTCAGAGTGTGACGAATTTTGCCCATCCGTAACGTGGCTTTCCTCGACAAAGTCATTCAGAATGTCTTCCTCATCTAGACGCAGCATAGGGCGCTCAACGGTGCGATATAAAGGCACAAACTTGAAGAGCTGCCATGTGCTGGCAAGCAGCTCGGCCACGGCCCAACCGCTTCCGATCCAGAAAGCCAGCATAAATCGTGGGTCGTCGATGTCGGCCCAGCATTCACGAGTAGAAGATAGGGCTGACACCATCGGAGAGTCAGAATGCCAAGCTAGAGCAATCATAACAAGAACGCAAATTTCCAGATTCAGGATCCGAAGCGCCTCCACGATGGACGTGCGAATAAAAGAAGACAATACTGTCTGAGCAACGTTCAGAGCCTCATCCCATTGCTCCTCGCTGCGCACATAGAGACGCGGGACGAAGAAGAGGAGATAGAGGAAAATATGGGCGATTTCCCAGAACACGGGACGAAGTTTGTAACACGAGTACCAACAAAGGCCGCCTAATACAGCAAAGAGGAAAGCGGGAACTAGAGACAAAATTCCTTGGCACGATTCGTTGGGGCTGTCAGGGTATAAGAGTCGCATGTTGCACAAGCCCATCAAGGAGTGGGTAGAGTACAAGGCTACCCCTAAGGTGGCAATGGCCGGGACCATTGCCAGTAAATGGTAGAAAACAAGCCGAAGCTTATTCACAGGAGATAGAGTAGGAGGCAAGGAGAAGCTACTCCCTGTAGCGCTATCGGCGCGCTCATCTTGCCGTGCCAGCATCGGCGACCGCTCCCCGGTCATGGCGGCAGGTGTGGAGAGACGCCTAGTGGAGATAGCATACTTCCCATCCATATCAATCTACTTGGGCGCACGGGTCGCGGCCAAACTTAATACCCACCCTCGTTGGCCATGTCGCTCCACGTTTCGTTTGGCGGCTACGAAAAGTTGGTGAAGGGAGCGACAAAGCCCAAGTCGACGCTGCCAAAAGAAAAGTATATACAGCCGATTCTGCAGGCTGCAGATGGCTCAAATACCCAACTCCAGGATGTATTTTGGGCCTTGCAAGGACGACTTGAAGATCCAAATAGCATTGTGCGTGCCTAACTATGCTGACAGCAGACCGTCTTTAAATCTCTATTTGTTTTGCACACAATGATTCGCTCGCATGCGGCCACAACGGTCCTCTCGTATTTGGCAGGTGACCCGAGTGCCATTCGGCTCTCCCGTGTGGCCAGCGTGGGACTCAATGAGTACACATATTCCAAACTTCTTGTCAAGTACGCTCGGTGCCTGGAACAAAGGATCTTGAATTTTCAAGAACTTGGTTACGATATCATAATGGCGGGCAAGCGCGACCGATTCGCGCGTCTACGCAAGATGAGCGTGGCCAAAGGCTTGCTGCGCGAAATCAGTATCATTCAAAATATGATGAAACCCCTGATGGATTGCGCGTTTTTTCAGTTTGAAAATCCTAGTGAATTGGTTGTGGCCGCATTCCAAATGATCTTAAAAGATTTGCTCTCGTTTTATAGCGCCATGAACGAGGGGATTATCAACATGCTCGGTAAGTGCGCATGGCCCTGACCCTAGAACATTACTTTGAGATGTCAAAAAATGACGCCACAAAATCCTTGGAAATTTACCGTCGGTTCTGCTTCCAGACCGAAAATTTCGTGGCATTTTTGGATGCGTCCAAGCGTCACTCTAGTCAACTGCGCCACAAAATCCCCAACCTGAAGCATGCTCCACTCTCGCTGGCGAAAGCGCTTGAAGAATACTTGCACGAAACAGACTTTGACCAGCATGAAAGCTCTCGCCAGAGAAATGCAAAAGGCTCTGAAGAGGCGCCTCCAAAGCCACAGGAAGAGCCCAAAATGGAACCACCTCCTCAGGAAGCCTCATCGAGCAAACAGGCTCTACAGGACTTTTTCGAAGCACTCGAACAACCTCATTCGACGCCATTCAATTCTGCCTACTCTGGATTTACGAGTTTCCAAACGCAACCAGACTGGTTTGGCCTTCAACCCATGCCCGCTACGGGCTTGATGCCACAGGTAACAGGAAATCCGTTCAACAGTCTCCACGGCTTCATGCAGCCACAAGGCACTGGTATCAATCCATTTACACCACAGATGCCAATGACGCCCTATCTTACCGGGCAGCCAACTGGGTTCCGGGTACCACAACAGCAGGCATTAATGCCTCAGCATACCATGAACACTACGCCGTTCGACTCAATATTTGGTCAGCTGTCGTTACAACCAACCATGGCACAGGCTCAACCCACAGGCATGGCGGCACAGGTACCATCAATGCCCAAGGCACCACCGTCCTGGACCCCCCCCTCAAAGGAACCTACCAGTTCGCCTACGCCTCAAACACAGCAGCGTGTAGGAAGCAAGGAACCCCCCCAACCTAGCGCAGGGACGAGTAATCAGCAAAATCTTCGACCACAAAAGACTGGGACCATGAATCCGTTTTCCATCCCGAGCGACTTTGAAGAACCAGAACCTGTTCATAAGGCACCGCCGCAGCCTACCTTAAATGAGCTTGCTATGAATGCTTGGTCTAACAAATCATCTACCCAAGGAAAGACAGAAAATGATGGGACTGATTCAAGACTCGTTCCACAAAGGACAGGATTGTTAGGAAGCGTAGCTTCTGAATTTGTGCGTCCACCCCAATCGGTGGCGGTCCCCGTGTCAGACGCGAAGACAGATGGGGCATCAACGAGATCGGGCTCCCAAGTCTTTGGTACCTCACATGATGTGGGACATTTGCCAAACGAGGCTGGTTCTGTCCAATTTTCTGGGAATGCATCCCATTTCCGTGCTCAACAAACCATGCCATCGGAACCGCTGCCTATGACGAATCAAGCTACGGGGATTGGCCTTGGTATTTCAGGTTCGGCTAGTCCAGCCATGCGGAGTATGAATCAGCAGGGAGTAAGTGTTAATACAACTGGTATGAACACTTTGTCAAGATTCAACACACTTCCCTCGGATCTTGGAGATGCTAATTTCAAAGCACAGATGACGGGGAACAGTGCTTTCGCCGGTACTTCCAGCTTAAGACAGAACTCCTTGGGCGACGCGAACCTACAATCGCCAGGGTTCAGTTCATTGGCAAGTCAGAATGGCTTTTCCACCACTGCCAGCTCGAATTTGGGTCATAATCCTCGACTTCATGAGATGTCAGGGCATGTTGGACACAGTCCAGGCAACTTGTTCCTCCACCAGAACAATTCGCAGAGAGTCGGCCTGTCACAAGGTTTAGACCACCAATCTCAAATCACGAACTTGACGGGAATAAAGCCATTCCAGCCTTCTAGTGACTTTGGAACAAGCCTTATGCGCGGAACACCCCAACAACCTACCCAGCCGACACCAGCCACGTCGGAAGCGCCTGTACCCGATCTCCTTCAGCTTTAATTCAGACAGCCCTCATAGGTCACGTGGATCGACAGTGCATATCGCGCTCGGTGCGTGTCGTCATACCTATTCGTGTATGGCGCGTCGAAAGAGGCATGCCGGGGACGAATAATCGGTCTAAACATCACGAAGCGACACGAAATGCGAGAGTATATCAACAGGATGCATCATCAGATGGCTCTACGGTAAAAGAAGGTCGCGATTCAAGTATGTTCTACCTCAAGTGCACGAGGACTAACATGAAGCAGCCCCGCCGTCAGGGCGACAAACTAAGCGTCGGAAATTGGCTTCGACTGGAAAGGAGGAAGAAATCAAGGAAGAAAACCCAAGCGATGATGCTAATGACGCTGCTGCGAGCGCCAGTGAATTTAGTGTAAGTGGGGATCAGCTCACCAGCAGGAACCACCAAAGCGTGAAAAACCTGCCGTTATTGAAGAGCGATCTGGTTTAATCCAGTTCAAAGTGGTTACAAATGACAATAATCCTGAGTCTTTGGTAATTTTGACTGGTCTGAAGCATATTTTTATGAAGCAGCTACCAAAAATGCCCCGAGAATATATCACGCGTTTGGTTATGGATCGCCATCACTGGAGCATGGCCATTGTTAAAAGGGGATTGCAGGTGGTTGGTGGTATAACATACCGGCCATTTCCACATCGTAAATTTGCAGAAATTGTATTCTGTGCTATCTCAAGTACTGAGCAGGTGAAGGGGTATGGCTCACATTTGATGAACCATCTTAAAGACCATGTCAAGGATGTGTCTCCTGTGAAGCATTTCCTTACCTACGCCGACAATTATGCAATCGGTTACTTCAAAAAGCAGGGGTTTACGAAAGAAATTTCACTTTCACGCTCCGTGTGGGTGGGCTACATTAAAGACTACGAGGGAGGCACATTGATGCAATGTACCATGGTGCCCCGTATACGATATTTGGAAGTACAGGACTTCCTAGCTGCGCAGAAACGCTTGATCCAAGCGCGTATTAGTTCATTTTCAAGCTCTCACATTGTATACCCCGGGCTTGATATCTTCAAGAAATCTAAAGACCATAAGCCGTCAAATTCCCCATGTAACCAGCTTGAGCTTGTTGTTCAACCGTCTGAAGTTCCTGGGTTGGATAAGACGGGCTGGACTCCAGAAATGGATGAATTGGCTCGCCGTTCGAAGCGTGGACCTCATTTCACGGCCATGCGTCATATCCTGGTTGAATTAAACGGACATGCAAGTGCTTGGCCTTTCGTCGCTCCTGTGAATGCGGCAGACGTACCCGACTACTACACAGTCATTACCAATCCAATGGATTTATCCACAATGGAGAACAAATTAGAAAACAACCAATATGAAACAGTCGACGATATGGTACGCGATGCGCAACTTGGTAAGTTGGTGGCTCTAATTAAAAGTATTTGACAATTGTAAACTTTACAACCCAGCCTCTTCACCGTATGCCAAGTGTGCTGTGAAGCTAGAAAAATTCCTCTACGAAAAACTGCCCCAATGGAAGCAAGCGGCAGGTCTCACTTAGTATTCTTGTCAATTATCGTAGTTATGTACTATTGGAATGAATAGGTTTGTCATGCTGAGCGATACGCAGCATACACGTGGACACCCCAGCCTACCTGTACGTTTCGGCTTCTTATCCGGTCAATCGATTGGAGCCTAGTCAAATTTTAGGTAAGGAACCATTTGGTCAGGGGCCCCTACAATTTAGTCACGTGGACAAAAGCGACATAGCTGTCGAGATAGGAGTTCCGGCGAATTACGGAGACTAGGAATGCGATTTCCCCACATTTATGGCCGCTCTAAGGTGACTTTTTGAATGAGTCTTTACATGCGTGTCAGGTCATTTGAAGCTTGACCAAGAATTTGTTCGTCCCTTACCAGTGGCGGCCTTTTTATTCTATATCCATGGACCCCAATGCAACGAGCAGGTCTCATGAATGATACCAATATTGAGGATACCCCTGGGATGCCTACCCTTTGCTATCCATCCTTTCCTGCCCCGCCGGCCGGCCTAGTACCTGAACCCCAAATTTTCGACTCAGTAAAACTCAATCAACGTCTGGACTCTTTGCTGCTGGATCTTCAGACTGGAAACGAACAGTTGAAAAGCATCTGGCAAGTTTGGCATGACCCAGAGGACGACCAACCCACCGTCCTGCTTGACAAGCCCCAAACAGCCCCTCCCCCAGCGTCACCCTCCGAAAAGATGTTCGAAAGTGGGGAGGAAAAGGCATACGTGAGTCATAATCGGGAATTTAACGAGGATATTGCCGAGCTAATATCGAATCAAATGTCTCTTACTCCATTTATTGACAAGCACGACTTTCCCTTGGGGAAACCATGAAACATCATGTTTCATGATACGTGCACATATAGGGAACAAAGTAAAGGTGTAGGCTATGGCAGTAACTCATAGCATTAATAAATGCAGGGATTCACATTTGCTTCTTAGGAGGCAGTACGCTCTGGTGCGAGCTGAGCGCCGAAAGAATGGCTGCACTGCTATGCAGAAAGAGAGCCATTGGAATGATGACCTGTGGGTGTTAATAGAAATGCTGCATACCCAAACGCTAGAAATACGACGCAAAAACGACGGTGTTAGTTTCGAGATGAAAGTTTCACATACCCATTGCTAAAAACAAGATAGAACCAAAGATGCAAAGGGTCTTTTGTATCAAGGGACTGTAATGTTGGAAAGATACGCGTACCGGTGATCCTTGGAGCCATTCGGGTACGAAAGTCATCTTAGAGTGTGAGCAGTATATAAAATAGACATACATAATCGCCATATAGCTCACAGATACATAAAAAGCATAGCCAAAAGTGATACCGAGCGTCTTGCTGAAGCACAAGTTTAGCCGTATACAGAGCTAGTGCACCTGTCCCAATGACGGTAAAGAGCTCTACCGCTACAACACCTGGGTCAGCAATGGCCCAGCGTCGATCCGCGAGGCTGTATTCTTTCCATACGCTAGCGAAAAAACCAACAGATGAATCAACAGTGCGTCCAAATAGCGAAAGATAGACAAATGGCCCTTCGACTGACGATTAGAAGAATAGTATTGCGTACGAAATATATGGATCAGCGCATCAAAAATAAGCCAGAAGAAAAGTAAGCGGGTTTGATAGCTGTTATCTCCTTTGACTGCTTGGCACGACAGACCAGCAAGCAGTACCAGGAAGCTAACGAAGGCGATCGCACCCAAGGTCTGAGCAGTATCGGAGGACATGAGGGTGGAGGTATCAATTCGTCTAAATTATGTCAAGATGTACCTATATTGGTCGAGCTCGTGTCGGAATTCTTCTAGGTAATTGGGGCGTGCGGCAACCTCATGCCGTCGCTTTTCCAACTCTACTGCAACGTTATTTTCTTCGTGATGTTCCAGATCATGTTCAAATGCCTCCCAGTCCGGTTCAGCCAAGTCATCGAGCTTAAGATCTTTAAGTTTAAGGCTAAATAATTGTAGATCATGACGTGCCTGCTTTTGATTTTCTGTTAGACCTTGCTTAGACGCTGTAATAACTAGTAGTGCATCCGTCTCTCCCAGAAGCCTCCCTAAAGAGAGTCCCAAAGGAGCTCCTGTCTCATTATAGCCTTCATCAAATCCCGCCTGTAGTTCAGAGAGCTTTCCTGCTTCTAGACCTTCTCGATATCCCATCTAACGTCAGCAGTTCTACACATACGTCTTTAAACTGTGCTTCATGCTTCATTAAGTCTCTATTTCCCATCTGAAATGAAGGCCCTTGAGTGTCCTCGTCCGAGTCAAGCCAATCATTATCTGGCTCATTCATCATAAATTGAGAAGCGGCGTCAGCATCGGGCCTCCACTGAACTATCATGCACAATGTCAAGCGTGTGCCTCGGGCCAACCTCTCGCCTGAGTTGATAGCCCGTCATAAGGAAGAAGAACAAAAAAAGCTTAGTGCTTATAAAAGTGTAGAAGATGAATATCTTGCTCGGGTATGTACAAGCTTGCTAAGACCAGCGCGCTGCTGGTGACGTTTCCATGGCTGGTTTGGACAGCACAACAGCACTTTTGACATGCAATCCAGAATACTATTCGGCTTGGAACTACAGGCGTGATATTCTATTGCAGATGTTTAAGGAGGCGGAGACTTCTGAAGGTGCTCAAACACTTCAGACACGCCTTTTGGAGGGCGACCTGATGTTGCTGCAGCAAAACATGAGGATGTATCCAAAGGTGTACTGGTTATGGAACCATCGCCGTTGGTGTCTACAAATGCTACCTGTCGTGTCATCAAATCCGTCTAAGAAGTGGGAAAATGAGCTATCTTTGGTCGACATGATGCTTGAAATGGACTCACGCAATTGTACGTATACCAGGATCTTACTTGAGTCATGGGTTGGAATTATCGACGATGGATCCTGGAAGAGCTTGCTGCTGCGCTTTCTCCTGAATGGGATGACCATCAAGCACGTTTCCCCTCATCTCTTTCGATATCCTCTCTGCCTGACAGTGTGCGAAAGACTCATTTGGAACTTGCAGAAAGTGAACTCCGGTATACTCTTCGCAAAATCGAAAGCAACTTTAGTAACTTTAGTGCGTGGCACCAACGATCCAAACTATTAGTATGTGTATGGGATGCAAAAAAACTACATCAAGAACAACGCATGCTTGAAAGGAACAAAGGTATGCCTAAGGGTCGTCTGACAGCAGAGTTCGAACTACTTCAACAGGCCATGTATACCGATCCGAGTGATCAGAGCATCTGGATTTATCATCGCTGGCTTGTGTCATTGAGTGCGTACGAAGAAACTAATAGAAGATCCCGACCAAAAGACATTGGAACAACAGATCCATTTAATCGAAGAACTTGCAGAACTTGAGCCAGACAGCAAATGTACGTTGTCATTCACTAAACGTCCAGGGTGCATGCAATCATTAGCTCACTATAAACAACTCTTATTATCAACATGGGGTGACCTCTTGGACGCTTCTGTCAAGGACACTCTTGCTACTCAGATCAAAGAGTTATTGGAGCGACTATCTGTCATCGATCCACTTCGTCAACATCGCTACGAAGATTTATTGAAGGCTATCCACGCTCATCAACATATTTAATCCACAACGCCTGTTGATGAACATACCTACAGTGTCAATGTCCATATCACATAGAATAAGTATCGACCTGATCCCGCAAGTACAGTTTCGAGTGATGTACGAACACACGGACATCAATTTGCTGGGTTGAGGCGTTACAACTTCCATCACCCATCTATTTAAGTCACATGGCCTACGAGGAAGATGTGCCTGCTCGCTCGCGGACCTGCGCAAGGAGCGAAGAGGTTATTTGATTCTTCATCTCCGATTCGAGCTGTTCTTCATCGCCTTCAGCGTTCGCCTGGCCAGATACACGTTCGGCAAGTTCGAGCTTCCTCTGTGCCAGAGAAAGGACATCCTCGTCGATCGTGCCGCGGCTAATGAGCTTCACAACCGTCACAGGCTTTGTCTGGCCGATCCGATAACAGCGGTCCGTAGCCTGCTTGTCGTTTTGCGGATTGAAGTCCTGATCAAACAAGACCACCCAGTTGGCGGCAACAAGATTGATGCCTAGACCACCCGCTCGGGTCGACAGTAGAAACACAGGGATGCTAGGGTCGTTGGTAAATTGGTCAACCAAGTGCTGACGGTCGCCCACGTTGGTTTGGCCAGTAAAGCCAACGTATTTGACGCCCATAAACTCCAGACACACACATAAGATATCCAATACTGAAGTGAACTGGGAAAAAATGAGCATACGGTCACCCTTTGATACCACTTCGTCGATGATTTTGCGCAGACTCAGAATTTTACCTGAGTCCATCCATGCCTTTTCTGGCAACATGTGCTTCTGTGTCGACTTCCACGAGCGCGCCAAAAGGGACAGCTCCGCATCAGTGTTGATAGCAAAGTCTTCACGCAGATGTTGGAGATTTTCCTCTGCATGCTCAGGCTCGCGAATATAGTCGCGTGCCAAAGCTGCGATTTTCTTATCGTCATACAATGCACGGAACAAGAGAGGGTGATTTGCGGCTTTGCGAAGGTCCATCAGAACATTGGTCGTATCCTTGGCCGCCCCCTTTTTCCCACTCGACTCTTCCATGATGGTAGCACTGGTGCGCTGTAGAACACTCTTGTACAGCTCAGCTTGGCGCTCAGTCATATCACATAATTCAACACGTTCCGTCTTTTGTGTGAGACCGCGCAAGACTTGATCTTTGCGGCGACGGAGAACAAACGGTTGCATCATGCGCTTGGCACGCTCCACTCGCTGCTGAGACAACTGCGTGGTGCTGGCACCCTGCTTCACTTTAAAAATAGCAGCCAATGCCTCTTCCACATCGGTGAAGTAATCGGGCAAGATAAAGTTCAAAAGTGAGACCAACTCCTGCAGATTGTTTTGCAGCGGGGTGCCTGTGAGCAACAGGCGCCACCGACCTGAAATGCGCAACAGCTTTGCATATTTTTGCGACTTGCGATTCTTCAACATATGTCCCTCATCAAAGACGCAGACGTCAAAACCTCGCTTACGAAGGAAAGATTGGTCATCATGGTTTCCGGTAGCCATATCATATGTAGTGAGGATCACATCATAGTCTTCACGGTGTTTCAGGTCGATGCGCAAGTCACGTCGTTCGGCCTGAGAGCCATAGTACACTTCCACTTTCAGCGCTGGGCAAAAGTGTTGGAATTCGCGCGACCAATTTTCCAACACAGACGAAGGTGCAACAATCAGGTGCGGACCTTTGCGCATGTTTGTTTCTTTCAGATGAGCCAAAAAGGAAATAACCTGACACGTCTTTCCCAAACCCATCTCATCTGCCAGAATACAGGACGTATCCTTGAGATATAAAAGGTTAAGCCAGCTGATACCAATCAATTGATAATCCTTTAAGACCACGCCCTTTGCAAGATTGCTAGGCTGCTTGTCCAAATAGTTTTCACGCTTGGTGCCATCACGCTGAATCTGCGAAAAACTCAAGGCCCCTGATCCCTCATCTGATGCCTTTTCTTCATTGGTCCGCCAAGTGCTCATTGCCTCACTGATTTGAGAACCAATGGCTTCACACTTGGTCAGCACTTCATCAACTTCCATGTAACCAGCCATCAATTCCACACAGTTGGTGAACAAACGAGGTGAAACACCTTTGGCCGATTTGTCGCCCAGTTTCTCATGAACTTCATCCACAGTGTCAAACGGTCGTAAAGAAATAATTTTGTCTGCCTGCTCTGGCGAGCAATTAATTGTATCAACCAAGCTGCTTTTCTCACAGGTGTTGAACCAAGCCAGTGCCTGCTGCTGCTGTTGCAAGTAGCGTTCATCCACGTCGCCAAACTCTTCCTCGTCAGACGAGGCGTCATCTAAACTGACAGAGCCGTCTGTATCCGAGTCTGAAATGGCACGCGACTTTCGCTTTGCTGGTCGTTTCGGCGCACGCGTTGGAGCCGAAGCTTGGGCATGGAATGGAGCTGATACATGGTGTTGTACAGGGCGGGGTGCCAAGACAGTTTGTGTCGGCAGGGGTGGGGGCGGCGCCACCTTCTTTGGCCGCAATTTCTCAATCGCCTCACCCAGGTCATAGTTTGAGGCACGCAACACATCCGCGCACTGCTCAACAGTGTAGCTAGAAAATAAGCGAGCAAGACGCGTAGCTTTAATTTGAAGGATACTGTCCGACGGCGCTGCCGCTGAGCGCTGCGGAGTGGGAGCTGACACAGATGGAAAGGGCACCTGTGCCATAGAGTCAGCATGCAATGGAATGGTTGGTACATTGTGTACCATGGACGATAGCTCTCCAGTCCCTTGGCTTGGCGTACCAGACTGCGAGGGTGCCTGGTATTGATAAGCCTCCAGGCCCTGACGGAAAGTATGAGGCTCGACTTCCGACTTAGCCCTTTTGTTGGAGTATGATTCCAAGCTAGTTCCGCTGGCAGATGGACTTGAATCAGGAGCCAGCTCGACCGGGTCCTGCGCTGAACCACTCATTTAGCGAAAGTCAAAAAACGGGAGGCGTCGCGGCGCGTCTACACGCGCCAGAAATTAAATGCAAAAATGACACGCGCTTACAGTGTATACTACTATACAAGCTACTCATCATCTTCGTCGTCCTCATCTTCGCTTTCTTGGCTTTCCAAGAATTTGACTAATGGTTCTGCAAGCTTAAGGAAGTGCTGTTTACCTTGTGGCTTTGCACCTTTTTGGGCCCAATACACGATCGCACCATCAGAAATGACATTCTCATTGTAAAGGACTTTAAGTAATTGCGGGAACGTTTTAAATACACGCGTGTCTGTGTAGCAGTGAAGCTGGATCAGGTTAATCAGATTAATTTCAGCGCGCGCTGTGGATGCCCATGGCTCAAGAATGGCGGCAAAGCGTTCAATCTCCTTTGGCAGGATCAACTCCACCTGATCTTGTTTCGTATCGGCATCAATGCCGCGCGTAAGACCCTCCCATACGACAGGAATGAACTCCTCTGGTGGCTGTTCAAGCTTATCAAAACGTTCTTTGAGCATAGCAAGCATTTGTTCCATTGAGGAATCTTCCGTGCGAACCATGTTGGCGAGATCTGTGGCGGTTTGTTCGCGGAGTTCTTTCACCTGGCGCTTGTTGTAATATTCAGCAACTTGCGGCAGCTTTGCATCATTGAGGAAATAACTTTGAATTACCCCTGTCTGAGAGCGTTTCGTTTGAGGGAAGAACAATAGCCAATCACGAATGCCTCCCTTACGCAACACCGAGGCCAAATGTTCCATGGATTGGTTCTGAAGGTAGGTGCGGAACACCTCCGTGATGAAATAAAGCGATAAACCGTCCTTAGTCAAATGGTCCTTTTGCAGAGGTGCAAGAACGCTAGCACTTGTCAGACCCGACTGAATGGACAGGGCAGTTGCCACAGCCAACTTGGCCACCTGTTCTTTTTCAAAGCGATGAATGTACTGCAGAATACGCGGCAAAGTCGACTCCTCGAGCGGCATCTGCAAGAACTTATAACGCCGGATCATCTTTTCAATCACATCGACGTATGCACGTACGTCATCGAAGGCCGATGACTTCGCGGCAAGAACTGAGAAAGGGCTCTTTGGTGCTCCATCTTCCAGGTACGAGCCACCTGGAGCGAGCAACCCACCCACCAAAAGGATCTCAAAGAGCTGATCAGCATATCTAGATGTCAAACTGAGAATACGCACTTGCGGTAGTCGAGCTGGTCTTAGTCAATTTAGTACATACCGTGTTGCCTGCTTTGTCTAGGGCGCTCAGGTATCCTTCCCAGTCACCCTCTTCTACTGTTTCAAAGTACTTGAAGAGAGAGTTCCGGAAAACTGCCAAGTAAGCCATTTTCTATACGCCACATACCCTCCGGCTCAAACTTGGCCTGAGACTTAACAGCACCTTTGCGCTGCTTAATTCTAAGTGTCAATCGGGAGCCACGCACCGAGAACCAGTCAGTGTAGGCTTGTTGTTTCCAGTAGGGGCAGTTGGGCTGAAGGTTACTCAACTCCTATGCCAACATACGGAGTAGAACTCATGTAATAGGTTAACAAGAAGAAGCGTGGTTGTCGCGCCTCTTTTGCGCCAGCGGTTCGCGAGGTCAGCCTGCACTGCGCCACCTCCGCACGCGCACATCACGTGATGGCCATTTGGGTGTAGCATCTAGCGCGCCGCGTCGGTTTGTGCTTACCATGTCGTACGCCGGTAGGAAGACACAGTCTCGTGCAGAAACGGAGGCCAACGCGCGTATACTTCGTGCGCTTGTAAAGCAACCTGAAAATAAACTTTGTGCTGACTGCAAGCGCAATGACACACGCTGGGCCTCTTGGAACATTGGCTGTTTCTTGTGCATCCGTTGCTCAGGCTTCCATCGTAGTATGGGTACTCATATTAGCCGAGTCAAGTCTATTGATCTGGATATTTGGACACCGGAGCAAATGGAATCCATTCAGAAATGGGGTAACAAGCGGGCAAACGCGTATTGGGAGGCCCATCTAAAACCCGGTCACGCTCCGCCTGACCACAAAGTTGAAAGTTTTATTCGGAGCAAATATGAGAGTCGCCGCTGGGCCATGGATGCACCTGTACCTCAAGATCCATCCGTGCTAGACCAGGGAACGGGATCTGCTCCTATCACTACACAGACTACGGAAGCTACTAGTGCTAGTCGCGCCGCAGCTTCGCCTCCGGGGCCAGCTTCGTCGCAACGCAAGTCCAATGCGCTGCTTGATTTATTAGGCGAAGACGAGACGACAGCTAAGGTGACACCTGTCCCTACCGCTGCCCCTGTTCTCAATCAGGCACAGACACCCGCGACAGTGCCAGCAGGTCGTGGCACTACAGCAGCCAACACAGGCGCCTCAAGCAGTCTCTTTGACCTTGACTGGGATGGTCCCTCATCAAGTACAGGCCTTGCAGCTGCTCAACAGCCCTCGTCCTCTTCCAATATGACGAGTGGAATGCGCGCTAAAAATGAAATTCTCAGCCTATTTTCAGCACCACCACCACCTAAAGTAAACTCGGCCAATGATAATGTATTTTCAAACCTCACATCCGCGCCGGATATTGGACTGTCTTCTCAACTTGACACTCTTAGTCTCGGTATCTCGCCTGCTCCGTCTATCTCTACTAGCCGTGCACCACCAGCACCACCGACCAGTGACCTTTTCAATACGCAGGATATTTGGGGCTCGAAGGAACCTCTCAAAAAAGCTTCTAGCCGCACTGATGATGCTTTTGCGGACATCTGGGGCGATTTTAAGTAGCTTTTTGCTAGTCTATACCCATCCATGCACCATTGTACGTGGGCCCGAGCGGCCCAGGCACATCACGTGCAGAACACATCTCCGCTCAGGAGGGCTCGAGCGTTGTCTCTCCAACAGCCGTAATGTTGGGTCTTTTCTCCTCCAAGCCCAGCACAAACGCCAAGGGAAAAGTGCTTTGTGATCTTTCCAATGCTAAGGAGCTCAAATATCATTGCGATGACACCGTTGAACGTGTACGTTCACTTTGCACTTATTTCAGCTCTTGACAGAACCTACGGATAAGCAAGGCTCTCCCGGAGAGGCCGCCCCTGGCTTTCCTCTGTTCAAGGCTTCACATATTGTAGACAATGCGATGATGGCCGTGAATTTCATTGTCTCTGTTCTCATGATCGGCTCCGTCTTGTTTGCGTATCGCCAAAAGCTCGACTGGAAAGACGCCAGACCGCTCTTCATGGTGACAGTGCCGATGTATGTTTATGCGTCTAACTGTGCAGCTTTGCCATATTTTATGTTGCATTCTTCGTTGTTCAGCACCTGCGTGGTCCCATCGTTTTCCTAGGCTCACGCCAAGTCTCTGGAAACAAGGTGCGTGGCTGGCTTCTTATATCAGAATGAAACTGAGAATCTGCGCGTCTCATCGCCCTACTTTAACTCAGCTGTTTCTACCGGAAAGAAAACACAAGATGGTCGTCCGATTCTTAAGCCTCCTACGTACGAGCTTCTCGTCCAGTACACACGCACCACCCAAGGCCGCACACTAGCCAGGCGTGAGGGTCGTATTCCTATCGGAAACTTTGGTGCGTTTCTCTCACTAACGAAAGGCGAATGGTTCACAGAGGAAGGAGAATTCAAAGAGCCTATATTTAGGGAGCGTCTGGTGGAAGGCCTCCAGAAGTTGCTAGGTATGTAGACACGTCCTTGTCTCCACATTGATTGACCCGAATCGGTGACCCTTGAGAAGAGTGCTCAACGCTCGCCGTTGTTGACTGGTGTCTCGCTCCGTTGAATCCAGTAGTAAGCAGCGCCAGAATGCGCCAGTTGGACGTTGCAAATGATCGCAACTGGCATATTAATGACCAGCCGGTCGGGCTTGTCCATGTCTGCAAGTGCACATGTTTTTCGACGAACTCTACATTGATACCTCTGTATATGTCCCAACGTGGTGAGAATCCATGCAGTTTATGTACGAAGCAATTTTGTGTGGACCGCGCTGAGGCCTGCCGTGGCGCAAAAATTGTGGACGGCAGCGGCGACACTGCCACTGGCTTTGAGGGACAAGTATGGGCCAAATGCTTTGGTGCGTAAAGCACACACTGACGTAGTTCGTGATCCCACCAAAGACCAGAGCATTGTGACACTGTATCTTCTTTGCGTATTGGGTTTACTTCTTTGGGCCATGTTCCGGAACCATTTTTTCCAGAACTTGTTGGGTCGTGTGCGCCAACTGACACAAATTCTGACCCGGTGAAGAGACAGTTTGGCACAGGATACAAAATCGCTTTTGCTATGCCTTTTTATATGTTATCTGCTGCAGTCCTTTGAGCTTCTTCGCGTATCAGAGCATTCCAGTGCGTCGTCACACATGAAGTGCCTAACAAAAACAGCCGCCAAATATATCATAGTAGGGTCTTTTCTAGTGAACAAGTGCTCAAGCTCGAACGCTTGCAACACTTTGTTTCATCCAACTTGTCATGCATGGAACATGAAGTTTTTCGAAACCAAAGACACTGGTTCTGTCAAGTCAATGAAGGGCATATTCCTCTGCAATATCGAATTCCAGCTTTTAGAATGCTCGATGAGCGTCATTATTAATGTCGAGTCGACGAGGATCCGTCCACCTCCAAGTGCTTCCTCTCCTTTTCTAAAGGTGGACACTAGCAACCAGCAATCTTCAAGACGGTAGCTGATAATTCATCCTTGTCTATGGCTATATCAGTACGAGAATATTCTTGTTCTCGGCAGTTCTCGAAGGTGAGGTGGGGGTGATATTTCCCTCGCACGGACCCTGATTCGGAGAAAGTCCGAATGTTCAGCATCACACGATTCAGTTCCTGACCACGTGTCACCCCGCATATCTCCTTGGCGAAGCCACTATAAAGCACGGGCTTCAGCATAGTTTATACATCCTAATGTTGTGCCGTGTGCCTCGTATGTTTATTGGCCTACGGGCTCTTCGCTGCGCAAGTCCCTTGTGGCGATCTGTGGCTCCTGTGAGCCCCATGCAAATGCGCTTGAGCTCGACTATGAAGGCCATGACCTATCGTGGTCCTAATCAAATCGCTGTGGAAGACCGCCCAAAGCCGAAGATCCTTGATCCCACAGATGCGGTCATTCGCATGACCAAGGCGACTATTTGTGGTACGGACTTGGGTATCTGGAAGGGCAAGAACCCCGAGATCGAGGAAACAGCTCGTACTCAGACGGGTGAGTGGAACGGTCGCATTCTGGGTCATGAGGGTATCGGCATTGTGGACGAAGTGGGCCCTTCTGTGCGCCACTTTAAGAAGGGCGATAAAGTGATTATTTCGTGTGTGAGCCGGTGTGGATCATGTGAAAACTGTCAAAAGCAGCTGTACTCGCACTGTCTTAATGGCGGTGGCTGGATTATGGGTTACATGATTGATGGGACACACGCCGAATATGTTCGTACTCCTTTCGCCGACAACTCGCTGTATGCGCTGCCTGAAAGCCTAAACACGGATGTGGCTGTTTTCTTGTCGGATGTGCTTCCCACAGGTCACGAGATGGGTGTGCAATACGGTGACGTCAAGCCGGGTGATTGCATTGCTGTGGTTGGCGCGGGTCCCGTGGGTATGGGTGCCATGCTTACGGCTCAATTGTACTCGCCTTCTCAGATTATTTGCATTGATCTTGACCAGAACCGCTTGGACTTCGCCAAGGAACTAGGCGCCACACATACTATCAACTCTAGCACCGAAGATGCAATCGCCAAGGTGATGGAGATCACTGGCGGCCGTGGCGTGGACTGCGCGATTGAGGCAGTGGGAGTGCCTGCGACGTGGGATGTATGCCAACAGATTGTAACCGCTGGCGGCCACCTGGCCAATGTTGGTGTCCATGGTCAAAAAGTCGACTTTGAGCTGCAGAAGCTATGGATCCAGAACTTGACTATTACTACTGGTCTAGTGAATGCCAACACTACGGCTATGCTCCTCAAGGCCTGCGAGACGGGCAAGCTGCCTATGGCGCGCTTAGCTACGCATCACTTCAAATTTGATGAAATTCAAAGGGCGTACGACGTGTTCAAGCATGCGTCAGATACGAAGGCTATGAAGGTTATCATCGAGTACTAAGTACATACATCACTCCGTGTTACCATACATTCGATGCTAGTAGGCTCACTTCCGTGTAAGTTTTCCCCCCAAGCTTTGTAGTCCGTTAGTCTAAATTAAGTCAAACGTCAGTGCCACATGGCGTCGCGTGGCATCGAGCGGGGCAGTCACTTTCCCGGGGCCACCATGGAGGCGAAATTGCAATCGCTCAAGGTGCCAGAGTTAAAGGAGCTGCTTCAAGCGGCGGACCTACCCGTGTCTGGGAACAAGGCTGAGTTGATCAAGCGTCTGCTTGAGAACCCCAAGTCCACAGCATCCCTGGAAACGTACGTGCATGTTTCACTTACGATGCAGCTCGACCGGCGACGCACCCGCTGCGAGTGAGCCTGCAAACACGCAGCCAACAGAGCAGACAGAGACTACCGCTGCTACTATCGCCAAGGAGAATGCGCCTCAGTCCACGGAGAAGCAGGGCGCGCAACCGCCAGCTTCGTCCGAACCCACTATGGAAACACGCACGAAGGCGCTCCTGGAAGAGCTTGAGAAGCGAAAGGCGCGTGCCATCCGCTTCGGGCAGCCTTACGAAGAACTGGAGAAAAGGATTAATCGAATCCACAAGTTTGGCATGGAGGCAGAGGACGAGGGAGACACGGGCCGCCTCGACAGTGAGCTGAAGAAAGGTAAGCCGAAATCGGCCGCTTCTCAGGCGCCTGCTAAGGCGTCTGTGCCTAGTCCCGCGCCTAAAGAGTCTGCCGTGGAACCTGAGGAGCTAGAGCGACGAAAGCGCCGTGCTGAGCGCTTTGGCTTGGTTCCCGCGGACAGCTCGGAGAAAAAGGCGCGTGTAGCATAGCTCCTATGTAAGGAACAAAATATTGTGTACGTGCGACTTCGCTTGAGTCGTACTTGCCAAGGCATGCCTATTGCTGCGACCGCCGTGTGTGCTTCGTGCCAGGCCGCCTCGTGCAAGTACACATGCCCATACTGCACTGCCACTACATGCTCTCTACCCTGCTTTCGTCAACACAAGGCGACGTTGGCGTGCGAGCAGGCACGCGCTGCATTTGAAGCGGGTGCTACGAAAGGTGTAGGCCCGAGCCTGCTTGCGCGTGAGCGCGGTGATGTGGCCCGCTTTGTTCCTATGAAAGACTATGACTATAATCAGATGCTGGATGACTATCAGTTTCTGAACCAGGTCGGGCGTGTTGTTACATCAACGGGTCGCTCACTGAGTGAGGCTCATATGCTGCCCCTAGACCATGTCCCTAGGCCCGGTGTGCGCCGCGGACCAGCCTCGCAGCAGCGAAGGGATGCTCTAGCGAAGCAACTTGGCTTCCACAAGCTTCCGATCATGCTGCTGCCAGACGGCATGACACACCGCAGGATGAATCGCACTCACTGGGATGCTAAGTACGTCGCACATTCTCACACAGGCAACGATGCATGGTGTTCACTCTCCAGATCCAGTTTCCTTGCCACTGTATCCAACCGGATTCGGATCTTTCGCGCTTCTCCCAAGGCCTACTTGTCCATGGCCTCTCATCGCAGACCGTGCTATCGACATGGCTCTTAAGCGAGTTAGAGCGTCAATGTGCGCGGCAACATCAGATGCCCCTTTCACAGTGGCACTCGGACACAGAAGCGGATGTGTCTAGGGCAAAGAGGTTCAAGGGAGACCAGGACACGAACAGCTTCTGGCATATGGACAATGATATCTTGTCAGCACTTGGCCTTGCTAGCTCAAATGAGACATGGAGCGCTTGGCCGTCGTCCGTTCGTCTGCTCCTACACATCTATGAGCTGCGTCTTCGCAACGAAACGACGCCCAAGTACCTGGACTGGTGGGTCCGCAAAGGTGCTTCCCTTGAAAAGCCGGTATCGCTGGTGCGCGAGCCTGCTGCGCTCCCGGCGCTGGTACCTCAGCATGTACTTGACAACGTGTCACAGCTCCGCCATGATACCCAACCCAAGGAGAGTGCGGCTAACCTGTCGAACACAGTACAACACTTTGTCGAAGTGCCTATGTCCATGACACTCGACACGCTCCTGCGCTCTCTGCCCGCAGGTTTTGGTATCGTTGAGTATCTCCAAGTGGCCATCTGGCCAGCGCAGACTCTAGCCGTGGCAGAGCGCCGTGGACAAGTGCAGCTGCATCCACTCCAAGTGCCTGCTCCTCCCGCGAGGCAGGATCCCGTCCAAGACAAGCAAGCATCTCTTGCTGTGTCTGCTCCAGCATCACAGACTGCAACGCCAGCTGCCGCATCCACGGAACAGTCGTCCTCGACATCGGCTGCCATACCCACGCCTGCAGCGCTCGTCGCTTATGCCGACTCTGACACCGACGACGAAGCATGAGACGCACCATACCTCTATGGCAACGACCTGCATACGTATGATTACATGGTTTACTGCTCGCGCATCTTGCTGCGCTTGCCTGTCTGAGCCTGGAAACCAGTCTTGATCGCAGACACAGAGCGCTGAGAGCCACATGCCTCACAGGTCATGAAGTAGATACGATTCTCTTTCGTCAGTAGCGTGTTTGGTGAGCGGCACGTCTTGCAGGTGACGTATTCCACAATATACCGCCGCAGCACATTCTCAATCTGCTTCGGCTGGAAGCGACCACGAATCACAAGCCGCTGGCTCCCATCCACCGAGCCCGTCGTACCAAGCTCCGTGAAGAGGTACTGTATCACATGGTCGGGCTGACGATGCATACGCTTGCAGATCTCCACAATGTTCGCAAAGACTGTCTTCTTCGAGCCATCACGCTGCACGACAGGTGGCACCATCGTGTATTTCTTTTTCTCTCCCGAAAGAGCAGGGTTCTGCTGGCGCAGTGTCCGGAATATACGGCCCAGCAGCTCCTGGTACGTGTAGTCGCGGTCCGTGCCTTGCCACGCTTCCACATCGCCGGCCTTGTCCGCGTTGTTGTCCTTCGACTCGGGCGCAAACGGATCATCACCGTCAACGGCATCAGAAGAGTCCTTCTGTGTCTCTCCAAGTTCCTTTTCGAATTCCTCAAGGTCGAACGTGGCTTTCTTCTTCTTTTTCTTCTTCTTCAGGTCACCAAACTGAGGTCAGTAGACGACACATACATCGAGCGGTGCATCCTCTGTACCAGCCTTTTCAGATGCGGGCTCCTCAATCGATTCCTGTGCGGGTTCCGGTGTGGGCTCCTCCTCTGTTGGCTTGGTAGGCTTGGTCTGCGGTCAGCTGCATGCGACATCACGTACTTCGCCAAGATCGAAGTCGACCGGAATTTTCTTCTTTTTGCTCTTTTTCTTAAGGCCACCGAACAGGTCAGTAGCGTCCTGCACAGCCTCTGGCTGGACAGGCGGGGCCTCTTTCATGGGCTCCTCGCTCGGCGCCGTAGCAGACATGACCAAGCGTAAAAAAGAGCCATGCGCCGGCGCTGCGCCTTCTTACCGCAGCCACATGGCAGTCGTGATCACGTGATATAAAGGGTACCCGGCGTTCCCCGGGTGGCTTCGGGCGCCGCGCACGCTGGCGGCCTAGACGCGGATTCTGAGCGCCTTGGGTCTTGACTACGACGACCGGTATTGGTGATGTTCTCCCGTGCTGTTACTAGGCCTGCTCTTATCACGGCGCTGGGCGCTCGCAGTGCCCTCGTCCCCGTGGCTGGTTTCCACGCGAGCGCCGCTCCCCAGGCGTCGCTCCGTGAACTGGAAGCCCGTCTTAAGAGTGTGAAGAACATTAAGAAGATCACCAAGGTATGTGGATCAGTTCTCATGTACAGTCGATGATGATGATCGCCTCGACTCGTCTCGGTCGTGCTCAGCGTGCCATGAATGCGGCTGTTGCGTTTGGCGACGCCAGCGAGGAGGTTTACAAGCAGTCGGAGGTTCAGGTGCCGGAGGGCGGTAAGCAGCTGTTCATTGTTGTCTCTTCCGACAAGGGCCTTTGCGGTGGTATTCACTCATCTGTGTCGAAGCGTACCCGCTCCGAGGTGGCTCAGATTGCCAAGGCTGGTGGTGAGTCGCCGAGCGTGGTGGTTCTGGGTGAGAAGGCAAAGGGCCAGCTGAGCCGTGCCATGCCCCAGAACCTGGCGCTCTCCTTCAACCAGATCGGCAAGGGTGTTCCTACCTATGACGATGCCCTGGCTATCACTGACACCATCATGAAGAGCGGTATCGAATTCGACAAGATCAACATTATCTACAACAAGTACGTCTCGTCGATCTCGTTTGAGTCGACGGTTGTACCTGTGTACAGCGAGAATGCTCTTCTCGAAGCGCCTAAGTTTGGCGCGTACGAGATGGAGGAGGGCACCGCTAAGGACCTTGCTGAGTTCTCGTTCACCAACGCTGTCTTTGCTGCGCTGGTCGAGGGTCACGCGTCGGAGATTAACAGCAAGCGTAATGCCATGGACAACGCCTCGAAGAATGCTGGTGACATGATCACCAACCTCAACCTGCTGTACAACCGTGGACGCCAGGCCACTATCACCAACGAGCTTATCGACATTATTACTGGTGCTTCGTCGCTGTGATTTTGTTCTATCAAGGCCATTAGCCTATGCCTTGCCGTAGCTTTGCATAGGCACACAGCCGTACTGACCATCTCGACTCGTTCTGAATTTGGGGCCGCGGGTCTGGCAGAAGCTGCGTGCCGAGCCAGCCCGTCGGTGGATGTTGTGTGCTACCTAGTAGGTATTTAGTGGAGAACCTCTTCAGCCCATTACGAACTTTTGACTCACATCTTTCTGGCTTTACTATGGCGAACGCGTCCGCGGTGTTCCCGGAACATGATGGTGCGTTTTGATACCCTTACTGTCAGCCACTAGCAGTTTCAATTTTGCTAAGCAGGAAGAGGAAGTGATGGCGTATTGGAGTGCTATCGACGCATTTAAAACGTCACTGGAGCAGGCGAAGGGCCGCAAACCTTTCTCGTTCTATGATGGCCCACCCTTCGCTACAGGCTTGCCGCACTATGGCCACCTCCTTGCAGGTACCGTCAAGGACATTGTCACGCGCTTCGCGCATTCGACTGGCCACTATGTGGACCGCCGCTTCGGTTGGGACTGCCATGGTCTGCCTGTTGAGCATGAGATTGACAAGAAGTTGGGTGTGAAAGGCAAGGAAGACATCCTTGCCATGGGCATCCCCAAGTACAACGAGGAATGCCGTGCCATTGTCATGCGCTACCAGGCAGAGTGGCGCTCGACCGTTGAACGCATGGGCCGTTGGATCGACTTTGACAATGGCTACAAGACGATGGACACCAAGTTCATGGAGACAGAATGGTGGGTATTCAAAACACTGTACGAAAAGGGACAGGTCTACCGTGGCTTGCGGGTCATGCCGTATTCTAATGCTTGCACGACGCCACTGTCCAACTTCGAGGCGGGCAGTGATTACAGGGAGGTGCAGGACCCCGCCTGTACGGTGGCTTTCACGCTGCGCGAGGATCCGTCAACGGCCTTCCTTGCATGGACGACGACACCCTGGACGCTGCCGTCCAACCTTGCTCTTTGTGTGCATCCCGAACTTGAATATGTGAAAATTTTCGACGAGGAGCGCCAGCGCCACTTTATTCTGTCACCTAGCCTACTCACGACGGTCTACAAGGACCCTAAGAAGGCAAAGATCAAGACCGTGGAAAAGTACGTGGGCAAGGACCTCGTTGGCAAAGAATACGTGCCTCTTTTCCCGTACTTTTACGAGGAATACAAGGATCGCGCCTTCCGCGTCCTGTCGGACGAATACGTGTCGGCGGATGCGGGTACGGGTATTGTGCACCAGGCACCTGCGTTCGGTGAGGACGACTACCGTGTATGCTTGAAGCATGGCTTGTTCACGAAGGAGGTCCAGCCTCCGTGCCCTCTGGACGAGTCGGGTCGCTTTGTGGAACCCGTGTCGGACTTTCAAGGCATGCAAGTGAAAGAGGCCGACAAGCTGATCATCAAGGACCTGAAGAATCGTGATCTTCTTGTGGTGCAGGCGGTCATTCGCCACCAGTACCCATTCTGCTGGCGCTCTGGCACGCCCCTGATCTACCGTACGATTCCATCGTGGTTTGTGCGTGTGGAACCCATTGCTGAGAAGCTGCTGGAAGCGAACAAACAAACGCGTTGGGTCCCTCAGACCATTGGCGAGAACCGCTTTGGCAATTGGCTCGCGAATGCACGCGACTGGAATGTAAGCCGCAACCGCTACTGGGGCACGCCTATCCCGCTGTGGGTGAGCGATGACCTGCAGGAAATTGTGTGCATTGGCTCTGTGGCAGAGCTCGAAGAGCGCTCAGGTGTGAATGGCATTACGGACCTCCACCGCGACAAAATTGATCACATCACGATCCCGTCGTCACAAGGCAAGGGTCATTTGAAGCGCATCGAGGAGGTGTTTGACTGCTGGTTTGAGTCAGGCAGCATGCCCTATGCGCAAGCGCACTATCCTTTCGAAAATACAGACAAGTTCGAAACGAGCTTCCCTGCCGACTTTATCTCAGAGGGTCTCGATCAGACCCGGGGCTGGTTCTACACTCTGCTGATCCTGGGTGTGCATCTGTTTGGCACGGCACCCTGGAAGAACCTCATCGTGTCCGGTCTTGTCCTTGCAGCCGATGGAAAGAAAATGAGCAAGTCACTACGCAACTTCCCAGACCCGGCGCTTGTGATTAACAAGTATGGTGCAGATGCCGTGCGACTTTACATGATCAACTCGCCTATTGTGCGTGCGGAGAACTTGCGCTTCCGCGAGGAAGGCGTCAAAGACATCATTGCGAGCGTGTTTTTGCCTTGGCTGAATAGCTTCCGCTTTTTCTTGGCGCAAGTCGTGCTCCTAAAGAAGGACACGGGCATCGACTACAAATACGATCCCAATGCCAAGGTATCTGAAAATGTCATGGACCGCTGGATCCTTGCGCGCTGCCAGAGTCTCATCGAGTGCGTGCGTGTAGAGATGGAGAACTACCGTCTGTACACTGTTGTGCCTCGTCTCCTGACCATGATCAACGAACTGACGAACTGGTATATCCGCTTCAACCGACGGCGTCTGAAGGGTGAGAACGGCCCTGAGGACACTGTGGCTGCCCTTCACTCCCTCTTCGAGACGTTGTACACGGTGTCTTTGACCATGTCGTCATTCACACCGTTTATCAGCGAGAATCTGTACCAGGGTCTGCGCAAGTTCATGACCGAGAGTGACCCAAGCATCGACTATCGCTCGGTGCACTTCCTGCCGTTCCCTAGTGTCAAGGAGGCGTACCTGGACCCTGTCATCCAGCGTCGCTTCAGTGCCCTGCAAAGTGTCATCGAGCTGGGTCGCACGATGCGTGAGAAGAACAACTTGCCGTTACGTGTGCCACTGCGCGAGCTGACGGTATTCCACAGCGACCCGCAGTACCTGGAGGATGTCAAGTCGCTGGCTTCGTACATTGAGGAAGAGCTGAACATTCGCGACCTGGTACTCTCGGACGACGAAAAGAAATGCGGAGTTAACTTCAAGCTCCTAGCCGACTGGCCGGTTCTGGGCCGCAAGTTGCGCAAGGTCATGGGCAAGGTGAAGAAGGGTCTCGACCAAGTTTCCTCCGATGAGGCTAAAGCCTATATGACCACGGGTCAGATTACCATTGAAGGCATTCCGCTGGGCGAGGGCGACTTGCGTGCGATGCGCTACGTGGATGCAACTGCGCTTGGTCCACATATTTTGAGCGACTCGGACGGCGCTGTCGTGGTTCTGCTTGATGGCATGGTATACCCTGAGCTGCAGGCAGAGGGTATGGCGCGCGATGTAATCAACCGTATCCAGCGTCTGCGCAAGAAGGCTGGTTTGCAGGCCACGGACGAGATCGATGCCTTCTACCGCTTCACAGACGACATGGGCCAGGCGCTCGACGAAGTGATGCGGACTCAGACGGACGTGTTCGTGCGCAACATCCGCCGCGCCCCGCGCCCTGTAAGCGAGAAGCCCGTAAACGGGGATGTCGTCTGCGAAGAAGAACAGGAGGTGAACGACATCAAGTTTATGCTCACCCTGGTGCGTGCATAAGCTATATTCCCATAGACCAATAGCACCTACCGTTTGGGCCCAAAACTACCAAAGCCCATCGCTGCCATGACATCGGCATCCTCTTCTGGTTGCGGTGCCTCGTGCATCTGTTTTAGCCGCTTGCGATGTCGCTCGTCTCGCTTGTCACGCCGCTGAGCCTGGCGCTCGCGCCGTTGCTCCTCGGCAATTTGTTGCAGGCGAACATCAAAGTCATAGCGTTGCGCAGGCGTTGCGCCCAGCGCACGCTCGGCCCGGACAGCAGCGATACGCTCGCGCACCTGCTCCAGCGTGGCCCGTTCAGCCTGAGTCTTTTGACCTAGGCGCCGCAAGTGCATGCGGCCATTGATATGGTCCAGATATCCGACACTGTCCTTGCACATTTTTTTGCAGACTTCACAGAAGAAGCCAGGGCCTCGTCCTTGGCTGTCTTCATGATCCACGAGACGCGATGTGCCACTCAGCTCCTCGAGATTGAGGTCGTTGTGAGCCTGCATCGCTTTTGTCGGCTTTGGAAGCTCTTTGCGCCGTCGTCTCGCATTCGGATCCACAGGCACACTCCGCGGTGCCGCCGGGGCAGAGGCTCCCGCCTTGGCGGGGTCCCAGGACCCGGGGGCTGGCTCGTGATGGGCCATCGCGGAGCGCTGTGTTTCCTCCACTCGGTCATGTCGGTGAATCCGTAGGTACAACGCGCCGCTGACATCAGAGTGTTAGCCCTTGTGAGTCACGCAGATACCCTTGCGACAGGTACGTATATGGCATAGCTAATGACAGCATTCCAGGACGCGTATCAACGCACAATTCCCGCTATTAGCTCCTTGGAGGTGCTCTCACCCGAAGACCCTCGTGCCGAATCGTGTATGCAAGTCTTGCGCGAGGGCCTTGAGGCTATGGAGGCCCAGACCACACAAATGATTGACATGTTGTACCAGGTCGACGTATATTTGGCGCCATCAACCGTCCAGAATGCAGCTGGCTTCAACCCACAGGAAGCCCTTTCGCATGTGTCGGAGCTGTTCCACGTACGCACTTCGTGTTCACTGACTATCAGAGCTACCAGGCTGAATTGCTGGCCAAGCGGGAAGCATTGGCGGATTATACTTGTGAAGAAATTAGTCTTTCTCAATTTGCGGACCAATGGCGCACACTCGATTCGGTACAGCGCGGACGCCAGCAGGAAATGGACGACTTGGCTGATCTGCTTGCCCGGTTTGGCTAGATACGAGCGCAACTAGTCGCTACGAATTTTTGACTCTATAAATGAGCTGTGGCCATCGCACTAGGACTGCGAGTGGCCTGTGCCGCAAGCGAGGGGCTTCGCGCAGACTTGTATTGCACCACTTGCTCGACGTAGTCCTCAAACAGCGGGTTGGTATCTTCTGGGCCACCAGCATGCTCGGGGTGGAACTGAACACCCCAAACAGGCGCACGGCCATCGAAGTCGCCCGTACGAACAATTCCCTCAATGCTCCAGTCATTCGCATTGACAAACCAGGGCGCCCAACCTTCTGGCCAAGCATCCGGACCCGACTCCTCAAAGGCAAGAGCATAGCCATGGTTCTGGGACGTAATATACACACGACCAGGCTCCACGCGCATATTCCCGCTGCCAAGGGCTAGGACAGGCTGGTTGTGGCCACGGTTGCCAAACTTCATCCGGTAGGCGCGCAGACCTGCAGCCAAACCAATGACTTGGTGACCCATGCAGATACCAAAGATGGGGCGGTCCCACTCGTCAATCACGCGCTTCACATTTGCCACTGCCTCGGGAACCTTGTTCGGACTGCCAGGGCCATTGCTGAGGAAAAGACCATCAAATTGGTCGCGTATCGAGTTAAAGTCGGTGTTCCAAGGCAACACAGTCACTGTGACTCTTTGACGCAAAAGAGAACGCAGAATGTTCGCTTTGCAGCCAAAGTCCAAAAGAGCAACATGAGCACGCGACGCAGCTGCGCCACCCACAGGCTCAAGAGTGTAAGGAACCTTTGTCGACACACGTTTCACCAGGTTCTCAGCATTGGGATCCACAAACTCGGATGCAGTAGGGATGCGCTTGGCATCTTCACCGACTAGGATGGTTCCTAGAGTAGAGCCTTGGTTCCGCAGAATCGTCGTAAGGGCACGAGTGTCCACACCTTGGATCCCCGGCACTTGGTACCGAGCGCACCAACTAGCCAGGGACTCGTACGCTTGAAAGTGGGAGAACCGCTCACACAGCTCACTGACAATTACGCCAGCCGCCTGGACACCCGTAGATTCGAGAAAGCAGCCAACATCCACATCCAGGGGATGCTCACGCGCAGAGCCTTTCATGCGATTGTCCGGCACACCATAATTGCCGATCATGGGCTGCGTGAACGCCAGTAACTGACCCGTGTACGAAGGGTCTGTCAGAGATTCAGGGTAGGATGTAATTGATGTCGTAAACACAGTCTCACCAAATACAGATCGAGGCGCTCCAAACGAGCGGCCCTCAAACACCTCACCAGTTTGGAGGCGTAAGACAGCCGGCAACGAAGGAGCCACAGAGCTCGTAGTCAAAGAGCGGGTAGCGCGAGATCCAGTGCGAAGAGAAGCACGGATAAACGAAATTGAGTTCATAAAAGCAAACATTTCACAAAGACGAAGACTTGAAAACAGAAACAACAATGTAATCGTCCCGGGTCTCACAAGTGTACATCGATTGGGAAGAAGCTCCGGTGCGCAGCGCTGACTTGATAAGGAGTGTCTTTGTCAGCATGACTCACTGTTGCCAAGGCTTCGGGGGAAAGCAGCACCGCTTGTGCCCGGGCCATGCAGGACTTTTCGACAGCACTGCAGGCCTGGAAGGATGTACATTTAGATGCATTTGGAGAAAATGTGGCAGAGGCTGCCAAGAGCATTGCCCAGGCTCAGGAAAGATCCATTATCGCCCGCCAGAACCTGGCTGAGCGCACTCGCGAGTTCAAAAGGCAGCCAGTGGATGTACAGCTGCAACATATTCGTGTGTTGTTGAAACAGTATCAAGCAGAGATTGACGCACTCATGGATCGTGCAAAGAAATCAGAAGCTATTGTACTCCAGACATGGAACCGCTTTAGAGCTGTCCCAGATCCCTATCCTATTCTCGAGGCGCTTGTCGATGCTACAATCCACGAGCAGGATATGTCGCAGTTGCGGGCACAAATCGTGCAGCTTCAGTCAGAATGCTCAGAATGGGAGAATCGGTGCGTGAGTACAGAGGAGCGCCTTCGTCTCTCCAGTGAAAGTTCGACGAAGACCATGCATCTGGTCGATGACGCTATTGAGTCTACTACGCAGCAATTTCAGCGTCAGCAAGAGCGTCTCGAGAGTGAATTGAAGGCAGCATATGCACATATTCGCGAGTTACGTGAAAGCCATGAATTTATGTCGAGTCGACTTGACTCTCACAAGGAGACAACTCTTGACGCGTCGCAGGTGGAAGCATGGACGCAAGATTTAGAAAGGGCCAGGGAGCGGGCCTCCAAGGCAGAAAGGCAGGTTGTTCAAATACAAGAGATGATGGAGAGACAGAATGCAGCCCAAATACAGGAAATGTCCGGCCGCATCACGACACTCGAATCACAACTCAGCGAGTCGCGACTTGAGCGTACTCGCGAGGGGCAGAGCAGGGTCGAGGAAATGGAGGCTCTGCGCAATGCTATGACGCGCCAGCAAGATACCCACACATTAGCAGCGCAAGCATGGGAACAAGAACGATTCACACTCCTTCGTACGCTAAACAGTCAGTCCGACTATGATGATATCAAGCGGGATCTTATTGCTTGGCAAACACGTGGTATGGACCCTCCTGAAGAGCCTGTAGAGCCCTCAAGTGAACCTGCTGTCCCGGTGGACCCGCTCTTAAAAGGCAATGCCCCTGAAGTGACCAAATCCCATGATGAGCTGCTACAGGAACAGGCTCGACTCATTGAGGCGCTTGAGGCAGAAAAATTACAAGTCCATCGGTTGACAGAATTGAATTCAAAGCTGGAGTCAGATTTGTCAAAGGAAGAGCCATCGTCAGGAGCCCTGGTGGGCCTATTGCCCATTGTTACCAGTCAGCGTGATCGTTTCCGGAGCCGCGCTACAGAGCTAGAAAAACAGGTACAGAGCCAGTCCCACATGCTGCAGGAGCTACGTGAGCAATTGTCGCAAGCTACGCGAAACAGTGAACGTCATCTCAGCTCATCTACAATCGAAATGCCCTACCCAGGCCGTGGAGTTATGCATGTCAATGACCATGAGGAAGCTACTCAGCCCGGGGAATCTCTCCGCGTTCGTGTACGTACTTGCGGCTAACTCAGCAACGAAAACGCGCGAAGGCATCTCTCAACCCAATAGAGCGACTCTTGCATGTATTCGTGAGTGCCGTGCTATCAAGTACCCGAATTCGCAATTTGTTTGTGGGCTATGTGGCATTAATACATATACTCATGTTTGGAATACTCTTCGAGGCGAGTCATCGGTATGTTTTCATAAGTAATGCTTATCATTAGAGTTGCGTAAAGTAATTAAAATATTCTACAGAAACCATAATGAGAGTAGTGACGCAATTACAACAAAGCTCGCAAAAAGCCAGAAGGTAGGAAAAAGAAAAGATGCGCCACTAGGCAGGCCTGTCGGAAGAGACTTGGATTGGTAAGAGGGGGTATCAAGTGGTGCAAATCCAATTTGCCGTGTACCTTGGTTGAAGACAGTGTACACATTTTTCAAAAAAGTGCCCCCAATCATCCACGAATCTCCGGGATCTGTGGCGAAAAAGGTGCCAATACATTTAAAGTCATCAGAATCAGGACGCTCGTCTTGATCGTCAGGGACATACCGAGCTTCTTTCAAGATCAAGTCAGCTGGCTTGAGCTGGTACTGTGCGTTGCCAAACGCCAAGTGTACGTCTGGAATCGATACACAGGGGAAAGAAAAAAAGCCAGGCTCATCGTCAATTTCTGATGCACCATCAAACTGACGGTAAAATTCTTCAATAGCGTCGCGCGGACCACCAATAAGAACCGTTCCGGAATCGATAAGTGCGTTGGTATCAGCGGAAACTTGGATAATGTGGTTAGAGACATTGATCCCCGAAAAGTTGACGCTCCATGCATCGTCGTTTGCTGTGGGGAGATAATTGAGCGGGTCAGAAAACATGTTCCGATCCATGGTGCCAAGCGAGAGGACACCATCAGAAGAAGGGGGCTCGCTCCTGTTGTGATCCGCGCTCCTCAGATAAAGAGAAAAAAGACTCTGATTAAGTGGAAGATTCTGCCAGAAAGGTTTATTATGAAACTGGCTGAGGCCCTGGCTGGCCATGCCCATGACGCCTTGTACTCCGTCGGGAATGTTGGTGCCGGAGATATTTGTGGCTATACCAAACACTTGCTTTTCGACCTTCAGACTTTGAAGTTGAACATTGTCTGTGCAAACATAGCCGGACACTTTTCCAAGGTCATACTGGATGGAAAAGTTTTGATTTGCCGTAGCAAAGGTTTGTGATGCAGACGTATTAAATACAGATGCATCGATCCACATGTCTGCAGAACCGGTGTCAACTGCCACAGTGAAATTGACAGGAGGTGTCCCTATCTGGATCTGTGTTGTCCAGAGGTAGTCTTGATTTGACTCTAATGGCACAGTGAGGGCTTCGCCGTTTGTTCCACGAGGCCCTGGGCTCAAGTTACTGAAAAACCAGTGCCAGGATAGATTTGGTGATATACCGCGCCCTTGGTCCCCCCGCGTAATACTGTGGGGGGGAACAAGACCCGAGACCAACTGGAACCAGGCCAAAAGGCAGCCGAGCCACAAACCCAGCATTAGTATAAAGCTACCGGAAGCAGTGGGAACAAGAGGATCAACGTGTGCTTATGTAATGAGTCGATAGTCAGTCAACCTGGCCGCGCGTTCAAGCATCGACATCCACGATGAAGATCCTGGTCAAATCGCTGGCGGGAGGCAACTTCCACCTCGATGTCGAGCCCTCGGACACGGTACGTGAAGCCAATACTGATGCCAGGTGGCTTCTGTGAAGCAGTCGATCCAAAGTTCGCAGGGTCATGCGGCCGAGAACCAAAAGCTAATCTTCTCGGGCAAAATCCTGAGCGACGAGAAGACTATGGGCGAATATGAAATCAAGGAGAAAGACTTTCTCGTCGTCATGGTGTCAAAGCCTAAGGTGAAGAAGCCG
This sequence comes from Malassezia sympodialis ATCC 42132, assembly GCF_000349305.1. NCBI lineage: Eukaryota > Fungi > Basidiomycota > Malasseziomycetes > Malasseziales > Malasseziaceae > Malassezia > Malassezia sympodialis. The sequence continues at coordinate 555,452 of NW_017387809.1, read as the reverse complement.
GCCGATGCTCCTGCTGCGGAGTCACCTGCCAAGGAAACTGCTTCAAGCGCAGCACCGGCCGCCGCCACAACTGCTGCGACGGAGGAGGCCAAGCCGCCTACTGCTCTAGAGGATGCAAGTGAGTCGGCGCCCGAAAAGACGAGCACACCAGCTGCACCATCGACGCCTGCGGCTACTGAGTCACTGCAAGCAAGTTCGTTCCTTGCTGGCTCCGAGCTCGAGACGGCTATGAACAGTATTGTGGAAATGGGTTTTCCGCGCCACGATGTGCAACGAGCCATGCGCATGAGCTTCAATAACCCGGATCGGGCCGTGGAGTACCTGATGAACGGACTACCGGAGGAACCTGCGCCATCGCGACCTACGGCAGTCGCGCCGGGAACGCCAGCGACGCCGTCGCCTGCGCCCGCGCCGTCAACGGGCTCGGTGCCGCCACCGCGATCGGGCAATTTGTTTGAGCAGGCCGCAGCGATGCAGGGCGGTGCTGGTGCCCAGGAGAGTGAGAGTCTGTTCCCTGAAGACAGCCAGGGTCGTCAGGTCATTGACTTTGGCAGCCCACAGACGTTGCAGCAGCTACGTACGCTTCTGGAGCAAAACCCCGCGGCATTGCAGCCGCTTATACAGGCGCTCGTGCAGTCGAACCCTCAGCTCGCGGAGGCAATCAGCCAGGACCCCGAGGGTGTGTTGCGCATGCTCGCTGGTGAAGGACTAGAGGGTGAAGACGCGCTAGACATGCCGACCCTGCAGCAGCTGGGAGAAGAAGACCGGACGCAGGTCGAGCAGATGATCTCGATGGGTATTCCCGAGAGCAAGGCGATCGAGAGCTTTTTCATGTGTGGTCGCAATCTGGAGATGGCCGTGCAATACTACTTCGAGGTACGTGAGCAGCGACTAACAGGAGAACCCACAAGACTTTGAAGACTAAACGGCTACAATCGCGTCCACGATTGGGCGTCGTCGGTAGCCTCTTGCGCGGACGTGTCAGAGACAGGCGGGGAGATTGTCTTCCATGTGTCGTCACCGCTCGCCCATGCTTTCATACATGCTGTCAAAAACTTTCTCCAAGGAGAGCTGGCATAAGTGGTCGTTACGTACGGTGTAGGAAGGTAGTGCTCGCCCGGATGCCTAACCACGCGTGCGTGGGCACACACATCGATGAGCGTTTGAGTGCGTTCAAACGAAACGATAGAGTCGTTTCTGTGTTAGTGACATGACGTACTGGCCGTAAATGATCAGGGAAGGTGTCTGGAGCGGCACGGAGAACAACGGATCGAACGCAGAATCGTTAGGGCGAAAGCCCGATACACTAATCATAAACTTAAGAGGCGTTGTCTGAATGGCTTCAAGGTTCTCAGGTAGGAGTTCGGGGTGCTCAATAGACGCCGCGACGACCGCTGCCGCTGTCCCGCCCTGCGAAAAGCCCAAGACCCCATCAAAAGGGCCCTGCTCGCGGCTAAGCTGCGCAAGCGATTGAATGGCGCTCTCCCAGCCGACGTAGCCTTCTTCACGGCTCATCCACCAGGCGCGAGGCTGCTTCTCGAGCGGGTCATCGGGGCTAGGCGGCGGCGGGTCCGGGTTGGCTGCGTTAGGAAAGGCCTGAACGTGATGCGGCCCATTGGCAAAGACAAACTCGGCAATGTCTGCGTGAGATGTTCAGCACATACCCTTACACTCTTTCTGCAGTGCCATGAGCCTCTTGCGGAACGAAAACTGGTTCATCGCATAGCCATGAAGCAGAAGCACCCGGAGCTTCTTGCCAGGAGCGGGGGCTGCCATGGCAAGTGGAGGCCAACAAGAGGCGGCGATCGGACCGGGAGGACATGCACCCCGCAATGAATGGGGATGCGTTCGAATATGCTGAGGCGCCCTCGTCGATGCATCAGCATCTTTTATGTCCAATATGCCTGTACGTTCAATGCACTGACGCAGCGCTCCGATGCATGAGCCTGTACTCGTCGAGCCGTGTCAGCATGCGTTCTGCCGCACCTGCCTTTGGTCCGCACTGGATGCGGCAACCGGGTTGTCGCACTGTCCTTACTGCCGCACACAGGTAGGCGACTCGCAGTTTAGGGATGCACCGCCACTTCTCCACGCTATGGTAGACTCACTGCGTGTGCGGTGTCCCGAGGAGGGGTGCGGCTATGTATGTGAGAGGCAGCATCTGCGTGCCCACCAGCAGCAGCATGTGTCGTGGATATCGCGCCTCGTGTGTGCGCATTGCACAATGGAAATGAGCATGGACGAGTGGGATGCTCATCAGGGCATGTGCGGGGCCATGCCTGTCGCGTGTACCGACGGGTGCGACTGGCACGGTCCGCGCTCGCTGCTGGACGCACATCGCACGCAATGTGCATATGTGAAGCTTGCGCCGTACTTGCGAGAGCAGGCAGACAAGTGGGAGGCTGTTGTGCGCGAAAATGAAGCGCTGAAGCGCCGTCTCGATCAGATGGAGCAGGACCTCCTTTTGACCCGAGCACAGGCCGACGACTGTGCGTACAGCCTAGGCAAATGGCTCTGTGCACCGTCGTGGACGGCTGGTGAGGTGCCAGCGTTAGAAAATACCCTTGTTGGCTTGCGACGGACTCTTTCCGCCATGAACGAAGCTGCCCACATGTCGCAGCAGGCCAGTGAGAGTGCGCGCGCACTCGCTATGCGCACATCCATTGATATGAGTGCGATCGCTGACGAAGTTGCAAGTCTATGGCAGACACTAGCTGTGTCACCCAAGCAGAGTACCTCACGCCCGAGCGGGGCCGTCGCCCCGCGCATTGCGCGCAATGCATCGCTGCCGCTGCGCCCAGGCGCACTCCGGCCACGAGGACTGGATATGAAGCTGTAAACAAGCTAAGGAACCTAGCCAAGCTGCTGCATTACGTTAGTGAGAGGTGCAGCCGCGGCTACAGGCATAGGCAGCTCAATGCCGGAAGGGCTTGGTGCCTCCGAGGCCGGCATTGGTGTGCTGTGTGCAGGCGTCACGTCGCGTGGCGACGCAGGCGCCGCAGCCGGGCGCCCTGGAGACACTGAGAACCTGTCGAGCAGGTCCGAAATGTCGCCAGGCATCTCGGCCTGCAGGTGGCTGCGACTGCGGAGGCGGCGGCGCGAGTCCTTCGTAAACAGGGAGCCTGCCCGCGCTGGCGTCGACGACCCCACAGGCTGGGCATGACTGTCGGGGCTCGCGAGAGCCATACGAAGCTGGCTCACACTCATGTTGAGGCCACGGGCGGCCTTCGGCGAGCCATCCGCCGCATGGAGCTCCGTCGGTGGCGTCCAGCTCGTCCATGTGGGACGCGCTGACACACGCGCATCGTCCAGTCCCGAGCGCACTGTCCAAGGACGCAGGAACCATACCTGGAGGGCCTCGTCATCCACGTGCACCATGCTCTGCAGGCTTACACTGGCAGCGAGAGCGTCGCTCACTACTGCCACATCCATGGGACTCTGGCTTGCCTGGTGGTACGGGCCCGATGAGAAGGGCGGTAACTCTGGCATCAACTGGAAGCGCTCAGGCAAAACAGGCGCAGTGAACTGGATAGCCTGCACAGATGGCAGCACCTGGAAGTGCAGGTAGTCAACACCGCGCTGTGACTGCCACACCGCGCACATCTGTGCCAGCAGTCCGCCTACGAGCCAGCGGCACGCAAGAGTCTGGTGGACCAGGATAAGATCGCCCACCGCAGGCGCACTAGCCACGCGCTCCAGTCCAAAGAGTGCTGGGACCAGCGCCAGCGTCGACGGCGCAGGGGCCACGACAACGAGCAGATTCAGCACGCCACGCAGCAGCGCAAAGTCAGAAGGCGTACTCTGCAGGTCCTGCAGCTGCGTGCGCGAGACATGCACCAGCGCTGGATCCAGTGCGTCCGCCGCGCCTGGCAGGTGCGCGGACGCCAGGATCCATATGTGCGCCGCAAGCGAGTGCAGAAACCCGAGACTCTCCAAGAGTGTCTCTGAAGGGGTTCCCGCGCGTAGGCCAAGGTTCTGCTCGTACTGCAGGTAGGCCAGTAGCACATGTAGGTATGTTGCGCGTACAACTGAGCTGGACGAAAGGAGCAGGGTCTCTGTACCAGCCCAGCTACTGAGCGGAACATGCAGAGTACCTGCAGGAGCATGGACAATGCGGAGCAGGCAGTACAGCAGCGCACACAGCGACACAGCCTTTGTCTCGGCAGAGAGCGTCTCGTCCTGCTGGACCCGCTGCAGGTGCGGTGTCATCTGCTGCACGAAATCGCCCAACTGCTCCGAGTACACGGTGTGCGATGCGAGATGGCCAGCAGCCTCGATCGTGGCCTGGATCGCGGGATCGTGTACGTCGCGCTGGACGTGCGCAAGCAAAAAGTGAATGTGGCCATCAAACATCTCCGTCATGTTGAGGCCGATAATCTCAGTCTTGCTCGCGAGGATCACATGCAGCGCCTGCAGTAGGCGTGTCTCGCGAAGACTGGAGCGTGCCATCGGCGTGGCGAGCGCGTCGACAATGGTGTGTGGTACCGCATAGCGCGACGACTTGGGCGCCCACTGCGCAACGAGTCCCAGCAGCCAAACGGTCCATTCACCGGCGTCCCACAGCGGCGCCGCTCCTTCGGCAGGTGCGTCGATCCATGCGAGGATCTGCTGCACGACCGTGTGTAGATGCACGGCATCGCACGCATCGAGGATGTGGTGCAGGACCGTGAGTGCCACATTGGCTGTCTGTTCGGTTGTGGTAGACTGAGTAGACGGCATAATCACGGGTATCGAAGGCTCGCTCGGCATTGTCGCCGTTCCGTCCATACGGGCATACGACGCGTAAATGCGCTGCAGCACACAAGGCGCAATGAGCGCATGCAGCCGAGGTAGGGCTGACGTCGTAAATATCGGCGCCCGGACAATGGCATCCATGCCCGCCAGGCTGTTCACATACGCACGTTCGTCTTTGGCGGCATTCACACCCGTCTGGCACAGCTCCGCCAGCACATGGAGCACCGCGCTCGAGACACATTCATCGATTTCCATATCAGCCGGCTCGAGGCTCTCAACATAGATTGCGAAGATAGCTGCGGCGCGCGCATTCACATCGGCATCCCAAAACGTGCGCGAGCTAGACACCTGCAGCGCCTCAGTGAGTACGCTTTGTACCGTAGGCGCAATGTACACATGGCCCTCACCGCACGTCGCGACAAGCTCCTTCAGGATACCGAGGGTGATCATCAGAAGCGCCTTGGTCTTGTCGCTGGGTGCCGCACGAAATGCTCGGCATTCAGCAGCCGCGCGCACGGCGAGCAGCCGGCCCACCTTGATCAACTTCGCGGGCTTGCTCTGGGCATAATAGCACAGACGCCCTAGTTCATTCGCATTCGGGCGGTACTCGGGCGCAGTGCCGGCTAGTGCCTTGGCCGCAGGGTAGCAATCTTCAAAAAGTTTCTTGTGATTCGCCTTTGGAATGCACAACATGCCGCCGGTGGAGCACCCCAGGACAAGAGTCTATGGCGCGGATGAGCGGGGGGCGATCTCCCTAACACCCGCCACGTGGGCGGGCGCCTACCCCCGATGCAGCGATACATCGGCGTGCCAAGCATACCAACGGGCCGCGCCCGTGGCACTCGCGCAGGCTAGGAATGCGATGTCAAATACACGTCCAAATACGCGCTGGAACTCGGGGAGCGAAGAAAGCAGCATACTCTTATCCGTAGCAGTGCTTGCGCCCGCATGTAGCTGGATTAAAGCGGCGAGGACATAGATGCACAAGACCTGCGCTGTGAACAGCACGAGCAGCTGCGTGCTAATACCCGTAGACACCGACTGGATCGCAGAGGAAAGGCCCCCCAAGATCTTTCGCAGGCGCATAACAATCAGGCCACCGACCATGAGGAAACTGATCCGGGGAGACCAGGCCGCTACATCGACCTGCAAGCCTAGTAGCCGCATTATTTGGGCCAGGCACGTCGAGACCAGATCGCGCGTAGAATTCAGCTCGTATCCAAAGATGAGCAGATTGAGCAGACACTGCACGAGGCGCGCCAGGCAGTACGCAGAGAATAGATAGCCCCCTAGGAGCACAACGTAGCCAGGCCAGGTTCGCGCGTACCGAACGCGGCGCTCCTGGGCCTCCTGATGTTCCAGGTCTGAACGCATCGCATTAGCCATGGCAGAGAGCCCCATAATCTCGCTCCGCAACACGGCGAGCTCGCGGTCCTTCTGGCTGCGGTACCACCATCGAGACCACGAGGAACGTGCGCCGCCGGCTTCAAGCTCCGCCTCGACATCGTTCGCCGCCGCACGCTTCACCTGAAGCTCGGTTACAGTGCGCTGGAAGGATGTACGCGTTGCTGCAACGTCCTGTTCGCCCCAGCGCCGCCGCCGCCGTACCATCATTTCATACGAGTCACATATGGCGCCAGCAGCCACGCTGCCGGACAACACCCCAATAAGCGATACGCCTATCATGGCCGTGCGTGCTAAAATGGCGCCTGACCACCCAGATGTCGTGTGTGTCATGACACTGGGCAAAGGGACACGGAGAAACGCCCAGCACCAACCGACGAATAACGACAGACTGGCAACGGCGCGCGTAGAAACCCAGCGCCCACGAGCTCCTCCAAAGCATAATAATGCACTGGCACAGAGTGGCAACCATAGTCCGATGCACAGAATCACAGCCGTGAGAGAGATTCGCCACTGCAGCAGCAGGGTTGGGCCATGTAGGTATATATGCTCGAGAAACACGAGGACTAAGAGGATGAGACTCTCTTCCACAGCAACACAGAATAAAATGGAAGGCGCAGAGATGGACTGTACAAACGATCGATGCACAGCGCGCGCTAGCCGGGCACCCTGCGGCAGCGAGCGCGTCCGTGCGTGGGACACAGAGGGAAGCAAGTGGATATCACTCGCGCTGTCCGACTCTGTCTCCAGAGATACATACCGTGCCTCTCCAATCAGCCAGGGCAGTGCGCCGTATGCTCCCACAAATAGGACAAGGCGTAGGAGTAGTACGACGACGAGCGTCCCACCCCCCCTTGCCATGGTGGTGTCAGAACCGTGCGAGAAGCTGTCACGTGCCATACACGACGCGTCGGCTTCTCGCACCGCTTACACGCGTCCAGCCATGGACGTATCGACGCCTACGTCGCGGCATGTCATGGATGACGATTCCGCCCTTGATACGACTCTGGGCGATCATACCGCATCGAATATGACCATGTTCCCCAAGGCAGACGACTCGCTACTCAGCAGTGTGCTCTTGCGCAAGGAGCCGGCGAATGCGCCCCAGGAGGGACCCGCGCCGGCCGCGCCCGGCGAGAGTGAGTCCCCGGAGCGCATCCGGTTACAGCTGGAGCAGCTACATCAGCTAAATCACATGTTTGAGTCGTATGAACGTGCGCTCCGATCAAGCCTTACCCAGACCGAGGTACGTACGGCCGCTCTGATTCAGGCATTTGCCCAGCGGATTAGCGAAACCGACGCTCTGTTGGATTCCTATACAAAAATAATGCTTCAGGGACAGAGACGTCGTCAACTTTTGAATGATGAGAGCTGGCGAGGTGCTACACAGGTACGCAGCATAACTGACATGCCTAGCAAGCTGCGGCAGAGCAGGCACAACGACAGGAGCACCGCCAGGTCAGATCGAAACGAACAGAAGCGGAATCTGATGTGCGCGAGAAGGCTAAGTTATCGTCGTCTATCCCCACACGTACTGCTCAAGGGCAGGGTCTACCTAGTCGGCCTCGGACGACCTCGCGTCCAGGTAGCGCCACTGAGGCAGGCACCGCTAGTCAAAGGGAAAAGCGTGCCCGTAACTTCCAGTCATCCCGCGGACGCCCCCGTGGCGAATCTTCACTACCAGTACGCGGCGGACGCATCCCGCTATAAGGCCTCCTAAGGCTACCACATATGTAGACTAGCAGGCAAATCGCCCTGAACGCATCACGTGTGCAAAGGGACCTCGCACGGTCGGTTGGCCCGTGTGGCGAAGTATCACATGACTGAGATGAGATCCAGCCCCGCTTTCGGGTGCCATCTTGCGTTGTACTTTCATGTCAGTGGAGACAACATCCCAAGGTACGTGCTCGAATGCCACTCATAGTTAGCTTTGGCTATTCGCAGTCTTGAACTGCTCGATGCATTGCATCGAGATGATCGGGCGGCGATAGCGTCCCTCGTCCAAAAGATGGATGTGTCGACCGCGAAGCCCAATCTTGAGTCGCCTTTGCACATGGCAGTCCAATGCGCACTGCCTGCGACCATTGAATATTTGCTGTTCGAGCTTCAGGTGGACCCCAATATGCCCGAAACAGACACGGGCAATACTCCTCTCCATCTTGCCGTGTCGACAAATCGGATCGAGGTGGCTCAGCTGCTACTTTCCCATCCTGCGATCAACGACTCTCTCCAAAACAAAGAAGGGAAGACGCCAGACCAACTTGTTACCTCTTATGAGATGATGCAAGTTTTACAGAAGTCACACAACACACTGCGTGCTTTGATACAGAAGCACCTGGACGAGTTCGAGGCACAAAGGTCGCGTGGTGACCCCGCAAGTGACGAAGAGGCGAAGCTAGTTGAAGTGATCAGTCGTCCTAGAGTGACTGCGGTCGATCTTGCTACTTCTAGCAGCGCTACCGGCAAGGATGTGCTGCACACAGCCGTCAAGTACAAAAGTGTAAATCTCATCAAGGCGGCGATGGCCCATGGAGCTGATCCCTACGTGAAAGACATGAGCGGCCAGAGCGCTAGTGACATGACGAATGACGAGCAGATCCATGCCTTGCTCCGCCAGATGGCGCTTGCGGGGGCAGAAAACTCGTTAGCGCATCAGCAGGCTCCTATTTACAGAGGCTTTATGGAAAAGTGGACCAACTATGTCCACGGCTACAAGGTCCGCTGGTTTGTATTGGAAAATGGTGTACTTTCCTACTACCGAGGCCCAGATGATGAAGGCCGCCAGGCCCGGGGCGTAATGCATCTGCGGTTCATGACCATTGTGCCCGATCGGAAGGAGCGCAACCGCTTCGAGATCATTAGCAGCAAGGACAAGGATGCTATGCGGTGGTTCTTGCGAAGCAGTGATTTTGCCGAGTGCACGCGATGGATTCAGCTTTTGGAAAAGGCGCGCCAATTTTATTGCCATGACACAGCTCCTACGGGAGAATTATTGACTGCAAAGAGTCAGGGTACAATGGAGTCGAACTCGCCCATTCAGCTCACCAGTACTAGCAAAAAGGAGGAGGATTTGGACTTGCAGCATGCTTCAATGCAGGATACACCCGCCGACGAGGATATGAGTGAAATCGGCAGCATCGATGATGGTGGATTGGAACAAGAGCCAGGTGCGATGCCTTACTCGGCCAATTTCGCCAGGGTCAACAACCTCATGGACTTACACTTTGAAGTCGTGCTGAAATTGGTCGATGAATTGGACAGCCAAGCCTCGACACAGGGCTCAGTGCCCACTGGCCAGTCTGTGGCGACAACTAACAGCTCCAATATCGTCATTCCTACTACCTCGGTGGCTGGCCAACCAGCGCAGCCTGTCATGTTAGGTGGAGTGGCTGGCCAGGCCTCTAACTCTGATGCCGCCGGATCACAAATTCGCATGGCGCTTCGTCGGTCGCTGGAAGAACGTGCACAGCTTTGGAAAGAATTCAGCAATATGGTGCGCGAACGTGAAGGCTATCTTATGAAGGAGCTTGAGCGTGTGAACCGTACTTGTCAGCTGTGGGAAGAGCAGATGACCGTGTTGGGTGGACAACACAGGCAGCTGGAAAACGATTTACATGAAGCAGCCAGTGAGAACAGGCAGATGCGCAAGGAACGACGTCAATTCGTGAGCCATATGCCCACCACTGAAGAACCTGAATCTATGACCCAGGAGCAAACAAATGAAGCCGGTTCCAGTATGAGTGCACCTGTAGGTGCTACCGCTGGTGCTGTGAGTGCCACCGTGGGCGCCGCTGCAGGTATGGCTGGTTCGATGCTATCCAAGATGATGCCCTCCAGCTGGAATGCCCGACAGGAGAGTATGGATGAAGAGGATGAGTTCTTCGACACCGTGGATTCGAACAACATTCCGAACCTTCATGTGGAAGGACCTCTTAGCCGACAGGGCACTATGGAGTCGGGCTGGGACTCGAAGGATGCCACAGAGGGTGCCACAGAGGGTAACGCAGAGGGTGCCACAAAGGATGAGAGTGCACCTCAGCCCAATGCCGAACAGGGTCCAGCTGGTGTCGTCGGAGAGCAGGTTAGTCAAGAAAAAGATGAACCTAAGGAAGAGGGAGCATCATCGCCGGATAACAACCAAAGCAAAAACACAGAAAATACACATGAACAAAACGGTACACATTTCCTCGAGGGACCAGGCTATGAGCCCTACAAGCATCTCCGCCATAAGATGCCGATCGGTAAGGATGAGCGTCCAGTCATGTCTTTGTGGGGTATCTTGAAGAACAACATTGGCAAGGACTTGACGAAGATCTCATTCCCCGTGGCTTTCAATGAGCCGACATCCATGCTTCAGCGTATGTCAGAAGACTTGGAGTTTTCTGAGTGCTTGGACGCGGCTGCTTTGCAGTCGGATTCAACGCGCCGAATCATGTATGTGGCAGCCTTTGCGATGTCGAACTACAGCTCGACGATTGGCCGCATTGCGAAGCCCTTCAACCCAATGCTTGGCGAAACGTTCGAATACATTAGTGTCGATGGCCAGTACCGCTACATCAGCGAACAGGTCAGTCACCACCCACCGATCTCGGCATGCTTCTGCGAGTCGCCTGGATGGGAGTACATGGGGTGCGTGGATGCCAAGTCGCGCTTTCTTGGCCGGTCGTTTGAAATCACACCAACAGGTGTGGCCCATGTTCGCCTCAAGATAAAGCCTGAGTGGGTCCCCGCGCAGAAACGAGACTCGCTTCCTCCTTCGCCTGATAACGATGGGTTGTTGATGGAGCACTACTCTTGGAACAAGGTTACTACCTCCGTGAGCGGCTTCATTACAGGCTCCACTACTATCGACCACTTCGGCGACATGAATGTGGTGAATCATGTTACGGGTGACAAGTGCACATTGTCATTTATGCCTCGAGGATGGCGCAGCGCAAATGCCTATGAGATTAGGGGCCATGTCACTGATGCTAGTGGTAACAAGGTGTGGGACATTGCTGGTCGCTGGAGCAGCCAATTGTTAGCGCGTCATGCAAACAGTCAAGGTGGTCTGAACCCTGATGCGAAGCACAGCGGTGCAGACCCTGTGGCCAGTTCGAAGAACGACAATGAGTATCTCCTTCTCTGGCGTAACAGTGCTAAGGCAGATATCCCCTTCAACCTCACTCCGTTTGCTGTTACTCTCAACTCGAAGCCTGATGGTTTGGCCCAGTGGTTGCCCCCTACGGACTGCCGACTTCGACCTGATCTGGCTGCCTTCGAGGTTGGAAAGTTCGACGATGCAGACCAACTCAAGGTGGAGTTGGAGAACCTACAACGCTCTACACGTCGCAAGCGTGAAGAGGGTCAGCTCCCACCGCACAAGCCACGTTGGTTCTCGAAGACGACAGACCCTGACACATCGGCCCAGTTCTGGAAGCCCCACACGTCGAAAGACAGTTCTGGTCGTGAGACAATGGATTACTGGATTGAGCGCAACAAGGTTGGATCCAAACGTATTCACAATGAGCCTGCTCAGTGGGAAGGTTGTGACCCAATCTTTGGCGAAGCGTCGAAGTAACTCAATTAGACCATAGAACTCCACATGGTAGTCTCAAGCGCGGTGCATACAGCCGGGACTTCTGACTAAGCAACTGGGAGGCATAGCAACGACGACGGCTTTCGTTCCGCACCTCCATAACTGCCGTGATGTCTGCCTTTCGCGCGACGCGCACGCTGTTGAACAAGCTCCCTGAATCGCCTGACCTGTACCACTACACAGAGGGTCGCACTCCGTTCTGGCGCAAGGTCCGCAGCCTTCTCTCTCTCAACCCGTACGTAATAAGAAAAAGCCGCTCTGACAGTGCAGTGAGATCTCGTCTGGTCTACCCCTTCCTCTGCTTGTAAGTGTTCTCTTTATATTAACTTCAAGAACCGCTACCCTCAGCCTGCTTCGCGCCCCGAGAAGCCTGCCACTGTTCCGTCCAAGGGTATGTCCTTTTAGTTGGCTTGATGTTTGATACTAACACCTGTGCGACTGTGCACACTGATATACAGCTTCGGGTATGTTTCTAGATTTTTCTGACCGAAGATATCGCGCAAAACCTCTACCACGACCGTGATTTCCGTCGCAAGTACCCTCAGACGGATGTTATTACACAGCAGTACTTGACTGAACTGCTCCTGGCTTCGCCCAACGAGGACGGCACCAAGAGGTGAGTTGCATGAGTTTTTTGGATTGACGCAACAGTCTGCCTTTGCCAGGCTCAGAGCAGTCGACTACGCTTACCGTGCCCTCAGACCTGGCTTCGCCGACCGCATTCACGCAGGTGCTGGAGCAGGTGCAGGTGGCCCCCGAGAACAAGTACTCGGCCACAAATATGCCGCCTAAGTTCCCGTCGACCAAGACGCACCATGTGATGAAGCTGCAGAAGGATGCGATTCCTCACGGCAAGCATGATTACTTCCCTGTGTACGTTGGCAGTAATCAGCTTTTTCTAACAATCCCAGGGACAACTATGCGTGAATGTAGGCTCTGTAGGTGAATTTGCGGGCTACTACGGTCGTGCGTAACGCTGCCTGAGTAGGACGGAGGCGAACCACGTGGCACGTGCTACGTCCTGATCCACCATGTTCAGGTAGGTTTGGGCGTGAGGAAGTAACATGTTCAGCACATTACAGCGGCTCAACCTGGTCACCGCCTTTGCGTTGAGCGTGATCTCAGTGGTTCTTTCTGTAATTGCTTTGACAGGTTTGCAGATCGGAGAGCCTTTTTGCACCATGAAAATCAACAAGGCCGATATGTGCGTCTGCGCTCGCTAACCAACAGTGTATTTGGTCGAGCAAGGTGGCATGCCGATAGGCGCATGCAGCAGTTTGTTGAAACGAGATTGGATCTCGATCTCGATCTCAGGCCCTTGTTCAATTGGAACACGAAACAGGTGTTCCTGAGTCTTACAGCATCGTATGAATCTCCGCGTCGCGTGCGTATGCTGTGACTGACAGCCAGGGTAAAAATGATATTGTTATCTGGGACAAGATTGTGCGCTGCGAGCAAGACGCACTTATGCGTATACAAAATATGCCCAACAAATATGGTATGCGAGACTATCTGAAATCCTTCGAGTACGTGCTAGCTACAATTAACACGCAGCAATGTCACAGCCGTAGACTACCGCGTGGAATGGAATGTGATGCCGTATGTCGGTTTCATGCAGCGCGGCGTCACAGAGCGCTCAAAGCCGTTCATGCTGGCGCATGAAACGACCTCAGGAGGTCAAAAGCCCAAGCTTATGCCCTACTAACACATAATTCCATAGGGTATGAATGCGTATTAAAGGAACCACTCAGCTAAGCGCTGAAAAAAAGGAACGCTTGCGCTTGGCGTGACTGTCTTCTTCGGCAGAGACAGCTGCTGTCGCACCGGCCATCTTGGAGGCAGGAAGCGCAGATGCTGAATCTTCTTCTGAACTATCCGAGTCGGTGCTCGCAGAAGATTCTGTGTCGCTAGATGCCTCCGAGTCAGCTGCCGAAGTCGCAGGGCCTAGCATGGCCTCAATATCGGCGCTTGCCTCGGACGCACTAGCTGACACAATAGGGCTTTCCTGTCGAGAAAGTGTGCGCCGCAGGGTAGAAGGCCGGAGCTCAGACAGCTTGGTAAAGCCGCTAGAGGGTCGCCGTGAAGTCGCAGAAGCGTCGTGAGACGGGTGATCCGAAGCATCCATGTACTGAGTTGAGGCCCGCTTGGGTGTACTTTCGGAGGGGCCAGAGGGCCGCGGAGCAGGTCCATGGACGTGCGATAGGGAGGTAGGTGTGTGAGATTCTGGCTGCGAAAAGAAAGGCTCGGCACTGTCAAAGCTCGTGGACTCGTCTTGGTTGGTCACGTCCGGGTTGTTCCTAGTGAGCACCGACGTCTCTTGGGTCTGCGGCTGCGAAGAAGAAGCTAATTCCCTTTCATATCAAAGGGCTGTGTCAGCTATCATTCACAAACGGCGTACTCACGCATTGTTGTATCGCTGGCCGAGGATTCTTTGCCAACTAGCCCCATCAATAGCTTCTGCTCCTCGCGCTCCGCTGCATTTTTGCGCTGCTTCTTGGCTTTAAGGTCATTCAAACGCTGCTGCATGGCAGCCGAGCCTTCTTCAACGAGAGCCTGTACCGCAGACGAGGCAGCCGAGATGTATTCATCGTTCCGAGGTTCGTGGATGATGGTCGTCTCGTCGCCCGCCGCCTCAGGCTCGGCGGTCGTATCAGTGGGTACAGGATGCGATGCCTTGTTCTGACGAGCCTTTTCTTTTTCCAACTTCTTGGCTGCCTGTTCGGCACGGAATGCTTCCATCTCTGCCTTGGTCCGACGGTGGCGACGAGGCTTTTCCGACACAGACTCTTGCGACAGGGGAGGATTTGTTTGGGAAGAAGGGGGAGCAGATTGAGAAAGGGGCAAGTCATCATCCGAGTCGTCATCCGAGTCGGCTGTGGGAGGGGCAGCAGGAGCTTCCTGCAGAGGTTCGTTTTCCTTTTGTTTCTTCGCTTTCTTGTCTGCCTCCTTCTCAGTATCCTTTTCTGCGACCTTCTTCTGCTTGCGCTTCCGGCCAGATTCCTTCGGCGTTGCATCGGCCGCAGTGGATGCCTCGCGGCCATCAGCCGGTGCCTCGGGGCCATCAACCGGTGCCTCGCGACCACTAGCGGGTGCCTCGCGAACTTCGGCGGGCGTGTCCTCGGCGATGGGCGCTGAGGCATCAGTAGCAGGCTCAGGCGCAGGAGGGGGTGCGGACGCGCCCTTGCCGCGTGTCCCCCGGCGAGAACGTGGCTTGGAAGGCGTTTGCAGACTCGGGTCTGTGGTCGGCTTGGATACGCCCACGTTTGCCGCGTCCATTTCCACGTTCACGGTAACGACCGACTCGCGAGAAGCGTATACTTGGAAAGCACGAAAGTCCTCTGCATCTTCGAGATCGATCTCCATTCCATCAGGCGCGGTGTAAGAGAGAAGCATGGGAGTTTGGGGGTCAACCTGGTACTTATCGCAGACCACTTTGCGGGCCGTCGACAGGTTGAAAGAGCCTAAGAGAGGTGAGCAGCGCATATAACGAACCATCCAATACACGGTTAAAGCCCTTCCCGAATGAAGTCCGGAAGGCGACGATGGTCTGCCACGCGGGCGAGCGCAGATCCATAGCGTGAGCGAAGCTTGTGTCGGCGGAGTGGGGGCCGCGTGATTTGCGGCGCTTGGGTGTAGGCGTGTGGTTCTCCACAGTGGCCGCAACACTAGGTGGTTGCAGCGGCGTCATGGACAGAATACAAAGACTCCCAAATTGGGGGTGACTAAGGAGCGTGTTCACAAAAAATAGAGTGGGCCACTGGCACCAACGAATTCAAAGCGGCGTCGCAAGGCACGCAGGGCAGCAGGACGCGAGCGTACACGGGTTATCACGTGACCGCGTCTGGCGAGTAGCACGTCCGTCGTCCTCGGCACAGTGCCCTAGAGGTAACAATGGAGACAGAATCATAGTGCTATCAGAAGTCGGTAGCGCGGCCGCCAAAAGTCCACTCGGAGTTCCAGCGGAGTGGATCTGTCTTCGGGCCGCCAACTTCGCCTGTTACCGGGTTCACATCGCCCTCGAACTCGACGCTGGCCTTTTGGCGCGCATCAGGATGCGCATTCGACTCCTTCCCTTCCTTATCAATGTCTGCAAAGGGTATCGTGTCTACTTCGTCAGCAGAAAGAACATACTTTCCTTGTCGCGCACAAGCTTTTCAAACTCTTTCTGCTCCTCCTTTGGAAGCGGAATGGGGCCCGGGCGCGAAAAAGGTGCATCCGAACGAGCTAAAACCGACGAAGCAAAGGTGCGCAGCTGGCAGGGCGCCCGCTCTGCTACATTCGAAGAGAATGTTCGCAACATAGCGTGATGGTGAGAGGCCACCGGCGGGCCTCCACTTCGGATTATCATGACTATCCAACATAACGGGGGAGGGGGGAGGGCATGCTTACCGCACGCGCTGAAGAGCAGGCATGGGGCGCACAGAGCGCGTCGATGGACTAGGAGGGATGCCTGGCGCGCGCACACGTGTGGGAGCAAGGGGCCGGTGCAACGCACTCCGAGTCTCGGGAGGGCGCAGCAGCGACGAGCGGCGGCGGGCATGGAGGGCGCGTGTCGCGACGTTCTCTTGCCCAAGAGCACTCTCTTTTCCCATTGAAACGCCTTCTTTGGGCTTGGAAGGTCCAGGGACCAGAGGGCCAGTGTCCGCGAGGCCCGCATCGCCAAGACCGTCGTCCTGGAGAGACTCAAGCGGGATGCGAGTGACGCGCTTCAGGAATGGTGAAGGGCGTTCTTCTTCGCTGCAGAGATGCCACTGCGGCTCATGAGGGAGTTTGTTGAGGTTCATAGGCTCTGAGTGCAACGCTGGCAACGCCGCCGCGCTCGGTGCTGCATCCTCCGACGGAAGCGACGCACGTTTTGTCCGTAGCGGCGAGCTTATGGCTTGAGCGTGGAATCGTCGGGGTGAGCGCCACATACACGAAGCATCGCGCATAGAACAGTCGGATATATCCGCTTCGGGGCGTCGCAAACGCGCAAGAACTGAGGCCGCGGCGTGGACACTCTTGGAGGGGGGGAAAGGGGGCGGGACGTCATCATCCACCCACTCATCGTCAGAGGTGCCAGCGCGCGTCGCTAAGGGTGCCTCGGTGATCTCAGGTGCTTCTAGCGACTCCGACGCAGTCTTAGGAGGGGACGACTTGCGTGGACGCGTGCGGCTGGTGCTGCGAGCGAGCGAGGACGCATCGGCCTGCAAGCGAGCGAGAAGCGCATCCTTTTCCTGGAGCGCGCGACGCTGAGAAGCAAGTTCGTCCTGTAACTGCATGCGCTCTTGTTTCCACTGCAATAGATCGTGGCGGTACGAGGCACAAGCCTCCTCCCGCCGGCACAACTCGCGCTCGCGCTCATGCAGGGCGATCTCGCGCTCCTCGAGTGCGAGTGCGCGTGCGTCGGAGTGCGCAGCCGAGGTAGTGGCCTGTGCTGAATCGCAGGCACGCTCACGCTCAGCCAAAGCAGCCTCGCGGGCGTCGAGCGCGAGAGCCTGCTGCTGTACGCGTTGCTTCTCCTGAAGAACAGACTTGTGCAGTTGCGCCAGTGCGTGCGTGCGCGATGCGAGTTTGATCTGTTTGATCTGGAGGAGCTGGCGGACCGTGGGCCGCCGCCGGTGGTCGAGCTGCAACATGATGTGCACGGCCTCCTGCAGGTCGCGTGAGTACTGCCTGGGGAGGGCAGGGACGAGGCCCTGCTTGATCTTGTGGGTAAGCTCTGCCTGGTTCGACGCATCGAATGGAGGAGAGAGCGCACACAGCTCGTATACAATGCATCCGAGGGCCCATACGTCGGACTTGGTATCGTAGGGCTGGCCCGTGGCAAGCTCGGGGCTCATGTAGTAGGGTGTGCCGACGTAGGTGTTGGCGAACGCCTGGGAGGCAATCTGCTTGCTAAGGCCAAAGTCCCCAAGCTTGACATTTTGGTCAGCGTCGAGAAACACGTTCTCTGGCTTGAGATCGCGGTGTAGAATGGCCTGAGCAGGACGCGCACCGGGGGCGCCGGGCGCCGATCGGTAGTGGCACGCCTCAAGAGCAGTGACCATCTGGGCGAAAAAGCCCCACACTGTCTCTTCGGGGAGATGCGTCTTGGACTTGCGGCACCGTTTGATCACCGAACCGAGGTCGCCGCCCTCGCACAGCTCCATCACGATATACAAGACGCCGTTTTCGGAGTCGACGTAGCGCTCCTCGTAGCGCACCACATGGTCGTGCTGCAGTGTGCGCAGGATGTTGACTTCGGATACAATATGTTTTCGGTCGCGCTCATTCATGCGCTCAAAGTTGAGTTCCTTGCGGGCAAACAGGCGGCCGTCGGACTTGCGGCGCACCTTGCGGATCAAGCCAAATGTGCCGCTTCCAATGACGTCGAGGGCCTCGTCTGGCGTAAGTGGTTGGTACGTACATCCTTCCAGTGCATGGGCAATGTGGCTCGGCGGGCGCCGCGTCATGTCGGCGGGCGCTGGGCGCATGTTCCCTGGGGAGGACGAGGAGCGGCGGCCTCGGCAGTCCGTGTGCAGCTGTAGGTGTTACATGCACGTGGAGTTTAATCGAGCCGTCCGGCTGCAGGGCCCTGCGGCTGGAAATGGAGGCGCCGAGCGTCGCGGAGCTTGACGCGCCCCGTTCCTCGCCGGTCCCATGGATGAGCATTCGTGGCACGAATGGTGGCGCTTTGCCGTGGAAGATGGGGGAATCGGCACCTGTATAGCTGCACTCACACGCGTCACGAACGAGAATGCGAATCGTCTCGCTTTCCGCCAAGGTGAGCCCATCACGGTGCTCTTCTGTGTGCTTCCGCCCCAGGACACGGTGTACCCTAGTGGCCTATTCCTCGGGTTTTGCGGGTATTCTATTGGGATTTTTGATGGGAAAGAGGTCCATACTATGACGCCGCTTCGGTCGGCGGGCACCGTCGACGCCGCGCTGCCTGCGGCGCAGCGCCCTTTTGCGCCTGTGGTCAAACTCACGTCAATTCATGTGCCGCCAGGACGGCGGATTGTGCGCTTTGAGGAGCGAACATGGCTCCCACCGACGCCACCGCAGGCCGAGAAGCCGTTAGCTGCGGATCCTCCAAGCGCTGGGGAATCGCGACCCGCCGAGTTTTCTGACGAGGGCGCTATGGCCATCTCGGCGGCAATGCTCTCGCAGCATCCGCTGGATATGTCGTATGTGACGCGGCAATCGTATACCGACACGCAGCCACACCAAGAGCCGGCAACCCTCGAACCCGAGGCAAGTGCCGACTCGAAAAGCCCGTTGCCGGACGAGGAGTCGCTGTGGGACGATATGCGCACTCGGGACCCGACTTACTCTATCTACGATTCGTATTTCCGACCGAGCACCTATCTGTATGAGGACGAGGAGGACGAGGAGGACGAGGCGCCCGTGCAAAATACACCGGCGCCGGCGAACAATCCGCCTTCGAGCGCGGATATGGAAGCACCAAGCGAGCGCGACAACGCGCAGGCGACTCCGAGTCGGCAAGCACTGCTCCATGCACTGAGCAGCGACAATGACGACTCGATGATGCAGCCACGCCCTATGGATACGCTCATGCAGGATATGCCACGCACGAAGAACCGGCTTCTGGACCAGGCAGACGACACTAGTGCCTCGATGACGCGCTCCTCATCCGTGCGATCCGACGAGCCAAGTACTCGTTCGGCAGACGTCCGTTTTCCATTGCCAGGGACGCCCGTGAGTGCCAGTCCGTCACGCCAAAAGACGCCGTACCGGCCTATGGGCACGCCGGCCGGCCGCGGATCTCCGTGGTCGGTGGGCTCCACGACGGCTGTGCCGCGTGGCCCCGGTGCATCGCCCGCTTCGTCTCCGCTGCGGCTCGCGAGCCCCGCGCCCACGGCGGACACAACGCTAGTGGGCCGGCCCATGAGCCCCTTTTCGTCGCCACGGCTGCAGATGGGCTCGGGACATTCGACTCCGACAATGAGCCCAAAGCGGGACCCGCGACCGCCGCAGGAGCCGCTCTCGCACCCGGCACCGAGCCTGTTTGGATCGCCGCAACGCAGGGCCTTCGTGGATATGTCGGAGCATGCGCTGCCTGAGCGTGCGCAGTTGTTCCAGCAGTGGAGCACTGTGTTGACGGAACGCACGTCGTCGTCGCGCACCTACAAGCACGCGGTGCAGCTAGTGCATGCAGGCGTGCCGGGAGCGCTGCGGGGCCGGGTGTGGCTGTATCTGGTTGAGAAGAAAATGCGCATGAAACCGGAGGCGTACGAGAATGTGGCGCGAGCATCACAAGACTCGCTCGCATACCCCGACAAGTATCCGTTTGCGCAGCTGATTGAGCAGGATCTCGATCAGTGTTTTCCCCTCAGTCAGCCATTTACGGGCCTAGCGGGCTCGACGCGTGATGACATCCGGCGCATGCTGCACATGTACGCGTTCTACTACCCCGATGTGGGATACACCGAGGGCATGTGCCTGGTGGTGGGAGTACTGCTGACGCATCTGCAGATCGAGAACGCATTCTGGTTGCTCGACACGCTTGTGCGTGAGTATGGCCTGTCCGACATGTACTCGGGCAACATGCACCGGCTGCAGGTCGACAACTTCGTCGTGGATGAGCTCGTGCGCTTGGTCGATGCACCGCTGCACCAGCGCCTCAAAGAGCTGCGCATCGAGCCCATCATGTTCCTTCCCGGCTGGGTGCTCCCGTTGTTCGTGCGCACACTCCCGTGGGCCGCGCTGCTGCGTGTGTGGGACATGTTCCTGTGCTATGGACACCCGTTCCTCCTGCGCACGGCCGTGGCCGTGGTGTGTCTGAGCCGCCAGGCCGTGATGGGCGCCCAGCTGCCCGACCGGAGCCTCGCGCTCCGCCAACTCGTGTTTGTGCACCCGGCCCCGTTGACCGTGGATGGCGTGCTCAGCCGCGCCCTTGAGCTGCCCGTTACCGACAAGGAGCTCGCCCGTATGCAGGCATCGGCAGAGCGCCTCGTCGGCTCGACGACGCGCCCATCGTACGCCATTGAGCGCAATGACCCGCGCCGCGAGCGGCTGCAGGGTAAACCCGTGACGAAAAAGACACTACGAGTATTAATGGGACGACCAAAGACGTCATAGTGAATGAAGAATCCGTACGGTTCGGTCATAGCCGCAGCTTGCAACGCGTCCATCGGCTAGCACTGTGACGCCTCTAATCACAGTGTTTCCGCCGCTCCGCCAGGCGGCTGCAGCAAGAGCAGCACCCGCACGCCCACCAGCCGCCTCAGGCGCGCTGCCATGGCAGCGCACACTTGCACGCTCCGTGCCATCGAGGGCCACAAGCCGCAGCACACCATCCTCGCCTGTGACCCACACAGCCTCGCCCCGCGGCATCCACGCATGCCGTGGACTCGCAAAAGCCGACGCCGGCGCAGATGTCCAGAGCGTCGCATGCCGGCGCGCTGAAAAGAGCGGCATGAGCAGGATCCGCGAGGGCGCAGGTGATCCGCCATCCAAGCGATCCGAGGTGCCCAACTCGCCCGTTTGCACAGCGACATAGCGCCCCGACGGATGTAGCGTCAAGTGGAGCTGCGTGAGAAGAAACAACGTACCAATGAGTAGCTTCTGTGCTGATCGTTGGGGTCCGCGTTCGTACCATATTCCAGGACCGTCCAGTCGGGCGTACCACCCGCTGCAGGCAGTGCCACATAGTGCAGCGTTGCGCGGTCACGCGCGGTGTACAGAAGCCAGGTGCGCTCGAGTAGCCCGGGCGCATCTCCCGGCGTCGCCGGACCACGCACAAAGAGTAACGCCTCGGGATTCGTCGGCAGCACAAGGGTA
The DNA here is from genome assembly GCF_000349305.1 of Malassezia sympodialis ATCC 42132. NCBI lineage: Eukaryota > Fungi > Basidiomycota > Malasseziomycetes > Malasseziales > Malasseziaceae > Malassezia > Malassezia sympodialis. Next base: position 533,971 of record NW_017387809.1, on the reverse strand, counting down.
TGTAAGCGCGTGTACACAGGCTTGTCATGGCGAATGTCGGCCGCATAAATGTGGATGTTCTTGTCGTAGCCAGCCGTCGCCATGAAGCGGCCATCATCGCTGTGCGCGACACGCACGACAAAGCGTTTATGGTCGCGAATTTCGTGCACAGGCAAGTCATGCAGCAGGTCCCACTGCACGACACGGCCATCCATGCCGGCCGTGAGCACATAGGTCGGGCGCTGCGGGTGCTGACTCATGTCGAGCACGGCCGCCTCGTGGCCCATGCGTAGGCCATCCGCACTCACGGACGCTTCCAGGACGCCAACCACTTCGCCGTTCGTTACGTCGGTAAATACCACGCGTCGATCTGCACTCGTCGTTGCAATGCAGGGCCCCCCGACGCCAGGATACGTAGCAGGCATCACAGATAGAATGTTTGACATGTGCAGGTAATCGTACGTCGCTGCTAGTTCATACGCAGGAAGCGGCACCTGGGAGAGTGCGTCTGTGGGTCTGTCCTCCAGGGTAATATCTTGCAGGGCCTGTGACATCGCATGCGACTCTGCAAGCTCCACGAGGGTGCGCAGATCATGCGGGACATGCTCGCGTACCGAAGAAGTCGAGGTACGGCCGCCCTCGCGCTCAAAAGTAGCAAGTGTGTCCTGATAGCCGTGCGTGCGTAGAAACGCCGCCACGATGGCCTCGCATTCGGCCTCAAGATCCATAGGCGTGGAGGTCGAAAATGGCCCATTCTCCACACGACCGCCATGCCGTCTCCGCCGTTGGACGCAGGCGCGAAGAACCTGCTCGTAGACAAGCTGCGGCAACAGCCCACGCGCTCGGCGCCTGCGCCGGCGCCTACGGCACCAGGGCCAGCTGACCCTTTCGAAGGCGCACGCATGCCAGAGGTGGTACGCTCTCCTACGTTCAGCAACGCACGACCGTGCAAACGCATCGTTACACAGCGCCACTTAGAACACTTTCATCATGGGCCACTCTTTGCAGAGATACTTGGCATTCTACGTGCGGGAAACGAGGCTGTGCGTGGGAAGAAGCTCACGGACGCGGTACACGAAAGTGCCGAGGTCCAAGCGCTCCTCGCGATCGTGGACCAAATCCATGCACTGGTGGAAGAAACGCCTCGCGATACGGACTCGGCATCTGTGTCGCGTTTTGGCAATCCGGCATTCCGGACCTTGCACGATAAAATCTGTCACGCCTCTGACAGGCTCATGGAAGGGATACCTGGGCTGGCAGGGCCGGAGCATGCTCGGGCGCGACAGGAACTCGCCGTGTACCTGCAGGAGTCGTGGGGCAACGCAAAGCGGATTGACTACGGCAGTGGAATGGAGCTCAACTTTCTCTGTTGGCTGCTGGGTCTCGTTAAGCTGGGTATCTTGGATTTGGCACGCGATGCTGAGGCACTGGTCCTCCGCGTGTTCTGGAAGTACGTGGGTGTCATGCGCATCATCCAAGCCACGTACTGGCTAGAACCAGCAGGCAGCCACGGCGTGTGGGGTCTGGACGACTACCATTTCCTGCCGTTTCTCTGGGGCGCCGCGCAGCTGATGGACCATCCGTATTTGCGGCCCAAGTCGATTCACGACCCTGAGATTGTGGCTGAATGCGCGCCGGCGTACATGTACTTTTCCTGCATCCAGTCGATCAACGCCGTCAAGACCGAGTCGCTGCGCTGGCACTCGCCCATGCTCGATGATATCTCGAGTGTGCGTACCTGGAACAAGGTCAACCAGGGCATGGTAAAAATGTACCGCGCCGAAGTGCTGCTGAAGCTGCCGATTGCTCAGCATATTTTCTTTGGCGACCTGCTCAGCTTTGGCCCTTGGGACGAGGACGAGGGCGACATTGTAGAAGACGAGCATGGTCACCGCTTCGCTGCTGACACGTCCCACACGCCGTGCCATACTGAGGGCCAGGCGGCAGGATGGGGCGACTGTTGTGGCATCCCCATCCCCAGCGCGTTTGCTGCCGCCGAGCTTAAGGCTAACGACCGAGTCGTGCGCCGTATCCCTTTTGACTAACCTAATACACACCGCATAGCCCTCTATAAAAAGCTATGTCAACAACATGTAATTAACAACAACACTTTACTCAAGCTGGAGGCTCGAGGCAGGGCCACCGTCAGGCGACACAGCCACAGTGGCATTGTCCACCAGGTTGGTCTGGTAAAAGTCGCCAGGCGCGGGATGGCCGACGAACGTGAGGACGTGCGCATTATCATCGTACTCAAATGTCTGCCCCATTTGAGAGCTGTCGTCGCTCATCGAGCAGTCTTGAATCACCAGCGGCGCGTTGGGCTTAGCAAGCTCCGACGCTTTCACACACTGGTTGGTAGGCGAAGAGACAGGAGAGACAATACCGTAGTGCTTCGAGCCATTAGCCTTGAAATCCATCGTCTGCGACGGGCACTCAATGAACACCATCTCATCAGCATGGTCGGAAACAGTAAGGGTCACGGGCATGCCAGTGAAGCTCAGAGGACGACCGTCTAGCTTCAGAGACCCGGTGACCTTGTAATCGGTACAGTTGAGAGCGTTGACAATCTTGCTGCTCGTAGGAGGGGGTGGAGGGGTCTGTGAAGCAGCCGCCTCAACGGGAGCAGGATCAGCCGGCGAGGAGGCAGCAGCATCCGCAGGAGCCGGAGATGCGTCAGGGGCAGGTGCAGGTGCAGGGGCAGAAGGCGCGGGAGCAGCAGCCTCCACGGGTGACGGAGCTGCGTCCGGCGCAGGGGCAGAAGGCGCGGGAGCTGCAGCCTCCACGGGCGACGGAGCTGCGTCAGGGACAGGGGCAGGAGGCGAGGAAGCAGCAGCATCCACCGGCGCCGGGGCCGCATCAGAGGCCGGAGGAACAGCGGCAGGAGCCGTCATAACGGCGGGAATAAGAGCCGCAAGGGCAAGAACGCTAACGACTCGAGGGAAGTACATAAAGAATAGGGGGAAAGAGGGAGGGACAAGGACACACTTGAATAGTATATATATATATATACATCCGATACATCACATTGAGGTGGACGAATGTGACAATCAGGTAATTTGTGGGGCTATGCATGCAGTGTTGCCACACACTATTGGGGCTTGGCACGTATTAGTAGAAATTGACCCTGTTGTATGGTCAGGTTTCTATCCAATCGCTATTTTTTAAAAAAGTTTAGTAATTTAATCGGACGCGATAGGCGATGTGCTGTTCCTGTTTAGATCGGTTCTTCAACAGGGCGGTGCTTGCCGTAAAGAGTTTCACAATGCCGGCTGGCGATTTAGTCCCGCCATCCCTGACAGAGCAGCATTTCTTGCTGCATGCATTGAGGTCCACGGCAGTCCGTGTTGATGGGCGCAAGTTCGGACAGGCACGACCTGTCCGCATTGAGTTTAGCAATAGGCAGGGTTGGTGCCAAGTGTCGCTAGGTCATACAGTGTAAGTTGTCGGGCTGTGTTCGATTGACTGCCAGTGTTGTAGCGTCCGTGGATGCCACCCTAGGTCCGCCGCGTGCCGAACGTCCTTATGAGGGCCAATTGCAAATAACGACGGATATTATGCCCATGGCTGGCGTCGAATATGATGCTGGCGGTGTCGCTGGGGCGACTGAGTCACGCGAACGCGAAGCCCTTTTTGACCGCTTAGTAGAGCGAGCTGTGCGGCACACTGAAGCAATTGACCGCGAAGCCTTGTGCGTGATCGCAGGCAAGGTCGTTTGGCACATTCATCTCACTGTCCATCTTTTGGCGGACCACGGCGCCCCTGTGGATGCTGCTGTGCTGGCCAGTATGGTGGCTTTGCGCCATTTCCGTCGTTCGGATGTATCCGTGGCGGATGGAGAAGTGACAGTCCATTCGTCTGACGAGCGTGTCCCTGTTCCTTTGGCATATCACCACATGCCTTTTTGCATGTCGTTTGCCATGTTCATTCTGCGACCCGAGACGGAGACCGAACGCAGTTTGCTGATGGCACAATCTCACACAGCGTCTACAGACTCACAGCTGGTGGATATGGACGTGGAAAAAGAAGGTCCTAAGGAATTAGATATACCTGTGGCTCTGTTGGATCCATCCATGCTCGAGCAGACCTTAGCGCATTCAAGCATTTCTATCGTGATGAATGCGCAGCGTGAAGTTTGTGTGCTAGACAAAGCCGGTGGTGTATCACTCCCGTACCAAGTGATTATGGCGCTCCTCAAAGATGCTGCTATGCGCGCCAAGGAGCTCACACAACTCGTCGAAACGGCTTTAGCCGAGGATGCCAGTAAGCGCGTCACGTCCGTACCATAAAATGAACCTTAGATACCAACACGTGGCCCTCCACAAGCTACCATGTCACCTAGGATAGACGACCCTCGAGCGGGTACTGTGCGTGCCGTGCCGCACCCGCCGCTTGATAAATTAAGCGATCCTTTAAGCGTGGAGCCACCAGAGACCCCATGTCCCTCTTATCTAGAGACATCTCAAGCACGCCATTGGATGTTTAGTCGTGAAGAACTCAATCAGTTGCGGTCGGAGACGTATGCACAGGCAACGGCTGCTCTTCGTGAGTTTGTGAAAGAAAACGAACCAGGGACTACTCTTCATCTTCTTTCAAAAGAAGATGAGCTATCTATTATCCGGTTTTACTTGCTTCGAATTGGACGTCTTGTAAAGGCCTTTGGACTCCCGTCTCTAGTTGAAGCAACAGCTATGACACTGATGAAGCGATTCTATTTACGGAATTCTTGCATGCAATTTCATCCCAAATTGATAATGTGAGTAACTGTTTAACTCTTACTCTAGGCTAACCAGCATATATCTTGCTTCCAAAGCAGAAAACTATCCTCTTCCTCTATCTGTCTTCTGTACTCAAGTGAACAAAAATTCGGCACCCCGAGACCCGGGCCAAACTCCGTCTGCAGCTCGAGGCGATGTCACTGAAAAAATTATTGAAGATCTTGAATTTGGGATGGTACAAAGTCTGAACTTTGAATTGGCTGTCCATGGCGCCCACCGGGCCTTGTATGGCCTTATCCTTGATCTTCAAACTATCGAGCCTTCTCTCACTCGCGATGAGTGGCTTTCCATTGCAAGTGCCATACAATCGAATTTACATCTTTCTCGTTTCTCCGATGCAGAATTCCTCTACACTCCCTCCCAAATTGCTCTAGCTTCATGCTGGATTTCTTCCACGGGTAGGGACTCGCTATCTGGAAAAGCGCTTGCAGAAAAATGGCTCTCCAGCAAAGAAGAGCTGTCTACCCAGATTCACAAGAAAAACGTCCAAAATCATGAACATTGGAACGCGAAACACAAAGCCTTGCACCCTGAACCGCAGCCTAGCGCGGACGAGTCCCAAACCAAAATACTGGACCACAAAGCCAGTAAACCATCTTTTGAGGCGGAAAAGGTAAAGAGTATTTTAGAGAAAGCATCTCAAGAGGTTCTTTCAGTGGCACAGCACCAGAATGGCGACTCTGAACCGCTTCGACCCTATGTGGACACGGAGCATGTAAAGCAAATTGACCTCCATCTCCGTTCCAACCTGTTAATTTTTGAAAAAATGCAAAAAACAGTGTACGTTACATCGACTCACTCTAGAAATCGGAAACGTTCTGCTTCGGATGGACCAGAGAATCCCAAGCGGGCTCGCATTGATACCCAGGCATCGGATTCCGAATAGCTCGTACCTCGTAGATGCCTCTCCGCAACTCACCTCCACACAGGCGGCGTGCCTAGCCATGCCTATCGAGAGGCTTGATGAGGATGTGATCAACCGGATTGCTGCTGGCGAAGTACGCGGATACTGCTCACCTTAGATTATCCATCGACCTTCAAATGCTCTTAAAGAGCTACTAGAAAACAGTATTGATGCAGGCGCTACACAGATAAAAATTGTGCTCAAAGAGGGAGGTCTCAAGTCGCTGCAGATCACCGATAACGGTTGTGGCATTTCCTATAATGATCTTCCACTATTATGTGAAAGGTTCGCTACATCCAAGCTTCGTAAATTCGAGGATCTATCCAATATGACCACATTTGGTTTTCGCGGGGAGGCCTTGGCCAGTATTAGCTTTGTGTCTGCGTCTGTGCAGGTTGTTACGAAAACAGACCGAGACGATTGTGCACACAAGTACGTGTCTAATCTAACAAAAGAACTGAATATTTTGCTGGAAAGATGAAGTGCGAACCAAAACCATGCGCTGGACTTGTCGGTACCAGTATTATTGCACAGGATTTGTTTTTTAATGCGCCTCAACGTCGGCGTGCGTTCAAGTCTTATTCGGATGAATACAATCGCGCGTTAGATATTGCATCCAAATATGCACTGCACTATGGCCCGAAAGGCGTAGGATTCTCGTGTAAAAAGGCCGATGGCGCTTCAATGGATCTTCAGACGCCCCAGAGCTCTAGCGGCATGCTTCAAACGATCCAACACATATATGGATCTGCTTTGGCACGAGATCTTGTCGAGCTACAAGAGATGTCGGATCCTAAGCTGGGATATTCTGCCAGCGGCTGGATTAGCACGGCCAATTGGTCTTCCAGGAAAACGTCTTTTATTTGTTTTATAAACCATCGCCTCGTCGACTGCCCTCATCTCAAACAGGCCATGGAGTCCATGTATTCTCTGATGCTGCCAAAAGGTAGGCATCCCTGGATTTACCTCTCTATTGATGTCGAGCCCACGCGCATCGACGTGAATGTACACCCTACGAAACAGGAAGTTCATTTTTTGGATGAGGATGAAATATTTGAAAAGATCACTGCAGAAGCCCAAAAGCGGCTTTCCTCTTATACTTCATGCCGTGTTTTCTCAATGAGTGACCCCCTTGGTGAAGTAGTTGCACCCAATGTGGTCCAAATCACCAACACGCGGCGTCAGGACCAGAAGTACGATCCACGCCATTTGGTGCGAGTGGATCACCAAGAGCAATCACTCGACAGCATGTTGGCCACACCAAATGTACCGCATGTACAGGGGTCGGAGCGTGTATTGGAAAGTGACTGCCCTCTATCCAGTGTAAAAGAGCTGCGCTCAGAGTGCAATAAGGACTATGATCCACACCTTACCCACCTGTTACAAAGCCATGCATTTTTAGGGGTAGTTGACCTCGAGAAAGGTTTAAGTTTAATTCAATACAGCACACAATTGTATTTGGTGCATCATGCGGTGTTGATTGAAGAATTTTGTTACCAACTCGCTCTGCGACAGTTTGGAGCCTACACCTCTGTCCGATTGGACCCACCCCCAAATCTTATTGAACTTATCGCTCTTGGATACGACATGGAAGAAGCGGACGACGAAAAAGCCTCCCTTCCTTTGTCTCGAGAGCAAGTGGCCCAAAAGATTAGCCGGGTGCTTCTTCAACGTGCAGACATGCTACAAGAATACTTTGGAATTCACTTGGACAATGAGCACGGAACAGTTTGTGCGGTTCCATCATTGCTTCCTCGTCATGGTTCATTTGGGCTCATGCTAGAGCGTCTACCGTCCTTCTTCTTCCGCCTGGGGCCACAAGTAGACTGGGAGGATGAGAAGGGGTGCTTCTACACCATGTGTCGAGAACTTGCCTATTGTCATGTACCGCCCAGTTCTGGCATCTATACCCCTCGGGCAAACTCTTCCGCGCGGGACAAGGAAGCCTGGATCATTCAGCATGTGTGGTTCGCCAATATGCTCGGGTCACGAGGCCGGTGTCTAGTACCCAAACTGCAAGCGCAAGACACAATCGTACAGGTCGCAAGCCTGCCTGATCTATGTACGTAATGTATCATGGCTCACACCAGACCGCGTCTTTGAACGTTGTTAGTAGTATTCGACTGGGTATATGCGATACACATTATTTGGAGGTGCCCACATCGAACACGCTAAGTAGCGCAAAGCAAGCGTAAAAGAGGCCCACGGGGTAGGCGACCAAGAATCTCTGATTATGCATGTTGAGAATAGAGACAAAAATACCCGATGCGGATGTACAACACCATAAAATGAACAAGGGCGAGATCACAAAGCCAAACATGCCACTGAGTGTCAGTGTAGTTTCATTACGCACTTGAGTTTAACAAAAACATTGATAGCACTAAGGAGACATAGAGGGAGAAGGCAGTATCCAAGCACGCTGGTGACTTTGGTGGCGTCGATACCACCATCCGACATTAGGTTCAACAACAAGTAGATGGAGATAACTCCCATTAACCCTACTCCATACACATATCCAAACTGAGACTTGCCCGACTTCGATGAGTTACATGAACATACCAGCAGAAGAAGCATACCAAAAACAAAGCAAAACAATAAGGGGCCAGCGAGATCAGTATCGTCCATCATATGCGCGTCTTTAGGATGGTCCGGCGAGAATTTATGGAAGGGGTTCAAGACGGCCAGCGACTTGTCCCATACATGTGGCATGTTGATGTCGAGTTCTACCATGAGTTTTTAATTGCGTACCTTCCATCAATGTTGGCTCGCCCGGCAACCCGCCGGTGCCAAACGCTGACAACCACTCTGATGCCATGATCTAGAGTGTTGGTAGACACCCACACGGAGGGTCCGGTGCGCTGACTAAGCGAAGGGACCTTGTCCGTGTGGACAAAAAATTTGATAGCCTATCGTCACTCACTCAGCATGCCGCAGAATGAGTATATTGAGGAGCATATTAAGCGCCATGGTAGGCGCCTTGACCATGAGGAGCGCATGAGGAAGCGTGAAGCACGAAGTGCTCATAGGGCATCTGCTGTGGCCCAGAAAACTATCGGTCTGAAGGCCAAGATGCTGAACAAGAAACGCCGTGCCGAGAAGGTGCAGATGAAGAAGTCCATTAAGCAGCACGAGGAGCGTGATGTGAAAAAATCTGCGGCTCCTAGCAATCCAGAGACCGCGCTACCTGCCTATCTACTTGACCGCGAGGGTCAAAAAGATGCGAAGGCGTTGTCTAGTGCAGTCAAAGAGCGCAGGAAAGATAAGGCTGCGCGTTATTCTGTGCCCCTTCCGCAAGTTCGCGGTATTGCCGATGACGAAGCATTCAAGGTCGTGAAGACCGGAAAGCGCAAGCAGAATGGATGGAAGCGTATGGTGACCAAGGCCACCTTTGTTGGCGACAACTTTACTCGCAAGCCTCCGAAACTGGAGCGCTTTATTCGTCCCATGGGTCTCCGCTTCAAGAAGGCACACATTACGCATCCTGACTTGAAGGCTACCTTCCAGCTTCCGATCATTGGTGTGAAGAAAAATCCACAGTCTCCTATGTACACGCAGCTTGGTGTCTTGACGAAGGGTACGATTATTGAGGTGAACGTATCGGACCTTGGTATGGTTACGTCGGGTGGCAAGGTTGTTTGGGGAAAATATGCCCAAGTCACGAACAACCCTGAAAATGATGGTTGCGTAAATGGCGTATTGTTGTTGTCGTCGTAGTCTGTACTATAGAATATATGATTTCATATTATACCTGCCCGTCCATACTAAGCTGCAGGGCAATGCGTAGCTGCTCCTCTTCGCTTAGGGTATCAAAGTTGCTAGGAAGGGAGTCCATAATCGCACCATCGGAAGCAGTTGATTCGTGAACGTGTTCGACTGCATCATTCTTATCAGGGGAACCAACAGACAATTCATTCGTGGGGAGATCGCCAGCAAAAGTTGAAGCACTAATTTGCTTATGGGATGTTGCTTTCTCTGCTTGAAACGGTTCACGAAAGGCCCGCGCCAGATTCTTGGCTTTGATGTCGCCCATGCCGGGCAGCATAAGAAACTTTTCTGGCGGTTGCATGGCTAAATCCGCGAAGGACTTAAAACTGGACGAAAGTGTCCAAACATCGGTTTTGTTGATCCCGCGAACGTTGGTAAGAACGGATTGCATTACATTCATGTAATCTTGCTTCGTCTTGCCACGAATCACGTCGGGTGGTTTTTGCTCAAAGGCTTTGTACATCTCCAAGTACCTACCCGCCTCTTCAGCACTCCAGGCAACCATCATTACCATTCGATTAATCAGAGCAATTTTGGTCAGCTCACGTATAGCCGGTTGATGATCATTCTATCATGAGCGATTTTGCACGTACCACATCACAGACAACCAGTAGCACTCGTAGAGTGTACATATGTGCTAACTTCTGGATACGCGTATGAATGTATTCAGGATGAAGACGGTGGTACCGCAAGCTAGGAGTGAGTTTCCTTTGCATACCTCAAGAATAGCACGCCATTCGACAGTCCGACCTGGTAGTCAGGCACAATATCTGCATATTCCCAAGCCACGCCTTTGATATATTGCAGCACAGGGTTTCCTCGCTGACAGCTATTCACCAATATGGATGAGGAGGATTGAGCTCCGCGTACTAGAGGATGTGAGCGTCCTGCCATCCCTTCAGGACCGCCGCTGGTGCCCCCCAGCACACGCTCTGTGCGAGATAGTGGCAAATCCTCCACATATGCAGCAGCTTAGTCAACCGTCTTAAGTGGCGTGGTTTCGTCCGATCCCTCCGCGGGCGTGCACGCATGTGCACGGGGTTAAAGTGGAGCTAACGAACTTCTTGAATACGGTTTTCTTCAGACACGTTGACTAGCATGGCAGGGTTCACTTTGTGGCTAGTGGCCTTACTTGTATGTGCCGCCACACTGTTCTTCCTTCGTGGAACACTTTTCGGTGCATCTGCGAAGGAGGAAGAACAAGTTGCCGATGATGATGGTGGCTCAAACTTTGTTGAGCGCCTGGTGAGTCAGAAGAAGCGTCTTGTGATCTTTTTCGGTTCCCAAACGGGCACCGCTGAGGAATATGCGATCCGTATTGCACGAGAGGCCAAATCTCGCTACGGTACCTCGGCGCTAGTGTTGGACCCTGAAAATGAAGAGATGGATAAGCTCGATCTTGTTCCCGAGGATTGTGTCGTTGTGTTTGTGATGGCTACCTATGGGGAGGGTGACCCTACGGACAATGCTGTGAATATGATGGAATTCCTCAAGTCGCCGGACGTGGCGTTCACGAATGGTGAGACGCTTGAAAACCTGCACTATGTGGCACTGGGCCTGGGTAACAGAACGTATGAGTACTTTAACGAGTCCATCCGTCAGTTAGACAGGCGGCTGCAGGAGCTTGGTGCGCATCGCATTGGTGAACGTGGCGAGGGCGACGATGAAAACAGCCTTGAGGAAGATTATCTGGCCTGGAAGGACCCGATGTTCGAGAAGCTGGCAGAGTACCTTCATTTGGAGGAAGGTGCCGCAGGCGAGGTGAGCGACTTTCAAGTTACTGAACTGGACGATGTGCCCGACAAGTTGTTCCACGGTGAATACCACAACCGCAGCCTCATTGGCGTCAAGGGCAACCACGATGCACGCAACCCATATGCTGCGACTGTGGCTAAGACGTATGAGCTGTTCGTGGAAGGCGTGGCATCACGTACCTGTGTGCATATGGAGTTTGATCTCTCGGATTCGGGCATGACGTACCAGCATGGTGACCATCTTGGTGTGTGGCCGACGAACCCTGAGTCGCAGGTTGAACGTTTCCTTGCGGTGCTGGGTCTTTCGGAGAAAAGGGATCAGGCCATTCATATCAAGTCGCTAGACCCTACGCTCGCTAAAGTGCCCTTCCCTGTTCCAACAACGTATGAGGCAATTATGCGCTACTACCTTGATATTAATGCACACGCGAGTCGCCAGGCGATCGCCTCGTTTGCGCCGTATGCGCCGAATGAAGCGGCTCGTATCGAGATGGTGCGTCTGGGTAAAGACCGGGATTACTTCCGTCAAAAGGTGACAGATCATGGCTACAAGCTGGGGCAAGTGCTTCAACTTGTCGCTGGCGACTCGTTGGCAGACGAAGACATCCCTAAGACGACTCCTTGGCCGATTCCCTTCGATCGTGTAATCTCTTCGATCCCTCGTCTTTCGCCCCGCTACTATTCGATCTCGAGCAGCCCGAAGCTGTCACCCGACCGCGTTCACATCACTGTGGTAGCATTGCGCTACGGACTGTCAGAAGGCTCGTCCGATGTGTTTGGTCTTGCGTCGAACTTTGTGAGCTCTGTCAAAATGTCCATGCACAATGAGGTGCCTGCACTGGGTGACCCTCGCTACGGCACACCGGCATACAATCTGGAGGGTCCGAAGGGTAAGTATGTTTCTTCGAATGAGGACGGCGGCAAGGTTCACAAGGTGCCGATCCACATTCGCCGTTCTTCGTTCCGCCTGCCAACATCCACCAAAGTCCCGATCATCATGGTGGGTCCTGGTACGGGTGTAGCACCTTTCCGCTCCTTTATCCAGGAGCGTGTGGCAACTGCTCGCAAGGCCAAGGATAAGCTTGGAGAAAATGCACTGCAAGATTGGGCTGACTTGCGTCTGTACTATGGCTGCCGTCGCCGCCAAGAAGACTTTCTGTATTCGGACGAGTGGCCGGAGTATGCAAAAGAGTTGGACGACAAACTCAAACTGCGCGTTTCCTTCTCCCGTGAGGTGTTCAAGCCGGATGGCTCAAAGCTCTATGTTCAGGACCTTATTTGGGAGGACCGGGAAACTCTTGCTGATGCCATTCTGAACAAACGTGCGTACGTTTATATCTGTGGTGAGGGCAAGAGCATGTGCCACGATGTTGAGGCTACCTTGTCGCGCATCTTGGGTGAAGCCAAAGGTGGCGACGAGGAGCTGGGCCATGCTGAAATCAAGGCACTTAAAGATCGCAATCGCATGATGCTGGACGTCTGGTCATAACATTTAAATTTCTATACTATGCTACATAGCTTTATACATTCCTCAAGATCGTGATAAGGCAACTAAGTTCGTATCTAAAATACCTACATTATGGATCCATCGGGTCCATTGGGTCTACAAGGAAGATCTTTTCCCAGTTCGGACGGTACTCGACCAGGAACTTGTCGTCCACGGGCTTGATATGTCCGATGTAGTAGCCCAAGTCACGTTGACTAGCGTAGAGCAGAGTGCTGCTGAATTTGTAGTGTGTACCGACCTGAAGAATGTACTCATACTGATCCGAGTTGGTCACAACCAGAATGGGCTTGTCCTTAGGTGCGCCTAGAGCGTGCAGCGTACGGGCTGAATTACGCAGGTTGGTCGTGGTGTGCCGCGAATGAGATTCCATCACAATATACTCGTCATCCAAATGGTACTGCTGTTTGAGCCAGAGTCGCAATTGTTCCGACTCGGTGTACGGTGTCTTGGCAGGAAGCGCGGCGCCACCAGCCGTAACAATCCATGGGGCTTGACCCTTGTGAAGCTGCGTGACGGCGATGCCCAGGCGCATTTTGGCTTGGGGCGATAGCTGCTCGTTCGTCAACTCAGGACCCATGCCGAGGGAGACAATGGCAGCGTAAGGGTACGAGTTCCAGTCTATGCTTTTGGCCCGAACCTTAGCGGGCTTGTTTTGCTTCTCATCCAGGTCATAGAACCAGACAGCATTGTCCCTTTCATTGGCTTCCAAGAGCGTAACCACTGTGTGAATGACATCAAACGGCGGAGGCGTGTTGCCCGAATAGTTCGACGCAAGATAGTCCGTGTAGCCTCGGATATAGTACGTCCAGTCTGGCCCTGTCGCATTGTAAAGGAAAACATCTCGGGGAGATCGTGCTGAAGAACCATTACCGTACACACCGATGGTATAGCGGATGGCTTCGACGTACCGTGGCCATACGTCCAAGAGAGACTGTGGTGCCTTAGACTCATTCAGCGCCTGATTCAGTTTTTCCTCATCGACAAGGGTAAGGTTCAAAGCCTTGACGTGACAGATGGGCTGCTCTGTACAATTGAAGGTGTCTGCGATGCGCTTCTTGCGGTCTTCTGCCAGCTGCTTCATAGCCGGCTGCACATGCTCGGGCCACGATCCGTTTACCTGCTCCCAGAAACTGATCAGCTCTGGGAAAAGCCGACGCGTTAAACGGTCTTCGACTTGCGGGTGGGGTGCGTCGTATATAGTCAGAGCGCACGCAAGTGGCACGCAAGTGTCGCTGAAGCTAGGGAAAAGGCCAATAGGCCAAAGAAGCGCATGGTAATCAGGGTGAGCGGAACAGTCTTTCCAGCCCTCACTTGAGGAACAGTGTTTTTGAATTTGCCCCTGAAACGTGCACGACCGAAAACATTTCGGACATGTAAAGGTTAGCTACACACCGCACAAGAGCGTTAGCTTGGCCCTGGAACGTGCACGACCAAAATCTTTTCGGGAATGTGGAGGCTTGCTCCACACTGTTCAAGAGCGTGACTGTGGGGTCGTCCGGTCAGGTCGAAAGATCCAAGACAACGCCAACAAGTCGGTATCGACAAACTTAGGGCAGGACCGGAAGACGTGCTCCCTCATTGGCAAGTTTATCCGCCATTTCATTACCAAAGATACCACCATGACCCTTGACATACTCTAGGGTTGGACGTATCTCGCATTTGCCAATGGCCTTGTCGATCTCTTGGAGCAGGTCCTTGTTACTTACTTCTGCGTCGTATCCGCGCTTCCAATTATTTGAACGCCATCGTGGCATCCAAACGTTAATGCATTTGATGGCGTACTGACTGTCTGTCCAAATACGGAGCGGCCTGGATGGCTCTGGATTAAGGCGAATCGCCGTTAAAATGGCTGTCAATTCGGCTCTGTTATTCGTTTGAACCGGTCCTGCTAGGCGACATGCTTGGTTTAAAGAATGGAAACGCTCATCTACCCAGTAGACTCCATAACCAGCCGAAGACGAGCCACTGCCATTGCCAAGAGAAGAGCCGTCAGTGTATACATCAACGTAGGCATCAATTTGCCTGGCCTCCCATGCCGCCATACACGACTCAAGTTCTGGATCATGGTGTATAGGAATGGCGGATACTCGTTTCACTCTGTCAACGATAGTGTCTTTCATGGGCGGCACGCGCTTGGCTGGAGGCACAGGTGTGGGAGACTGAGGGAGCTTCCGTTTTTCCAAAACGGTGGGTTTTGACGGCCTACATTTCGTCACTTCCACACCATAAACAAAGGCCTGTGCATCCTCCATACAAGTAAATGACTGAAAGCGCGCGCCGGGGTACCGATCAGTCTGCTCCTGGCACTCCTTCCAAGTATTGTAGATACCAGGCTGCCGACCGACACGCACAGCGTACACTTTCATTTTGGGCCGTGCCATGGTAAATTGCCTTACGGCCCACTTTCTCCAAGAGACGGATCCCAATATGTTGGCGCACGAATACGCAGATGCACTTCCCCGGGCGGCCAGCACCAGTCGAGCCAGTTTCCAAGCGTGGAGAACCTGGTCACATGGATAATATTACACACCTACATCACTAAGCGCGTCGCGTCCGCAGCGCTGGAAGTGTTTGCCCTTGCTCCCTTGGACGGGCACGCGGAAATGTCGCTGGGTTCGCAGCGGCAGATTCCGCGTTTGCCTCTGCGCAATAAAAATGTCTTCCCAGAGGCAAGTGCTTCACATGCTCTGCTGGGAGAAAAACAGAACCAGCTGCAGCGCGGCGAGGCCGGTGTACTGGGCACGCCACCCCGAAAACGTGCTGTACCGCTAGATGGCGTACACGCCCGCAATGTGCCAGAATCAACTAGTAGTAAGCGTATGCGCACGCAGCGCTCTGCACTTGACCCTGGGATGCGGCGTGCAACTGGTGGGGCTATGACAGCGCGGCCCACAACGACGCGCATCGATAAGACGACGCGTGTTAGTCAGGAGGAGCAGTACCACCGTGCCCAGCAGAAGGCACAAGCACAGCGCGAATGGAAGGCAGCCTTCGGGCGCGCTTTTCCGAAATTTGTATTCTATCTGGATGAGATGGATGAGGGGCTTAAAAAGACGCTTTCTAGTCAGATCGGACAGTTAGGCGCGCGTGTGGACGAGTTCTTTTCGCGTGGTGTGACGCATGTTGTGTCGACGCGCTCAATTCCACCATGTCAAGACGAGAAGGAGCGGGTGGTGAAGGAGCCGCAACGTAGTCAGCCCGATCCGATCACGCCACCTCGGATCCTCCGCCCGACGGCACCGCCGAGTGCTCCTGTACACTCGGACCGCAATCCCTTGGATGAGCTGGCGCAGCCGCTGCCAGTAAGCGACCTGCTATATAAGGCCCAGCGCTTTGGCATGAAGATCTGGCGTCTAGAAAAACTGCAAAACATTCTCCAGCTACTCCTCGCCGATGATGGTCAAGTGGCCGTGGGCCCGGAACGGCAAGGGCTTTCAGAGATGCTGCTTCAGGAAAAGCTGCATGGCACTACAGAGCGTGATCCTCACGCGTTGCGCAGCGATGTACACTATTTCAGCAAGCACAGTTACTACTTGCTAGTGACAGATGCCACAGGGGAGCATCGACCCGTGATGATTGCTGAGTATGATCGCAGTGCGCCGTCAGAGACCCACGGCAAGCCAGCACCCTGGCCTGTGCTGCATGGCGACGTGGAAGGCCGCGGCTTGTTTGTGTGGGTGGATCCCAAGGAGCGTCGACGGCTCTCCCAGCAAGCCCCAATCGCTGCGTCGACGCACCGCTCGCTGCGACGCGCGGCCTCGCTCAATCTGGCAGGTGCACTGCGCGGCCCTGTCGCGGCCCCGGTGGGCCCACCCACACCCACACTGATGGCCTCGGACAACAGCCTCGTTCTCGCCTCTACCGTGGCATCTACGACGTCGACGCAAGTAACGTCACAGCATGCGGGGGCGCTCGGCCCCCACCCCGACAAGCGCCTGCTTGATCTACACTGGCGCCTACATACCCCTGTCGATGCAGCTACGCGCCCGGCTGAGGCCATGCCCGGCTCGGTGGTGCAGCACATGCTGCACCTGGCCGAGGGTGGCGCTGAAGTGCCTCTGCGGCGTTCGCGGAGCACCGGCAGTGTGGCGCGCGGGGCGCCTGCAGTGGCGCGTGTACGCGAGAAGCGGCCAGGGCACTGCGAGAACTGCCGTTGTCGTTACGATGACTTTGACGAGCACACTCGCAGCCGGCGTCACCGCAAGTTTGCTCTAGATGAAAGCAACTTTGTGGCGATCGATGAGCTGCTCCAGCGTGTGCAGCGCGAGCCACTGTATGCACCGTCCCACTGGGACGACTATACAGAGACGCCAGCCGCTGACAGCGCTCCCGACAGTGCAGCTTCATACCCCACACAGTCATAGCAATCACCATACTTGATTTCTACACTTTTTGGCCCAGCGCAGGTGCCTGGAGCTGCACGCGCGGGCGGCCCCGGCCGCCCTTGCGTCGACCATCGCGCGCATCGCCGCCCTTGCCATCACCATGACCAGAGTGGTGCGAGCGCGAGTCGTCCGTCTTGGAGTCGAGCAGCCACTCGTTCTGCTCGAGCATGGCGTGCGCCCGATCCGCAAGCGCCAGTGACAACTGTTGCACACGGTGGAGCTCCATGCGCCGGAACAGGAGCATCGCCTCGGTGGGGTCAAGCGACGCGGCCAGCTCGTCGTTCCAGATCATGCGGCTAACAATCGAGCGCACCGTGTTCTCCGGCAGCTCGAACGTCTCGGCGAGATGTACGAGCGAGAGCGAGTCGTAGTGCGACGCAAAGTTGAATAGATATGTGCGCAGACCTTCCTCTTGGATATGCCGGGAAAGGCGCTGCAGCACCGTATCCTTGTCGGCGAGGAGCTTCCAGATCTTGATCGATTCCACAAGCGCAGTGCACGCTTTCCAATCGCCATTCTGCAGCGCACGGCTCGCTTGCATAATATGGTCGCGGGTGTTCTCAGGCGGGCCTGAGAACACAAGCCGGTCAGTGTAGTCCAGCATGCGGCGGAACGGTCGCGAAATGATCTTCTTGCGCAGCTCGGGGTCCGCGCCAGCGTACGCCATATTCGGAACTTCAAGGAGCATGCTGGCCACAAGGTACACACACTCGAGCAGCTCCAAGTTGATGTGCATGTGGAACGGCAGCTGGCGCTGGCGGTCGAGCTTCTCCTGCTCGGCACTCACCGTGTTGTACGCGCTGCCCTTAGAAACGCCCTGCGCAAGCAGCTCCTTGACGCGACCGGTTGTGAAGATCTCCTGCAGTGCCGTGTGGCACTCGCGAATCAGGCCGACGCGGAAGGCACAAACACCCAGCTGCACGAGCACGCGGTTGTACAAAATCTGCGTGTCAGCGTCTGCCAGATGCACCGACTCCTGCAGGTGGCTCATCAGGAAGCGGTCCCGCGCCACATGGTAGTCTGCATGCAGGGCGTGGTGGTACACATGGCACAGGATCGCGCGCGTACGCTGGCGCTCGCCCGATTCTTCCGTGCCCTGATACAGGAACACACAGAGTGCATGCACAAGCTGCATCGGGCCGTCGGGGCGCTCCCGCACTTGATCGAGCGTCGGCGTGATGGTAGACGCGGGGAGATTGGGCTGCGCCTCGTGGTTAGCCGTCTCGAGCGCGAGAATGATCACATCTTGTTTCGAGTAGATATGCTCTAAACGGCGCATGACACACCGGCGCAGTGGCTCGTCCACCATCGACGCTACCTTGGGCGGAAGGTCTTGCGCCAGGACCGTCTCAAAGTAGCTCTGTCCACGTACAATCGTCTGGTACAGCTGCTTCTCGTCACACAAACGCTCGACGTATTCCGTCGCGTGGGGGTCAATCTGCTGCAGGCTCTTGGTGAACTCGTCGTCCAGGCGGTCAATGAACGACACCACACTGCCACGCACATGCACAAAGGCACCCTCTCCATTCTCGTTTGGCTTGCGCTCGACCTCGTCATCATAGTCATCTGTTTGTTCGAGAACCAGGTAAGAGGGGTTCTCAAACAGAACCTGCAGCAGGACGTTGAGCTCCTCTCGCGCCTGCTTCCACATGTCTACCGGCATGTAGGCATTGGCGGATGTGCTGTAGTCAAAGCGGGCCGCGACCAGCGTCAAAAGCACGCGGATGCGCTGGTATGGCGTTTGCGCCGAGCTGTACAGCTTCGACAGGGTGGCGATCTGCTCACCACGATCGGTGCTCTTGCGGCCTCGGGCCTCGAGCACGGCTGTAAGACCTTTGAATAGCGCATCAGAGGACAACGAGGCCTTTCCGTCCTTGCCAATCGTCTGGAACTCTTCCTCGTTCACCTCCTCTGCCACTGGCACAACGACAGGCGCCGCGCTCTCCTTCTTCTTTGTCAGCACAGAGGGAACGGCGGGGGTCTGCTGGGCCGCCTGGACCTTAGTCTCGTAGCCCTCTGGGTCCTCTTTGAACTGAGCGAGCGCCGCTTCGTTCTCCTTCGTGACCTTCTTCAGTTTCGACTTCATGCCGTTCATGGCCTTGGCATTCGGCGCCTTCATCTTCTTTGTGGCTTCCTTGTTGGCCAG
This sequence comes from Malassezia sympodialis ATCC 42132, assembly GCF_000349305.1. Taxonomy (NCBI): domain Eukaryota; kingdom Fungi; phylum Basidiomycota; class Malasseziomycetes; order Malasseziales; family Malasseziaceae; genus Malassezia; species Malassezia sympodialis. The sequence continues at coordinate 514,756 of NW_017387809.1, read as the reverse complement.
CGAGGCGCTCAAAAATTCCTCCAGTGACGACAGACACTTGATAAACGATGTTGGGATCGCCTCATTCAGCGTGCGCTGACGGTCGCAGAGACGCAACATACCATCAAATTCTGCTGTTAGGTGTACAACACATACCCTTCGAAATGGAAGCCCAGTCATCAATACGCTGAGCGTTCTCAATCGCATGGACTACGCCCTCGAACTCATCGAGGCGCTTGTCCTTGGCGCTCTTGATGACCTTGCGCACCTCTTCCTCACTCTCACTGTCACTCGAGGCATCTCGCATGAAGCGCGACATGGGCTTGCGCGCCTGCTGCGGCTCATCTTCGCTGTCGTTTTCGTCGCTGTCATCGTCGTCATCGCTGTCGTCGCTGTCATCGCTGTCGTCCTGCTTCTTCGTGCCCCACTTCGACTGCACCTGCTCCTCATCAGAGAGAAGCTCTTCTTCGTCTGAAGAGTCCGACTCCGAGTCAGAAATGGCACGGAAGAATCGGCTCGACATGCTGGCAGTCGTCACGCCGACCTGACTTCCCCTCCGCTGCGTTTTTCTTCTGCCTCAGCTGGGCCACGTGAGGGAGGCACGTGAGCACGCACCCCGGGCACGGCCGGGCGCCAGCAGAGGCCGGCCGTACGGTGGGTGCACACCCGATCTTCTCTTACTGGACCATCATCATGGCCTCTCGCTTCGTGCCTCGCGTGTTCAATCAGGTATGTTGACCATCTTTTTTGCGAGCGGATATGCTGACCCCAAAGACTCGTGGCTACGCCTCGCAGGCCGCTATCCGCCCCCCGATTCAGCTCGAGGGCCTTGCTGGTAGGTCGCCCCAACCTGTGCATGGTGCTAACCCGACCAGGAAAGTATGCCTCGGCTGCATACGTGTCGGCTCTCACGCGTGGTGAGAAGAACCTCGCGAAGCTGGAGTCGGACCTGAAGTACTTCAACGACGTGCTCAAGTCGGACTCGCAGGACGCTACAAAGCTGCGCACCTTCCTGACCAACCCTACGGTGACTGCAGAGGCGAGGAGCAAGACCATCTCGGACCTGCTCGCCTCTCAGAAGGGCGGTGCGGATGAGCTCACCCGGTACGTATCTTACTACTTATACCAGCAACCTGTTTGATGCTCTTTCGGAAAATGGCCGTCTCGGTCTTTCGGAGAAGGTCATTGAGGACTTTTTGCAGCTCACCAGCGCCCACCGTGGCGAAGTTATCATTACTATCACGAGTGCAAAGGTATGTGACTCTGACCTTCTTACCCTTAGCCCCTCGACAAGTCGATTACTTCGCGTCTCGAGTCGTCTCTCAAGGGCTCGCAGTTTGCGACCACGGCCGGTGCTAAGAGCGTGAAGTTCGACTACAAGGTGAACGAGGCGCTCCAGGGCGGTTTCTCGATCGACCTTGGTGACCGTTCAGTGGATCTGAGCGTGGCCAACCGTGTGAACAAGCTTAACGCTCTACTGCGTGGTATGTTTATTACCTGCTTGCTAACCTAAACAGAGTCGGTCTGAGTGATTCTAGCTTCGATAGTATCCATCGCGATTACCTAGTCTGGCCTACTTTTCCAGTGGTTTCTCATAAGTTTTTAGCCGACAATGGGGCGCGAGAGAGGGCTTACACTCGCTCATTGACGGTTGCTTAGATCTGCGCTCCACCTTCGACCCGGGCATGAACAAGGCCGAAAACTGGTATCAATACAAGCATGAGAAAGAAGCGTGGATTGCGAATCAGGCAGGATCATCTGTTATGCACATCAATGTGGTCTGTGCTGTCTCTGTTGTTAGCTATGCCTTGTATCTGTGCGTGGCGAAAGAGGTGTGGACTTGGCCCTATGCCTGGCTCTCTGAGTTCCTTGTTCTTATAGTTCCGCTCATGATGGCTGGAACTGTGTTCGTAACTGATCCTTTGTCGCTTCTAGCCGCATTGTCGATACCTGTGTGCCTATGGATGTTTTTTTGCTTCGTAAAGGATCCCTCAACAGCAAATCTACGTACCGACGACGTCGATCAGAATGACGATCCTGCAACTCTAAATGACGAGAGGGATCTTCTTGTGGGACAGGCCCTTTTAAATATGAATCTCACCCCATCTCCTTCGCCTGTCATGTTACAAGCCAGTTTGCCAGACCTGTGCGAAGACTATTCGTCTACACAACGCACATCCATTTCCAGTATGAATTCTCTGCCTTATTCGACCGCAAAATCAAGTCAAGATCATCCTGATTTTTCATCGTCTCCCCGCTACTCATTTCTGACAGTATATCGGGCATACCTTATGGTTCTAACCACCTATTGTATTCTGGCAGTCGATTTCCCTATCTTTCCTCGTTTCTTCGCCAAATGCGAAACTTGGGGTACGAGCTTGGTATGTATGTATTTCTAACCTCAAGATGGACTTGGGCGTTGGCTCGTTCGTCTATTCACAAGGCATTGTTTCCGTGAGCTCCTCTCGCAAGCCGTTTTCTGCCACACTGAAGCGAGTTGGACCCATGCTGGCCTTGGGCATGGTTCGCTTGGTTATGGTTAAAGGGACAGATTATCCAGAACATTTGTCCGAATATGGCACCCATTGGAACTTTTTTCTTACCATGAGTGTGCTGTTATTGTGTACGGATTTGTTACAGCGCTTTGCCCCACGCAAGCTCAATTGGGTCTTCGCTGGAATTTTGGTCTCAATTTTACATCAAATGGCTCTATCCTACTCCAAACTAGGTGCATGGACCATCTCGAATGAACGTAGTGCTCTTGGCTGGATATCCATGAACAAGGAAGGGCTTGTCAGCCTTCCAGGTATGCATTCGCTTATCACTCACGATACAGGCTATTTTGGCATAGGTCTAGCCGGCCTGGAAATTGGATCCAAGTTGCGGAATTCTCCAAGACCATCATTTCAGAAGGCTCTTCTTTGGCAGGCAGCGCTAGGGTGGCTGGGATTGGGAATTCTTCATGGTTCTGGTATCATCACCAGTCGGCGTTTGGTTCGTTGATCAACTACTAATACCAGGCCAACATGCCCTATGTTCTATGGTGTATTGCATTTAATGCAACATTCCTTTTGGCTTTTAAAACTATGGAAGAAACGTTTATGCAGGGCTCCGAACGTCCCCCTTTTTTGCTTGACAAGATCAATCGACATTCACTCATGATATTCCTCGTGGTATGTAATAGTCTACTAAGACACAGTCCAATGTACTCACTGGCATTATCAATCTTGCGATCTATACAATGCACGCCACGACTTCCCTCTCTATGGTCATTCTTGTCGCTTATATGCTACTTGTGTGTGGTCTGTGCCCCCGATTCTTGGACGTCTACTTGCCCAACTCGAAATAGCTTAGTCATCTCGTTCGCATTTCACGACCATGTCATGGATGCTCAAGCCGGCTTGGGCCCGAAGTGCGCTTGTGCTATGGACTCCCAATCCTGCCTACAGTGCGCTCACTAGGCGGATGTATAGCGTAAATTCCGGTGAAATCCTTGACAAGTTTGCAGCGGGCAATGATGGAGCCTCTGTTGAACAAAAACGCCAGGCCCAGATGAGCAAATACAGTGAAAAGCTTTTGGCCAAAGCAAAAGAGTGCGTTCACAGAAAATCTAACAAAGACATGGGATAAATAGTGTTGAAGAATTGACCGAAAAGTATAAGCATGAACAAAAAAAGGCAGCAGACGAACGTCAATCATCGAGCCAGAGGGCCTCGAATGCTTTAGAGAAATCGGTAGAAGGCCGTGATGAGGCCTTGCGCCGTCGTCTTGAGGAACGCCGCATCCAGCAAGAAAGGCGGAAGTTGGCTAATGAGGCCGATATTGCCAGTCCTGTGAAACCACTTTCCTCCTTTATGAATTTGGATAAAACACTCCAAGAGTCGCCCGAAAATATTGGCAAGCTGTGGACAGGCTACCACATCTCACGGAATAAGCTATCGGCAGTAGTTCCAGCTACCACCTATCTTCACATGTTTGAAACTTCCCGCAAGTTTCCTCAGTTTGTGGTTCCTCTTCCACGAGCAATGAAGAACGAACATCAGCAAGATGAATTGGGCTATGAAATGCAGTTTTTGCAGTGGACTACGCTTCCTCCCCCCAAAGGCAATTCGCCAAACGCGCCTCCTCCAACTGCTGTAATGTTTACGCCCCTCGCTGAATACCAGTTGCGTCAAGAATACGCTCAACCGACACTGGTTCTCACTCATTACACGGAGCTCATCGAGTCCAAGGGCATTGTTTTAATGCGTGGTGATATTACTGACAGCGAAGCTAGCAAGGAAAACTCTGAATCCCGACCAATATTGACTCAGCAAGACGCTCAGATCTTAGCCCTCTGTTTACAACGATTCTATCATATCGATTGGGCATTAGAAGGTCTCGACAACGACGAGGAGGCAGAGCAACGTCGTGCTTTGCTACGTGCTTTCCACGGAAAGCCCGAAAACTTTGACATTAAAAAACTCATCCAACTTTCTTTGCAGGTCTAGTCGATTCTGGGTATAGGCGATGTATAGCCATCCACGTTAGTGCGGTTGACAAATGTTGAACAACTAGCCTGCGCAGGTGTGGCAACTAGTGAAATCCCATTGGTACCAACCTGAAGGCGTGGTGAGGTCGACATGGAGGTTGAAAGTCCGTTGGAAGATCCACTCAATATTGGCTCTGTTTTTGACTTGCGACGTTGCGCCCCAAGGGGAACAGGCACCACACTGGCAGGAACAGATAGTCTCCGAGGCCCTCGTTCAGTAGAGCGAGGATTCATGGACATGCTAGTTTCGCGATGAAACCAAAGATTGGGCGGGCCCGGCAATATATCAAAGGACTCGTCTTCGTTCTCAGACTCCGACAAATGACTTGTTTCAGCGGATGTATGCTGGGAAGAATTTGAGTCTTCCATGTCGCTGGGAGCATGTAAAAGCAGCTTCTCGGCCACTAAAGCAAGTTCTTCAGCTTTGTCCATGGATGGCTCCGACGGCGGAAAATGGATCGACCCAACTTTGGGAGACCTTGCATTTGAGCGAGTGGATGATCCACTCAAAGGAGCCGATCGTGTTTTGACAGATGAATATTCTAAAGAATGTTGAAAACTGGGACACGTCGATTCTTCAATCTCGAGATGCTGGGAGGCCCATACAGAGCATGGGTCATGATCTTCATCGATGGCAGTACTACCGATGGACTTTTCCGTTGCCGCATCCATGCTGCGACTTCTCCATTTTGAGAAATTAGAGACACAGTCGCTCTTCTTATTCAATAAAGCACCTGTTCTTGGATTCCAGCTCTTCATGCTCGCTGATGAGCTATTGCATCGTGGGCGTCCCTTTAATGAAGAATCTAGTTGAATCCTTGGTCTTGGAGAACACCGTCTGCCGATATCTCCTGGAGGTTTACAAGAATAAGATTGTTTTATTTGTTGTTTCTCTTGCGATTGATCGAGGAACACAAGACTCCGACGTCCTGGACCATTGACTGGGTGATAGGATGAGTTCAGCTTAGTCTCTGGGCCACATTTGTTATCAAGGATACCAGAAACATTTTCATGGCGCTCAAAATGAAGTCGAACAGGAATGTGAGGCGATGAAGAAAAACCTGCATGATCATTTGATAGGGGTGATTTGCCCGTTGAACGATTATTTCTGGGGCTAAAAGTATGACTCTCATTTTCAGAAACACAGGTTTCGGTATCGCCCTCTGAACTAGCCTCATCCACACCATTGTCATCATCTTCATCGTCTTCGTCAGACATATAACTTTCATCACCTTCTTGATCACTTTCCCCCGTATGAAGGAGCTCATATGGTGCAGGAGACTGGACAAAAACCTTACATGGGGTTTTGACAGATGTGGCTTTCTCCATTAGCTCAGAAGCAGAGCTGCAATCGCCATTTGAATGAGAAAGTCTCATTGCCCTAGGTGGCATCTTGGGTTCGACAATAGAAGTCTTGAAGGCACGATTCTTTTGGTTTTGAAGTTTCATGATACTTTCTGACTGTGCTTGATTTTCAGGTGCGTTTTGCAAAATGCCACAAGTAGTTTTCGCTGATATGCCACTTAAACAAGGTCTTGCATCTGAATTAAGGCGAAGTATGGTTGTTTCCGGATAATTAGAGCATTCAAACTGTTCAAGTTCCGACGATGTTCCAACGCCTTGCTTTCCAAGTGAATGAGACATAGTCAGCGGTTGAGTGTCACGGATGCATGAGCCTGCAACGCTGTTGCAGCGTGTCTGCATATTAAGTTCTAGCAAGCCACCCACTTGATAGAATTCAAGAGAATGACCTCAAAAATATTATAAAAGAACGTATCAATCTCAGAACATTAGACAGCGGTAGGAAAGTCTTAGACTAGATGGTGTTCGTGTCAGTAGGAATATTTCGCCGAGCACAACTAACATTTATGCGGGTAGTCTCCAGATTTGGTCGCCTGATTGCACGAACAAACAACACGTGACGCAATAACACAATGTCACTGTACACGTACATGCATTGACAATGGCTCAATACTCTATCCAACAATGCTGCTTTCATTTACGTAAATCTGCAAACTTTTGGTTCATTTAGAAACCTGGTTAAATCGTACAATCATGACAGATGTGTTATCTGTGCTGAATTTCTCTAGTGCATGCTTCAACAGCAAGCTGGCAGCTTGTTGTGGTTCAGGAATTTTCGAGACAAAATTGACAGCATCTTGATCGCTGACGACATCCCATAGCTGAGTCAGTACCATTTGTTAACATACACCATCACATGCAATGATCAAAAACTCATCGTCATCACAGAGATCAATAGATGTAGTAAAAGGAGCACCAACAACAAACTCCTTCATAGAAAAGTCACCTAAGGACCGTGTAACCGCAAGCACACCTTGTCATTAGAATCATCATATCGACATACCATTTACACGGTTATTCAGCAGGAAACCTCCTTTTTCGGTAATGCGTCTGGACTCGTGTTCGTCAGTGCCTTTGTGATCGTATGTGAGCCTGATTGCTTTTCCGCCACGGCACAGAACCGTTCGAGCGTCACCAACATTCGCGGTATATAACACACGTTTTTGGGAGGAATCACCTGAGTCACAGGTTTCAGAGCGGATAAAACTCATAACAGCCGTGCAGCCACTACGCACGCCGGCTTTAGCAGATTCAGTTTCCAATTGGTCATCAGCTTTTAGGAATACATTCTTCATGACCTCACGTACATCCATATCTGGGCTTGTCTTAAGTTCTTCAGAAAGAATTTCGCTCATGTTATCCCTGCACCATTCAGCGGCAAACTTCCCAGCATGCCCGTCAAAAATCGCAAAGTAGCCCTGACCGGGCACATTGTTGAAGTCGTGCTGGAAATCATGTGCATCCTCCATAGTACGCCTCCAGCGACAATTCCTGTCAGTAGCAATCCCCACATGAGAGGACCAGCCTAGGATTGGAGTTGAGCCAGCATCCGACAATTCGGCAGCAGACTTGGGCTCTGCTTCAGTAGGGGCCGTTGAAACGGGCGCAGACACGCCTAGGTCAGACCTGCACAGAATGTTAGTATCTGCTGATGCCACTAATGCGGCATCCTTGTAATGCACGTACCCCTCTTTTGAATCCATCTTCGCTGGCAGATGAGAGATGGTTGAGGCGTTACTAGAGCGCTAATGGCGCATAGAGAATCATCACGTGGCAATTAAGTCGAGGTCACGTCAGGGTCTTTACACATCATGCAAGCTACTTACAGTCTACGCGAGTTCGCGGGTTCATGCCTCCGGCGATTGGAATGGATTTCTAACTGATGTCAAACCGGATACAACGTACCATATGGAGATAGATCTGGGCAACATGTACAGACCAAGTTACTGCAGGTATGGATACAGTAATTGAGGGAGCATGCACTCCTTCTTCTAAGGACTCAGCTTCAACGTCCGAGTTCTCGCGTGTGGGGCTTGTGGGGTAATCCGAAGGGACGCTTGGTGGTGGCGCAGGACCCTCAGTAAAAGCATCATCAGGAGCTGAAAAACTGTCACAAGAATCTGATTCTGAGTGTAAATCTGATCCATCATTGAAGTCAGAAGCCAGCCCATAGAAATCACTTGGCGGAAGTGTCGATGTTTCTGGAGGTGCCCGTAAAGGCTCATCGAGAGGTGAGTCATCGGAAGAGACTGGAGGGAGTTGGAATAATGCGGCCGATTCGGGGCTTGCTTCTCTAAACATCCAACCAGCATGTTTCAATTGATTCCACAACCTATGCCGATGAGATTTCGCCTTGGACTTTAACCGTCTTAAGCGACGGTTATGCCGTATAGCCCTGTAGTGGATGACATGATTGCGGCTTTGATGATATTTAGGTGCCATTTTTATCGCATTTTCAAAATGAACTCTAGCTGTTTGAAGTGCCTGTACAGGAAAATCAGCTGGGATAGAAGCAGGAACCAAAGGAGAAGGAGAATCATTTTTTTCTGGAAAACTGGCGTGAGCGGATGCCGCATACAGAGTCAGCAGCCCCAAATATGTATGCAGTTGAGGATTTTGACGATGAGGGTATGAAGTGATAACATTAGTAAGTTCTTCATGAGCTTTTTGATAATTGCCATTCACTATCCATTCTCTAATAAGAAATGGTAGCGTGAATGGCCGGAGAACAGGGCGCGTACGTGAAATGCGTTGGAGGTACTGCAAGGCTAAGTCGTCCTCTCCATCAGACAGCGTTATTACTTGAAGCCCCCATTTCCATAATTCCAAGGGTCTCCACTCCTGCGATTTCAATAGAATGTTTAGGCAACGACCTGCGCGATCCATATCATGACGAAGAAGCATTAGTTGCAATAGGTCGAATGTGCGTCGAATATGCAGGCGTCTCTGATCTTGCAAAGAATATTGACGCACTACACGTTCATCCAACGGGTCAGTATGCGGTGTGTAATAAGACTGAAGTGGATTCGCGTGGGTATACAGTATATTATACTCATCCTTGTATTCAATAGGGGGCTGAAATAGCGCTGTGGGTTCCATAGGGGAATCACCCTCTCTGTGGAGGACGCGCAAGTGCGATATGCAGGTCGCCCGCACGTGGTCGTGCACGGTTATAGGAAACCGACGTGCCCGTCTCCCGCTATGGCACCGCAACATGCGGGAGGTGTGGACGAAAATACACCTTTGCTGTCATCTGTAGCTACATCGCAGCAAAGCTCTGACCCTGCATTTGTCCTCCGACATGAATTCAAGGTTCATGACTATGCCCGTCGCTTTGCGCCGGCACGGTATTTACTCAGTGTGTTCGAGCCAAGCACAGAAGGCCGAAGCGTGTACGCTTCCTCTACTCAGGATGTATGTGTGACTACGCTTATTGAAGACGGACGATTCAGACTTCTTTGACTTAGTGGTTCGCGTAAGAAATGCTATATGCTCTGGCACAAACCCGCGCATGATTTCTGTTGGCACGAGTGGCTCGTACTTTGTTTACGAACAGGTAAATGAGCCACACGTTGTGGGTGTCTTTAAGCCGATGGATGAAGAACCTTATGGGAATTTGAAGTACGCCTATCTGTTCTGACTTAGCCCTAAACGTAAATTTTTACGCAAGTACCTATGGTGGGCTATGGGCAGACCGTGGTACGTTGATGACGGCTAATCGTGAGCTTAATTCCAAATTTTTCCTATCTTTCTGAGGTGGGAGCTTCGTTTTTAGACGACCGACTAGGCCTGAACTTGGTTCCCAAGACTCGCTTAGTTGGACTGGTCAGCACTTCATTTCATTACCCGTATAAAGTCCGCAAGAACTGGGAGCGCTTCGGAAAACCTTTGCCTATTAAAGTAGGCTCACTTCAACAGTTTCTTGTTGGATATGAAAATGCAAGCAAATTCTTCCAGCGGCATACTCTTCCAGGTCGACCTAAAGATTTGATGGAACGGGATCTTACCGAGGAGCAGAAAGCCCATCGCCTTAGTCGTCGAAAGCAGGGCGCTCGTCTACGTCTGTTCTTCATTGCATTAAAAAGACTGTTCTTGTGCCGATATGGTCCTGGCCCTTATGGTAGCGACGAACCACTCGATGAGGAAGCCAATCCAATTCAGAATAATATTGGCAATGGAGTTTATCCACGTTCTGAAATGAGATTCCCTGAATCCACATTTCAATGGACTGAAGAAACATTCCATGACCTTCGGCTTGAACTTGAAAAGCTCATACTTTTGGATATTCTAATGAGGAACACGGATCGCGGCCTCGATAACTTCATGATCCATTATAATCCTGCACCAGCTCCGGGAGAAAGAAGAATCAAGATTGGAGCAATCGATAACAGTCTTTCATTCCCTCATCAGCATCCACAAGGTCTAAGGGACTACCCTTACGGTTGGCTCTTTCTACCCGCGGGATTAATTGGGCAACCATTTAGCCAGGAAACGCGTCAGCTATTCCTGCCGAAACTTACAGATCCTGTTTGGTGGGTTGGTACAATCGAAGGTCTGCGGCAGATCTTCAGCCAAGATATACATTTTAATGAACGGATCTTTCAAAACCAGATGGATTTGATAAGAGGCCAGGGCTGGAACATTGTCCAGTCATTGCAGTCACCTCATGATGGACCTATTGAGTTGTGTGCACGGCAAAAGTGTATGGTTCGGAGCACTTTACAGATGATGAGCAGCTCGGAGTTATCTAAGCATACAGTTGTGGACTTGGTGCATGGATCTATCTCTTTTTCGCACAAAGACCGCAGGAGCACGTCAATAAACCATGTATATGGGATTCCTCAAGCAACAACAATCTTGAAGTCGAAACAATCTCCCGATGACAATCGATCTTTACTGGCATCGTCTGTGCCAAGTTCAAGTATGCTTTCAAGATCAGCTTCGTTGCAAAGAGAGCACGACAGAGCCATTGACATCGTGGAGCGTATGGAAAAAGCTTCACGTGTGAATGTCGAGAAAAACAAAATTGACGAGATGAGAATGGACACACGGGAGCTAAAGCCGTCACAGCGTGTCCAACCTTTAGACCTAGCAATTACGTCAAGACCGTTTACACGTCCAACACCTGTTTTAGTAGAAAGCCTCGAGCCTATTACGCGGCGGGCGTGGCTGTCGTCGTGTTAATGTTTAATATCTCACGCAAACGTTCACCAGGTTCATAATTCGCTTCTCGCATTTCTTTTAGGAGCATGCACCAGCGCTCGTCGTTGCATTGCAAGCATGTCCATATCATAGAGGCGTAAGTGCGCCTTGTTGGGACTAAGTGAAGATGTTTGGCTTCCTCTAAAAGTCTGAATGCTTCCTCGTAAGTGGGCTCAGTCAAATGCAATCGAATCATCCTCTCGTAACATATAGAGGAGGCTGAAATGGTTTCTTGTTGAAGTGCAGACCAAGCTTTTTTTCCAGCATCCACATCCCGAGCATTTACGCAACACAAGAGCCAAGCTTGGTAGGTGTCTAATGTAGGAGTGGGCATCAATTGAACCAATTTTTCCGACATGCGCACATCTTTTCTGTGAGCAGTAGCATATATGAGTGCATTCCACACCTCCGAACAGACTGGTTTGTTATGTCGCAACAAAGCACTGCAAGCTGACTGTAGAGTATCATTGTCCGATGAGACCATTAACGTTAAATGAGCCAAAATAGCAGGCTGAGGTGGTATTTGCAATTCGTTCATTCGGGAAAGAACATCAAATACATCATTATATCGAGATGCTTCAATATAGGCATCCATCGCTGGAACAAGAATCATTTCATCAGGTTCCTTAATACATTGCAAAACCTTGTCCACAAGCCCATCGAGACCCGCTCGAGAAGCTGTCAAGAGCACTTGTGCAACGAGCCCATGATCCAGCTCCAGTTTACCCTCAACAACACTGCGATGCCATGCTTGAGAAAGTGCAGGGCCAAAATCATGCTGAGCACATACCCGCAAAACACGCATCCATATAAAGGCTGGAAGCTTTCGTATTTGATCCACTTGCTGTATAAGATCCCAAGCAAGACGAGGCTCCCTTGCATCTGAGCAACATTGGACAATAAATGAGAGTGATTTATCTGTCAAATGAATACCGTAGGCGCCGGCAGTCATCACAAGTATAACCATGTACTCAAGGTTTTGAGTACGGGCACAATGTTGTAGTAAATGAGATACAGTGGCGGGAGACCAGTGACAGACGAAATCATGCGGGAGAATACCTGATGCTAAAGGTTTTCTGCTGTTCCCTTTAGGGAGACTCATGTACCGCTGCAAGACCTCGTTAATACGGGCAACATTGTTGGCTTTCACAGCAGCTTCAAGTGTGAAGTCAAGCATCTTTACATTAAAAGGTACATGACATGCACGAATATCATCCAAAGTAGCCATGGATTCTGCAATCATACCATTTTTTGCAAATGCAGATAAGAGATCTAGCCAAACAGCGCACCTCTGATCAATGGTGGTAGTCATGGGACGCAAAGCTGGAGAAGGTGGATGCGAGCATTTCAAGTGAGTAGCACGGCGCAAAGCATCGTCCAAAGACTCTTTAGACGTCAATGTATTAGTATTATGATTACGCCTCTGAAGAGCCAGATAAACCACCTTTACCCTACTTCGTGGCACAGTACGCATTCGCCGTGCGTCGTTGAACCGAAAGAACTGTGTCGATGTGGAGGTACCTGGATCAGGCAGCGAGACACCGAACGATCTTTCACAAGCTTGAGTCGTTGAACAGAAGTATATGGATACTATCTGATTCTACCTGGATGTACAGTTATGATGCCTAATTGATACCGTCCCGATTTTTGTCTAGCTGCCATGAAGGGGCATCACGGTCCATTTTCCACCCGTGGGAGCTGTGTTTCCGAGCATGGCACTAACTTCACTCCCTGTTGCAGAACGGAAACAGGCGGAACAACAGGGTGTAACAATCTGACCCCATCCTTTGAGTTTAACTCGGTCCCCGTTTGAACAAAAAGCTTCATCGCCGCCCATTACAGCAACCACAGCATCCCTCATACCGTCACAAACATCACAAGGCACGCCTGCTTTATCACCCCGGGTAACCAATTTTTTGGGAACAATGTATTGGCGCGCGAGTGAAGTGAGCATCCAGCGTTGTAAATACACTGTGCGTGGAAAAGACTCTAGTAGTTCATTCGACGATAAAAGGCTGCATTAGCTGCATTTCGACGCACCGAATGGCATCAATGGTCCAAATGTGTTCGCAGTCACCCACATGAAGTAGCCAATATGGCCGGTGCAAAGCTAGATTAGAGAGAGATGATAATCTGACGGTTTCCAAAGTAGCACCTCCATACTTCACATGACATAGAGGCGAATCAGAAGGGAAAGTATGACTTAACAAGGCTTTCACATAGCTAGGCACCCCAGGAGTTGTTTCGGAAGGCTCTACTGTTCCGTAGAGGCAACCGTCAATAAGAATGCATTTGTCAGTCGCAAGAGGATTCGGTGTGTACTTGGTATAGGAAGTTGATCCTGTAAAGCCTGCGTCGTCGGCGCTAGTCCAATGAGTAACAGAACCGCATGCGTTAGGGTTGTGGTCAATAGCTTCGGGTATATCAGCATTGCGACAGGCAAACTCGTCAGTGAGCTCTTTGAGTGTTTGATCAGAGGAACATTCAAGTTTCTGGACAAGTTCAAGGTCACCATCAATATCAAACACAGATGGGGTGTTATGGAGCTGGTCGGTTTCCGATCCGTCCAAACCACGCATTCTTCTGGTAATTGGTAAATGGCGTCTCATATATATGGAGATCTCGAGAATAAAGATATGGCTAGAACTTGGTATCGACTGCGCTTGAGCCGTGGAAAACATTTTTTGAGGCTAAATAAGTTCAAGTTACATACCTTGCCCTCAAATGCATTCTGGTCGCGCAGCGGAATCGGTTCCGCGTATAAGCTGATATGATCGTAGCTATGACGTTAGACAAGAAAACGAACCCATCAAAATGGAAAGCTGGAGGTACACTTGGTAACACTTCCTCATTTTGACGCTGTGTTTCTCGTGAGCGAACAGCCCAGGCTAAATCTGCAGCACGATCAAGGCATGCTTGCTCTGAAGCTTGGTATTTTGTAGGTAGTTTGGCAAACCTGTCTTGAAGTTTGTTGATCCTTCCACTATCAAGACATACGGAGTACTTTATGTCTTTTTCAATTTTGCTGCATTCATCTTGAAGGCCCTGTATAGTAAACGGAATAGCTTCTTCCTGTTCACAAGCACTCGTAGGTGCCATGGAAATTGCAGGTCGGCCAAGGATCCTCCACACGCCTATGGACCCAGCCCGTCACTGGTGCTCCTATAACAACACTATTGCTCAGTAAAAGGGTATTCTCGACGGGCTTCTCTTAGAATAGAGGTGAAAAGTTTCGACGCAAATATGTATAGGAAAAGCTCTACAGGTAGATACCCACGGAGTTGAACAAAGCAACGACCCCAATGCCCGCCAGCAAACTACCAGCAACGGCCACAATAGGCTCTTTAATACTGCTTCCGGCCCGCGGAAGACTATACATGGTTAATGTACCAGCCAAATCGAACGTACGTTGTAAAATAGAAAGCCATTAGAAAAGCAAGAGCAAGTGTAACGACTGCAATTTGAGGGAAAAATTTCGGAGGAATAGAAGGCTCCCACACAGGCCATTCAATGAACTCTCTCTATTCATATTAGCTCATGGATCTCTGTACATACCTGGACGCGGTCGTAGAGCTCTATCATTCCGCTCATGATGGTGAATGAAGGTGCTAGGATCTATTCGAACGTGGACGATTGCTCGGCCGATGATCTCCACAGGCGCAGACACTCACGAGCCAACGAAGGCGAGGCTGTCATTGTGTCCTCTTGCCTCAAACCCGACTAGCCTAATGTGGGCCATTTCGGCTGCCGTGAGGCAGGGATTTGTTCGCGTTGAGCGAGCAGGTGAGGCATTAGTAGGGCATGTCGGGCCGCTTTTTGTCACCATCTACGTGGTGCTAGTTGGAACGGGGATGTGGATTTTTTGTATGTTTTAAGTGTCGCATGCCACTAACGAGTAGTTGTGTGTATTTTCCCATCCCAGATGGTGATTCCTGAAGCGCTGCAGAATCTAGCACATACGAAATCACCCATTCATATCCTCTTGGCTCTCCCGGGTGCTCTTGGGACAAGTGTCATGCAAGAGCCAGCAAGCATGATGCAGTGCATTGCTTCGACAATCTGCTTTTTGTACATTGCTCTCATGATGATTTGGTCTTATTATATGGTTTGCACAATACCTCCTGGTACAGTTATGGATGGACTTTCAAAATCTCATCCGGAGAAGCGTTTGGGCCCAGGAAGCTCACTATGGTGGCGCTTGCACTACCAGCAGGTAGCGGCAGCGGCCAACCTGACTCCCTGTAATACGGGGAGCCCTTTCATGAAAGATTGCGGTGCTGTCGAAAACTTTCCGGCTACCATCGAACAGGATTTGACGGCTCGATATCGATTTTGCAAAAAATGCTTGCCAATTACGATGGAAACAGCCTTGGCGCTTCTTCCCCCGGATCTTCGCCTGCGTGAGAAGACTAACCGTCGGGAACACTTTTTGCGAGCTCGACAGGAGCGAGCTAAGCAAAACTCATATAATCACTCTGAAGATATTTCAGCCCCTCAAGGTCTCTTTGATAATATCGACGACGAAGGTCAAGCAGAGATCAGTGCATGGTTGGGACCAGAGGAAGCTCATCAAATTGTTCTTCCTCCCAAACCGGAGCGCTCGCATCATTGTCGTACCTGCAAGACATGTGTGTTAAAATATGATCATCATTGCCCTTGGATCAACCAATGCGTAGGCCTAGGGAATGAGCGCTATTTTATTTTGTTTATGCTTTGGTTTGGCCTTGGCACGATGATCTTCTCCTACATGGGCTGGGGTCTTGCGTACCAAGCGTTTCGTCACCCAAAGACCTGGTCCTCGATGCTCGTGCATCGCATTTTGTATTTGGCTATTTGGGCAAAGGCGCTTGTCATGGGCTTGGCCGTCATTGTGTTCGCGATGTGGCATTTGCGTATGATTGCCCGTGGAGAAACTTCGGTTGAAAACCAAGATAATGGTGCGTATATATATATACTGATCGAAGCCCACTATGCTCGCAGTGCAAAAAAACGGAACGAGGTAAATACGGGAGACTCACATCAGACCTTTGTCAATATGTATTCTCTGGGATGGCTTCGCAATTTTCAAGTCTTTTTCAATGTCGGGCCTGGGATGGCGCATAAATATTATACCCTGCTGCTTCCAGTAAAAATTGAGCCGTACTCTGATGGTTGGCATTGGGCCAAGCGTCAGGGTTTGAATGGCGTTCATGGCGGCGTTGCTCCCGAGGAAGAATTCACCGATGATGAGGGAGAACCAGCAGAGGCTTCCCCAGTTTCTTAGATATGCTATAGATCTGGAGAGAGTATTTACATAAATGTCGTTGACGAACAATGAAACAATTACAAACATATAAACCTAGGTGACAAGGTTCAGAACTCATTAAGTGGTGTTATATGAGACTTTCTCTGAATCTTCCACAGCTGATTGTGTGTCACTCTTACTCCGCGCAAAATCAACATGGATAATATCCTCCTCGTCCTTGGCGGTGGAAGGTTCCAATTCGTCAGAAGCAGCAAAGTCTCGTCCCTGTTTTGGCTCTAAACCAAAGATAATAATGACAAGAAGATAGGCTGCCACACAACCAAGAAGAATTGCACTGACTGTGGCAGAATCATCAATCATCTTCGAAGGATCATTAGGGTCCTGCGTCTTGATGTTACTTCCACCTGTGGACTCAATGGTGGCTGAAGCAGAACTTGCCATGTTACCAAGCTGGTAAGCAAGACCAGGAAATGTAGCACGGAAGTTGGGAGGAGAGAGTTCCGAAAGGTAGATTGGAACTACACCCCATGCTCCTTGGACACCAAACTGCACAAAAAAAGCGCCGGCGGCTAAGCCACTGAATGAGTTGGGTAGAATCCATGCAGGTACGACAGCACCGGCAAGGATAATGAAGCAAATCATGGCAATACGGCGACCGGTATATTGGGACACATAGCCAGCAAGGATACCACCAGCAATAGCACCCGCGTTTGAGATCATTGTTAGTGAGGATGCATCATCCGACGACCGACCCTTGACGTTCTCGATCATGGTGGGATAAAGGTCCTGGGAAGAGTGACTGAAGAAGTTGAAGCCAATCATCAAAAGAATACTAAAGATACATTCGGCCCAGTACTTTGCGAGCATATGCCCCACATCTTTGAAAAAGGCACGCAGAGGGTTTTTCGACGATGGCTTGAGTTTGCGGATGCGCCGTTGCTCTTGGTAGTTGGCACCTTCAGGAAGAATGGCACGGCAAATTCCCGCAGCAAAAGAAAGACCTGTACCTAAATAGAAAAGGTACTCCCAGGGTCTCGTGCCGTCCAAACGGGTGTGTTTGTTGACCCAACCTAGGTTCACACCCGCCGCAATCAGATAGCCCATAGCATACCCCTGTTGGAAAATGCCAGATATGAGTCCACGAGCAGCCGGATTCAGATCTTCCATGACAGTTGCGTTCGCTAAACCCCAAATACCACCCATGGCAATGCCGAAGACGCAACGGACCCCCAGGAATGAGCTGAGAGTCGTGCAGTAGGCAGTGCTCAGGGACAGTGCTCCCACAATAAATAAGTTCACGGCCAGTACCCACCGACGACCAAGTCGGTCGGAGATAACACCAAATGCCAAAGCGCCAAACGAACGCAAAATCAGAGTAAGCATGATGGCATATGTGATTTGGCTGTCTGTGTATTTGTCGTAGCCAACGTGAATATTGAATGTGTTACGGATGTTCTTCACGCTCATAGATACAGAGAAGAAATCGTAAGAATCCATAATCCAGGCAAAGATTCCAACGAATATGCGGATCCATTCCATTGTGGAAAGCATAGCAAAAATCTTAATAGGATTCAATGGAGCGCCCCCGCGCATGCGGATGCGCTCTTTCTCATCGGGCAAATGGAAGAGGCCATGCGTAGGGTCTCCGAGTTTCATGAGGGGCAAATTGACCTCGCAATACAAGGAATAGAGAAACTAGCATGAGCTTGCCTTTTATGCGATCTCTCCTCCCCAACGGCTTCTGAAAATAGAGATATCGTGTAGAAAAATATTCAAGGTCCGCCCTATGCTTATCCCTGGCTGGCTGTGGAATGCGGGGTAAATTTTGAGTTGCGAGCATTTTGGATGCAGTAACATAGATACAGCCACTCAGAGCGCAGGATTTAGGAGTGCTTGCTGCGGTCCCGTACCGTCCTAATGTGGGGATATTTAATTGCGAATAACCCACTCATTCATTGGCCACGTAGCACGGTGGTAGATGCCACGGGGTTGAGACATGCATCGCGCTAGAGCAGGTAGTTGCGTCACTGCAGTGGGGTGTTCCGTGGCGCAACGAGGGCAAACATCGAGGGGGAGCTGCTGACGGCCCCTGACGTCTATGATGTCCAGCCTCCACCGTGGAGGTGAGATCGACTACCATGGCTCATCGCCTTGCGTGGGACTATATCCTCAAATTTATAATCATAGGCGATGCATCTGTGGGGAAATCGTCTTTACTCGTGCGCCTGACGGAGAATCGCTTCCTGGTCGACTCAGAGACGACCATCGGCATTGAGTTCGGATCACAAATAGTTACGTTACCCGAGGGAGAGCGATTAAAATTGCAAATATGGGATACGGCAGGGAGCGAACAATTTCGGAGTGTAGGTCCCACTATATGACTGACAATCTAGATTACAAGGTCGTATTACAAAGGTGCAGCGGGCTGCCTGATCGTGTATGACGTAACGGAGCGTGAGACATTTGAGCATGTCCTGTTGTGGCTACGGGATGTGCAGGAGCAAGCCGATGAACATGCGATCATTGCCTTGGTCGGTAATATGGCCGATCTCCCAAGCATGGAGAGATCCGTATCGACTGAGGAAGGAGCTGCACTGGCGAAGGAGCATCGGTACGTTCATTCGGCACTCACGCCAGAATGTTGTTTTTCGAAACCAGCGCTAAGACAGGGCAGGTATGTCTCATGGGCTCACCAAAGAATGTGTCGGTCGTGTTTGAGTCGGTAGCTCAGTGTATTTTGGAGCAGCTCAAAGCGCATCGGCACGAAACTAGGCGTGATGAGCGCGTCGATCTCGTGGCCCCGGCATCCACGGAGTCATGCTGTAGGTAGTGTGGTATCTATGAAGCAATACTCTCGGGATCCGCCCTGGGAGGTTCGGCGCGCCAGTCGCCGCCACTGGGACCACGTCGCCAGTCGCGATCGTATGAGGGAGGCGCGGTCTCGCCGTGCTGGCGTGCCTCAGCCTCGATGCGCGCGAGGCGATCCTTCCAGCCAAGGCGGAGAAAATCGGCTTTAGCCATGCGTTCGCGCCGGCGCTCGCGGTTCTCCACGGCCAGTTGCTGGTACAGTGAGCGTACGAGCTCGGGCGTGGCGTATCGCAGGTGCATAAAGTTGCACTGGCCGCCGCGGTTGCACTCATTTGTCTCGTTCTGACGGCAGCAGGCTTCCCGGAAATCACTCACGGGAGAGAGTTCGGCGAACAGGGGACGCTGGTTGTACCAGCGTGTGTTGAGGCCCTCGACGGCGCGCTCTGCATCCTCTTCCGTCTCGTAGCGTGCGTAGACATTGCCGATCAAATGGTCGCCTACATTGTCACACACATGCATTTCGACAAGGTCCCCGTACTTGCTGAGACCCATGAAGAAATCAGTAAAGAACTCGTCAAATTCGCGCTGCAGTTCCTCGTCCGACAGGCGGCACTCGGCATCGAGGTGCCTGGGATTCTGGTATACGTTGGACAAAAGGATCGTGCGGGAACGTGTTGGCTCTACATGACGACGAGAACACCTGTCACCATGTCTGCATGCGCCAATCTTGAAATAGAAGGAGCAATTGACCTTGTCCTGCTCCGTGCCATACTCTCGCGAGGGCAGCATCGTAGTGCACGCGCAAGCCGTTGAGGACGGTGGCGACAACCACGTGGAACCACGTGACACGAATCGTCCAGCAGGCGTCGAGGCGATCGTAGGCGACGCACGCGCAGAGACACGGAGCTGACTCGTCTGGAGACGCGCCACTTCCCATGACGGTGAGCCACAGGAAGCCGCGGCCTTCGCAGTCGAACCAGGAGCGTTCGGGTACGCTGTGAGTACTTACAGGCAGCTGTGGCCGAGCCTGGCGTGCGATACCATTGCGACGTATGCGGCGCCGACATCACGCTGACGGTGCGCATCCGCTGTGCGGGAGGCTGCAAGGACTTTGATTTATGTGGCACCTGCTTTTGCACGGGCTCCGAGATCGGGCAGCACAAAGCGTGGCATGACTACCGTGTGATTGAGCAGCACTGCACGCCCATCTTTTGTCCTGACTGGGGCGTCGACGAGGAGCTTTTGCTCATTGACGGGTGCCAGATATACGGTGTCGGCAACTGGATGGATATTGCCGACCATATCGGCAACCGTGGGAAGGAGGAAGTCGAGCAGCACTTTATCGACGTGTACATCGAAGGCCGGAATGGCGTGCCTTCCGGTGACGAGCGTGCGCAGCGCGCCGTCGACGAATGGCGCGCTGCGCATCCACGCAGTCCGTCGTTCCAAGGCGAGGAGCGCCTGCCTGTCGTCGGCCCCGATCCCGACTTTACGACAGACAAGAGCGCCGACACGTTCCAGCGCGAGCGGCGCGAGCGCATCGAGCGCCTGCGGGCGGCGCAGGCGGCGTTTGTGGTGCCGAAGCCCGGTAAGCCGCTGGTTTCCGGCCCCACGACGCACAGTGAGCTGGCTGGTTTTATGCCCGGTCGCCTGGAGTTTGACCACGAGTATGAGCAGGACGCGGAGCAGCCGATCAAGGACATGGAGTTTGGGAAGGTGTACTCGTTTGGAGGCGATCGGCTTCCGACAGAGCTGGAGGCACTCGGCACGGGCGCGACGCAAGGCAAGCCGCGCATGGAGAGCAGCCAGCGCGGCGGTCCGAAGCACGTCGCCACACCGCCTGACGAGCCGGAGGACGAGACGTTTGCGGACGCGCTCGAGGGACAGCCGATGGCTGTTGACGAGGCGGCGCCGCCTGCGGAGAAGGAAGAGGCCAAGGCGGACGAGGCGACGGACGACCGCGCGCCCGACTGGGACGAGGACCCGGCCGACCTGGAGCTGAAGCTCGCTGTGCTGGACATTTACAACGACCACCTCGATCGGCGTGCCTCCAAAAAGCGGTTCCTGCTCGAGCGCAACATCATCGACTACCGCCGCCTCGTGGCGTCGGAGCGCCGCCGACCCAAGGAGGAGCGCGACCTGCTCGCTCGGATCAAGCACTTTGCGACGCTGCAGACCGCCGCGGACTTTGAAGAGCTCTTCCATAACCTGTGCTACGAGGAGGCACTGAAAAAGACGATCCGCCAGCTGCAGCAGTACCGGCGCATGGGCATCACGACGTTTGCCGAGGCCGCGCGCTACGACCGCGAGCTGGCGGAGCGCACCAAGCGGCAGCTAGAGGCCGCCGAGGGGCACCTGTCGCTGCATGCGGCGTCGTCCTCGGGCCGCTCGCGGCACCGCGAGCGCAGCCAATCCGTGGCGGACAAGGGCCCGGACGAGGAGTTTGCATTTGCGAGTGCGCCGTCGATCCAGCTGCTCACGCGGGACGAACAGCAGCTGTGCTCGGCGCTGCACATTCTACCGCAGCCCTTCCTCGTGCTAAAAGCGGCGCTGCTCACGTACAGCTATGCGCACCACCGGGCGCTCACGCTGCAGCACTGCGAGCAGCTATGTGCGATCGATCCGCGCAAGCTCGCGCATGTGTACGACTTTTTCCGTGACAAGGGCTACCTGCAGGCCGTCGGTGCAGCAGGGGCCGGCACGCCGAGCGCCGCGGCCAGCTGAGGGCCACCTGCTTGTATGATAGATGGGCTACGACGAGACGAACGCGTACGCATTCTCGAACAGGCGGAACCACGGGCTGCGGCCGCCCCACGCGAGGGCCGCGCGCTCGGGGGCCCAGCTGAGCGATGGCGTCGCGACGCAGCGCTCGGGGTGCGGCATGAGGATGAGCACGCGGCCGCTGGCGGCCGAGACGCCCGCGACATTGGCGGTCGAGCCGTTGGGGTTCAGGGGGTAGCGACCGTCGGCGTAGCGCAGAGCCACGCCGCCCTGCGCAGCAAGCTTCTCGGCAGCCTCGGGCGTGCGGAAGGCTGCGCGGCCCTCGGCGTGCGCGACGGCCACGGGCAGGCGGCTGTGGGTCATGCCGCGGAAGAAGATGCTGTTCGACTCGCCGATCTCGACCTCGGAGAAGCGCGCCTCGTAGCGGCCGCTCTCGTTCGGCGAGAAGCGCGGCCAGTGCTCGGCGCCCTCGATGAGGCCCGCGCGGCCGAGCGTGCTGAGCATCTGGCAGCCGTTGCACACGCCCAGCGCAAACGTCTTGTCGCGCGCAAAGAACTCAGTGAACTCGCGGCGCACGCCCTCGTGCAGCAGGACCGAGTGCGCCCAGCCACGGCCGGAGCCGAGCACGTCGCCGTACGAGAAGCCACCGCACGCAGCCACACCCACAAACGGCTGCAGCGACACTGCGCCGCTGAGCAGGTCCGACATGTGCACGTCCACCGTGCAGAAGCCAGCGCGCGAGAAGGCCCACGCCATCTCGACGTGGCCGTTCACACCCTGCTCGCGCAGGATCGCGACGCGCGGCTGCGCCGCGAGGGGGCGCTCGATCGTGCCCTCGTCGGGCAGCGCGGTGCTCGCGGGGTCGTAGGTCAGGTCGTAGCGCAGCGCCGTCGCGCCAGCCGGCTCGTCAATCAGCGCATACTCCTGGCGCGCACACTCGGGGTTGTCGCGAAGTGCCTGCATGTGGAAGCTCGTGAATGCCCACGCCTTCTGCAGCGCGGCGCGCGTCGACGCATAGAGCTCCGTGCCCTGCGCCACGATGCGCACCGCCTCGTCCGTGCGCACCGAGCCGACGACATGCACGGCGTCGGCAGGCACGCCGGCCGTGCTGAGCACCGAGTGCAGCGACGAGAGGTCCGACGCGCGCACCTGGAGCACCGCGCCGAGCTCCTCGTTGAACAGGGCGGCCACCGGCGTCGTGCGCACGAGGCGCGACACGTCCACGTCCACACCGACGCGGCCGGCAAACGCCATCTCGGCGATCGCGGTGAAGAGACCGCCGTCGGAGCGGTCATGGTACGCGTGCACGAGCGGCGCGGCGCGGCGCATGCCGGCGGCGAGCTGCTTGAGCATCGACATGGCGTTGAAGAACGACTTAAGGAGCGCCGCGTCTTCGACGTCCGGCGCCGCGTCGCCCAGCTGGCGGAACACCTGCGCGAGCGCCGAGCCGCCGAGGCGCTGCTGGCCGCGCGCGAGGTCGATGAGCACGAGCACGGACGGCGCATCGAGGCGCTTGAGCTCCGGCGTCCACGTCTGCGACACATCGACCACCGGCGCGAACGCCGTGAGGATCGGGCTGAGCGGCGCCGTGACCGTGCGGCGCTCGCCCTCGTCGGCGAGCCACGACATGCCCATCGACATCGAGTCCTTGCCGACGGGGATCGACAGGCCGAGCTTCGGGCACAGGTCGAGGCCAATCGCCTGCACGGCGTCGTACAGCGCGGCACCGTCGTGCTCGTAGCCCGCGGAGCACATCCAGTTGGCGCTCAGCTTGACGTGCTCGAGCGACTCGACGTACGCGGCCGCCAGGTTCGTCAGACTCTCCGCGACGGCCATGCGCGCGGCTGCGGCGCCACTGAGGAGCGAGAGCGGTGTGCGCTCGCCGCACGCCATCGCCTCGCCCGGCGCGCTATCGTCGAACGAGTACGAGGTGCGTGTGACGGCGACGTCGGCCACCGGCACCTGGTACGGCCCGACCATCTGGTCGCGCGCCACGAGGCCCGTGACGCTGCGGTCGCCGATCGTGATGAGGTACGACTTGGAGCCCACGCTGGGCAGGCGCAGCACACGCTCGATCGCCTCGCTGAGGCGCGCCGCGGCCGGCACGTCCGGCAGGTACGCCTGCAGCTGCGCGTCCAGCGGCGACACGCGGCGCACGGCGTGCGTCGCGCTGCGCTCCATCTTGGGGGGCTTGCCGAACAGTGTCGACATGGGCAGGTCGATGCACGTCTCGCTGCGCAGGCGGTCGGTGAGCACGAGGCGCGGCTCCGCCGTCGCGTAGCCGACGACGGCGATCGGGCAGCGCTCGCGCGCGGCGATCGCGCGGAACGCGTCGAGGTTGGCGGGGCGCACCGCGAGGACGTAGCGCTCCTGGCTCTCGTTGCACCAGATGGCGAGGGGGCTCAGTGACGTGTTGCCGAGCGGCACATCGCGCAGCTCGAAGCGCGCGCCGAGGCCGGCGTCGTGCACAATCTCGGGCAGCGCATTGCTCAAGCCGCCCGCGCCCACGTCGTGGATGCTCTCGATCGGGTTGACGGCCGCCGTGCAGCACGCGTCAATCACCTCCTGGCACCGGCGCTGCATCTCGGGGTTCTCGCGCGAGACACTCACAAAGTCGAGCGTCGAGCGCTCGGCGCCGCCGCCGGCGACCGACGAGCTCGTGCCGCCGCCGAGGCCGATCAGGTAGCCCGGGCCGCCCATCACCAGCAGCGCATCGCCCGGCTGGATCGTCCCTTTGAACGTGTACGGCGGGCGCACGTTGCCGAGACCGCCGGCCAGCATGATCGGCTTGTGGTAGCCGCGCAGCTCCAGCGCGCCCGTCTCCGTCGGCACCTTGTCGCACAGCGTGCGCCAGAAGCCCGCGAGCGCCGGCCGCCCAAACTCGTTGTTGAACGCGGCCGCCCCGATCGGCGCATCGAGCATGATCTCGAGCGAGCGCGCGACGTGCATCGGGTAGCCGACGTCCTCCTCCCACGGCATCGGCGCGCCGGGGAGGTGCAGGTTCGACGTCATGAACCCGGCGAGGCCCGCCTTGGGCTTGGAGCCGCGGCCGACCGCGCCCTCGTCGCGGATCTCACCGCCGGAGCCGGTGGCCGCGCCGGGGTACGGCGAGATGGCCGTCGGGTGGTTGTGCGTCTCGACCTTGGCGAGGATCGGCATTGCCTCGCGGCGGCCGACATAGACGTGCGCGAGCGCCGAGCCGTCGTCGAGCGCGAGCGCATCGGGCGCCGGCAGGAAGCGCACGCCGTCCGCGCCGTCCAGCACGGCCGCGTTGTCCGAGTACGCGCTGATCGTGTGCTGCGGCGTCGTCTTGTGCGTGTGCCGGATCATGCTGAAGAGCGACTGCGGCTGCACCGCGCCATCGATCGTCCATGTCGCATTGAAGATCTTGTGGCGGCAGTGCTCCGAGTTGACCTGCGCAAACATGAACAGCTCCACGTCCGTGGGGTTGCGGCGCAGCGGCGCCTCGTCGCCCTGCCCGCGCACAAACGCATCGACGAGGTAGTTGACCTCGTCCGGCGCGAGCGCAAGGCCAAACTCGGCGTTCGCCGCCTCCAGGCGGTCGTGCGCCGCCTGCCAGTCGGTGTCGCTCGAGGACGCGAGCAGCTCGATCGTGCGCAGCTCGCCTGGCTCGGACGTGCCAAACAGCGCGCGCGCGCGCGTCTGCGGCGTCTCGCGCGAGATGGTCTGCGTCATGCGGTCGTGCAAGAGGCCCTCGGCGCGGCCGAGCGCGGTGTCGCTCAGCGGCGCCGGCACGTCCAGCACGTACGCCACGCCGCGCTCCAGGCGCGCCACCGTGTCGTCCATGCCACAGATGTGCGAAATGTCCGTGGCCTTGCTCGACCACGGCGTCGTGTTGCCCGCACGCGGCAGGACGAAGAGGACGTCCTTGCCCGGCACCGACGCGCCACTGAGCGCCGCCTGCACGGCGTCGCAGGTGCCGTCGAGCGCCACATGGTCGCCATAGTCGAACAGCTCATCGAGGCGCGCGCGCGGCGCACTCGCGCCGTCGCGCAGCGCCGCACACGCGGCGTCCGACTGCGCGAGCACGAGATGCAGGAACACGCCGTCCACGCGCGTGACCTCGGGGACAGCGGCCTGCACCTGCTCGAGCAGCTGCTGCCGCTTGGCTTCGAGGGAAACCGACGGGCCAAGAAGAGTAAGGCACGGGACCGGCGTCGAGTCCATGACAGGAGGGCGAGGAAAAGCGCAGGGGCGACTGAAAAAAAGGCTCGCACGGCCAGCGACTCGGGGTCAGCTGACTCAGCACACCGTCATGGCGGACGACGACCGCATCGTGTTCCGCAAGCGGGCGCGGGGCGGCGCGCGCGACGTGCGCCGGCGCGAGCTGGACGCGGGCGCGGACGAGAGCAGCTCGGCGGTCGTTGATAAAAGGGCGCGGGTGGCGGAGAGCGACCGGCCGGCGGCGACGCGCGCGCCGGACCGCTTTGGCGAGCGCACCGTGCACGCCACCGAGCGCGCGAGTGGGTCGGCGCAGAACGCGAATGCGAATCAGGACGACGCGACGCGCGGTGCGCACGAATGGGACGTCGAGGATGAGCTGCGGCACTTCCGCGAGGCCGCGCCGGCGGACGGCACGTACCGCGGCCTCGCGAACTACGCGAAGTTCACCGAGACGCGTGACGACGGCTCGTCGGCCAAGTTCAAGGCCAAGGGGCCGATCAGGGCGCCAGCAAATGTGCGCACGGTGACCGTGGTCGACTACCAGCCGGACGTGTGCAAGGACTACAAGGAGACGGGGTACTGTGGGTTCGGCGACACATGCAAGTTCCTGCACGACCGCAGCGACTACCTCGCCGGCTGGCAGATGAACGCGGTGGGCGAGGCAGCGGACGCGCGCGCGGGCTCGTTTGGCGCAGATGTCGAGAGCGACGACGACGACGACATTCCGTTTGCGTGCCTGCTGTGCCGCCAGCCGTTCACGGATCCGATCGTGACCAAGTGCGGGCACTACTTCTGCGCGCAGTGCGCGATTACGCGCTTCGCCAAGACGCCAAAGTGCTTCGCGTGCGGCGCCAAGACGGAGGGCCTCTTCCAGTCGGCGACGCGCGTCCTCGAGCGCATGCGCCAGCGGCAGGCGAGCCGCGCCGAGGCACGCGCCGAGCACCGGCGCATGCACGGGATGGACGACAAGAACGAGCTTCTGGACGGCGTCGTGGTCGAGTAGCTAGCGCATGCGGTGCTTGTACGCGCCGGGCGTCTCGAGCTTCCGGCCCAGGCTCCACATGCCCAGGCGGCAGCGCCGCGCGTGTTCCTCGGCGCGCTCAAACGCCGCGCGGCCGGACGAGGCATGCAGGAGCCAGCGGCTGAGCCACCCCGCCGAGCCGTACGCAGCGCCTGCGCTGCGGTACACGGTCGCGAGGCCGCGGCGCACGAGCGCGAGCGACACGTTCGTGCGGCCCCACACGTACGGCCAGCGCCACACGTACGGGACGCCGACGAGCCGCTGGTACTGGTCGATGTGCGCCATGTCGAGCCACACGGTGCGGCCCTCGATGAGGCGCCGCAGCTCGGCGCGCGCCTCGTCCGCAAAGGGCTGGCCCTCGCGCCCAAAGTGCGCGGCCTCAGGGGCGTCGGCGCCCGCGAGGCGCACCGAGATGGTCTCGCGCCGCAGCTCGCTCGCCTGCGTCGGCACACGGTGCCACCACGAGCGCAGGAGCGGCAGGCCCGGCGTGTGGTACAGACGGAAGCCATCCGCGTCGCCCACGCTGCGTAAGTAGTAAGTACGTACCTGGTCACGCGGCCCACGAGCATGCGCCGCGAGCGCAGCACGGCGGGCGTAATGTACGCGGCGGACGGGATGCGCCGGAAAAAGCGCCACCACAGAAAGGCGCCGCCGCCGAGCGCCGCCGCACTCACCGCCGCAGCGCCCACGGGGTGCGACACGACGCGCACGAACGAGCGCACCGGCCACGGGAACGACTCGATCGGCGCGACCTCCACGACGGCATGCACCGGAAACGCACTCGCGTCCTCGCCGAGCTCGCTGCGCGCGACGGTGCGCAGCCAGTCGTCGCCCTGCCGCGAGCGCAGCTGCTCGATGCGCTCGCGGTACGCCTGGGTCGGCGGTGCCNGCCGGCACGGACAGCTCGCCGCCGCGCGACGCGCCGGCAGGGACCTGGTGCGAGAGGCGCTCGGCAAGGCGCCGGCGCTCCCAGAAGCTCGGCGCGGCGTCGTCGAGGACGACGGCGTGGCGCTCGAGCGCAAATTCGGCGAGGCACGCGACGCGCGCATCGGGCTCGGCGCGCAGCACGGGGTTGCCGGCGATCCACACGTGCGAGAGATGCGGCAGCGTCGCGAGGCGCCCGACCTCGCGCACGTCCGCCACGAGGTTGTCGCGCAGGTCCAGCTGCGCGAGGCGCGCGAGGCGCTCGACGCCACAGAGGCTGTCCACGCGGTTGCCACGCAAGTCGAGCGCGCGGATGTGGGGGAGCGTGTGGTAGATGCCGAGCACGCTATCGATCAGGTTGTCCGCGACGCTGAGCGACTGGAGATGCGGCGCCGAGTCGAGGGCGGGCGGCACGGCGTTGAGCAGGTTGTGGCTCACGTCGAGGTGCGCGAGCGCCGGTAGGGCGTCGAGGGCGTCGGACGAGAGGAACGTGAGCTCGTTGTGCGGCAGCGCGACGTGCCGGAGCGCGTGCCACGCCGCCGCAGGGAGCGAGTCACGGCGTGTGTCGCGGCGCACGAGGTCGACAAACACGTCGGCCATGTCCGGCACGCCGGTGTGCAGCGCGGTCAGGTGCGTCAGCTGCACGCACAGGCGGTCCCACCCGACGACGGCCGCCGGCGGGACGCCGTCGAGCGTGAGGTGCGTCAGCGACTTGAACGTGTGCAGCGGCGTGGCGTGTGCGCCGGGAAAGTCCGCGAGGCCCGGCGCGCCCGTGGCCGGCGTGAGGCGCAGGCGGCGGACGCGCATGCACTGCGTGTGCAGGTAGCGGAACACGCGGTCGTCGGGCGCGTCGCTCGGCCCCCACCACGTCGAGAGGCTGTGCAGTGTGTCCTGGATCGAGAACAGGCTGCGCGTCTCGTCGGCGGGGCGCGCGACGGGGCGCGGGGGCGCGACTTCGAGATCGAGCGGCCCGACGTCGCGCCCGAGGCCCTCGCAGCGCACGAGCAGGTAGTGCAGGTGCGACAGGTCGATCTGCAGCGTCGTGGTCGACGCGTCGCTGGCGAGCGCCGCCTCATGGCGGCGCACCCAGCGTGCGAGGTCGGCGAACCACGCCTCCATGCTGGTGGAGGACCGAGTAGGTCGGCCGGCGGCGTCGGGGGCAAGGGTCGCGGCGGGCTTTTTCTTCGCCTTGGTATGCTGCGGCGGCTTGGCGTGCTTCCTCGACGTGGCCTGATCCGAGCAACCGTACCGACCAACCGACGCTGGACGACCAAGATGACCGAGAACCAGGCTGATGCAGGTGCAGTGAACCTGCTTGCGGACCCTGTGACGGGCGAGATGGTGAGCAAGAGCGAGCTCAAGCGCCGCCAGAAGCAGCGGCAAAAGGACGCCGAGAAGGCGGCGAAGGCGGAGGCGGCGGGCGCGGCGCCCGCCAAGGCGGGCTCGGCGCTCGCGGCGGAGGAGACGCTCACGCCGAACCAGTACTACGAGATGCGCCGGCGCGCGATCCAGGCGCTGCGCGAGAGCCGGCAGCCGGACCCGTACCCCCACAAGTTCCACGTCTCGCTGAGCCTGACCGACTTTATTGCGCGCTTCCAGCGCCGCGTGGAGCCGGGCGCGCAGCTCGACGAGGTCGTGTCGGTGGCGGGCCGCCTGCACAACATGCGGGCGTCGGGCCAGAAGCTGCGCTTCTACGACCTGCACGGCGAGGGCGTCAAGATCCAGATCATGGCGCAGATGCAGGACCACCGCGAGGGCGACTTTTTCGCGGTGCACGACCTGCTGCGCCGTGGCGACGTGGTCGGCGTCAAGGGCGTGCCGGCGAAGACGAAGAAGGGCGAGCTGTCGATCGTGCCGCACGCGATCCAGCTGCTGGCGCCGAACCTCAAGATGCTGCCGAAGACGTCGGGCGGCGGCTTCACCGACCAGGAGCAGCGCTACCGCAAGCGCTACCTGGACCTGATCATGAACCCCCATGTGCGCGACGTGTTTGTGGCGCGCGCGCGCACGATCCAGTACGTGCGCCGCTACCTCGACTCGCTTGGCTTCCTCGAGGTCGAGACGCCGATGATGAACCAGATCGCCGGTGGCGCGAGTGCGAAGCCGTTCGTCACGCACCACAACGACCTCAAGATGGACCTGTTCATGCGCATTGCGCCGGAGCTGTACCTCAAGGAGCTCGTCGTCGGTGGCCTCGACCGTGTGTACGAGATCGGCCGCGTGTTCCGCAACGAGTCGATCGACCAGACGCACAACCCCGAGTTCACCACCTGTGAGTTCTACATGGCGTACGCGGACATGTACGACCTCATGGACATCACCGAGAGCATGATCTCGGGCCTCGTCAAGGCGGTCACCGGCGGCTACAAGGTGACGTACCACCCCGACGGCAAGGACGACCCGAGCGGGCGCACGATGGAGATCGACTTCTCCACGCCGT
This sequence comes from Malassezia sympodialis ATCC 42132, assembly GCF_000349305.1. Taxonomy (NCBI): domain Eukaryota; kingdom Fungi; phylum Basidiomycota; class Malasseziomycetes; order Malasseziales; family Malasseziaceae; genus Malassezia; species Malassezia sympodialis. The sequence goes on along the minus strand of NW_017387809.1, from coordinate 484,338 downwards.
GGAAGCGCTTCGAGATGATCCCCGAGCTCGAGAAGCAGCTCAGCGTCAAGTTCCCCCCGGCCGACCAGCTGCACACCGAGGAGACGCGCGTGTGGCTCAGCGACCTGTGCGCGCAGCACAACGTCGAGTGCGGCGAGCCCCGCACGGCGAACCGCCTCATCGACAAGCTCGTCGGCGAGTTCATCGAGTCGCAGTGCGTCAACCCGTCGTTCATTATCGGCCACCCCCAGATCATGTCGCCGCTCGCCAAGCGCCACCGCGACATCCCCGGCCTGTGCGAGCGCTTCGAGGCGTTCGTCGCGACCAAGGAGATCGCCAACGCGTACACGGAGCTCAACGACCCGTGGGTGCAGCGCGAGAACTTCGAGGAGCAGGCGCGCCAGAAGGAGGCCGGCGACGACGAGGCGCAGGGCGTCGACCACGTCTTCCTCGACGCCCTCGAGCACGGTCTCCCGCCGACCGGCGGCTGGGGCCTCGGCATCGACCGCCTCGTCATGTTCCTCACCGACTCGCACACCATCAAGGAGGTGCTGGCGTTCCCGGCGAACAAGCCCGAGCAGTAGGTAGCCACGCCAGGTAGTCCCGCACATGCGCCAGCCGCGCCACGAGCGCCGCATCGGCACGCCCGCGCCCCTCGAGCCACTGCACCAGCGCAGCCACGTCGTCCGCCGACGTCGTCGCGCGCCACACGTCCTCCCCCGCGCACCGCACCACAAGCGCGTGCGACCAGTGCCCAGAGAAGGGCGCGTGCACGCCAGGCACCGCCGCGCCGAGCTCCCCAGGGTGCACGACCGGGAGCAGCTGCCAGTACTCGTGGCCCTGCGCGTCGCGGCCCAAGGGGCCCGAGCGCGGCGTCAGGCGCCGCACCTGCACGTGCTCCTGCACCGCCGCCGCGAGGCGCTGCGCCGCATGGGCGTCCGCCATGGCTTGTTTCTGCGTAAGAAGATGTGCGTACCTCCTGCTTCCACGCCGCGTACCGGGGCGACGCCATCGACGGCGCACGGCGCTGGCACGCACGCATCTCGGCCTCACACGCCGCGTCCGTCGACTGCGTCCGGTGCCGCGCCTTGCGCTCTTCGGCGCCAGCACGGTCCAGCACGGCCTGCACGAGCGCGTGCAGCGGCGACTCGAACGGCGCACTCTTGGTCGTCGTGATACTCAGCGCATCGCACAGCTGCACAAGGCACGCGACCTTGGCCTCGAGGTGCAGTGGCTCGGCATCGTCCGGCGTCGGCTCACGCGCCCGCCCCAGGGCCTGGCGCGCGCGCGCGCGCACCTCTTCCTCGTGCTGCCGCGCCGCCCGCTCGGACGCGCGGCGCGAGCGGCGCACCAGCACGCCGTCGTCCTCGTCCATAGCCTCGCTCTCGTTCAGCGCGGCCACCGCCGCCTCGAGGCGCGCCGTGCTTCGCGTGCGCCGCGGCCCTAGATCCACGGGCGCGTCGCGCGGTGGCGGCACGCTCCACGGCGCGATCCCCGCGTCCACCTCCTCGAGCTCGCACGGCGCGACGGGGTACTGCGCAGCGAGGGCCTGCGCCGCCGCCCACGACGCCGGCGCCGTCGCGCCATACTTGCGCAGCGCCTTGACCGTGTCGGCCGTGCGGCTCGTGGGCGTCCCATGCTCGAGCGTCGCGAGGTGCGCCAGAGGCACGATCAGGCGCACGAGGATGGCCGATACAATCGCATCATCCCATGCATGCACGGCATCCAGGCACCGTGGTGGGACAGAGAGTGCCTCGGCATCATCGAGGAAGGCCACATAGTCGTACAAATACAGGCGCGCGGCCACATTCGCGGGCGGCAGCGGTCCGTCGTACATGACGGGCAGCGTCGGCATCGATGCTGCCTGGCGCTTAAGGCGGATGCGCGGCACACGACCTCGCCCAGGCACCTCGCCCCTCGCGTCGCCGTCCTTCTCAAACGACACTGCGTGAGTCCCACATACGCACGCTGCGTCTGTTGCATGCCGGCAGAACCGAAGAGGCGCGACGCGTGACGATGTGGAGAGGGCGCGAACGCCGCGCCAGCCGCCACGACGGGCGCGGCACTCGCAATGGGCCGCTCGCGCCGCCGCCGCCCTGCGGTCGAGATGCGCGTGGTCGAGCGTGCGAATGTACCGTATCCAGTGCAGGACACAGAGTCAGGGCCGCCGTTCGCCTCGTCGGGCGCGCAGCAGAGTCACCCCGACACGCCGCTGCTGGGCATTGATCCCGGCGAGTATTCGATGCTGGGCGAGAATGCGCCGCTTGCGCGCTGGCTTGCGCGCATCGCGCGGGGACGCGGCGCGACGGTGTGCACGGCGGGCGCGCTGAGCCACGTCACAGAGGTGGGCACAGAGGCCACGCCGTCGTTCCAGTGCTGCCTGGACGCGCCGGACGGCTGTGCGGTGCCGCTCATGCTCCGCGGGCGCCATGCGATAGCGCTGCACCAGGCGCTTGGTCGGCATGCAGCGTCCACGCCGATCTACGTGTTCGTGTCTGGCTACGGCGCCGAGCTCCAGCGCCTCCCGAAGGACCCGCCGCGCGCCGGCGTCGTGTGGGCCGAGCAGTTCGCGCTCAAGGCGCTCGTCGAGACGGCCGACGCGGGCCCTCTCACACTGTGGTTCGAGAGCGATCGCACGCGGCCCGCTACGGTCGTGGTTCAGCCGGCCGATGCGCCGAAGCCCACGCTCTGCAGTGACGCGTGGTTCGGCTCGTGTGCGGACGCCGACGAGGCGCCCCCGGCGCCGGCAGACACGCGTCCCACGACGGCGTCCCCCGAGCGCACGCATCCGCCCACCGAGTGCGACCAGCTGACCTATACCCCTCTCCACGAGATCCACGCGGGCCAGCTCGCGAATGTCATGGGCGTGCTCGTTGAGCCGCCGACCGTGCGCGGCACCGACAAGGGCGCGGACGCCATGGTGCGCGTGTACCTTCGCGCACCGACGCAGCCGGGCGCGCCGGGCACGGTCGTGCCCGCGAACCTGTTTGCGCGCCAGCTCGATCAGCTCCCGCACCACGCGCGCGCGGGCGACGCGATCCTGCTCCGCCACATTCAGTGCAAAGAGTTCCTGGGGCGTGTCGTCTGTGTGGGCCCCGCGTTCCGGCCCTACTCGTGGGCCCTCTGCTCACATGGCACCTTCACGCAGCTCCCAGGCACGCACATCGGTCCCGAAGAGGCCGCGGCGCTGACGCAGCTGACGCAGTCCAGCGAGCCGCGCGCGCCTGCGCCCCTCCCGACCATTGCCGAGCTGCGGGCGGGCACGACGGCCGACCTCGTCGTGGAGCTCGTCGCGGTGCACCTCGGTCGGCACGTGCCGGATCTGTATGTCACGGACTACTCGTGCAACGAGGCGCTGCAGCAGAACGACGAGCACCTGCAGCGCCGCTTTGGACGCGACGAGGCGAGCTGCCGCGGGCGCGTCTTCCATGTGGGCCTGTGGGGGGAGCAAGGCGCACTGGCGCTGCGCTTGCATGCCGGCCAGTTTGTGCGCCTCGGGCGGGTCCATGTACGTGCACATACGTGGCAAGGCCTGCTCGGCGCGATGGGCAGTCAGAGTCGCCAGAGCGACACCATTACGATCCTTGACGAGCGTGATGCGCTGCTTGCGCCCCTCCTGCAGCGCCGGCGCTCATGGATGACGCAGCGCGCGGCGCAGAAACGCAGCGCGTCACCCGTAGCTGCGCCGCCCCCCGCGCGCATGCGCACCGCGTCGCCGAGCGCGCATGCTGCGCCGGAGAGTGACGAGCCCGGCGCACTGCCGCCCGCCTCGCTGTTTCCCGTCGCTGCGATGGAACCGGTGCAGGCGCCACGGTACGCCTTGGACTCCGATGACAGTGCGTAGCATCTGCTAAGGTCCAGTGATATCCGTGCGAGACATGCTCGATGGCGAACTCCCCAGCGAGGCCGACGTGGCCGGCTGCGTGCTCCGCCTCGCGCCAGACACCGACTGGCGCCGCACGTGGTGCCGACGCTGCGACGTCCTGTATGTGCCCACGACTTACGCCAGCCTTCCCCGTGAACACCGATTCTGCGTGCAGTGTGCCGACGAGGACGGCAAGCACCTGTGCCCGGAGCTGGCCTTCTCTCTCGACATATGCGACCCGCGCGATGCGCCGCGCACGCAGCGCGGCGCGCAGCATGTCCCGGCGCTCACGGTCTCCGTGCGTGGTGCAGCAGCCGAGCCGCTGCTGCGCTGCTCGGCACACGCGTACCTGCACAGCAGCGCACAGCGCGCGAGGGCGCACCAGGTGGCCCTGGCACTGACCGCGGCGCCCGCCGCGCATGTCCTCCACATGCGTGTGCGCTGGGCGTGTGGCGCTTATGTCCTCGTGGCGTCTCGGAGATAAGGCTTGCTTTCCGGCGTGCATGTGGCGACCCGTTGCACGGACCTTTTTGGCGGCCCGACCTCCCCGCCCGATCTTCGTTGCCACCATGTCGACAAAACTTCCCGGCTCGAGCCCGCACCAGGCCAGCGCTGACGGCCGCTTTCACCGGCAAGACTCTGCGTTCCGCGATGTGATCCAAAAGGGAGGACGATTCCAGCCGGAGTTGGGCCGGTACCACCTGATTGTCGCGGAGGCGTGCCCGTGGGCGCACCGCGTCCTGCTTGTGCGCAAGCTCAAGAAGATGGACACGGTGCCGGACCTGCTGCCCGTGACCGTCGTCGACTCGTTCCTGGGTCCTGAGGGCTGGTGCGTCGGCTCGCGCGAAGTGGAGCGCCCGTTCGTCAAGGGCTCGGGCAACCGCATCCCGGGCCACGAGAACAAGATGTTCCTGCGCGAGTTCTACCTGGATGCCGACCCGTCGTACCAGAAGCGCCCGACGGTGCCGGTCATTTGGGACAACAAGCTCAACACGATCGTGAACAACGAGTCGTCTGAGATCATCCGCTTCATTGACACGGCGTTCGATGAGTTCTTGCCGGGCGATGTGCGTGGCATTACGTACTATCCGGAGGATCTGCGTGCGCAGATCGACGAGTTCCACTCGTGGGTGTACCCGAACATCAACAATGGCGTGTACCGCGCGGGCTTTGCGACGACCCCCGAGGCGTACGAGGAGGCCGTCGTGCCCCTCTTCGAGGCGCTCGAGCGTGCGGACAAGCTCATCGGCGACAAGAAGTACTTCTTTGGCGACCGCCTTACCGAGGCGGACATCCGCCTCTACACCACGATTGTGCGCTTTGACCCGGTGTACCATGGCCACTTCAAGTGCAACATCCAGCAGATCCGCGGCGGGCGCTACCCGCACCTGCACCGCTGGCTGCGCACGCTCTACTGGACGGTGCCGGGCTTCAAGGAGACGACCAACTTTGAGTCGATCAAGGCGCACTACTACAGCAGCCACATCCAGATCAACCCCACGAGCATCGTGCCGCTCGGTCCGATCCCACCGATCGAGCCGCTCGACAATTAGGCAATATAGTGACGAAACTGCGCGATCATCGCTGCCGCCGAGCACGCTGCGTGAGTCGGCGGTACATACTGGACACAACGATCGGACTGATCGATCCGGGCGCGAGCGCCAGCGTGCCGAAGCACAGCATCTCCGACACAAAGTGCACCTGCGCAATCACAAACGTGCCGAGACACAGCATGTATGCACTGCGTTAGCACACGAAACGTACCCGCGCTCGTGCATGTGGTACGCAGCGTACAGCCGCACCATGGCCGACGTCAGGTTCCAGATGCCAAACAGGCGCGCGGCCAGCGACGAGGCCTCCTTCTCGCCTGCCTTCGACGCATACACACGGCGGCTAAACGCAGGGTTCACAAGGTTCTGCAGTCCATTCAACGTAGCGATAGCACCGACCAGCAGGAGCCACTGGGCCAGCGGCGTGGCAGGGATCCATGCGCCCAGGTTCATCATGATGGGTGGAGAAATGGGGCCATTTCCCGCGTCGTCGCCCTGCTTCCACCCACCGCCATGGAGGCGGCGCAAGGAGCTAACCCTGCCTATGTGCCTGCCCCGATCCGCGAGCCTGAGGGGCTCGTCCCTTTCCACCTGAACGGCACCCAGGACGTGCTGACGCTCTTCGGCCTCATGCCCCTGTACGACTCGGCCGTGCGACCGTACCTTCGACCGGAGCTAGGCCCTGATGCGACCGAGGCGGACAAGGCGGCCGCGCAGACCAAGCGCGCCACGATGCCCAGGACATTCATGCACTATGTTGAGGGGCTCCCCGGCAAAGTGCGCCCACCAAAGCGCACGGGCTCGGCGCGGCACGCGCCGCCCAAGGACCTGGAGAAGATGCTCATGAAGCCGGAATATACCTACACGCCCATCGTGCCTTTTGACCAGGACACGCTCGCGTCTGCCTTCACCGTCTCGCCTTCTACAGAGCCGATCCCTGGCGTGGATCTCTCGCTACTGGAGGCCGACGAGCACGAGACACCTGCCGTCAAGAAAAACAAGCTGGGGCAGGCGGACCGGCCGGACGCGCCAAAGAAGCGTGTCGTGCTCATCAGCCGGAAGAAGCGTTTGTAGCTTGTACACTATCATGAAAATACCTTGGAGCGACTCAGCTCGCCCTCGTGGCCCTTGTACGTGTCGCGCTTGCGGCGCAGGTTCTCGGCCTGCAGCACCTTGGACTTGTACGCCTGGCCCTTCTCGCGGCGCATGGCCTGGCGCACGGCGTTCGGCGAAATGTACTCGGGGTTATCGAACAGCGTCGGGCCACCGAAGCTGCCCTCGAAGACGCGGATAGGCGTCATGACCATACGCGGACCGATCTCCACGAGCGTCGGGTCCTGCGACGCCGACTTGGGGTCCAGGCCCTTGGCCTCCGCAGCCGCCACCGCGCCAGGGTCCTTCTCGATGATCTGGTAGTTGCGGAACCAGATTTTGTTGTCTAGGATGCTGAATGTCAGGACATGGTCGATGAACGGCTTGGCACGGCGCGCGGTGCGTGGCACTGCGAAAATCTGCGTGAGCATCTCCTTGAGCAGGCGCCAGTGCGGCGCCGATTCAAAGCCCTGGTCAAAGCTCAGGATGTGGCGCGAGCCCTTGAGGCAGTTGCCCGTCATTTTGAGCTCGTCCATCGTGTGAATGTTCTGCACTTGCAGCTTCGCCGACGGCCCATTCGGGGTTTTGGACATCCACAAGTACAGGTCCTCGTGGCGCCGTGCCTCGAAGTACAGGCAGTTCTGTCTGTCAGCGTCGACAACACACATTACAGTTGTTGAGCTCCGCCAGCTCATTCAGCACGGACATATCCGACTTGCTGTCCAGCTTGGAGTCTACATGTTAGGCACGGCACGTACCTTTCTTCGAGTGCGGAAGCAGGGCCTCGACGTCATTCACCAGGTGCCGCATGCGCGTCGTCACGCCCCGCGAAGGGAGCACGAGGACCCGCTGTTTGTTGCGCCGAACCTTGGATTCTGCACCATCCGCCGCATCTTCCAGCCCGCGTTTCTTGTTCGCAGGCGCCTCGCGCTTCAGCGCCGCATGGTACACGGTCGACATGCTGGCGAGACAGGCAGGACGCTCAGCGCCGACATTTTTTTGGCGTCCACGTGACGCGGCGCCCGACCCCGAGCGGGCGCCTCGTACGCCATGCCCGGCGCCTGTTGAGAGGATGTCTAGCTAGTTGGTAGATGCGTAGAGAAAATGGCCCAAGGCTCGCGACCTTGTCGGTGGGGCGGGGCTGGTCAGCCGCCGCCTGGGGGGCCGCCGGGCCGGTCGTGGAGGTTGTCTCCATTGTACCATGGCCGGTGGCGCAGCGAATTGGTTGCGGGCCCTCACGGGCGGCTCTGTGATTATTGGCGTAGGCTACCTGCTGCTCAAGAGTAGGTGATATATGTGCTGACGCAAGCTGCTACGCCGAACGAGCAGGAGCTCTATGATGTGCGTACGCGCGCCTGACATACAGAGTCTGTCCCCTGACTTGCGCCGCAAAGTGGATGCACAACGACGTGCGCACGTCGATGCCGCGCGCGCTGCTGAGGTGAAGCAGGAGCAGGAGCTTGTACGTGTGTCCTACTCACGCAGCTTGCGGCACAGCAGGACACGGCCAAGGCACGCTGGATCCAGTGACCTGCGGACACGCACATTCTATAGAGGCGCCATGCGCTATACATAGAGTGAGGCGATATATTTTGGATTCGCGACTGCGAGGGGCATCAATGGCAGATACAGACATGGATCCGGACACCGGGCGAGACACGGGTCGCTGGATCCAGGTGCGAGACGCACACTTTTACGAACGGGGCTTCTCCTTCTTCTCCTTGAAGAGGGCCGCAAGACCGACACCCGACACCTTCACAACCTTGAAACGCACACCGGGAATATCACCCTTGGCCTTACCCTTACGACCGAAACCCTCGATGAGAACCTCGTCGTTCTCGTCGACAAAGTTCAGACAACCGTCGAAGGGCACGAAGGCCGACACCTTCTTACCGTTCTTGATGAGCTGGACACGCACACACTTGCGGATAGCCGAGTTGGGCTGCTTGGCCTCAACACCGATCTTCTCAAGAACGATACCCTTGGCCTGCGACGAGCCACCGGTAGGCGAGGTCTTGTAGAAGTTGCCCAGAGCACGCTTCTTGAAGTGGGCATCGCTCCACTTGTTGTCGCGGCGGGTGGTGACCTGCTTGCGCGCTGTATAGAGACCCCTAGGCTTACCCATACTTGGTACCTGTGGTGTGAGCTGTGTGCGTGGGCACGTACCTGTGCTTTGGTTGAGGAGAGCGGCGGGCGGCGGCGGCGCTCTTTTCCGCGAGCTCGCGAAACACGTGACCCAAAACTATATGTCACACGTGACTCAACTGCGAAACCGGCCTGGCCTGCGAAGGCTTCCTCCTCTCAACGCATCGTCCTACGTCGTCATGCCTAAGATCTACAAGCCCGGTAAGGTTGCGTACGTATCATTTCTGTCGAGTCAGGGCTCACACATGACAGCGTTGTTCTCCAGGGTCGGCACGCTGGTAAGAAGGTAGGTTTTGCGCAGCACCGCTCGCTCGGTGCCACATGGTCGGGACAGGCTAACAGTCAGGTCGTCGTGATCAAGCAGCACGACGAGGGCAACAAGGAGCACGGCTTCCCCTTCGTGATTGCCGCCGGTATTGAGCGCTACCCGCTCAAGGTGACGAAGTCGATGGGCGCGAAGAAGCTCGCTCGCCGCAGCAAGATCAAGCCCTTCATCAAGGTATGTGAGGTTTGCTAACGCCAGGTCATCAACTACAACCACCTCTTCCCTACTCGTTACGCTCTGGAGCTCGAGGGTCTGAAGGGCACTGTCTCGGCGGACACGTTCAAGGAGGTGTCGCAGCGTGAGGAGGCCAAGAAGGCGATCAAGAAGCTCTTTGAGGAGCGCTACCAGAGCGGCAAGAACCGGTGGTTCTTCACTCCCCTGCGCGTACGTTTTATTACTTACCCGTTAGTTCTAAGTGCATACGATCCTCGCTGTATGAGGCACAGATAGCTATCCGCGTCGTGCGCACATGCAGCTCAAAAATAGCATACCGACGATGCCACTGTTTTATAGGCGGGTGCTACGATGGGGGTGCCAGAGATGGAGCCACGTGGGAGTCAGTCGATTTCCACCATGTCGGTGCACCAGGCTACCTGCACCGCGCCTGTGAATATTGCCGTGGTCAAGTACTGGGGCAAGCGCGACACGAAGCTCATCCTGCCCACGAATGACAGCCTGAGTGTCACGCTCGACCAGGACCACCTGCGCACCGTCACGACGGCACGCGCGGACGAGTCGTTCGGCACCGTCGGCGCGGGTTCGTGCCAGGACCGCCTGTGGCTCAACGGCCACGAGGAGACGATCCAGCCGGGCGGCCGCCTCGATGCGTGCCTCCATGAGCTCCGCCGTCTGCGGGCCGAGCGCGAGAAGGCGGACCCGTCGCTCCCCCCGCTCTCCCGCTGGGCCCTGCGCCTGTGCTCGGAGAACAACTTCCCGACCGCCGCGGGCCTCGCGTCCTCGGCGTCGGGCTTTGCGGCGCTGGCAGTGACTGTGGCCGAACTGTACGGCCTCAGCGAAACGCTCTCGCGCTCCGAGCTCTCCAAGATCGCGCGTCGCGGCAGTGGCTCGGCGTGCCGCTCCGTGTTTGGTGGCTTTGTCGCATGGGACATGGGGCAGCAGGACAACGGCGACGACTCGCTGGCCGTGTGCGTCGCTGAGCGCGAGCACTGGCCTGACCTGCACGTCCTGATCTGCGTCGTGAACGACGCCAAGAAAGGCACGTCGTCCACGAGCGGCATGCAGCGCACTGTCGAGACATCGCCCCTCCTGCAGCACCGCATCCAGCAGGTGGTGCCGGAGCGCATGCGCCGCATGCGCGAGGCGATCCAGCAGCGCGACTTTGGCGCATTCACCGACCTGACGACCGCCGACTCCAACAACTTCCACGCATGCTGCCTCGATACAGCGCCGCCGATCTTTTACATGAACGACACATCGCGTGCGATTGTGCAGGTCATCGAGGAGCTGAATCGTGCGCGCAAGGACGCAGGCGATGACCCGATCGCCGCGTACACGTTCGACGCTGGCCCCAACGCCGTCCTCTACGTGCGCGAGAAGGACATGCCGACCGTCCTTGGCGTCATGCACCACTACTTCCCCGACGCCAGCTTTGACGATCCCTTCCAGCTCCACGTGAGCTCGTCGACCCTGCCGGCCCTGCCGCCCAGCTTCCGCGAGGACGCCGTACCGGTGCACCCCAGCGGCAGCGTGCGCCGCCTCATCCACACGCGCGTCGGCGACGGACCTCGCGTGCTGGAGCGTGGGTGTGGCGCTCACTCGCTGCTCAACGAGCAGGGCCTGCCTCTTCGTAGCTAGCTATGGCGGAAGCAGCTTGTACTGCACCAGTACCTGCTCAATCGCGTCGCGCAGCGCATCATTGTCGATGCCGCGCGTGCGTGCGCAGCGCGGCGCGTCTGCCGACGCCGGCCCATATGCCTCGCGCTCCGTCGCATGCACAAGGGGGTGCCCTGCCGCATACTGCACCCACGGACCGCGCCACAGCTCGCGCAGCACGCCGCGCAGCGTCATGCCATTGGTGCCGGGAATCGGGCTCGTGCCTGCGAGACCGGCCAGGGGCCCCTTGTCCGAGCGCGTGGGCGGTGGATCGGTCACGAGCACGAGCGTGTACATGGTCGGCGTCTGCATGTGTGTGAGGGTATAAGTCGATGTGGAAAAGTTGTGGAACGTCTCGTCCAGGCCGCCCAGCTTGCGCACCATGTGGCGCAGCGAGTAGACCACACCATAGATGAGCTTGGCTTCCTGGTCCAGCGGGAGGAGGCGCGCGTCCGCCGGCTGACTCGCGTCCGACTGCACGGAGCGGCTCACGCCATCGAGCGCCTCGCCGCGCGCGCGCACCAGCGCCTCAGTGGCCGGCTTGTCTGTGTCGACCTGCGCGCCGCCCACGCGCTGCAATGTCGAGGAGATGGACGATGTAAACGACGACGCGGCACTGGACGGCCCCTGCTGGTGCAGGTGCGACCAGTCCTGGTAGTAGATCGCCTCGCAGTGGCGATCAAAGATCCAGAACGAGTACGCCTGCGGTCAGCGGGCCCTACGCACCCGGAGCGCCATGGTCGCACGGCGTGGGGCTTGTCGCGAACCTCACGTGATATGACCCCCCTCAGCGCTCGGCTCCTGCGGCTCGCCATGCGACTCTTCGTGGCGTGGGCGTGCGCGCTCGCGCTCGCTGCGGCGCCGGCGCAGGCGTGGTACCTGCCTGGCAGCGCGCCGAACTCGTTCCGTGAGGGTGATCCCGTGTCGGTGCAAGTGAATGCGCTGCAGCCCATGGCGGGTGCTACGCCCGTGCACGGCCTTGTGAGCTACGACTACTATGACGAGCGCCTTGGGTTTTGCCAGCCTGCGGATGGCATCAAGGCCGAGCCTGGCGGCCTTGGCAGTGCTCTCTTCGGCGACCGCATCTACAACAGCGCGCTGCAGGTGCGCATGCTCGAGGCCAAGAGCTGTGCAGTGCTGTGCCAAACGCAGGTCTCTGCGGAGCAGGCGCGCTTTGTGAACGAGCGCATCCGCGAGCGATACGCCGTCAACTGGATGGTCGATCACCTCCCTGTCGTCGACGTCGACATGACCCAGGGCGACGGGACGCTGCGCACCAACTCGGTTGGGTTTGCGCTCGGCACCTTTCTTGATGCGCGCGGCCATGTGCTGCCGACGCCCGCGCTGTACAACCACTATGTCCTGAATATCTCGTACCACGAGCGCACGAAGGGCGAGTACCGCGTCGTCGGCGTCAATGTGCGCCCCATGTCGCTCGCCTCGGTGCCGCCCGGCCAGGCGCCCGGCGGCGTGGCGTCGTGCGAGGTCAAGTTGCCGCTCTTCCTGTCGCCGAACGCGTCGACGACCGTGGCGTACACGTACACGGTGCAGTGGACGCCGAGCGATACGCCCTGGGCCACGCGCTGGGATGCCTACCTGCATGTGTTCGACGCGCGTATCCACTGGTACGCGCTGCTCAACTCGACGGCCATTGTGGCGCTGCTGTGCACGCTCGTTGCGCTGATCATGGCGCGCGCTATGCGCCGAGACATCTACCGCTACAATGCGATCGACCTTACCGAGGATATCCAGGAAGACTACGGGTGGAAGCTCGTGCATGGCGAGGTGTTCCGGGCGCCTGCGTCGCCCGTCCTGCTCAGTGTGCTGGCCGGCGCGGGCGCCCAGCTTGGCGCGATGGTGTGTGTGACGCTCGTGTTTGCGCTGCTCGGCTTCCTGAGCCCCTCCAACCGCGGCTCGCTCGGCACCATCCTCGTGGTCGCGTGGACCCTGCTGGGCAGCGTGAGTGGCTTTGTCAGTGCCAAGCTGTATGCGAGTCTCGACGGCGAGCAGTGGCGGCGCACGATGCTCCTTGCGGCGCTGCTCGTGCCGACAGCCGTCTTTGCGATGATCAACGTGCTCAACGTCGTGCTCGTGCTGAACCAGTCGGCCGGCGCCGTACCGTTCGGCACGCTGCTCGCACTCGCCGCGCTGTGGTTCCTCATCCAGGTGCCTCTCTCGCTCGTCGGCTCGTACCTGGGCCTGCGCTCAGGCGGCCTGTCGCACCCTGTGCGTGTGAACCAGATCCCGCGGCAGATCCCGCCGTGCCCGTGGTACCTGCGCCTGTGGCCGTCGGCGCTACTGGCGGGCATGCTGCCGTTCGGCGCCGCATGGCTCGAGCTGTTCTTCATCATGAACTCGCTCTTCGGCAACCGCGTGTACTACGCGTTCGGGTTCCTCACCCTCACGTTCCTGGTGACGGCTCTTACAACCGCGACTGTGTCGATTCTCACGTGCTACTGCCAGCTGTGCGCCGAAGAATACCGCTGGCACTGGCGCGCGTTCATCACGGGCGGCGCGAGCGCCGTGTGGCTTTTTGCGTACGGCGTCTTCTTTGTCCTCGCGCGTCTGAACCTTCCCGACTTTTCGAGCCAAGTCCTCTTTCTGGGCTACCTTGTGCTGATATCGACGCTCGCATTCCTTCTTTTTGGCTTCATCGGCTTCGCCGCCTGCTACGCATGCGTGCGCCGCTTGTACCAGCACATCCGTGTAGACTAGCTCATAGCACGTGACACGGTCAGGAGCGCGGCGGCGCTCGTTGCCTCTCCTTCATGGCGCCCAAGCTCGATACCAGCGACCCGCACGTCTCACGGCTCCTTGACCTCTTTGCGCGGATCTCACTCACAGGCCAGCGTGCCGCCGATACCATCAAGAACCCCAAGTATGCGCGCGCGTTGGAGCAAGTCATTGTGGACCTGCACCTCGATGAGCAGGCGCTCGATGCAAAGACCGGCTCCATGGTCGTGGTTGCGGCGTCGTCAGGCTGCGAGCTCCCTGCTGAGAAGCTCGAATACATTGTGCAGCGCATTGTTCGCAAGGACCTCAAAACGACCGACCAGATCCAGACCGCGTGCCAGTACGTCGCGCCCGACGCGGTCGACCTGAGCGATGCCGCCGCGTTTGATGCGCACTGCGGCGTCGGCGTGCACGTGTCGCCGGATGCATGCCGCGAGGCTGTGGTGCAGCACATGGACATGCAAAAGCAGGCGCTCGAGGAGGCCGGCGGCTGGCCAAAAATGTCGGCCATTATGGCTGCTGTGCGCGCGGCGCCGTCGATGCGCTGGGCGAACGCGGGCGACATCAAGACGGCCGTCGAGGCCGAGCTCACTGCGCGCTTCGGTCCCCGTACCGCGGCGCCGAAAAAAAAGGCGGCTGCCCCCAGCGCGGCGCCCAAGGCCGACAAGCCCAAGGAGCCGTCGGTGCGCCCGGACGCCATGTTCGAGGAGGGATTCCTCGCCTCGCTGCACAAGCCAGGCGGCAACCCCCAGAAGCACGAGTATTTGCGCGAGGAGCATCTCAAGGCGACGAACGGCTCCGTCGTGACGCGCTTTCCGCCCGAGCCGAATGGCTACCTGCACATTGGCCACTCCAAGGCCATTGCTGTCAACTTTGGCTATGCGCGCTTCCACCGGGGACTATGCTACCTGCGCTTTGACGACACAAACCCGGCGGCCGAGGAGGAAAAGTACTTTACGAGCATCCTCGAGACGGTGCGCTGGCTCGGCTTCGAGCCCTACAAGGTGACCTACTCGTCCGACTACTTTGGCCGACTCTACGAGCTGGCCGTCGAACTGATCCGCCGCGGCCTTGCGTATGTCGACCACTCGACCGCGGACGAAATTCGCGAGGGTCGCGGCGGTCCTGACAAGGGCGAGCGCAAGGAGAGCAAGTGGCGCCATCGGCCCATCTCCGAGTCGCTGCAGGCGTTCGAGGACATGAAGCAAGGCAAGTACAAGCCGGGTGAGGCGACACTGCGCATGAAGCAGGACATCCTGGGGAGCGGCAACCCCCAGATGTGGGACCTGATTGCGTACCGCGTGCTCGACGCGCCGCACCACCGCACCGGCACGACGTGGCGCATCTACCCGACGTACGACTTTACACACTGCCTGGTCGACAGCTTCGAGAACATCTCACACTCGCTCTGCACGACGGAGTTTATCCTCTCGCGCGAGTCGTACGAGTGGCTTTGTGACGCGCTCGACGTATACAAGCCGCGTCAGTACGAGTATGGCCGCTTGTCGATCGAAGGTGCGGTGATGTCCAAGCGCAAGATGCTCAAGCTCGTCTCGGGCGGCTACGTTGACGGCTGGGACGACCCGCGCATGTACACGCTCATTGGTCTCCGCCGGCGCGGCGTCCCCCCTGGCGCCATCCTGTCGTTTGTCAATCAGCTCGGTGTCACGACGAACAACTCGACGATCCAGATCAACCGCTTTGACCAGTCCATGCGCCAGTACCTGGAGATGAACACGCCGCGACTTATGATGGTTGTCAAGCCGCTCAAGATCGTGATCGAGAACCTAGACGACGACTTTTACCTGCCGATTGACAAGCCACTGCACCCCAAGGTGCCGGCGATGGGCCACGTCACGGTGCCGTTCACGAAGACTGTGTACATTGACGCGTCCGATTTCCGCCTGCAGGACACGAAGGACTACTTCCGTCTCGCACCTGGAAAGACGGTCGGCCTGTACCAGGTGCCGCACCCCATCACCTGCACTGCAGTGCACACGAACGACGCAGGTGATGTGACAGAACTCGTGTGCCGATATGAGTCGGGCCCATCGGCGCCGACGCCCAAGACCTACATCCAGTGGGTCGCACAGCACGCGGCGTCGCGCAGCCCGGTGCGTGTACGCGAGGTGCGACTCTTCCACACACTATTCACGTGCGAGAACCCCGCCGCGCAGGACAACTTCTTGGACCACGTCAACCACAACAGCCGCGAGGTGCTGAAGGATGCGATGCTCGAGGTCGGCTTTCATGATGTGGCGCGCGCTGCACTCGAGCACGAAAAGCAGGCCGCCTCAGAGCGCATCCAGGCTGCGGCCAAGCAGACGGAGGCGGCGCTCGGCAAGGCACGCGCGCGGGAGGCCGAGCAGAGTGCCGCACACGGTCTTCAGGCCACCGAGTCGAACACCATTGGCAAAGAGTGTGTTCGCTTCCAGGCGATGCGCGTGGGCTACTTTGCTGTTGATAAAGACAGCGCTATGTCCCTGTTTGGCGACGAGGCGCGTGGCGACGCCGACGACCTCGTGCTCAACCGCATCGTCTCGCTCAAGGAGGACGTAGGCAAGGCCAAGTAGTTCACGTGACTGCAACGCTGGGCCGCGAGGGCCGCCTGATGGTGCCGGGCCCTTAGCTGCGGCCCGCGCAGCCAGCTGTGGGAGCGTGGTCCATGCCGCCGCCGTCGTTTTCCACGCAGAGCATCTCGCAGCTCAATGTACCGCGAGGCGTCCTTAACTTGTTGAAGGACGTCAAGCAGCAGGTCGAGGCGCTCTTGCGCGCATCCAGCCCGAGCCAGCTCGAGGCGTGTCAGGTGGCGATCCAGGCCCTGCTGGCCGACCCGCAGATCGGCGTTGAGGTCGCTGAAGACAACTGGCTGCTTCATGTCGATGCGGACGTGGAGCGCAGCACGGTGTGCCGCACAGTGGCCGACCGTCTGAGCTCGGATCTGCTCGACCTGTACTACCAGGCCAAATCTCCGCCTGAGCTGCTGCGACCAAACGTACTGCACATCCTCGAGGCACTGGCTCTGTGTCTTGGTGCCCAGAGACTGATTCGCGACTGGTGGGACGTGCTGATTGTGCCGTCACTGGCGTCCTCGGCCCTCGGCGAGGCCGACGTGGCGCGCGCTGTACGGCTGACTGTGTATATGGTGATGGACGTTGCACCAAGCGAGTATACGAGTCCTCCCATGGACGAGGAGAGCACCGAGTCGGTGCGTGTCCCGTCGCCCGCGTGGCAATTCACCCAGAGCGTGCTGGACATGTACATACAGTCGGTATATCTGCTCGAGATGGCCAGCGAGAAGGACGACGACGAGAACACGGATGTGCCCGAGACCACTGCGGTTCTTGCACAACCCAGCCTCACGCGCTCGCTGGCGGCTGCGCTGTCTATGTTTGGATCGCTCCGTCCCCTGCCATTCCTGCATCACTTGGACGAGGCGTTCGACAATTTGTCGGCGCAGTCGACCATTCTATCGCTACTGATGCAGTTCCTGCATGCCCACTCGATGCATGCGTACCTGATCATGTCGACGTGCCTCTTCGACAAGCTGGTATCGACACTCGAGATGACCGAGTCTACACGCATTCTTGCGCAGGGTGTGACATGCCTGCTCATGATTGTGCCGCACATTCCCATGTACCTGGTGCGCGATGGCGGCACAGGCGTGGCCAGCATGTTCCGTGTGTATGCGCGGGCCGTCTACACGCCCGTCACGGAACTCGAGTCGCACACGGTGCCGAGCGCCCACCTGCTATTTACGCTGCTATATGGCCTCTTTCCTCTGCACTTCCTCGCCTTCATCCGCGCGCCGGCCGCGACGCTGGAGGCCTTGGGCGACACGCGCCTTTGGGACGACCTCGTGAACCCCACCGTGCAGAGCCGCAGCCTGACGCTGTTCCGCTGCCACCTCGTGCATCCGAACTTGGCGACGCACGAGCGCGCTGCAGAGCTGAACCCCAAGACGTGGCAAAACTCCGAGGCGTCCGACCGCCTTGCGCAGTGCATGAGTCTGTACGTGCCGCAGCCTGATGGGCCCGGCCTCGATGCGCCCTCGCCGATGTTGGCATCCAGCGTTACGGGCGACACGTCAGTGAGCAATGTGACGATGCTGCGCAATGAGCTGCGCTTTGAGCTGTACTTGAAGGAGCAGCTGCTGATCCACATTGGGCGCCTGCACCGTGACCGGATCACCGATGCGGCCAACGAGGCGGAGCAGCAGAATCTGCAGCACACGAGTCGCGCGCTGCAGGCGCAGCTGTCCACGCTGCAGACGCGCCTGGAGCGGCAGCGCAGTGAGGTGCAGGCCACGAGCGGGCGGCACGTGCGGTGGGAACGCGAGCTGAACGCCAAGCTCAGCATGTACCGCGACGAGCGGCGACAGCGCACATTGCTGGTGCAGCAGCTCACACGAGATCTCGAGCAGAGCCAGCGCACCGTGGCGCAGCAAGCGGAGCGCATCTCGCAGATGGGCGAGCGCCTCTTTAATCTCGAGTCGGAGCTGCAGCTCGCGGCGCCGCGCCTCGAGCGCCTGCACGAGTACGATGCCACCGTTCGCAATCTGGGCCGCCGCCTCACCGAGTGGGAGGATGGCATGCTTATGATGCAGGCGCAGCGCGAAGAGATGGACAAGCTGCTTATGCAATGGGAGAATATGCAGCTTGCCGTGACGAATAGCGAGCGCAGCGCGCGCGAGCACAGCGACGAGGCGGACCGGCGCACCGAGGATATGGCACGTCTGCAGGCGGAGCTGGACACGGTCCGCGCGCAGGCGGAGCGCCTGCGCCTGCGCGTTGGACAGGCCGAGCCTGCCGCGCCCCGCGCGCCGCCGCCCATCGACCACGCCGAGTTCGAGGCGCTGCGCGCGCGGAATACCCAGCTGGAGATGGAAATGCTCAATTTGCGCGCCACGCTCGACATTCAGCGTGCGAATGGCATGCAGCACGATCCCCGCACCGAGTGGGGTGTGCCGGCGCCCCATGAAGTCGCGCTCTTTTCCCCGAACACGCTGGCCGCGCGTGATCCTGCGTGGGACGACGATGCAGTGCCGCCACTCTCGCTCGAGAGCTGAGTCAGACCAAATCACTATCACTACGCCTCTGTATCCTCTGCTGCCTGATCGAGCAACACGCTCCATCGCTTCATAAGCTCGCCGGCGCGCTCACGGAAATGGAACTCGTCGTCGCGGGGCACCTCCGGCAACAGGTGAATCCGCTTCATAACCTTGCCAATCTTGGTCGACCGCAGCTGGTCCACGGTCATGTCGTCGCATGCCTCGACGGTCTTAAATAGCGCGTCCTGCGCGTCCATATCGCTTGCATAAATGACGCCCTCCTTGCTCAAAAAGGCGCGCTGTAACCTGTGCCGCCATTCTCGCACCCTGCGCGTCGCAGGGTCGATCTCCTCGGCATGCTCCTTGTCAGGCTGCAGCTCCGTGTGCGTCTCGGTAGGCTCGCTGCGTGTGCGCTTGGATGGCGGGGCCGCCTGAGGCGACGAACGCTTGCGCGCGGCGCCGGGGCGCTCGTCGGCGTCGTCCTCTTCCTCGCCAGCCGCCACATCGCTCTCCTGCTCCTCTCCGTGCTCCTGGATATCCTCTTCGTGCTCTTTGACTATGCGGTCCTGCTCCTCGTTCCATGCGGCGGGGTCCTTGGCGATCTCGTATGCCTTGGCCAGGTCGGCCCGACGGCTTTTGGACGGGCGCGCGAGGAAGGCATCAATGTCCTCGCGACTCAGCGGCACCAAGTCTTTCGGCGACGACCAATGACTGCGTCAGCACACACAACGTACTAGTCCGCTTTCGGCATGAAGCGGATCGTATACCACCCGTGCTTTGACACTGGGCGTTCCTTGCGCACGGCCTGCGGGACGTGCTCATCGTCGATGATCTGCGTGAGTGCAGCGTGCGTACGATACCCGGCCATGGTGGATACCCTTTCATCTTGGCTAGAACGACATCGCCGACGTTGCTGCTCCGTTAGTAGAGCCACCTACAATGCCCGATTCGCCATGGTGCCGTCGCGGGTGCGGTGCGTCGGCGCGACGACACGGACAATCACGTGACTATAGAGCGGCGGCGGCGCGTCGCTGGTGGCGGTCCGTCGCGCCGAACGACCGGGGTTGTGCTGAGCCACGGTGCGAACTGGGACGGCCGTGTTGGATGCACCAGCGACGCTCCTCTGCCACAGACAAGGAATATTCTGTTCTGCAGTATGAGCAACCGCGTGGTCTCGCTCACGTTCCGCCACATCATTGACGATGTGATTGCGAATGTGCGCCAAGACTTTGAGGACATGGGCATCGAGAAGGAGGTGCTCGAGGAGCTGCAGCGCTCCTGGGAGGCCAAGCTCGTTGCTACGCAGGTCACCGAGTTTGACGGCGCAGCGGGCCGTGCGTCCCAGCTGTATACCGTGACGCCCACAGCACCCCTCTTGCGGCCACTCGCAGCGACACGCGACGGCAAAGTCGAGGCGGCCCTACCGACTGCCGCTGTGCCCGGTGCATCCGCTGAGGCCGGCACGAGTGGGAGCGCACCCAATGCGCCCATCAAGAGCGAGCCCGACGAGGCACTTACCCACAAGCGCAAGCGCGAGCTCGACGACGAGGGCCAGCGGGCGGACGGCAAGGATGACACGGCTCCTGACGCCGCAGAGAAGGACAAGGACGAGATTGGCAGCGATCTCGACGACTCGGACGACGACGACGCAGAAGGCACCGAGGACATGATTCTCTGCCTCTACGACAAGGTGCAGCGTGTAAAGAACAAGTGGAAGTGTGTGCTACGTGACGGCGTCGCCTCGATTGGCGGCCGCGACTATCTCTTCTCCAAGTGCAATGGGTACGTATCCCAATCTGACACCAGCGAATTCGAATGGTAGCCCCGCAGGGTCGGCGATAGCCCGTGTCTTACATCACGTGGCGGCCCCGTACGTAGCCCCCCAACGTGTACCATGGAGGTTGGCAGCGCCGCCATGAGCGTTTCTGCTAGCGTGCGGCGCCTGGCGTCGTGGGACCTTGGTGCGTACATCCCACTCACATAGCGCGCAACCTCGTGCTTCTCGCCGTGTTCGTCCACTACGTGGGCCGCTGGACTCGACCGGTGCGTGCCGAAGGCCTGGCGCCCGTGCTGCGCCGCATGCGCTTGGCCCTGTTGCGCGTACGTACGACCGACTTACACAGCGCATCTTTGCATGGATGATGCTGATCCCCTCGCACCGCCGCCGCGTCGAGCGCGAGATGGCCTCGGCTGTCGACGATGTCGCCAAGTCGCTCATGCCAAGCACCACCGTGCCTGTCATGCGTGAACTGCCTGCGCAGGGACGCGACGACGTATGGGTCATGGCCCAGGTCGATGCGCTCCAGCGCCTCGGCGGCCACGGCGAGGTGGACGGGCGCGACGTGTACCTGGACGGGCGCGTGTCTGGCACCGTGTACCACGGCGGCCCTCAGCTCAACCGCCTGCTCGCCGAGACGCTCGAGCGGTTCCTGCTGACGAACCCCCTGCACCCCGAAGTGTTCCCCGGCCTGCGGAAGATGGAGGCCGAGGTCGTCGCCATGGTCCTGCGCATGTACCATGCGCCAGAGCATGCGGCTGGTACGACGACGTCGGGCGGCACGGAATCGATCATGATGGCCTGCCTGGCGATGCGCGAGTGGGGGCGTGCGGAGCGCGGGATCACGCGCCCCGAGATCGTCGTGCCGGCGAGCGCGCATGTTGCGTTCGACAAGGCCGGTCACTACTTTGGCATGGTCGTGCGCCGAATCCCCGTCGATCCCATCACGCGCAAAGTCAATATCGGCCTCATGCACCGCGCCATCAACCGCCATACGGTCCTGCTCGTCGGCAGTGCGCCCAACTTTCCTGACGGCATGATCGACGATATCGTGTCGATTGGCGCGCTTGCGCGCCACTACCAGATCGGGTGCCATGTCGACTGCTGCCTCGGCTCGTTCCTCGTGCCGTTCCTCTCCGAGGCCGGCTTTGTCTCGGAGCCGTTCGATTTCCGCGTCGACGGCGTCACGTCCATTTCGTGCGACACGCACAAGTACGGCTTTGCGCCCAAAGGCTCGTCGATCGTCATGTACCGCAACGAGTCGCTGCGCCGCTACCAGTACTTTGTGTCGAGCGATTGGGTCGGCGGCGTGTACGCCTCGCCGACACTCGCGGGCTCGCGCCCTGGCGCACTGATTGCCGGCGCATGGGCTGCCATGATGAGCATCGGCCACGACGGCTACGTGCAGAGCTGCCGCGAGATTGTCGGCGCGGCCCAGAGCATCGAGCGCCACGTGCGTGAGGAGATCCCCGAGCTCCAAGTACTCGGCAAGCCGCTCGTCAGCGTCGTGGCATTCGCCAGTGCCGGCTCTGTGAACATCTACGATGTCGGAGACCAAATGAGCCGCCGCGGCTGGCACCTCAATGCGATCGGCGGCGACGTGCCGGCCTTCCACATTGCATGCACGCGCCTCACCGTGCCGGTCGTCGACGCGTTTGTGCAGGACCTCAAGGACAGCGTCGCACACTCCCACACGCGCCCGACCAAGTCCGGCGCCATGGCGACCGTGTACGGTCTGCACTCGACGACGTCCGTGGCGCCTATTCTCCTGAACGAAATGGCCGCACGATACATCGATACCATGTACCAAGTGCCCGCGCCCTAGTTACTGGACTGTACGTAAGTAGCCGATACGTACGGTAGAGCACTTGCACATCGCTCGTCGCAAATGCAAGGCCACAGTGGGGGCACTTGCGCTGCCGCGTCTGGATGCGCGCATTCACACACGTCTCACAAAACGTGTGCAGGCACCGCGTAATAATCCGGTCGCGGTACCGCTCCTTGCACGCCGAGCACCGCAAAAGCGTGTTGAGGTACTCGAGGTGCGTCTCACTCTCAGAGCCTTTGCGCCGCGGCCCAGCAGCCGCCGACTCGGCCGCTCGCCGCCGGAGCTTTGCCACTTCGCGATCGAGCGACGAGATCTTCTCCTCGGCGCGCTGCCGCGCAGCGGCCTCGTCGTTCGCCGTCGCGAGATGCTGCGCCACGCTCCCCTCGGCCGCCGCTCGCGCACGCTCCGCCTCGGAGAGCCGCCGCCGCAGCACGGACACATCGCGGTCCGCCTCGGCCAGCTTGCTCGCATGTGTCTGCACACTGCGCCGGTATGCACTAACCTCCTTTTCCGCCTGCACGAGCTGCGCCTGCAATCCCTTTTCTGTGTCCATGTATCGCTCGATGACCTTGGTCTGGCGCTCCGCGCTCCGCGCAAGGGCACGCTTCTCCGCCTCGAGCGCGTCCTTGGCACGCATCGCCGCAAAGTACTTGCTGTCCGCCTTGGACTTTTCCGTCGTAAGCCGCAGCACCTTGTCCTCCAGTTTGGCAAGGCCCGCCAGGCGCACCTCGGCCTGCTTCTCGAGCTCTTCGTACGCTGCGCTCAGCCGGTCCACCTCGTCACACAGCGCCGCACTCGACGCGCTGGCCGCCTGCAGCTGCAGCCGCAGCGACGCGGCATCGGCCTGGGGGGGGACAGGCGCAGCGCCGGACGCCTGCACCGACGCCGCATCGCCCCGCAGCGCGGCCAACTCGGTCTTGAGTCTCGTGGCCTGCGACTGCAGCACGGCCACCTGCTCCTCTTTTCGCGCCATGAGCGCCTTGGCCTCGTCAACCTGTGTAAACTTGACATTCTCGCGCGCACGCCGCTCAAGCAGCTCGGCATTCAGGTCATCGCGCTGGCCCCGCAGGCGCACAACATCCGCGTCGCGCAGCCGGATCTGCTTCTGCAACTCGTCACTGTGCGTATTAGCCTGCGTCGTCGTCTGGTGCTGAAACTCAATGCGGAACTCGCGCATCTCAGCGTTCTCACGCTCGGACGCCGCCGCTGCCTCACGCAGTCGCGCCGCCTCCTGCTGCAAAAACACCATCTCCGCTTGGACCGCATGGTACGCAGGATGCGATTGCACGCGCTCGGCCGGTAGCGACTGCAGCTGCTGCTGCAGCGCCGCCGCACCTTGCCGTGCCTCGAGCAGCTCCTGCCGCACATCCGTCAGTGCCCGCTCGCGTGTGTGCGCAAGCTCCCGCAGCGTCGTTAGCTCGTCACGCGCCGCGGCCAGCTCGGACGCCGCTGTGTCGGCACGAGCTGCGCTGTCGTCCGCCGCGGGCGACTCGGCCTTGTGCGCCGCCTCAGGCGGTGCCGTGCCTGCTGATGCAGCAGACGGTCCAGACGGCTCTTTCGCGGAAGCCGCCGCGTGCGCGCCCTGCGGGTCTTCCACCTCGCGCACGCTGTCGCTCTGAAGCCGGTCCACACGCCGCTCCGCCGCGCGAAGTAGCTCTTGCAGACGCTCGACGCGCTCTTGCGAAGTCTGCCACTGCACCTGAGCCTGCTGCAGCGAGTGCTGCAGCGAGCTGACCTCGCCCGCGAGGCCCGCGCATCGTTCCTGCAGCTGCGTCGCGTCGTTCGCGGACGCGACCGCCGCCGTCGAATGCTTCGCGAGGTGCGTCAGCACGCGCTCCAGCAGCGCGGAACGCGCCGACAGTACGTCCATAGGTGCAGGCGACGCAGTGCCCGGCACAATTGTGAGTGGCTGGGCGCGCGCAGCCTCTAGCTCCGCCTGCAGCGCCGGCTCGTCGACGGGCAGCACGCTGCACTGGTACGTCATCCGGTCCCAGAACCGACCGACCGCGAGAATACTTTCCTGCATATCACGGACACGATTCTCGAGTGCTTGGAGGTCTTGGCGCGCGCGTGCCGACTCACGCTTCGCCTCACGCAAGCCACGGTAGATGGCTTCTTTGCGAAATCGCTGAGGTCAGCGGAACATACATACCTCGAGACGCTGATAGTCTGGACTCGCATCATCCTCCTCGCCTAAGTCCACGTCGAGGTGCACCCGCTTCGTCGCTGCGTCGCCCGCATCGACGAGCTCCCGCTTGCGCTCCATGCTCGCAGACGCGACAAGCGAAAACCGCGACCACCGCGGCGTCTCTGATCACGTGAGAGAGAGAGCACCCGCTGCCCGGCGCGACGTCGGACGGCCACGAGCGTCTGGCATCGCGATGCGCGCTCGCTCCCTGCGTGCCGCCTCGCGTCTCTCGAGTGCTTGGGTGCCGAGTACGTGTGTGCATGTGCGCTATACTGCATCGCATGCGCGCACCTCAGCGGTCGCAGCCGGCCCCGCGCGTGTGCTCGACCAGCTGACTACGTTGTTCCGCCCTGCCTCGCCATGGACGGTGCGCCTCACCGAGGCGTCGCAGGCGGCCACGACCCATGGGCCGCAGCGCATTGCGCTGGTCGGAGATGCTCACCCTACACGTGCTGTGATGCATGCCCTGCTGATGGAGCCACTTGATCCGCAGGTCATGGCGCATATGCCCCCGCTCGAGCGCACGGGCAACCATGTGTATCACTATGGGCCTGGTAGTGCGACTGGGGCCACATATGCGCTCCCCCTGGCTTGGATGCAGGGCATAGAGCTGCATGAGTGTGTCGGTAAGTGATCCAGCCTAACCGGCAGACCTCGATGATCGGGATGCACTCATGACACGTCTATTGAGCTGCGACAAGGTTGGCGTCGTGATCGGTGCACAGACGCTCGAACGCCACGACGGCACACTAGAAAACATCCTCGCGTATGCCGAGGCTCTCGGTGACAAGCCGGGGACGACTGTGCTAGTCGACGCGTACATCCCACAGACGTACGGACAGCCAGCCGCCGCTGCCTGGGATCGTATCGCAGACCTGGCGCAGAAACGCATTGGCACCCATTTTAGGGCCTTGCCGCAGGATGCGGCTCCGCATGTGCAGCTCGTTTCGTCGAACCTGGCGTTGCATGCGCGTACGCTGCTGGGGCACGAGGGCTTCCCTGAGTTTTCGCGCCACTTTCAGGCGTCGCGCTTCGCTGCGCTGCACCATGCGCTGACCCAGCCTGTCGCGCACATGCAGCGCATACGCTACGTGGCACAGACTGCTTTCAATGCCGCTATGCGCGCGGAAAACGACGAGGCCCTCCGCCTCGAGGCAGGAGCCGCGCTGGCCGAAGTACTACATGCGCGCACGGAGCATGCCATTCACACGCACACGCTACGTCTCGCGCCACCTAATGACCTACCGTCACACCAGCCTGTGCTGGAGCGCAGCGGATCCCGCAGTTTTCGGCGCCGCAGTATGCTTGCCGACTCGCGCGAGACGGTGCAGCAAACGTTGGCACGCAGCTTTGCGTGGTGGCGCCTGCCGTGGCGCGTTGAAGAACTGCGTCTTGCGCTCTCGTACGCGGTCGGCCGCAGTTTTGGTGTACAGGAAGAGACGCGATTGGCGTACGAGGCTGGTCGACTCCGAGCCGAGGCTGCCGCGCAGTCCGAGGCGGCGGTGCGCACGCTTGATGAGGTGCAACGCCGCAGCCCACCTGAGTCGTTGGAGCGCGGCGCGCTGGCCGATGCACCGCCGCTGGACTCGGCGGTCCTGCGCAATGCCATCGCCTCGTTCGACGACCGCCAGATGGGCCCTCTACTGCATGCACACTGTCTCTCAGAGCCACTCGTACGCCGGCGCCAGCAGCTGCTCGCCCGTGGCGGCCCGTTGGACCGCCTCGTTGTGAAGGCGCAGCGCGCGGTGGCCACGACCTACGTGGGTGTCGGATCAGCGTACACTGCTGCTGCGATCGGCGCGCTCGCACACCATGTACCGCATCCCGCGCTTGCGCCGACCACGAAGCTGGGCGAGGCATGGGCCGCGTCGTCGTGGGTGCCCGACGCGACGCTGCCGCCGCTGACGTCGCTCGTCGAGATGGCCCCGTCGACCGCGGGCGGTCTGGCGCTTTTGGCCACAGCCGCGGGCGCATGGTTTCTACAGGGCACCTGGGCGCGTGCGAAGCGCGCATTCTGGCGCGACTGGGACCGTACGGTCGAGGCGGTCGAGCGCGAGCAGAAGCAGACAGCCGAGACGGTCCTGCGCACCATGGTGATGGGCGCGCCTTTGCATGTGTCGCAGGCCCTGCGCGAGCAGGTCGAGGACCGCCGCGTCACTCATGAAATGCGCGAGGCGACTCTCCGAGACGTGCAGACGCATTCATCGCACATGTAGGGGGATCGTATCGTGGCGCCCAGCGCCCAGTCTATCATGGCGCTATGCAAACGGTTTCGACTTGCGCTCATGAACTGGGGTAAGATCACAACACATACTATTATAGTGAAGCAAGCGCTCAATCAGGTCAACATGCGTGAGCACCATGCGGCGACAGCAGTAGCGATGCAGCTGGAGCTCCGTGAGCGCCTCGCCTTCAGTGCGGCCGTCAATGAGCAACGCAAGGTACGCGTCCCACTTGTCACCGACAACCTTGCCGCAGCTAAAGCAGCGAACAGGAATGATCTGCCATTAGTCCAGTGGCGTGCACTCACCATCGCAAGGACGGGCGGCGCGGTGACGACCGTCGATCGACCCGCGGCGCGAAAAAATTCAGACGGGGAAGTATGCAATCAGCATAGGTCCCAGGCGTCACGATTTGCTGGCACCGCGACGGCCTCTTCCTCTCCACCGTGGCTCGACGACAATGAGTGGATGTACGTGCCTAAGCGCTGACCGAAGTCCGTGTGTTGTCGCTTGTGCGACCCTTCATGTCGGTGTTGCCGGAAATTTCGGCACCCGAGCGCAAGGGTACGTTGTGTGCGCTCATCCGCAGTGCCGTTCCAGCAGCGCATCATGTGGACCGCAATTGTGCTGGCCATTTACCTCGTTTCTTCGCAGATTCCCCTGTACGGTATCATGTCCAGCGATAGCTCGGATCCGCTGTTCTGGATGCGTGTGATTCTCGCGTCAAACCGTGGTACGCTGATGGAACTCGGTATTTCGCCTATTGTCACGTCTGGCATGATCATCCAGCTGCTTGCCAGCGCCAACCTCGTCCAGGTCGACTTTAGCGTGCGCGAGGACCGCGCGCTTTACGGTGGTGCCCAAAAGCTGTTTGCCCTGATCCTCTCGCTTGGTCAAGCCACCGTGTACGTGCTCACGGGTCTCTACGGTCCGCCCAGCGAGCTGGGCGCGGGCGTGTGCTTGCTGCTCATCCTGCAACTGGTTGTGGCTGGTTTGATTGTGATTTTGCTTGACGAGCTTCTCCAAAAGGGCTACGGTCTAGGTTCAGGTATTTCGTTGTTCATCGCTACGAACATTTGTGAGACGATCATCTGGAAGGCCTTCTCGCCCACGACCGTGAACACGGGCCGTGGACCCGAGTTCGAGGGCGCGATTGTGGCCCTTTTCCATCTCCTGTTCACCTGGAACAACAAGTCGCGCGCACTCAAGGAGGCCTTTTACCGCGAGCGCCTGCCGAACGTGTCGAACCTGGTGGCCACACTCGTCGTGTTCCTGATCGTCATTTACCTGCAGGGCTTCCGCATTGAAATCCCAATTAAGTCCACCAAGTTCCGTGGCCAACAAGGTACCTTCCCTGTGAAGTTGTTCTACACGAGCAACATGCCCATCATGCTGGTCAGTGCATTGACGTCGAACTTTTTCATCATTAGCCAAATGCTGGCGACACGCTTCCCGTCTAGCCTGCTGGTCAAGCTGCTGGGCACCTGGAACCCGATGGAGGACAGCCCCCAGCTCCACGCCGTGGGTGGTATTGCCTACTACCTCTCGCCGCCCACGAGCCTGGGTGCCTTGTTCCGCGATCCTGTGCACGCACTCATCTACATCGCCTTCACGCTCACCTTCTGCGCAGTCTTCTCCAAGATCTGGATTGAAGTCTCGGGTAGTGGCCCGCGTGAGGTCGCCAAGCAGCTCAAGGACAGCCAGATGGTCATTGTTGGTCATCGCGATGCCAGCATGTACAAGGAGCTCAAGCGCATTATCCCTACGGCTGCTGCGTTTGGTGGTGCTCTGATTGGCGCGCTCTCGTACGTATGACGCACATGTCTAACCTTAGCGTGGTGGCAGACCTCTCAGGCGCCCTTGGCTCCGGAACCGGTATCCTTCTTGCCGTGACGATCATCTACGTACGTCTATGATACTTACTCAGTCCTACTTTGAGATGGGTATGAAAGAGTCGATGGGCATTGATGCTGGCCCTCTCGCCGACCTGGTCGGCTAGACACCTGTAGACACGTGCAGGTTCGTTGGTGCGATGTTTCGGGGTTGTACGGCATTTCGTAGTCCCTTATGTAATCACCACGAGGATGGCGCCATCGCTCATCCACCTCGACTTTGCCACCGACGTTTGTAGCTGTTCAGATATACAATCTGCCATGAGTCATTCTGAGAATCTCTCCCCTAGGTACGTGGTTTGTGTACTCATGCTTTTCAGTCATAGATCGGAGAATAATGAACCTTTGATCTCGGAACGTGCCGGCACAAGCATGCCGGCACGTTCGGCTTTCCTGGACTCCATGGTAAAATGGTGGACCTGGTGTGTATATGTTCGCCTGACATACCAGACGTCACTTCAGAAGAAATGCCTGAACCCTCAGGGTCAGGTCGGCGTGCGTCTGTGAGAGGGACAGCGCCGCACACGAGCACCAGCTCGTCCATTACCTCTGTTCACACCGTGGGCCCTTGGGCCGCTTCTTCCTCTGAATCAGAATCCACATCTCACGCAATCCCCTTATCGCCCCCACCCTCTCCCACCCTATCGGGCCGGCGCCGTCGGACACCGGAACATACCCTATCGCAGCGATGGACGCAGGTATCTAGCTCTGCGCCGATCGCGTCTACGTCCATTCGATCAGCTGTTCAACACACGGCGCGGTTTGATGTACCTGGCACGCCTGAAGTTAGCCCTGCACAACATGATGTACACCACCACCCCAAAGCTACTGCAGAGGCATTCTTACGCCGCATATTTGTGGACTGGCACACAAGTGGTGCTCTCCTACAAGCAGAAGACGCTGGCGTAGAACTCGTCTGTCGTGGTTGGACAGGTGCCGTCGTCCAAAAATGTGATCTCTCCTATCGAGCCTCAACGGCTCCTCCCGGCGTGCGATGCGCCAAAGACCGGTCTCTCTATGTTCTCATGCCACGTTCGTGTGATCGTTCGCAACTCCACGATCACATTCTTCGAATCTTGGAGATGGCGTCCAAGAGCGCTTGTGCCGCGCGTGTAGTGGTTTGCTTGGAACGCGACCTGCCAGATCTATCTTCCTTGATTCACGGATTCTGCTATGTCGGTGGCGAGGTTAGTTCCATGAATGGCCAAAGGGACGCATGGTCCTTGGCTACCCCCACGACCTCGCTCGTCTTGGTTTCGATTTCCTTGTAAGCTAGCGATTTGTATCACGTAATCTATTCTCCGGTTGGGTGGCCGGTCCTTGTCGGCTGAAGGGGTGCCGCGTGGCTGGCACCTAACTACACCACCGCTCCCCTTACTGGGTGGTTTGGAACAACCTATTCAGCATGGTGGTCCAGTCGCGGCTGCGATCCATCCTTGAACCTGCTAAGATGGCGGCACTGCAACGTCTCCTTCAGTCTGCAGGTTTTTACAGCCGCCATTATCAGGACATCCAACGTGTGCTTCGCACGGTGTACATGTGCATGTTGATGGTGGCTCTGGTTCATATGTTTATGCCGCGGCGTAAGAGCCGTAGGGTGAAGCAGATGGAGAAAGCTGAGAGGGAACAACAAAGCCAAATTCAATCATTCACGCAGGACGTGCCAAAAAAGAAGGTCGCAATTGATATGCTGTTTTACAAGCGTCTCTGGCATCTTTTGCGAATCGTTTTCCCTACGTGGAAGTGCTCGCAAGTTGGTTATCTCTTTGGCTTGTCGGCCTCTTTGCTCTTACGCACACTCATCTCTCTATATGTGGCAGAGCTGGATGGTCGTATTGTGTCCTCTTTAGTACGAGGCGACAAGCAGACCTTCCTTCTCCGAGTCGTGGCATGGATGTGCATTGCTGTGCCGGCAGTACTGACCAATAGCTTCATTTCATTCTTTGTCAATTCTCTGGCCCTTTCTATCCGCTCGCGCTTGACGGAGCTAATCCAACACAAGTACCTTCAAAATCTGACTTTCTACAAGCTGTCCAACTTAGATGACCGCGTCCGCAATGCTGATCAGCTCATTACGGTGGACGTGCAAAAGTTCAGTCGCGCTATTGCCTTGCTTTATGGCAACATCTTCATGCCGCTGATTGACACGCTTGTGTACAACTATCGACTCAGTCAGACGGTGGGCGTAGAGCTCTTGGCGGTGACAACGTTCATCATCCGAGCCACAACACAGATTGTGAAGGTGCTTACTCCACCATTTGGTCAATATGCTGCGATGGAGCAACAGCTGGAGGGCGAATACCGCTTTAACCATGTACGTCTGCTAGAAAATGCCGAGGAAGTTGCCTTTTACCGTGGTCAGCTAAACGAGAAGCGCCAGATTGACCGGTCGTACTTCTCGCTCGTCAAACATATTAATCGGATCTTCCACATTCGCATTGGCCACAGTATGATGGAAGAGGGTGTGATCAAGTGGCTCTGGGGTGCTATTGGCTTGATTATTTGCTCTGGACCCGTCTTTTTGAAGATCCCAGGCCTTTCGGGCCCGAGCCCTGGAGGCACTTCCATGGGCTCGCGCACAGAGGTATTTGTCACTAACCGCCGTCTGCTGCTTTCGTCTTCGGATGCTATGGGCCGCATCATGCAGAGCTATAAGGAGATGTCTGAGATTTCGGGCTACACATCGCGTCTTACCGAGCTTTTGGAGGTGATGGAAGAAATCGATGCTGGTCGCACTAAGAAACGCTTGGTCACCTCCTCTGGTCAGGGTGCCATTGATCAAAAGAATGACATATTCTCACGCCGTGGCGAGATTATTGAGGACAAGAATGAAGTCACCTTCGAGGACGTCCCTATTGTGTCGCCCAACGGTGACGTGCTTCTAGAGAAACTAAGCTTCCATATCAAACCAGGTCAGCATTTGTTGGTCATTGGGCCCAATGGCTGTGGTAAGAGCAGTATGTTCCGTATTCTCGGTGGTCTGTGGCCCGTGTATGGTGGCAAGGTGTTCAAACCCTCGAACAAGGAGTTTACTTATATCCCTCAACGCCCCTATTTGTCCCTGGGTACCCTCCGCGACCAGGTCATCTACCCCGATACGGTCGCGGAAATGCATGCAAAGGGTGCATCGGACGAAGATTTGATTGAAATTCTCAAGCTTCTTCAAATCGACAACATTGTTGAACGAGAGGGCGGTTGGGATGTTATGCGTGAGTGGCGTGATGCGCTCAGTGGCGGTGACAAGCAGCGTATCGCTATGGCTCGTCTGTTCTACCACAAGCCCAAGTATGCCATTTTGGATGAATGCACCAGCGCTGTTACTCTTGACGTCGAGCGCGTTATGTACGACCACGCCACGGAGCTGGGTATCACGATGTTGACAGTATCCCACCGGCCCTCTCTGTGGAAGTACCACTCCCATGTGCTACAGTACAATGGCCAAGGCGGTTATGTATTTACGGAACTTGATGCTGACCGTCGCCTCCAGCTGCAGGAAGAAAAGCAGCATCTGGAGCAGAAGCTTCTGCTGCTGCCCAAGTGGCAGGAGCGTCTTGAACATCTTCGTGCTATTCATGACGATATTGCTGAACATGCTCACGGTCACCCTGTGGTCCTAGAGGCCGAAGGAAAGGCTTCCGAGTCTACAGTCTAACCCTAGTTGGCATTTAAGGCGGATACTTTGGGGTCATCCGCTGGGTGCGACAACGAAACCTCTTTCGGCGACGAATGGGCCGAGGGCATCATCTTCCTTTCCTTTGTATTGGTTATTATTCGGTCGAGTCGGTAGAGCTTAGACGCAACGTTCGTACACGCTGTAACCTGTCACAACTGTCGAGTTACGAATAGTCGCGATATTGGCTACGAACTTAGTTCTGAGACAGAGCGTGCTGCAGGGCCGTAAAGACCTCGACTTCAATCTCAGCCGCCGCCTTTTCCTCAGCGGAGCCGTTACCCGAAGCCACGCGCTGTGCATCGGCCAGACCCTGGCGGACAGCCTATACATGTTAGTAACAGGCCTCGGTAGGAAACATACCTCAGGCGAGAACTTGTCGACAGTGTATGCCTCAATGGCGTTGATAGTAAGGCGGTTGTTAGGGTGGATGGTGGCAAAGCCGCTGGAAACTGGTGTGAGCGCAAATGAAACATACCAAAGAACTTCTTGCTAGTGCCGCTCGATTCAATTACCTCCAAGAGACCAGGCCGGATCTGCTCAACAGTCGGCACGTGGGCAGAAAGGATACCGAGATCACCGGTCACAGCAGGCACGTTTACCTGAGTCACCTCGACGTTGTCGTAGAACGCCTGGAATCAGAACAAGGAAAATTCACCTACCTGGTGGGGCACAACAAAGCTGAGCTTCAGCTTGTCACTCACAGCCTCAGCATATCCACGACGAGCACCAATGTTAGAGAGGAGAGGGCGGTAGCTCGAGGTGCGGAGCGTACGCGAGGCCAGAGCAAACACCATCGTTTCTGGTCAATGGAAAGCACACAGCTCCAATGGAGCGAGTGCCTGCCCGGTCCGAAAGCCAGCGCACGATCATCGGCCGAGCCCGGGACCTACAGCGCGCGCCACGTGGCTCAATCTACACCTCCACACCTTCCATAAGGTCCATGCGCTAGGATGAGCCTGGTGTGTGGGCAATGCTCCAAGCAAGTAGAAATCGGAGAGGATCTCTCGAGTGGTGAAGGAAGTGTATTGCACGATTTAATCAACGAGGTACTTTTGATAAGCATTCAAACTGAACCACCCTCATTCGAAGAAATAAGCGCTGCATGGCCACTGCCAGGGTCAGCGCGCAAAGCAATCCAGGACCATGTAAACGCTACGCCAATATCGGATAAAAGCACGTCAGAATTAAAGGATAGAAACAATTCGTGGATTGCACATATACCACCTCTGTCGGAGTCTTCCATCCAGCACCCACTATGCCAAGGATGCGCACGAGCCTGTCTTGAACAAATGACTGCTCGTGCAGATAAGGTCAAAGCGGAAGTAGATACACTCTCACTCATGGAGCGCGAGATGGAACGTCTCGCTATTGTGGATGGTGATCTTGAAATGTCACAGGAAGACATGAGCCGTTGGCGGCGCGAGCAAGACAGCATTGCACACAAAATCGACAGTATGAACGACGAAGTTCAATCGCTTAGAGAAGTCCTTGAGTCGTACGACCGGGATCATTTATTACTCAAAAAGCAGTTAAAATCTATGGAGACTGAATCAAAGGACCTTGAGCAAGAAGAGGAGCAGTTTTGGCATCGTTACGATGCGTTGCAAGCCGAAACAGAGCAACTTGCCTCTGAAGAAGCAAGGCTGCAAGAACTAATTAAATACGAAAAACTCATTTTATCATCATTACAGTCTTCTGATGCATATATGGACGCATTTTGCATCGAAGAAGACGCATCAGGAATGGGTACAATTAATGACTTGCGTCTAGGTCGGGTATTACAGCGGAGTTCGAGAGCTGACCAAGTCGATTGGCCAGAAATTAATGCTGCCCTTGGCCAAACTGCGTTACTGCTCACCGTTTTGAGCCGTTTAATGAATTATTCATTTAAGGAATACAGGGTGATTCCTCGCTGTTCAATTAGCTGTATTGAAACCCTCGGTCCAGAAAGAGCTACATATGAACTTTATGGTACAAATGATTGGCAGATTGGACGATTGCTCCATTCACGGCGATTCGATCACGGTATGGTTGGGATTCTCGTTTGTGTCAAAGAACTAGCCGATTTTGCTAGCGCAGTCGACCCTTCTTTTCAACTCCCTTACTCGTATGTGGCTGGAGTCTGACAAACAGTATTTCAAAAGACAGAATTAATGACACAAGCATTCGTTTACAATTCAGCCAGCCTGGAAGCTGGACTCGCGCATCGAAATACCTGCTGTTCTCGTACGTAATGTCATGCTCACGCAAGTCTCCGGTCGTTACTGCAATGGGCCTTGGCACACCAGACAACTTTGCAGTCACGTGATACAACCCTTCCTTCGCGCTAGAGTTGTCGCCACGCAGATAGAACAGCGGCCATCGTTGCGGGCTGTAGGCATAGATCCCTTCTGAAGAGAAGCGAGCATGCCGATCACTCAAACAGGACATCCCGGGCAGGACCATTCGCGTGATCCTTGCCCATGGGTAATCCTCAATGACTTCGGTGGCGCCTTTGCTATGGGCTGTATTGGTGGATCTATCTGGCATGGTATCAAGGGTGCGCGTAACTCGCCGCGCGGTGAGCGTTTCCTCGGATCAGTATCTGCTATAAAAGCGCGCGCTCCAGTCCTGGGCGGTAACTTTGGTGTCTGGGGCGGTCTTTTTACGACCTTCGATTGCACAGTCAAGTCTGTTCGCCAAAAGGAAGACCCGTGGAATGCCATTATTGCTGGTTTCTTTACTGGTTCTAGTTTGGCAATTCGCGGCGGTCCGAAAACTGCATTCGGTGCTGGTGTTATGTGTGGTATTCTTCTTGGTGTCTTTGAAGGTGTTGGTGTGCTGATGCAGCGCCTTCTTGCAGAGGGCAACAAGCCTGTTGCGCCCATTATTCCTGATACTCCGGGAGCGCCAGCTGGTGGCCCTGGTATCTCTAAATAAACATACTCGAACTTTTTCCGCTTTGATCATTGGCGTTACGAGTTCTTAGGCATACGTTAGCGCATAATATGACCATTGTGCTGCCGCAATTTGAAGTGCTGGCTTCGGCAGCGGAATTTGCCTGGCCTTCATAGTGCCTCTTTCACCCACAGTCCATACGGTTCCATCTTGGAGTAAAAACAAGGACGCCTCTGCGGCACAGGCTACTGCGGTGATATTTGGTAGCTCAGCATCTTCATTGCCGACATCTACGGGTGCTGGGCCAGAGAACGAATCATTTTCGTTCTGGACCCATCCCCAAATATATGCATCTCCGTCTTTGGTCAACGCGATGGAATGTCGGTAGCCGCAGGAAATAGACGCGATACTGCAAGGGAATCCTTTGTCCTTCGAGAAAAAGGATATTTCGTGCAAATGACCTTCTTTTGAGAAAACCTCTAGTTCACCGAACTGTCCAAAACGATTGTCTCCCGTTATATACAATGGCGATGGATTGTTCTGCGCAAGGAGGAGGAAATGAGCACCACCTGCTGCGACCTGGTCAAATTTGGGACAGTCATGAGGGTCTTCCAGGTATAAATGTTGAGCATTGTGCCCTAAAATAAAATTTTCGTGTGTTCGATACAGGTATGCTTCGCCCTTATCTTTGTCAGTTAATCGTACGAACTTGTAATGGCAACCACTCGTCCCGTGATATCTATAGCAACGTCGCGCCAAGGTGGGTTCATCCGACGAACGCCCTCTACCCCAGAATACAGATGTCCATTTTGATCCAGAGTTGATAGAAGCTCGTCAGCTCCTATAAGTGAGCGATGTGAGTTCCAGGGCAAAGAGTGTCGTTCCTGATCGGAGCTCCAATCTTGTTCGTCGGCTGTAAGACCGTAATAAAATGATTGTTGATCTAAAGACACAAAAATCTGGGAGCCTGTGGCACCGATGATACTATCGACTTTGTCGATATACATAGGTTCTTCACATTGAGTCATAGCTAAGGGTCGACGTAGTTGCCCATGAAGATTAGAACCCCATCCGTAGAGTGACTTGGACATATTGGTCTGAGCGAGCACTTCATCGGGTGACCCGATCTGCCTCTTTCCAACGATGCTACAAGTCCGTGCTGGACGTACATTCAAATGCTTATCAGCCCATCTGTGTAGAGCCCCTGCTACTCGAATCTATGCGAGAAGCTACTCTGTGCTTGATTTTTTGAACGAGCGAGGCCTTGTTCAAGATACGACATCTCGGGCTTTGAATGAGCATTTATCTACCAAAAATGATCAAGACAAATTGGTAGAACGCACCATATATTCTGGTGTGGACCCGAGTGCAGAGAGTCTTCATGTAGGAAATTTGCTCCCTCTAATTACTATGTTGCATCTCGTCACTCATGGCCATCATGGTTTGATTTTGGTACGTATAACGAAGCTCACACAGCTTGGTGGAGCTACGGGCGCTATTGGAGACCCCTCAGGCCGCTCTACGGAACGATCAGCCCTGGATATTCAGCAACTGGAGAAAAATGTTGCATCTATACGTTCTCAAATCTATCAGTTTTTTCACAACGCTGTTGCCTACCTGCAGCGTCGTGGAAGAATTCGTGCAACGCCAGCTCCCTTCATTGCGAGTCGAATCAAAAATGAACCTGAGCCACTCTTTTTGGATTCCATTGATTTAAAACTGATTAACAACCTCGACTGGTTTCGTAATGTTTCTGCGCTCCAGTTTTTCGCGGAGGTGGGTCGCTTCGCTAGGGTAAACGACATGATGGCTCGCGAGAGGTGAGTACATCCTACTTATTCCAGTGTGAAAACGCGTCTATTCCCTACTGACGGACATGTATCAGGCATGTCATTCACTGAGTTTTCCTACCAGCTAATGCAGGCACATGACTTTAGTGTCTTGCACAAAGAGAAAGGTTGTTCGGTGCAAGTGGGTGGCTCTGACCAGATGGGTAATATCATGGCTGGAATTGACCTGATCCGACGACAAAAGGCAGCGCAGCTTTCCAACAGAGCTGAAGTGTGTATGCGAGAAGACCCTGCCTACGGCTTGACACTTCCACTACTTACCACCTCAACGGGTGCCAAGTTTGGCAAATCTGCTGGAAATGCAGTTTGGATATCTTCAACTATGCTATCAGATTTTGATTTTTATCAATACTTTTTGCGCAGCACAGACGAGGATGTGGAACGATATCTTCTGGCCCTTACACTCCTCCCTAAAGAAGAAGTTCAGCAGATTCTTTCAACGCATGCTGAAAACAAAGCCAAGCGAATTGCACAAATCCGCTTAGCCGAAGAGATGACGGAGCTAGTACGAGGAGAAGATGCCCTTCAACGTGCACGACTGGCTACACAGACATTGTTCGAGAGTGATGTACATTCACTTACGCTGAAACAAGTGGAATTTGCATTCATGAACGATCCAAGACTAGTGCATGTACCTCGGGGAAATACCGATATTTTGCGCTTGGCTGCAGATACCAAGCTTGTTGCATCACGAAGTACGTATGCTTGTCTAACATTAGGCGAAGCGCGACGCTTGGTTCAACAGGGTGGGGGGCTCTATCTTAACAATACCCCTGTGAAAGAAGTAAACGCGCAGCTGCATGATTCTCAATTGCTTGACGGCAGATTTATCGTCATGCGAGCTGGTCGGACAAATCACAAAATTGTTGTATTTACGTAGTCACTCCACGCAAGTAATGCTCTCGAAAACTTCATAGCGGAATGAGAATACGAAGTGAGATCTAGGATCAGTTCATGGACTTCATGGCGAACCATTCCATGTTACCGAACGATTTCGGCGGCAATCGTCTAGTGGTTTAGGATCTCACCTTCCCATGGCCTTGGCGCTCGGTTCGAGTGGAAGTAGGTGAGGACGGGAGTTCGAACCTCCCTTGTCGCAACTTTTTGTCGCCCCTATAGCTTCGCATTAGGAAGGTATTTACGCATTATCGAAGATAACTGTTCCCCTTCGTCATCACAGAGCTCATCGCGACGGCCCAGGAGGCTTAGCTGTGACGATGATGCCCACTTGGACAAAACAGAGGGTTCAGACTTGTCAAGCGGAGCAGGTACAATGTGGAAATGAACCTGGATATCAGCAAAAAGCAACATACATGGTCCACAGTTTGTGCATAGACTTGATTCGAGGCCACTTGAAGTCCTGTGATTTGGAAAGCTTAGATTAGTAGGAGGAAATACCGTACCTTTCTCCATAGCACGGGCCACATCTGTGAGTCCTTTTGCCAGGGCAGCCCCCTGGGTAGGGCTCAGGTCAGATAGGCGCGCGACATGGGATTTGGGTATGACCAGAGTATGTCCTGCGTCATGTAACCACATGAAACATACCTGTTCGGATAGGTAGAGTATCGAGAAATGCCATGTACTCGTTAGTCTCTGCCACAATAAATGCGGACTGTTTTCGAGCCACTATTAGACAGAATAGACAGTCGTTTTCCTGATGCTGATTTTGGCGGTTTTGGTCATGCATTCGTATGCGATCTAGAAAATGGGATGTCATGGCAGGTGTCACACAACTCTCGATCCTCCTGCCGCCAGGGGACCTCCGCACCTTACCTCCACTTCCATGACCTTATGAGCGCCAGTGCCGCCTCGCCTCCTCTCTATCGACATAGTAATCCCATTACTGAGGCCTATGGGTTTTCCTTGGCGACATTTGCCTTGGTTCTATGGGTGATTTGGTCTGCTTGGGCATTAAGTCCTGAATGGCTCCTATGGGCTGCAGGCATTGAGTGGTTTCCTAATCGGTAAGCACAAGCCATAAGCTGACCGAAGGGACTGGGCCTACTTACTACCTGCTTGGAGCATCATGCTTTGCTTTTTCATTTACGTGGGTTTTTTCTCGCTTAACTTGTTTCGGACTCCTTCTCTCGACTCGGTCGAGCTTGTCACAGGTCCGTGTCCACTGCCTAACCACAGACAGCCGCGCCGTGCTTTATACCCAGCCCTTGAACGAACCCGGTCCCCATCCACTAGAACATCTCTCCATCGCAGAGATGAGTGACGTTTGTGGACCACTCAGCAATGACGTGTATGATATATCACCGGGCCTAGTATCACGCTTAAGGTACTTATATAGCTAGCTAGGCGATTTACTGTGTGCGTAGGTGGCCCGCTTGGCACGAACAAAAGCCGTATCAGACACGCGCCTACGTGGCTCTTGCGCAGTTTCACTTTGCTTGGTAATAAACTCGCCCAATTTTTGAGCATGCCATGCCAAGGCGTTGCGGCGTTGCTGCAAATCGCGTTCTTCCTTGTACAAAAGTTCAAGGCGCGTGCTTAGACCTTCTAATTCGCTCTCCTTTTCTTCATGTGCATGCAGTGTCTGAAGACCCTTCATTTGCTCTTCATGCTCTTCATTCACTTTGGCCAGTTCTTTTAGCAAATTAGCTTGCTGCGTCCGTGCTTGGTAGGCGTCCTCATACCAAGCAATGCGATCCAGCTCGTCGGAAAGCTCTGCATTCACTTGTAGTAGCGTGGAAATCCGTTCTTGGGCCGAAGCAAGCTCTTTTCCAGCTTCCAAGTCTTCTGCATGTTTGACACGCTCGCTCTTAAGTACTTGAAGCATATGGTGATGCACAGCTTCTGTCTCATGTAAAAGTGATGTGAGCCACTCGGAGCGCTCTTGCTCAGATTCCCACAGGCTCCGAGAGCATACCGCGTCAATGCTAGAGATCATGGCATCCACAGATAATAAGTCACACTGTTCCTGCAGTTCAGTACGAATATATGCGTCGTGCTCGGCACCGTCGTCCGTATCGGCAGTTGATTGCACAAGGGTATGATGCTCGGCCTGCTGCAATGCCTGGTCAAGCTGGGACCGCTCCAGCATGAGCGTAGATATGTGCGTGCGCTGTTGTTCCACGAGATCCGATGTGTTACATGCGTCAGCCTCCAGCACCATAATATGTTGCTGCAATTGTGCAACTTGCTGCTGCAATGCCTGTTGGGTCTGACGCATGGCTGCTTTATCCTCTGTATGTTTCGCATGCATATATGTCAGGTATTGCCACATATGGTCTGCATGAGCGCTAGCAGCATTAGATGCGGACACATAGTATTCATGCAAGTCGTCCAGCGCGGACTCTAGTTGTGTACATTTGGCTGCGTCGAGGGCCGCCTGCTCGCGCGCAATATGCAGCTCCTCTTCCATGGTATCCTTGTCACGCTGGAGAATGGCATGCTCCTCGTCAAAGTGCTGGTGCTGCGAGGCTCGCTCCTTGTAGCGAGCAATCATACTCTCAAGCTTATCGACCTCTTGTTAGTGCGTTTGGCATACCTGAGACTTGAGTTTACGTTCTCGCTGGCGTCCCAATTCTGTTTTAGTTGTTCATACGTACGGATCTCCGTTTTGAGGTCTTCTCGCTCATTGAGTAGCATGTATTTGTCCTGGAGGAGGTCTTTGAGACGCGCCTCTGCTACCTTGGCGACCTCGTCAACCGTTTTGTGGCGTGGCAGCACGCCAGTCTCATTCTTCTGCGTCGAAGGTGCAACATTCTCCAAATTCGTCTCGCACAGAACTCGTGACGTGCTAGGACGGCTGCTGCGCGCTGCGATTGATGAGTGAGAGGACACGTACCACTGGCAGGCGTCTTGAGAACAGGCAATCGAGACCCTGGTGTTTCACATTTGCGGTTCAAAACACGGGCGGGTGTGTAGGACAAACCGGCGGCAGGCCGCACAGGCGTTTGGGGCGGCTGCATCCCACCGCGGACGTCCATGCCGGGTGGGCAATAGCAACACGCCGCACACCAACACTCCACACGGCACGCGTAGTTGCATCACGTGATGGGTATTCGAGCGTCTATGGGAAGTGCGCCTCGCGTCGCAGCACATGCGGCACGAGGACGGACGGCGCCGAGGTCACTGGCTCGAGCACGCGAGGTGTGGGTGCTGAGGTGGAGCGCTTGCTGGGTCCGCTGCGCCGACGATCGATTCCGCTGCGGCCGCCGCGCCCCTGCTGCCAGGTGGGTTCGTGACTGTATTCGTCCAAGAGGCGCGCGCGCTTTTCTTGGACATCGCGCGGCAGTTGTGCCACGTCTACCTTGCCCGACTGGAAAAGGACACGAGAGTACTGCCAGGTGAGTATGTAGCATACATACATGTGATGTCTCGTCGTCTGAATTCTGCGCGGCGCGCTTGGGCGGCACCGACGGACGACGCGCCCTCAATTTAATGTGACCAGTGTCATCGTCGTCGTCCAGCGACGGTTCGGACGCTGCTGGCGAGAGTGCACGTTCACTCTGTCGGCGCAGAATCTCTGCGCGCACAGTATGTGCAGATACGCGCTCGTCCTCGGAGCTTTCATCGCCCACGTCCAAAAAGTCGTATTTGGCATGCTCATCCGTAGCGTCGTGCGTCTCTGAGTACATGCGCACAAAGGCCTGCGCATCGTCGCGCGCAGCCAGAGCATCGAGGCCGTCGCCCTCGACTTGGCGTCGTTGGCTCTTTCGGAACTGCGGCGCTTGCAGCCGGCGGCGGAGTTCATCTTCATCAGCATCTTCGTCGAGTAGCTCTGCCAGTAAATCGTTTTTGCCACGCCGGCGGTGTCGCAAGAGACCCTTGGTCGCGCGTTCATGGAGGGCTTGCATTGCAGCATCGTCCTCATCGCGATGCTGCAGGTACCGCTGACGCGCCGCCTCGTCCTTCACATCGGCGTCCTCATCACTCTCGTCGTCGAGGAGACTCGACAAGTCGCCATCCGCGTCCGAGTCCTGATCGCCCTCATCGTCGCTGTCCGATCCCTGATCGCTAAAGACACCCGCAAGACCACCATGTCCGCCGTCCCGTGCCTCCTCATCGGACTCTTCCGCCTCACCATACACAAACGCCGAGGTCGGTCGGTGGCGAGAGCGGACTCGTTCCGTTGCCACGACATGAGGCTCGTCGGCCTCCGACGCCGAGTCGTTGCTGGGCGCCGAAGCTGGCCAAGCAGGTTCGGCCGGCTTGGTCTGCGTAAAAAAGCCATCTTCGTTCAAGTACACCATGCCGTCTGTTCCATGCGCCTCGCGCGACGGCTCTTCGAAAGATCCGACCATGGAGGGATGCAGCGAGGGCAGCACATCGGGTGACGGTGGAGCCTGGGCATCCGCCTGCTCGGCACGCCGCAGAGCCGCAAAGGCATCACCACTCGGCGCACGTGTCGGGGGTGGCATCGCTTCCTGACTGTGTGACGCGGCACCGACTGGCGTCGCGTCAAAGAATTGAGTCATGCCGCCAACTGGCCCAGAGCGCCGATTATTCGCGAAAATGTCCAGGGACCCACTTCGCACGGGCTCCTGCGTTCCATCCTCGAAGAATTGTGCTAGTACAGAGTGGTTCGACTGGGTGCGCGAGAGAGGACTGCCGGATGTCAGCGCAGGGCCCGGGCCTGCATCAACAGCAGGTGTCGGTGCAAAAAAGGCACCGAGGTCAGGTGCCGGCAGTTCCGTCAGCGGCGCATGTAAAGACCCGGAGAGGCTTGGCGTCGATGCATGGCTCAGCTGCGGTGCTGCAGGTGATGCATCGCGCGAAGGCGGGATGTTTTCCTTCTCGGAGCTGTGCGTACTGTGTGGGCTGCTCGCGTCACTTGGCACAGGACTGGGCGTTGGCGCGCGCGCAGGCAGCGCAGCTGGATCAGGGGAGGGAGGTCGAGGCTCGGGAGCAGGCGTGGGGGCGAGGGTATGATGGTGCTTCTGGGCATGCAGCTGGGCATTTTGTGCGTGCACCTTTTCGAGTAGGGTAGCATTAAGTGCGTCCAGGCCCAAGACCGGCGGCGCGTGTGTCCGGCGCGGGGGGCTCGTGGGGTCGACCCGCGCGGGCGATGTGGGTGGCAATGTGCCAGCGATCTTGTGAGCGGCAAGGGCAAATGCGTGCCCGGCGGCGTTCATCTGCTCGTCCGAGACGGGCGGCATGGACGGCGCTTGCGCGTGAGGGGAGCGGTACTCGTTCGTCGAGATGCGCTGACGCCGGGGCGTACGTGGATGCACGGCTAGCTGGGCCATGGCCGCATCAGCCGCGGCACGGCTTGTGTCAGGCGGCGGGGAGGAACGGAATCGCACACGTGGTGATCTGGCGGGACCCAGAGCCACGACCTCAAGGTCATCATCACTCGCACTGTCATGCTCGTCGCGGTGGGGCGCCGACCGTTTCTGCTGCTCGACCCAGGCCCACTTGGCGCGTGTGTGTGCATCCTTCGCTGGCGGCGACCGCAGTGGCAGCTGGGCGGGCGGAGCGGGCTTGGCATCGGGCGTGGATGACATCTCGACAGGATCGCTCGAGTGCATCGCATGGTGGGCCGGCGAGGCGGCTGCAGCGTGCTGGATCGTACTGAGCAGCTCCGAAAGCTGGTACCGCTTCGGTTCGACCGCCGGGAGGCTCGTACGGTTTTCGCGGCGTAGACGCGCCGTCATACTGTGCATTTCACGCTCCTCTTTCTTCGAAAGACCGCGCGATCGTGAACCAGGCGCAGGGGGTAGGGCCTCTAGACCCTCCGACACGTCGCTTTCCACGTCTTCCAGGGGCGCAGGCGGCGCGGGAGGTTCGGGAGCGGGCCCTAGCCCGGCGGAAGAGGCACGCAGAGCATCTGGTCCAGGTTCCTCGTCGTCGGAGCTGGCAGCCGTAGCACGATGCTGTGCCAACTCGCGCAGACGTGCCATGCGTGCCTGACGCGCATCCTTGGGCGGCGATGCGGTCGTGGTAGGCTCGTCGTCGTCCGAAAACAGAAAAAGGGGCGTGGCGCGAGGCGCCTTGGACTTTTTCTGCATTCGCGCAGCCAGCGTCAGCGACGCAGCAGGCGCCTCTGTATCCGATTCGGACTCAACATCCGTCTCGAGAGTGTGTGTCTTGGGCATAGGGGGCATGGAGGCCACGCTCGTTTCGTAGCTCGTGTCGTCCGTGGCTGTAGCGCCGTGGGCGACGGATTTGCCCTGTGCGTACATAGAAGGTGACACGAGCTGGAACGATGGTGAGCTACTCTCAAGCGATGTCTCGTCGTGCCCAGCCGGGTGGGGATCGATGGGATCCCGCGGCCGTCCGTACACGACCGGCGGCATGGACCTGGACGCGAGCGGCAGGACTGGGCGTCCACGCGCCGCGCGACGCGTGCCTCGCGCGTGGAAATTTAGTCAGCCCCCTGCAGGGGGTGGCCAGCCGGCCGTTCACTACCAGGACGAGAGGCTATCTCCTTCGCGTGTGCCGTCCGCGGCGCGGTACGACTGCGCAAAGCCTTCGAGGCCCTGCTCGAGGGTGGCAGCATGTGCCTGTCCTTCGTTGGGATCGAGACCGTGCCACGTGCGCTCCCCGCGGCGTGCGAGGGCGGCGCTATCGAGCACCTTCGTGAGCTGACCGGACGTGGGATCACGGACTGCCAGCTCATGGGGCTGGATCGAGAGCTTTTCTAGTGCT
Source organism: Malassezia sympodialis ATCC 42132 (assembly GCF_000349305.1). NCBI lineage: Eukaryota > Fungi > Basidiomycota > Malasseziomycetes > Malasseziales > Malasseziaceae > Malassezia > Malassezia sympodialis. Next base: position 439,857 of record NW_017387809.1, on the reverse strand, counting down.
CGGCTCGTGCTTCCTTGGGTGTCTTGCGCCTCGGGATCCTCGCCGTAGCGCGTGCGTGATACGTAGGTGCCGGTAGCGAACGAGTAGTGTGGCTGGTCGTCGTCGTCGGTGGGTGCATTTATGTTCATGGACTTGGTATCTCGAAGAACCTTGGCGAAATCGAGCTCGTACGCGCCGGTCCATGTGACTTCGTTGCCGCCGCGGGCCTGCACAGCGAGGATCATTTCCCATGGCGTGACGACGGGCCGCATAAACTCGCGCGTATCCAGCAGTGAGTTTTCTGCGCATGCCAGAAGCACGAACGCATCAATTTCCTGAAAATTTGCGAGTTTGGCGGGGTTCAGCTTGCCGACGCTGATGGTGTACACTTTGCGCCGGGACACGGGAGAGGTAAGCATGTGCCGTAGCTGCTGTAGCAGAGGCAGGTACGAGTGAATGCCCAGTGTGCCAATCACGAGGCCAACGACCGACGCATCGCGCGCCTTTTGGATCGTGGCGTAGCGCCGCATAAGAAGGCGGTTCGTCTGTCCCGTTTCCAAGCGCGCTCGTTGCCGCACGGGATCGTACGATGACGCAGGATGTGCGGGGCCGAGCATTAGGAGCAGGTGCGTGAGGGCGCGCGACTCGCCGCCCAGGTACAGAACGGCTGACGACGCGAGGTCCGTGCCGGGGGGCCATGGGACATGTCGGGCTCCGAGAAGCGACGACGATGACGCATCCAGGGGTATGTCCCGGACAGATGGCCGCGGATGCGATGCACAGTCGCATGACGCACACGTTCCGCAGGGCTTGTCGCTCGGGTGATGCGCAGCGACCCGTGTGTCGAAGTTGAGGCCGCATTCGATGCGCGAGAGCACCAGGGGAATCGTGTGCTCCCACTCGCTTTGCAGGCGCGTATAGACAGCCTCGATAGCGTGCGCATATGCAACGTCGTACGTGAGGACGACCACTCGGCGATCGCGCATATCCAGATGCCTCGCCGCGTCGCACAGACCGGCCACGGCGGCCTGGACATCGAGCGGACGCTTGGGAAATACGTAAAGAGCAGGAAGCCGTGCGGTTCTGGTGTTAGGGTCTCTTACGTACGGGCTCATACACGCATGGCCGTAGTGCACGATGGCATCGGCCTGCACATGCGCAGCTGCCACTTCATCCACACAGCAGCTGCCGTAGCTGGTGTCAGCGAGGATATAGAGCGAGGGAGGTGTCGACGTTAGGGCATGTAATGCCTCGCTCAGTGCATGAAACACGGGCACGGCGTCAATGAGGCCTTCATCGGGGAATTGGAGGGCTACGCGCTCGAACGGCCGCGCGAGTGGCGTGCGAGTGCCGGGCTGGAACACGAGGCGCTCCGCCGTAGCAGGGATGTCGTACAGCTCAGTTACCTGGCTCCCTGATGCGGCGGCCGTAGCTTCCACGGCCGCCGGGTCGAGCTCGACCCTGTGCTCGAGGATGGCCTCATCCGCCGTGCTGAACGCCGCTGTCGCCATGACAAAGCTACCCTCCACTCACCGTGGCTATATATTGGGCCAGTGCTAGGAAATACTGCTCCGCGACGCTGGAGAAGTAAAACTCGTGCTCGGCATTGTGCGCGGCGACGAGATTGTGGGCGAGTTCATGCGCCACGCTGAAATACACTGAGACGAGGGCCGGGGCGAGGCGCCCTGCCTGTACATCAGCGTCGTGCCAGGCCAGGTAGTAGCGCAAATTCAGGAAAATCGTGCCACCCCGGTTGAATGCGATTGAGGGGCCCTTCGTATCGCAAAATACATTGAGGCACCGCGGATCAATACCAAAGATGGCGCCAATAGGGCGGTACACATGGTGGATGAGGCGCTCCAGCGCACCGGCGTATTGCGTCAGCACGGACGCTGAAGTCAAGTCGCGGCTCACAAACACCTGCATCTCATGCACTTTTCCAGCCAGGCATAAGTCAAGGTCGAGTCCTGATACATCGCAGTATGACGTCGCGGCTTCATGCACCTGCTTCGAGGATTGCGACTGGATGACGGACGAGGAGTCCGGCCGTGACGCCTCGATCGCACGCTGCACATGCCGCTGGATATCGGCTGTGGGTGCCACGTACGCACCGTCCGATGCTGGGCGCACGGGCGGCGCAGCGGCCGGCCGGCCAGTGAAGCGGGCTTTCCACTGCTGCAAGAGTGAGCCGCCCAGCGGGCCAGGGTTGGGCGGCAGGGGCGGCGGTCCCGCAGGCGCGTCAGGCTTGGCAGGGGCGATGGCCTTGGGCGGCACATCTGGTACAGGCTTGCTTGGCGGGGGGGGAGCCACCTTCGGGTACCCCTGCGACAGCATGGCCTCACTGGCACGCTGCATATGAGCATCCTGGAACGAGCGAAGCAGCCGATCGACATACGCGGGCTGTGCGTCCGGGAACATCTGGAGCAGCTGCTTCTGCCAGCTGTCCCATGCAGGCTCACTGGCGACGAGGGGCGGCGGCGCAGTAGGAGTCTGCGAGGGGCGCTGCTGTGCGAGAATTTTGTCCACATGGAACCCTTTGCGCTTGAGACTCTTGAGGGGCGACGACAAGACGGTCATGAAGAGCAGGACTTCCTGCAGTGGCTGCTTAGCGAGCATAGCCTTGGACAGTGCGAGTGCGACCTCGAACCAGTCAATGTCCATGTCCTGTGCCACATGCAGTACCCACTGCGACCCCTGGGTCTGCGCCATGGCCGAGCACCGCTGGACATCCTTGAATGTCTGGCCCTGGTGCTGAAGCACGCGCGTCTGCTGAAGACCAGGCGGGCCGACCTCGACCACGACGAGTGCCCTGCGCAGCCAGTCGAGATCCCGCACGACTTCTTTTTGCTGGAATAGGAACAAAGGCGTGCGCTCTAGCAGCGTGTCGTGCACCATGCGGGTGCGCGGCGTATCAGATTGGAGGCGGCCGGCCACCGCAAATGACTCACGCACAAGCTGGCTCAGGTACGGCGCGCCAAGCTTGGCGTACAGTGGCTCGAGTGCCTCGTCGTGTGGTGCTGCAAAAATATGCTCTCCAAAGAGCATGTGCGCATGTGCATCGTCGACAATCACCAAGTCCCGCGCGCACCGAAGTGCATGCGTCTCGGTAGGGGCCTCGTCGCCGCGCGATGTTGACTGGAGGCCAAGTAGGAAGGGCGCCGACTTCATCGTCGATACCAGCGCAGAGGGAAGTTCATGCAGGTGTTGCGCAATGCGGCGCAGCATGTCCACATAGGTATCGGGGCGCCGGCACAGCTCGTAAAAGCGCCGAGGGTCCGCGAGGACCTTGTGAACGACGTCAGGCACACTCGGCTCGTCCCGGACACCGCACGCGCGCAAAAAGGCATTGGCCGTCGTCCCAAAGTCCACATACGCAAAGACAGCCTGGTACTCGGGCGGCGCATGCGACGTGCCGACGAAGTAGCATTCACACGGTGCCGCATGCCGCTTCTGCTGTGATACAGGCACAAACGGCGTGCGCGACAGCTGCTCGAGCTCACTGGCCGAAAGGGTCCGCACACCGCTCAGGAAACCGAAGATAGCGCGCGCATCGTCGGCAGACGGAGGCGCATTCGAGAGCCGCTGCACTAGCTCGGCCCCGCGGGGATGTGCTGGGAGCTGCAACTGGACAGCGTCCAGCGGCGCGACGTCGGCCACGGGAAAGTGCATCGACGCCGCAGCGGTATCAGTGTACACGTGGGTCGGCGCATACAGCGCGCCATCGCGCGCCGGAACAAATGCGTACGGCGCAGCGACGTCCAGCGAGTACACTGTGCGGTACACGGCAAAGTGCTGCAAGAGGTAGGTTAGCGCATAAGCGCGCACAGCGTGGGCATCCGCGTCGGACACGGGTGCTGGGAGCGGCTCGCCTGCCGCGCGCGCGAGCAGCAGCGACAGGGGTGGGTGGCGGCGCAATCCCAGGTCCCAGAGCAGCTTGGCCTCGTCAGACGATGCACGCCAAGTGCGACCGGGCCACGCCAGAATGGGGACGTGGAGCTGTCGCAGTGCGTCGCTTGGCTCGTATAGCTGCGACGCCTTATGGCGCGCGCTGTCGCTCTCGGTAGGAAAGATGGGCGTCTCTGTGAGGCGCTCCATCTCACGCGCGGTGAGGTGCGAGCGCTGCTTGGCGAGGTACGCAACGAGGTCCATGTGCGACCAGTCGCCTGCGGCCAAGAGGCGATCGAAGATGAGCTGGATCTCAACATGGCGGCGCACACCTAGGGCCTCGAGCACCTTTTCGAGGGGGCCTCGAACGGTGAGTGTGGGGAACGCCACCACAGGAAGGTCCTGGAACAGGGAGACTGACGCAAAGTACGCCTCTGTGGGGCATTTCATGCCTGCGCGCGTCGGTATGCAGGCGAGAGGGCGCAGCAGCTGCACAATCTCGGTTGCCTGTGGCTTGGGGAGGTGGCCCCAAGCCCAGGCGAGCGTGCTGAACACCGTCTCGGCCTGGGCAGCGCTCTGTGTGAGTCCATGTGAGGCGCGCACATCAGCAGCGGACGAGCGATCGAGCTCGACAATATAGTGCACCCAGGCAGCGACGGACAACTCGCGCCAGCCAAACACGCGGCACAAGTCGGCGGGTGAAAATGGCCGCGATACGGTATAAACGAGACACGTAGGGGGCAGTGGTACAGTGGGCGGTAGTTTGCCGGTATGCAGCACAGTTTCCACATCGCTCAGGGCTTGGACGCCGTCGTCGGTGGTGACGACGGCGGCACGTACGAGCTGGCGCAGTAGTGATGGCTCGTACGAAGGGTGCTCCGCCACGCGACACCACCACTGGAGACACGCGATCATCTCATCGGCCGCAAGTGGACGGCGCGCGAGCTCGGCAAACACGTCGTCCATCGTAATATCCAGCACGAGTGAGCGCCGGCGGAGCTGCAAGACAAAGACGTCAGCCCCTTCAACGTGGGCAGGAGGTATGACAGGGATCTCGCGGCAAAAGTCGGCGAGCATGGCGCTGGGAAAGCGCACCGCCTCGGAGGAGCGCAGGCCCTCGGTCGACAGGAGCGAGATGCATGGGCGCTGGCAGCACGCGAAGAAGGCCTGCTCGAGTGCGCTTGATACACGCGCTGAGGGTGACGAGCGGTGGAACGAGAAGAAGCGCATCGTGTGCAGAGCACCGGCGTGCAGGGCCGCCTGGACGTCCTGGTTGTCGGACCACTGGGCACCGAGACGCTGCATCTCATGCTCATAGACAGCGCGCGCGACATAGCCACCCATAGCGAGCAGCTCCATGTTCCACGCGGCGCAGTACCGATCGACAAAGTCCATTGACTCGCGCTCGACGGTTGGAATAAAGCGCGCGGCCATATGACCCGCAAAGGCCGTCGTCTGGTGCGTGCGGAAACCGATAAAGATGCGGCCTTGCGAGTCGAGCTTGGGCATGACACCATCAAAGATGGCGCGGATGTGAGCATCGATGGTCGCCGAGTCGGTAGGCACATCCAGGGCATCCAGCTCGTCCTTACCCATGTAGACCATGTGCAGGGGCGTGGCGCGGGGCAGGGACTTTTTCGTGCTCCGCTCAATCTCACGCGCAAAGGCGCCGGCGACGTGCACCTGCAGCTGGGCTGACATGAGGCGGAGCAGTAATGTCGCGGGAACTGTTTCAACCTCTGCAGCATCGTCCACAGCAGGTTCGGTGGGGACGCCAGGGCTCGGCCGCGAGCTCGACCGGCCAAACGCCCCAGCGAGCATGCCAGCAATGCTCGCGCCTGCGCCGGCCGTCTTGGAGAAGGCGGACGCGATGGTCTGGCGCAAGGATGACGACTCCTGCGCAGCGGCGGCTGCCGCCTCTCGCAGCACGAGGCGCGCAACACGCGCGTGCAGGCGCAAAGGACTCGTATGCAGGGTGAGCGCACGTAGCATGCCCTCGGGGCTCGTGCTCTTCAGATGGCGCGACGGCGCAAGTGCCATGGTGGATCCCGTGCTCTTTTCTAAGGAGCATAGCAGCACATCGTCAAGGTACAGGGCCACGCTGCATACGTGGTGCGTGAATGTAAGAGATGTCATAAGGAACTGGGTGAGCGCCAGGGGCGATTCGGGGAACGGCGTCGGCTCGCGCAGTGCCATAAGAAAGGTGGTCCATGGCGCGCCGGACGCAGACGGCGGCGTAGGTGGTGCCGGCGCACGGCGCGTAAAGAGCGCGTCGCCCTTCCAGAAAAAGCCCATCAGCTCGTCGCCACTGAGTACGATGGGCTCCTCACACACGCTGAAGAGCGAGTAGAAGCCCACGCCAAATGCGCCGATGCGGTCGGGATCAGGATTGCCTTCAGCGATGCGCTATCGTTAGTAGCTGATACGTACGCGTAAGCGGTGCCAATCGTCGCCACTAAAGGGCTTGCCATTGTTGCGAAAGGTCCACTGCGTCAGCGGGGCCTTGGTATCAGGCACCGTCGTGCGTGGCCGAGGCGGCTCCTGTGCATGGGCGACAGTCGCACTCGTCGCGAAGCGGAGCTCGCATTCGGTGGCGCCGGCGTCGTCGGCGTTCTGGAGCAGCTCGCGGAATACGGTAAACTCTGCCGAGTAGCGCGCAAGGATCTACATGAGTACGGTACACATACCTTGTCAATCAGTGCACGCTGATTGACGGTGATCGCCTCCTCGGGGCGACCCGACTCGCTGAGGGCCTGCCGCGCGAGCGACGACACGTCCATGAGGCGTGTCGAGCGATCGTGAGCGCTTAGGCCACATACATTGATCACGTGCATCCTACGAGCCTACGATGTCCTCGAGCCGGATGGCATTCACGTCGCGCGTCGCACAGAGGCTCGCGAGATCAGGGCGGCGCATGCTGCGGTAAGTGGTGCATACGTACAGCTCGAGTGATACGCGCAGAATCTCCCACACGCTAGAGCTCTGTGTATCCGAAGGGTCGCTGTCTTGCGACGCGTGCTGCAAGTGCAAAGCGGTAAAGGCGTGCTCGGCGGCCTCCTGGTATTGCTGCGGTCAGTCTGTATCACGCACCTTGAGATTCAGGCACGAAATGCTCGTGTTAAAGTGGCAGCGCGCAAAGTCGGGGCGCAGCGACAGGGCCTGGTGGTAGTACTGCAAACTTTCTTCGGAGCGTCCCGAGTTGCTCAGCGTCGCGCCAATGCGGTTGTACAAAATCCAGTCATCGGGACGCACGCTCAGCGCGGCCGAGAAGCAGTCGACAGCCTTTTCGTACTCGCCCGATGCGTTGAAGAGCACACCCAGCGCTACCTGGATGTCCGCGTCGATCGGTGCGGTGCCGTCCGAGACGCCCGCACGGGCCATGGCCATGAGCATCTGCGTCAGCTGGGTGTGCCGGCTCTTGGTCTGCTGGTCGTGAGAGCGCCCGAACTTATGCACGATGCCGCGATAGGTATCATTGACGTCGATCCAGCACTCGAGCGCCTCGAGCGCCTCGTCGCGCTCGTTTTCGTTGGTATAGCTGACCGCCAGGGCAAGCCATGCGTCTTTCAGTTTCGGATCGATCTTGAGGGCCATATGCAGCGCTGATATGGCCTGCTTTTCACGCTCATTTTCCTGCTGCCGCAGGCCGAGCGAGTACCACTTGGCGGCGTCGCGCGGATCCGCTTGCACGGCCGCCTCGTGCTCCAGCACCGAGTCAAACACGGTCGGTGCCCGCGCAGAGCGGTGCAGCGCGTCCGCATACGGGTTCGCGTCGTGGAAGCGGTACTCCGGCGCCTGGTACGGGAATGGTACCTGCACGCGTTGCGCGACGGTGGGGTGCATCCCGTCTTCCAGCGACTCGAATTCGTCCCAGTCGTTCTGTAGTTTCTCCCATTCGCCATTTTGCGCACTGAGTCGACCACGGCCCTGTGTGCCGTCCCACGCGCGACCGACAAAGTCCTTGGCATTCATCTCCTCTTCCCAGCCTGCTTGCGCGCCGCCCACGTTCGCGCCCATCGACGTCCATTTGTTGTACTCACGTGCAATCAGATCGTCACTGTCCTGCGCGCGCAGTTCCTGCGCCATAAGCGCATCATCCTCACGCATGCGCGCGGCAACATCGCCGCCATCGCCCACGAACGTGCGTGTGTGCAGGGGCTTTTCGCGCGCTGCATCCTCCTCGATCCAGAATTCCTGCAGCTGCGTTTGGGCTTGCGGATGCGCCACCTGAGGCTGGCCCGTACGCGACAGCATTGGCGAAGCCTGGCGCAGCATAGTATCGAGGTCCGCCTGCGACGGTGGGCCTTCCGCGGCCTTGCTTTTGCCTTTATCGACAATGTCCGAGCCACGCACCTCCGCCTGGCGGTCACGCAGCTTTTCCATGAGCCGAAGAAACTCGCTCTGCTTGAATTTGTCGCTCTGGTCATGCTGCACAGATTCCAGCAGACGCCCAGCAGCCTCGGCTAGGTCGTCCGCGCTCATGTGGTCGAGCTCCGACGTGCGCTCGGCCTGCGTCACAGCAGGTTCCTGCGTGTCCACTGCCGTGAACGCCGAGTCCCACACGGACTGGCTCATATGCTCGAGCGCATCACTCGGCGCTGTCGCCTGCATCCGAGGACGCGCATGCGCCACCATGGGCGGCGGCATCGCCGGGAAGGGGCGCCGGAACTGCGTGAGAGGCGCGGCAGGCACAGTCTTGGCCGATCCTACAGGCGCACTCAGCGGCGCATTCATTGTTCTGGGACTTGCCTTGGCACTCTGCGCAGGCATCGCACCCGCCTGCATAAAGTCTTGCGCCCACGCCGGCGCCGCACTCGAGGCCCGACTGTGCTCAAACGATGGCTCCCATGTCTGCGGCGCCTGCCACGCGGGCTGTGCGACAAGAGGTGGGAGCGCCTGACGCAGTTCCTGCACCTGGAATGGCGCAGGCGCCGTATCGCGCGAAAAGAACGCGGGATCGTCCGGCGCCCCACGACGCGTACGGAAGCCGCTGGGCCGCGTTCCGCTCATATCGCCAGCTGAACGCAGCTGATCGAACTGAGCCCCACGGTCCTGGCCAAATCGTTTTCCCAGCTGCTGCATGGGGTTCACAGGGCCACACTCGGACGCGCCGCCCAGCATATCCGGCAGCGACATCTCTAAGGAGGAGGCGTGAGTGGGGTACGGCTCAGCGAGATCCGTCGTGTCTCGGCCGAGAGTGAGCCTCCACGGCTACTTAGGGAGCTACGGCAGGGCCGGCGCCCACGTGAACTGCGTAAGTACGGAGCACGCACCTGTCGCACGGCGCCGTCGGCGCCGCCGCTAGCGATTGTGCGCTCGTCGAGCCACACAGCACCATATGCGCCATTTGCGTGCGCGTTCTTGTATGCTGTGTGCTTCATGGGCCGCTCGACCGACCACACATAGACATGGGTATCGCTATTGTTAGTGCAGCGAGGATACGAACAGAGAGGCGCTCACAGCGTACTTGCTGTCCGCGGACCACGCAATGGAATGAACGCGCGCGGTGTGGAAGACCCAATGAGAGAGATGAAGTGCCTGCGTAGACACATGGTACACGAGAATCTTGCCGTTGCCCTCGCCAACGGCAAGCAGAGCGCCATCCGGCGAAAACGCCAGTGCAGAAATGGCACTGCGGCCCCCGTTCAGTGTGCCCTGGTGCGTCCACGCACCCGAATCTGGCACAGCAAAGAGGTGTACGGGCCCCGTGTCTGTGCCGAGTGCCACGAGGCGCCCATCGCCCGTGGCAGCAATGGCCGTGGCGCCAGTGATACCCAGGGACGCCAGTGTATGGTGCGCGGCGCCTGGCCGGACAACGTCTACGCCCTGCTCCGTTAAGACGTATGTGTGCATCGGGCCCACATGCATGCCGCGCGGCTGTCCCGTTGTAGGAGTCGGCTCGCTTATCTTGGCGCCCTGTACGGTGCGCACCGCATCCTCCAGCGAGGCCACGACCAGACTGGCATCGGGGCCAGCGCTTATGGCGAGTAGACCGGGTAGGCGGTCTTCCCGCGGCACACGCTCTACTCCACTGGTGCCGTACAAGTACACATGGCCATCGTGAGAGGCCGTGGCGAGTGTCGCCGCACTGCCGGGCAACGCGGCGAGGCTTGTCAGGCCCAGGCAGGGACCCACCAGCGTGCTGACCACTTGGATCGTCTCAGCAGGACTCAGTACGGTTAGCACGCCGCTAAAGCTAAGCGAAAGAAGGTTCTCGCGTGTCCACACCAAGCCCACCTGCTGCGCATCCACCTTGTCCGATTCGTCAGAGCGCCACTCGCTCAGGAGCGTGCGGCGTGCCACGTCCCATACACGCACAGTGCCATCGGCACTCGCGGACGCGATGCACGCAGAGTCCGGAGAGTAGGCCAGTGCAAAGATTGTGCCCTGGTGCGCGGGGCCTGTGTGGAACTCGCCCTGGACGTCGCCGCTCGTCCCATCGTACAGGAACAGGCGGCCATCCGCGCCAGCCGAAGCAAATGTCGCGCCGTTAGGCGCATACGCCACGTCCTGCACAAAGCGCGAGTGCGTAGACAGTGTGCGCGCATACTTGAAGGGCACGCCTGTGTAGAAGAGGACCGTGCCGTCGTCGGAGCCCGTCACGGCCTTGAACGGGCGCTGTGCTCGCACTGCCACCGCATTGACTGGCTTGCTGTGACCGTGGAGCTCGCCCACACTGGATCCTGTGTCGACATGAAAGGCGTGGGCGTATTTCTCGCGGCCCTCGCCCACCACCAGCACACGCTTGCTCTCGCCGTCCCACACAAGGTCGTGGATGCGCCCACCGAGCGCAGCAACTTCGAGCTTGAGGAACTGCTCCGTGCCAGCTATGTCCCAAATGCGTACCTTACCGGAGGCGTCCCCACTCGCGACATAGAAGCCGCTCGGACTCATACGAGCCACTGTGACTGGGTGTGTGTGCTGCGCGTACAGCACAGAGCGGGTAACATTGTGCAAGTCGCGCAGCACGACCGTGCGTCCCTGTGTATAGAGGACCCGATCGCCCTGAGGACTCGCTCCGAGCTTTGTGCTCTGAGCGCGAACATTCGTGGGGTTGGGGGGGTACGTAGAAGCCAGCGTCAACGACATCGTGGCACGGTGGACAGTGCGCTGGGCACGTGAGACGCTGCGCCGCACCATCAACGGCCGACGCGACACTACCTCCACTCATATGCCGCGACACAGGTGCCTGCTGGAGGTCGCACATACGTGCCAGAACGACGATCCATGGGCGGACGCGAGCTTGTATGCCTTTCTGTGTGATGGTGTGCAGATTGGCTTTATTCCCGCCCCAGTATGGGAGGTGCTGCGTGAGCATGGCGCTGCTCAAGATTGGCCCTTGGTCCTTCTTCCGGCGCAGCGCGCAGTGACGTTTGCGGACGCATGCAGTTCGGTAGAGCAGCGTACGCGCGCGATGAATGAGGTGGCGACGTGGATGCGCGACCACCGTCTGTTCCCAGACCCACTCGACGGTACGTAACGGCCACTGAAACCAGGCTGGCGGAACGAGCAGTATGCGATCTATGGACCGGGTGAGCGCCGCAATCGCATAGCCTTTACTCTTGAGCGCTCCGCGTGTGCACTCTTTGGCCTGGCCACATTTGGTGTGCACCTCACGGTACGTATACCGTCACTGACGACACAGGCCTACACGCCTGACGGCCGGATCTGGGTGCCCAAACGGTCAAGCACCAAGCCGACGTACGTGGCACATGCTGACCATGCAGATGGCCCGGTTATTACGACAACTCGGTGGCCGGCGGTATTACCGCAGGCGATGGCCCTCTGGCCACGGTGGTGCGCGAGTGCGAGGAGGAGGCCGGCCTCCCGCCGCCCCTGGTACGCGAGCACGTTCAGGCGGCAGGCGTGCTGACCTACTTCTACAAGACGAGCCATGGCTGGCGGCAGCCCGAAATGCAGTACGTGTACGACCTGCTCCTACCGCCGGATGTAACGCTAGCGCCGTCCGACGGGGAGGCAGAGTCGTTCGAGCTGCTGGACCGCGCGACCGTCCTCGACCGAATGCTCGAAGGCACATTCAAGCCCAACTGCACGCTTGGTACGTGGCATGTCTGACACACACAGTCCTCATGGACTTTTTCATTCGGCATGGATGGCTCACGGCGGACAACGAAAGCGACTACACAACCTTAGTCTCGCTGCTGCACACGCCGCTGCGTATTCCTGTACCCAGCTGAAGAGCAATATTTTTTTGTATGTCAAGCAAGTATGCTAGAAACCATACCCTGCGTCATCATCCTGGCAGTGGGCATAGGTGCCAAGGGCACAGTAAGAAGGACGATACAGAGACAACAGAAGCCCTTAGATCGAGAGCTTCGTGCGGCGCCAGTGGCGGCGGTTCTTGTTGTACTGGATCTTGTTGTCGGTCTTCATGCGGAACCAGTTGGGAATGGAGCTGACGCGTAAGGTGGGTACACATACCGGTTCTGGCGCGCAGCCTTGGCCAGCTTAACCTTGGTGCGGAACGACTTCTGCGACGGCTAGTGAGTTAGCATGCACACTGCCCACATACCATATCGATAGACCAAAGTAGGTGAGAGAGGAGGAGGGCGTTGGGAAGCATGCCCTTCTTCTCGTCACGTGTAAAACTACAGATCACGTGGTAGGATATGTGGAGGTCCGGCTACGCTCGGCGGGGGTCGCGTGGGGTGCGCGTGGGGTAAGACATGTCGCACGGCCCGCCATCATTATGCCGGAGAGCTTCAAGCACCAGGCTGTGCCTGCGACGGACGTATTCAAGCCGGATCTGTTTAAAGGAAAGGTGGTGCTCGTCACAGGTGGTGGCTCTGGTATATGCTATGGTATCACGGAGACGCTGATGAAGCTTGGTGCCAGGGCCGCCATTGTGGGCCGCAAAGCCGAACGCCTGCGTGAAGCCGCTGCGAAATTGTCGAGGGATACTGGCTCTGAGGCGATCGCAACACCTGGAGATGTACGCAAGTTTGACATGATGGAGGAGGTCGTCAAACAGACGGTCGCCAAGTTCGGCAAGATCGATATGGTCGTTTGCGGTGCGGCGGGCAACTTTATGGCGCCGCTTGAGGGCCTGTCGTCGAATGCATTCCGCACGGTTATCGAGATTGATCTGCTGGGTACCTACAACACGGTGCGTGCAACGGCCTCGGAAATTAAAAAGTCGCACGGCTCGTATATCCACATCTCGGCAACGCTGCACTACTCGGGTCTGCCCTGGCAGGCTGCGCCGTCAGCGGCCAAGGCCGGTATCGATGTGCTGTCGAACGTGATTGCTGTCGAGTGGGGACCTATGGGCGTGCGCAGCAACTGCGTGGCGCCTGGCCTCATCGCGGGCACCGAGGGCGCCGAGCGCCTTGTGCCCAAGGGCAGTGAGGACATGGTCAATGGGTTCATTCCGTTGCAGCGCATAGGACAGCGCTCGGACATTGCGAATACGTGCGTGTTCCTCTTCAGTGATGCCGCCAATTGGATCAATGGCCAAGTCTTAGTACGTAATAGCGAAATACTGACTGTGCAGGCAGTGGACGGCGGCCACATGCACTTCCGTGGCCCATGGCTGCCCTACCCGAACAGCTCGCTCGATCCTGCGTCGTTCAAGGGCCTATTCCCTGGCATCCGTTTGTAGATAGTGATAGGTAACCCGTCAACGTAGAAATGAGATCTGCTTTGCGGCCATGCTTCGGCAGCCCGTAATGTTCGCACGCCTGTCGCAGTTCGGGCACTACCAGCTGCACGTTAGCCGATGCCACCTACCCGATCAAGCATGTGCTCACGGTGCATGCGCCGCAGCGTCTCATCCAGTGACGCATCAAAGGCGCTGTGCCGTGTCTCTGCCGTGCGTGGATCCGCCAGTAGAACCTCGTTATACGCACGGATCGAAGTCCCCGATCGCTGCGGTAAGTAGCGCATACGCACCCGCTCAATGAGGGCATAGTCTGGCAAAATGGTGTCGTTGTAGGCAGGGGGAGCATGGCCGAAAGCGTGCGCCATGAGTATGTCGTAGTGGTATTGGAGCGCGGGATTGGGAAATACATCCGGATTGAATGGGTCTCGGCGGTGGAAGCTTTCAATCACTTTGCTTGCGGCAGCAACTTCGTCGCTGTTTGCGCTCAGCGACGATGCATGAGGGGGCTCGCGAATGTCGTCGGCGTAGGGCATGGTGATGAGATGCATGCCGGGTGGGACGCGCTGGCGGCCCTCCGAGTCGAGCTCTTCGGCCTGCGGTAGCAGGACGGCAAAGTGGGGAATGGCATTCTCGCGTGGGAGGAACAGGCACAAAGCGACCTTGTTCTTCGAAAGCATGGATGTAAGCAGCGCTGAGAATGTGCGCTTGCTCCCGGGATGTTCCAGGTCCGAGGGGTATAAGAAGTAGGCGTGTTTGATATTCTCGTAAAAGTGCACGGTCGTGCGGTCCTTGAAGCCCAGGAGCGATAGGCCGGGCAGGCACCCAAACTGCCGCAGTGCCTTGATCTCCTCGCTGGAAAAGGAAATCTGCGCCTCGGGCGAGTCGCTTTCACACAGCATGTAGACATGATCCATCTCCTCGGGCTTGACCAGCTCACCCGTCGTGGTACGGTGCATGTGCTGGACACTCACCACTTCATATAGGTCATTGGGGTCTTCGTTACCGTGAGAGGATACGCGGACGGGCAGCCCGCGTGTTGTCTCCGACACGAGGCTGTAGGCCTTGACTTGAATCCGCCACTCAGATTGCCCCGCGGGCTTGGGATGCTTGTCATCGTCGGCTACTTTGGGCTTCGATAGAGGGCCCAGACTTAGGAGCAGATCAAACGTAACATGCTTGGTCGTCTCGCGCCCGTCCATCTGTGCCTCCAGCTCGGCCCACTTGGTCGCCGAGTCCCATACACGCTGCTTGCTGCCGTTCTGGTCCTGCAGCTGCCGCAGGCGCCATGGACGCAAGGCGTCGTCCACAAGGCCATCATCGTACACGCCTAGGATATCCGCATAAAAGGTGTTGATGGAAAACGGCCGTGTAGACCGTCCCATGAAAAACGGCTCCAGATCGATGCCGCGCCGAAAGTAGTCCTGTTGTCAGGCTCTAGCACGTACCTTCATCGCGTCGATGCAGGCTTTTTGCATGAGCGGCTTCTTGCTGCCCGGGTGTGGATCATCTTGGTTAGTGACAAAAAATACGCGGCGCGTGCCGGCCTTGACCGAGGCTGTCAGCAGGCGCAGCGCATTCGCAAAGACATGCTCCATGGGCATCTGCGCTGCTACCGGCGACAAGTCACCATGCAGGTGCTGAGGATCCTTCTCCAGTGCTGAAATAAGAAGGCAACCGACGTACATTGGATCCACTGACGTAGCTGGAATGTGGCGGGCACATTGACCTGCTGCAAAGGGGCGTATTCGACCGAGTGGGGCCAGAAACCATGCTTCGTCTCGGTCGTCATGCGCGAGGCCGCCTGCATTAGTGAGGGAACATACCGTGTTCCATAGCAGAATACCCACATGGTCTTTGGGAGCACTGACAAGCTTGATCTCCATGAGGCGCAGGGCCGCGCGGAGTGCTGTCAGAAGGGGCGGCTCCAGCTCGTCATCACTTCCATGATGCATGGAGAGGCCACAGTCAATCGCAAAGAGCACAGAGTCATGATGGTAGTAGGTCAATTGTGGGTGGCATCGGGCGTACCTCCCATAGCACAGCCTGGTGCGACTCGTCATCGCCTGGCTCGTGCTCCATGGCTTGTCGTGGTGCGCCGCGTGTTGGAAAAGTGGAGGCCCAGCGGGGTACGCGCGCCTCGTGGCATTTCGCGTTGCGCTCTTTGGTCACGCGCAACGACGGCGATGGACGCGCCGGTGCCTTTGGAACCGATGCCCGTGCCCGAGGCTGCCCCGGAGAGAGAGCCAGTTATCGGAATGGAAGATCCACTTGCCTCCGAAGTGCCTGAGAATACAAATACAGAGGCAGAGGCTCCGGCGTCTGCCCCGGTGCCGGGTGGAACGCGGAAAGTGTCGCGACCCGTGCAGCCCCCTCAGAAAGGAACGACTCTTTTCCCCCTTGCACGCGTATCAAAGATCATCAAGGTATGTGGCTTGTGACTGATGCAAGGCGGACAGTGCCGTGGATATTTGCAGCAAGGAAGCGACCTTTTTGATCAGTGCGGCTACCGTAGGTACATGGTTCTTATGGCAGGAATTGTTTGTCAAGAAGTTTGCCGAAGAGGGATGTACAAATGCTCGGCTCGATAAGCGCAAGATGGTGCGTTACGACGATATGGGTGAGTACGGAAAGGCGCTGACGTGTCTAGCCAAAGCCGTGGCCCAGAATGAATATTTAGATTTCCTACGGGAGATTGTGCCTGCAGCAGTGCCTCTTTCCGTGGCGATGAAACAACGGGAAGAGCGCATGCATGCGGACGTGGCTCAGGACCAGGGGGGCGGTGCTGAGCCCGAGGACGCGGAGGACGAGGATGCAGCTGTGGACGAGTCGATGGCGGAAGAACCTGTGGCAGATGTGAGCGCAGCCGAATGGCAGGCTGTGGATGAGAACGATGTGGGCCTCGCTGACGATGCCGATGTACTCGCAGAGAGCCACGAGATGGACGGGTCTGTGGCCGAGCCATAGGGAGGCAGAAAAAAAACGACAACTACAGGGTTCGAACCTGTGCGGGCGGAGCCCATGAGATTGCCCCGATATGTGGTTCAAGTCTCACCCATTAGACCACTCTGGCAAGTTGCCGATCGTTCCTCAGCATTTTGAGGCGACCAACTATAGCATGGTAGTCTACTTAGATCAGGCCGTTCGCTTCAAGCAGGAGCACAATTGAGTGCGTAATCTCCGCAATGCTCTGCTGCGATGGGTCGACCTTGAGGTCCGCATCCTTCGGCTCCTCATACACGTCGTCGACACCCGTGAAGCCCTTGATCTCACCGCGGCGCGCCTTGGCATAGTTGCCGCGGCGGTCCGTCTTCTCACAGTACTCGAGCGGCGTCGCGACATGCACGAGGAAAAAGTTGCCCGAGCCACCGTGCTTCTGCACCGTCTCACGCGCCATCGCACGCGATTTCTCGTACGGCGCGATCGGTGCAGCAATCACAGCGGCACCTGCACGAGTGAGTTCACTCGCTACAAACGCAATGCGCTGGATGTTGGTGTGGCGGTCCTCGGGCGAAAAGCCGAGCTCCGACGAGAGTTCCGAGCGCACCGTGTCACCCAGCAGCAGAGACACGCTGCGGCCACCCTGCTCGTGCAGCTTCACCTGCAGGGCACGGGCAATCTGGTCCTTGCCCGAGTTGAACAGGCCGGTGAGGAACAGAGTAAAGCCCTGGCTCGTCTTCGGCGGGTAGCTCTCGCGCAGCGTCTTGACAACACTGTCGTAGCTGAACCAGTCGGGAATCGGCGCACCAGTGCGCAGGCGCTTGCGGAGCTCCGTACCGCTAATGTCCAGCGTACGGGTACCCGGCTGCACCTCGTCCACGGGCTGGTACTCGTCCGAGTCGGGCAGATACGTCATCTGCTGGAACGGCACCATCTCAATGCCCAGCTCGTCTGTGTGCTTGCGCACGAGGTCCTGGGCGTCGTACGGGCCGTAAAAGTCCTGGCCCTTGGAGTTCTTGCCCGGACCCGCATGGTCACGACCGACGATAAAGTGCGAAACACCAAAGTTCTTGCGGATGATCGCATGCCACAAGGCCTCACGGGGACCAGCCATGCGCATGGCCAGGGGCAGGAGCGCCAGGGTCGCCATGCCCTTAGGGTAGCGAGGCATTAGGCTAGAGTACACGCGCACGCGCGTGTAGTGGTCGACATCGCCGGGCTTGGTCATACCGACAACAGGGTGGATGAGAATGTTGGCCTGTAGCTGGCGTGCAGCACGCACGGTGAGCTCACGGTGCGCACGGTGCATCGGGTTCCGGGTCTGGAACGCCACCACCTTGCGCCACGCGACCTTTTCAAAGTGGTGGCGCAGTTCCGCGGGCGTGAAGCGCAGCTCCACGTAGTCGTAGTACTGTGGCTTGCGAATGGCCTCGACGGTACCACCGACGTACACGTCCTTCACGTGGTTGTACAGGTAGGACACGGCCGGGTGAGCCTTGTCGTCGGCGCCGAGCACGAGCTCAGCCTCGCGGGAGCGGTTGACATCGTGCAAATCCGACACAGTCAGGATCGCGATTGCATTGTCGTCGCGTGGATCGCGGAGGGCGATGCGCGAGCCGGCCTTCAGGCCAAGCGTGTTTACCTGCTCCTTCGACACGTCCAGGGTGATGGGCATGGGGAAGAGGGTGCCGTCGGCAAGGCGCATGTTGGTCAAGCAGCCCTCGTAGTCGGCCTGACCCATGAAGCCCTCCAGGGGCGAGAAGCCACCGGTGATGATCAGCTCCAAGTCACACAGTTGGCGCTGGCAGGGTAAATCACGTCGATCCACCTACCTCGCTGAGAATGAGGTCCGGGAGCGAGTTTGCTTCCTCATCAAGGGCTGCCGCCTTGGGAGCATCACGCGCAAGCAGATCCTTCAGCACACCACCGTGCGGGGGGTTCACCATGGTTTCGGAAGAAGAGCATCGGTACGTCCGGGCGGCGCACGCCGAGGCGATGGCGCAATCGAACCGCAGCCGCGCTCCACCTGCACGTGGCTGAGCGAAGGCCGAGAGAGCAGAGAAAAATCTTAGGTCTACTTAGTGCTTGATCACAGGCTTGGCGATCTCGACCGAGTTGGTCGCACCGAGCGCGTGCTTGATCTCGCCGTAGATACCGAACTGGAAGGCAGTCATAGTACCAACCATGACCAGACGAGTGGTCAGACCGGTGAAGAGACCGACAGGGCCGAGCTCCTTGGCGAACTTGAGCAGACGACCACCCGTAGTCTCGCCGGGCAGGGCCTTGGTCTTGTTCACCTTCGACAGCAGGGTGTCAGCGGGCTGCGAGATGGTCGCAGCAGCGAAACCAGCAATCAGACCCGAGCCGAGGTTGAGGGTGGTGGCCTCGGTCGACGAGAGCTGCGACTTCTCCTTGCCGTACAGGCTGAGCAGGCGCTCCAGGACAATCTCCATGGTAGCGAACTTGGCCATGTTGTAAGGCACCTGCTTGAACAGGATCGGACCGAAACCGGCGTAGAAGCCGCCGATACCCTCCTCACGGGCGATGCGGGCAAAGCCGCCGATGAGGCCGTTCGCGAACGTGGGCTGCGACACGAGACGGATACGGGTGGCCTCGAGCGGGCACAGAGCAATGTCCGCGAAGAACTCGGCGAGGGCCGAGGCGGCCAGGTACACGCTCATGCGGTTGTCCTGCGCAGTGCTCATGCCGAGCTGGTCGACAATGAGCTTCTTGAACAGCTCGTAACCACCGAACTTGAAACCACCCTGGAGGAAGTAACCCATGGCGGTGGGGCCCAGACCGGTGAGCAGGGCACCAGCACCCTCAGTCGCCACAATCTGGCGGAAGCTGCCAATCATACCCTTGTTGTACACAGTGGGCTCCAGCTGGATACGGGTCTTGACCACATCAATGGGGGTCATGGCACCGTGGGTGATACAGCAGCACAGCGCACCAGCGAGGGCGAAGCGCGAGTACAGGTCAACACCCGTGGGCGGAGCCTTTTCGATAATCGAGGGGACGGGGTAGGCGGCACCGACAAAGTTCTGAATGTACGACATGGCGACGAGACAAAAGTGGTGGTAGAGAAGCGGGCGAGGTCGGCGCCGTGTGCTGTCGGCTCGGACCGCGACGCACGTGCACGCGTCTGGGTCGTCGATGATAGGATTGCCTATGGGACCAATCAAACGGTGTCACTCCTCCACCGACCCACCGACGGCCGACGCTGAGAACAGGGGCGAGGCGGCCCGGCTGTCGAGGTCGGTCAGCAGCATCTGCAGAGCACGCTGCGCCTCGGGGCCGCCCAATGTCTGGCGCACATATTCCACAGTCAGGGTATTCACCGCATTGCGGATGCGCGTGGTGAGCTGGCTCAGAATCGGCACGAGCTCCGCGTCCGTTGCGTCCTCGCGCGCATCCACGGCTAGCAGCTCAGGCATGCGCGTGACGAACCGCTGCACTAGGAGGCTGCGGTCAGAGCTTGGCACGGGCTCTGACCTAGACGTAGGCATATCTTCGTGCACGATGCGCGACAACGGATCTGCGGGGTATATGCCCGGGAAGCACCGTCGGTTCGTTAGTGCCTCCAGACGCAGGCACAGGTAGCCCAGCTGTTTGATCTGCCCGAGCGCCAGCAGCGCCTGCGTCGGCTCGAACATGAGCAGCGAGCTGCTCGACGTGCGGGACCCTGCGAGGTGGATGTAGCGCCCGCTCAGGTTCTTGGGGTATACAAGCGAAAGTCGCTCAGGGGATTCAATACCTTTTAGACGGCGCTCGCCCATCGCAATGATGCCTAGACCAAGGCGCCGCAGGAGCACCACATTGCGTTGCGGGTCGTCGGCGCTCGGCACCTCGCTGCTCTCTTCGCTCGGCACCGATTCGCTGCTGTGCTGCTGGAATTGGCGCTCCAGCTCGTCGACAACGTCCTGGCTCACGAGGATCTGTCCGCCGTCCGCTGCGGCACTGATCCGCGCCGCGCGGTTGACCATCGGGCCAAAGTAATCCATGCGGTTGTTCACCGGGTCGACCTCGCACACAGGCCAGCCCCAGTGGATGCCCATACGCACGCGCAGGCCGCGGTACAGCAGTGTGCCGTCGTCTGCATGCACAACCTTTGTCGTGGGCGTCTCTAGGATCGCCTGTGGCCAGTCGACGGTGAGCAGACGCATCTGCACGGTAAAGCACCACAGCAGGGCCGAGGCTACGGACGAGAAGGACACCATGAACGCATCGCCTTCCGTCTTGACCTCGTAGCCCCCAATGATTCGTAGCTGACGGCGCAGGAGCAGGTTGTGCAGGCGGATCGCGGCCTGCATGCTCGGATTCGTCTCCCACAATAGCGTCGAGCTCTTGATGTCGGTGAACACGAGCGCCACCTGCCCGATCGGCGGCAGCACCTCGCGATCCAGCCGTGCGAGTGTGCTGTCCATGTCCATGCGACCCCGCCGCGTCTTTTTTGTGAGGCCGAGGCCGCTCTGCGCGGCGCGCGCAGTTTGGACGTGCGCATTCAAATTCTCGTCAAAGAGGGCGCCGACGGTGAGCACCATGACACTGACGTGTTTGGACGCGCCATAGGCAATCGCCGTGTCGCGCAAGCGCGACGCAGCAATGCGTGGACTCTCGCGCTCCATACGTGCAATGTCGACGGCCATCTGGTACGAAATGTAGCGCCACAGCTCGGCGTTGGCAATAATCACAAACTCGTCCATCTCGAGCAGGGGCATGCACACGATGGACGGCGCGGCCGTGACCACGGGTGTCAGGTGGTATGCGCCGAGTGCGCGCGCCACGTCGAGCTTGTCGTTGACGCGCCCATTGGGAGAGACCCATCCCTCCGCTGCGCGGATGCGCTGGGTCTCTTCGTGGTCGAGCGGGTCGTGCTTCGTGCCGAGCACCTTGATGTTAACACCAGCACGCGAGAGGACAGCGACCGACTCGCCCACGTTGGCCACGTACAGCGTGCGCCCCCGCAGGTAGGCAAACAGTGCCGTGGCACTCGCGTGCCACAAGTGCGTGTCGGGCGACGACGAGGCGGTGCCCCAGCCCCAGAACACCTCCTGGGAGAGGTTGAGGTGCGCGGCTGCGGACGGATCAGTGCGCATTCGCTCGGACGCATACGTATCGTGCTTTTGTAGCACATGCTCCGCATACGTCTGGTTGAGGCGAAGGAACGTGCGCCGCAGCGCTGTCGCGACGCCCTCGTCCGTCGCCGTCGAGGGTACGCGCGCGAGCTCGTTGGCTAATGTCGACTCGCAGTGCTGCCGAATAAAACGGCTGATGCTCGTGGCTGCCGCGCTGGACGACGAGTGCCCCTCGATGAGGCCGAGCAGCGCCTCGTCGTCCTTGCCGCGGAACTGCGGCACGACCAAATCAAACACGTGGAACGAATGGAGGCGCCCGATCGAGTCGGCGATCGCGTACGGCACATCGTTGACCTGCGCCAGCGTCGTACGCACGCGGCGGTGGTCGCTGTCGTCCGGGAGTGGCTGGTGCGTCATGGTGACTTCCATGAGGCCGAGCAGGCGCAGGTGGTGCAGACAGTTGAAGTCAGCAATGTTCTGCTCGCGCCCGTCGACGTCCGCGAGCTTCGGCCGGATCTCAAAGCGCTGGTTGCCCGACAGGTTCAAGTAGCGCAGCTCGGGGTTCGCATTCCAGTTCCAGTCGTAGTTCCAGTTGGCAATGTTATACTTGAGTATGTTGTTGCCGGCGTCGATGGCATGCAGCTGCTTCAGCCGCCCCAGCTCCGCAGGCAGCGAGTGCAGCCGGTTCCCATTGAGGAACAGCACGTGCAGCTGTGTCAGATGCTCCAGGTCCTCGGCGGGTAGTGCGCTCAGCGCGTTGCCGCTCAAGTACAGCTCGCGCAGCAACTGCACGCCCCGCAGTGCACCTGTCGGTATCTCGTAGATTTCGTTCATGGAGAGATTCAGCACCTCCAGACGGGGCAGGGATGGCAGGACGGCAAACACATCCTCGGTGAGCCGGTTGTCGGCAGCATGCAGGTAAGCAAGCTCGCGCGGCGCCTCTGTGGCCGGTGGAATAGGAATCCCCTCGAGTAAGTTGGAGCTCACATTCAGCTCGCGCAGCGCCTTGCACGCCCAAAGCGATGGGGGCAGCGCCCGCACATTGTTATTGTGCAGGTCCAGCCGCACGAGCGCGCTGAGCACGCCAATGGACTCGGGCACGCCCGTAAGCGCATTCGCCGCGCAGCTCAGCACCTTGAGGCGCGTCAGCGCCTCCAGCGCCGGGAGCGCGCCGAGCTGGTTGTCATCGAGCACCAGGTGCGTCAGCACAGGCACCGAGCTCAGTAGGCTGTCGGGAAGCGTCACGAGGCTCGCATGCGAAAGGTCGAGGCGCGTGAGGGCACTCGCAGCAGGTGCTTGGAGCGCTGCGCGGCTGAGCGGGTTGTGTGCGAGCTCCAGCTGCGAGAGGGATGCACCAAGTGCACTGTCGATGCTAGTGAGGCAGTTGTACGTCGCCATTAGACGCTCGAGTTTGGGCAGTGCAGGCAGGTCGTTGATGGACTGCAGCGTCATGTGCCGCACATCAAGCACACGCAGCGACACGAGGCCGCTCATCTCGGCGGGCAGGCTGCTGAGCAGGTTGCCTGACAGGACGAGACGCACGAGCTTGGACAGGCGCCCGATGTGGGACGGCAGCGTTCGGATCGTATTGAACGACAGGTCCAGGTCCGCGAGGTTCGGCATCGCACACAGAATGTCGGGGAACGTGTCGAAGCGGTTGTTCGACAAATTCACATACTGAAGGAACTCCATCGGTGCCATGTACGCGGGCAGCGCGGACAGCCGGTTGTTAGTGGCACGTACCACGCGCAGCTGCGGCAGCTCATCGAGCGGGATGTGGTCCAGGTCCAGCAGCCGATTTGAGCTCACGTCGATCTGCGTGAGCGACGAGATGGCGCACACACTCGCAGGCACGCGCTTAAGTGCGAGCGAGGCCAAGCGCAGGATCCTCAGGGACGTGAGCTGCTGTGCAAAGTCGAGCGGCAGATCCGCGAGCGGGTTCATAGACAAGTCCAGACTCACAACGGACGACGCAATACGATACACAGGCACGGGAATGAGCGTGAGATGCATCGCCTGCAGGTTGAGGTGCTTGTATGTCTGCTCCTGCTCGACGGGCAGTGTGGGAAAGCGGTCGGCGCGGTACACGAAGCGCAGCAGGCAGCTCAGGTCCTGCCGCCCCATCTCGTCCAGGTCGTCCGCCTCGGTGTAGCCCGCCTGCAGAAGGCGCCGCCGGATAATGCGGGCGGGGCGCTCGGACGCCGTGAGCGGCCGGTCCATCCCCCGCTCATACAGGAACAGGCGGTAGCCTTGGGGATCGGCCATCGCCACATGCCGCCCCAGCGCATACAGCATCTCGGCTGCCGTGCTTTCAGGCGCACACGACAGAAGAACGTATGAATCGTTCGGCTGGTACACACGCAGAAAGGTCCGGCCACGCAGCATGGACATATCCATGTCAGACGTGCGCAGCACAAGCGGTGAAGGCGGCGACACGTCCGTACTAGGTGGCGGCTCCGCCTGCTCCAGCGGCTCCGCTGCATCGCGCGCGGCACTCGGCCGTCCCAGCCGCGTCAAGAGGTTCGGTGCGCGCCGGAGGCGGCCGAGTGTAGGCTTCTTGGCGCTATCCGGTGCCTCACGATCGTGGGCATGGTCGTGCTTCGTGCGCCAAAAGAGGCGCGCGGCGCGCCGCGACTCACTGAGGGGGTACACGGTGCACTTGTGGCAGACCGGCGGCGCGGCGCGCACCTTGACCGTGTCGGGCTCCGGCTCGAAAATGACGATGCTCGACTGGAGGGACGAGCCACTCGTGTCGTCGGTGAGTGCGGCGTCGCCGCCGGCGTAGTGCGCGGGCGGCGGCGGCGGCTCGGCGTCGTCGTCAGCGTACTCACTGCCGACATTTCTCATCGCCTCTTGCTCGCTTGCCTGGGTTAGGACGGCCCAGCTGGGCGGCGCGGTCCAGCCCGAGGCGCTGGACGCGGACGCAGCGCCGATCTGGGGCAACAGCAGGGGCGGCGCAGCGCGCGGACTGCTGGAGCGACGCTCTTCCGTAGACGCCTCAGTAAGGCTCAGGCTCGTGCGAAGCGCCAGAGAGCCTGGAAGCGAGCCAGCCGGCGAGTAGTGGCCATCCAGCGACGACGACGGGCGCGGCGAGAGTGTAGCGCTGCCCGAGCCGCGGCGTGACGAGGATTCGGACCCGGCCAGGTTCGCGCGCGCTCCATCTGAGAGCACGCGGGGCGTCACAGGGGGCAGAGACACGTTGCCCGTGCTGAGACGCTCCCCCCCCACGCTCTCGGTCGGCATCAGGCGCGATGTATCGACAATGTCGTCAATATTGTCCAAGTTCGTATCGAGGCGGATGCCCTGTATGGAGCCCGTCGCTGAGTGTGACGATTCATGCGAGCGTATCACGTTCAGTGGCTCGAGAAGGCCCAGTGGGCGTGCATCGCTGTCGACACTCCAGCCGTCTACGGGGCTGTGGGTCGAGCGGCGGTGCGTGCCGCGCAGCCCTCGCCCCACATCGCTGCGGCTGCGGCTGCGGCTGCGACCCTCGTTCGACGAGCGGAATGGGTTCCATTTGCGTCCTTCGCTCGGTCCCGACACGCGACGCCCAGTGTTTGGGCGGAAGAGATGAAGTGGGTTCAGCCCGCGGCGCACCGGGGTGGTGGCTGGCGACACTTCGTCTACATCGCCACTTTCCCACGGCGACACCGCATTCGTAATTCGGTCCTCTTCGCTCTTGAGCTGAACGACATGTTGATCAATGATGCCGTGGGGGGCGCGCCGTGCAGACGAGGCCTGCGGGGCGTCGTCCATGGCGAGCGACAGATCGCGGGGCGACAAGTGGAGGTCGACCCAAAACAGGCGGTGCGCGGCTAACCTGCTTGTCTGTGCCTGCGTGGCGATGAGCACTAGCGGCGGGGACAGCAATCCGCCTGGCTTTAAATATGTGGGACTGGTGCGTTACTTGCTGCTAATTCCAGGCACTTGCTGTAGGGAGCGGGCTGTTTATCGGCTCGTCCTTTGTGTTTAAGAAAAAGGGCCTGCTCGCCGCGCAGCGAAAGTATGCGGTCACGGCGGGTGATGCGCACGCGTACCTCAAGAGCCCGATGTGGTGGACGGGCATGATCATCATGATCTTGGGTGAGGTGCTCAACTTTGTTGCGTACATGTTTGCTGACGCCGTGCTTGTGACGCCGATGGGCGCACTGTCCGTCGTGGTGTGCGCGGTGCTCTCCGCTATCTTTCTCAAGGAGCATCTCACGCTCTTTGGCAAGGTGGGGTGCTTTTTGTGCATTGTCGGCTCAGTGATCATCGCAATCAACGCGCCGGAGCAAAAGATCGACGGCAACATCCACTCGTACGAGCATCTGTTTATTGCGCCGGGGTTCCTCGCCTGGCTGGGCATCTGTGTTGTGGCGGCGCTCGTTCTCATATTTGTCATTGCGCCGCGGTACGGAAAAAAGAACATGCTCGTGTACGTCACTGTGTGCAGCGTGATTGGCGGTCTTAGTGTGAGCGTCACCTCCGGTCTCGGCTCGGCGATCATCCTGTCGATCCGGGGGTACAACCAGTTCACGTACTGGTTCACCTACTTCCTGCTCGGCTTTGTGGTCGTCACGCTGCTTGTCGAGATCAACTACCTGAACAAGGCGCTCGAGTTGTTCAACACGGCGGCCGTGACGCCGACGTACTATGTCCTGTTCACTGCAGCCACCATCATTACCTCGGTCATCCTGTCCCAGGGACTGCACGCGAGCCCCGTGGCGATCGTCACGATCGTTTTTGGCTTCCTCACGATCTGTGCGGGCATCACGCTCCTGCAGCTCAGCAAGATGGACCCCGAAGAGCTGCAGCAACAGCAGGGCCTGGATCGCAAGTCGTCCATGCTCCTGAGCGTTATGGAAATGGGCCGAGAGCTCGAGAAGCAGCACGATCTCATACAGATCGAGGACCCCGGCGTCGACACGATCCGCGGCGGCATGGGCATCGTCGGCAGCATCATGCGCGCGCGCACGGTGCGCCGCGCTGCATCACAGCAGACGCGCCCGGACACCTCGCTCGAGCCGCTAACAACCCACGCACTCGGTCACGACATGCCGCGGTACCAGCTGTACGACCGCCCGGTGTCGTTCTCGCCTGAGGCGGACCACCATGTCAAGTTCACCGAAGGCGCCACACAGCCACATGGACACCATGGCGAGGCGCTCGACGACGATACCGAATTCAGTGGGCCGCGCCTATCTCCTGCACACGACGAAACGCATGCACTCGTTCCCATACTTGAAAACGGCCGGACCAAGAGTCAGCGCCGCTTCACGCCATCCGCGATGGGGCTCGATGGCGATGTGGGCGCTCGCCCACCGTCTGAGGACCGCTCTGCACCCGCATACAGCCTCGATCTCCCGCCTATCTGGGGCACAAGCGAGTTGGAGGGCGACGATGACAAGATCGCCTCCCCGACGGGGATCGTTGACGAGTACTGCGACCTGTCCGAAGAGCCGATCGAGCTGCGCCCTGTGCCGCTCAGCCCCCGTACGCGTGAATCGCGCTCGCGGAGCCTCCAAAAAGCGCCTAGTGCATTGGCCAAGTTCCGCTTCCGCAAGAGCTCGCGAGATCGCTCAGCCACAGCCCGGCCCAGTTCACCGCCAGGCCCTGGCACGCACTATGCGTCTGAACAAGTCTTGCTGTCGGCGCCGGCGCCGCGGCCGTCGCCAATCTAGCCATATGTTTCTATAGCATTCATTCCTCACGTGGCCGCCGTCTTCTTGGAGAGCGGACCGAGCTCGCCGTGCTCATACTTATAGCGCTGTGTCAGTTGTTACTACGCACCAAGAGGCGCAGGCCCTGCACGCCCTGGGCAGTGGCATTAGTCAGGTGGCATGCAAACAACAGCATATTGCGCGGCTGCACACGCATGGCAAAACGCATAAACACACACGAGTAGAGGAACAGCGTTGGCGTCATGGTGGACGAGATCAGCGTCTCATCTTTCTTCAGATCCGCGATGGCCGCAAGCGGCAAGCCCCAGTTGGCCACCGGACCCCAAAAGTGTGTGGACTGTGTTAGCGCATAATACCTACAAAGAAGTACTCGCGCGCAGCAGGCGAGCGCAGCCACGAGACGAACGATGACATGACCGCTATCTAGCGACGGCGTGGCGGCTGCGCTCGGGCACATAGTCGCATAAATCCACAACATCCAATGGCGCCCTTCTGATGCAAAGTCATCATTCCACACACACTATCAGTCTAATTATTCATGCACGCTTGGTGCTGGGGCCAGCCCGGAGCACCTCCGGCTTCACCTCCTTCTCATACTTGACAAAGGCGTCCGAGAACATACCCGCGAGCTTCTTCAACTCCGCCTCAAACGCCGCCTTGTCAGACCAGGCCTTCGAGGGGTCGAGAAGCTCTGTCGGCACTTGGTTCACGGCCTTCGGCACCTGCAGGTCAAACACACCCGGTGCAAAGACCTCGAACTCAGCGTTAGCCAGCGAGCCGTCGTGGATCGCGTCCAAAATTGCACGCGTGTACTTAAGCGGGCAGCGGCGACCCACACCGAACTTGCCGCCGGTCCAGCCCGTGTTCACCAGCCACGCGTTGCACTTGACATGGCTCATGCGCTCAGCCAGCATCGTCGCGTAGCGCTGGGGAGGCAGCACAATGAAGGGCTGGCCGTAGCACGTCGAGAACGTCGGCGATGGCTCCACCACACCATCTTCCGTGCCGGGAGTCTTGGATGTGTAGCCGGCAATAAAGTGGTACTGCGCCTGCTCCGACGTGAGCTTCGACACGGGCGGTAGCACACCGAACGCATCGCAGGTGAGCATAATCACGTTCGACGGCTGTGCGTCCGCAATGCACGGAATCTTGGCGTGAGGGATATAGTGGATCGGGTAGGCGCAGCGCGTGTTCTCCGTAATGGACGCGTCGTCGTAGTCGGGTTCACGCGTGTCCTTGTCATAGGTCACGTTCTCGAGGATGGAACCAAAGCGAATGGCTTCGAAAATCTCCGGCTCCTTCTCGGCGTTCAGGCCAATGCACTTGGCGTAGCAGCCACCCTCGATGTTGAACACACCGTGGTCCGACCACACGTGCTCGTCATCGCCAATCAGCATACGTGAGGGGTCCGCTGATAGAGTTGTCTTGCCGGTACCCGAGAGACCGAAGAACACCGACACATCGCCTTTCTCACCCTGGTTCGCCGACGAGTGCAGCGACAGCTGGCCGTACTTGACAGGCATCAGGTAGTGCATAACCGAGAAGATACCCTTCTTCATCTCACCCGCGTACTCGGTACCCAGGATGACCATCTCGCGACGCTTGAAGTTGATCTCCACCGACGTCGACGAAGTCATACCCGTAGTGAAACGGTTGGCAGGGAACTGGCCAGCATTGTAGATGATAAAGTCGGGCTCACCAAAGTGCTCCAGCTCCTCACGTGTGGGGCGGATCAACATGTTGTGCATGAACAGGGCGTGGTAGGCACGAGCGCAAATAACGCGGACCTTAATGCGGTAGCGGGGTTCCCAGCCAGCAAAGCCATCAAACACGTAAATGTCCTCACGCGTGTTCAGGTAGTCGATGGCGCGCTCGCGGTTGATCTCGAACGTGTGCTCATCAAGCTTGATGTTCACGGGACCCCACCAAATGTGGTCCTTCGAGGTCTCCTCGTACACGATACGCTTGTCCTTGGGACTGCGGCCCGTCTTTTTGCCGGAGAAGTTGATCAGGGCACCGCTGGACGAGATCACGGCACCTTCCTTACGGATAGCCTCTTCGTACAGCTCAGCCACTGACATGTTGCGCTTCAGGGACACGCGGTCCATATCGAAACCTGCATCCGAGAACATGCGAATATCCATGCCAACGAGAGGAGTAGCTTCGTTGTGGTTGGGGAGTTCATCATGATGATTGCCGGGCGATGTCATATTGTAAGACGTAAGTAACAAAGAACAGCTCCACTCGACGTTGCTCTATATATACGCTAATTGCTCTCCAGTGTCGGCGATCTGGTTTGGTTAGCCGGGGAGCTCCGGCCCTATAATGCCCGTGCACGGCTAGGCTGCAGTCCGCCACATGGGGAATCGACACGATTTGTCACTTGACCCCACAAAATCGGAGTAAATCGGAATCAGTTCCCCGCACCGGCCTGCTTACGCCTGGATAGCTCGGTCACAGGCACGCTTTGTGAGTGGCACGAGCGCGTGTTGCCCGTGTCCGGGGTTCGGCCGATGCTTAGTCATTGGGCAGAGGCGAAGCGGATTTCCTCATCGTAGCTGCACGTCGTGGTCGCCCGCAGCAGACGACGCAAAGGCGCTGGTCCATGCGGCTTCTTACTCACAACTTGCTTGCCTGTCACGCAAAGGGCTGTGGTTCATCGTCGAATAACTTCCCTCTCAAGCTTCAAAATGTCCAGCTGGAGCTCATTGAGGCGGAATATAACGATACGTTCCTGAAAGGCTTCTTGCCAAAACTCGCCTGGCCCGCTTTTGTATCGACCGCGCGCGATGTACGTTCCTTTTCTCGTCCTAACAGAAGCTGGGGGACACATCTCTTCCTATGGATCCCCCCAACTTCCTGGAACAGGAGCCGGATGAGGCCTTCCTCCAAGCATTGCATCATGTCCTCTTACAGGTACGTTCAGGCGCACTTATGCTCCAGCTACATGTTGTGGAGGGAGAGATGGTCTGCCCCAACTGTTCTCATACGTATCCTATTCGTAATGGTATTCCCAACATGCTCTTGGCCGAGCATGAGATTCCCAAGTAGCACGACTGTTGCACGTGATGTAGTCCTCGAGTGGAACCACAAAATGGGCCAATTGTTCGTACAGGTACACGGCTACATAATCGGCAAAAAATTCCCTACCACAAAGCCTGGTAGCTCAAATGGATCACGCTTAATCGTAAAGCACCAAGTACAAGGAATAGATTTGCCAGACGGAGAGAATAGCACACACTTGGTCATGACTGACTGGGATGTGTTCTCAAAGGCGTGATTGGCGAACATTTCCCAGTAGTTCAACACAGACTCCTTGTCCATAAACTGATAGATGTATTTGCCGATAAGATCCTCCTTGGACCATTGGGTAAGCATACAAAATTCTGTGCCCACAAGAGAAATCTCACAAGTTCGACGCCAAACAACAGTGGGCGTCCCTGAAAGAGAAATCAGTTTTTCAAACTCGAGAATCGTGCGCTGAAAGGCACGCTCCACAAAGATTTCGTCCTCTTCACTCAGCGGCATCTGAAGGGCAATCAAAGAGGGGCGGTATATAGCGAGAGCACGCACAATGCGCAAAACATCAGCCTTGTCATACTTCTGTGTCGCATACTTCAGTAAAATGTGGTACCCCTCGGTGTACCGAAAAGGTTCCGTCTTATCGCGATATACCTTCGCAACACGCTGCCTCCACACAGACTCAGAGTTCGGATCCTGCTCAGGCCGTCCACTTTGGCCGCGCCGGATGCCTGCTTCCTGCGTAGGCAATGGTGGCGCCATCACTGGATCTTTCTCTAGGGAGGATGGACCAACGCCCGCATGTCCGAGCAAGGAGGACTCACGCATGTTCTCTCCACCTGGAAATGACGAAGGCATAGTGCCAAACTCACCCGGGGACTGGCCCAGCATTGACTGCAAAGGCGACTGCTGTTCACTCCAGCCAGAAGCTCCCAGCGTGTCTTCGCCCGAGTGAACATTGTTGACATGGGTATAGCTATCCATCAGGTCCATAGCCGGTACTGAAGGAACATCAGGCGAGTCACTGTTCATTTTGACATTGTCCACGTCGTGCAACATTGACGTTAGGATTGAGCTTTCCAAAGAGGTAGAGTCGAATCCCAAGGCGGAGTTAGACTCGAATGAAGGAGGCAGCGAGGTGGCTGGATGAGATAACCGACCCAATGAACCAGATTCTTGACGAAGATAGCCTGTTGATGATCCATGCTCATACAGAGTTGCAACTGTAGTGTGATCTGGACAGCCACCATTTGCTGGTCCTCGCGCGGCCACCTTATTCGGTACATTTCCAAACACATCATGAGGTTGTACAGACGTGTCACGGGCGAGAGGGTGGGGCATCTTGGATGCTCAACCATTAGTATCAAAGTACGTACGCATTTCATCTTCCTCCAGAAGATACTTGGCCTTTTTGCGATAGCCATCGACACACTGGTCTGCGAGGCCCTTTCGAATACACCGTTGACACGGTCGCGCTGCATGTGAGAAGGGATCTACACGTACAGTCATCACAGGTTAAATGCGCTTTTTGGCAATGGTAGCATGCGCGACTCGCCTTTTTTCGACGCGATGGGCGCGTCTGTATATCAGCAGCTTTAGCATCTGCCGTGGTCCCGATCTTAGAATCCATATTTGGCTTTGCTTCCGCTGAACCTACAGCTAGGGGCTCGGATATGCCTCCTTTTATTTCATCTGCCATGAACGTCCAGAGTGTTGGTACAACACCGAACACTCTATCAACCCAGTCGACGGCAAGTCCAGCCCAATGTGGGGCGCGAAGCAAGAAATCAAATGAAAGGGTTTTTATGCAGGCAATCGCGACTTGCTGAATTACTGGGAATTACACAAGACGGCCCGTTCATCGTTTCTACTTTTCAGACGGTCCCATCGCGATCGCCACGGCAACGCGGCGAAATATAACGTCGTATGATATCTTTTCTAGCTATGTAGTACCATGGGGAAATTAGCAAGGAGAGATAAGGGCATAATGCATGCACTTTTCGCCCGTACCAATGGATAAA
This sequence comes from Malassezia sympodialis ATCC 42132, assembly GCF_000349305.1. Taxonomy (NCBI): domain Eukaryota; kingdom Fungi; phylum Basidiomycota; class Malasseziomycetes; order Malasseziales; family Malasseziaceae; genus Malassezia; species Malassezia sympodialis. Next base: position 407,651 of record NW_017387809.1, on the reverse strand, counting down.
GACCTATCGTCAGGGTCGAGCATTTAGCGACAATGGCCCCATAGGAGATCAAACCAACAGTTTTCCTCTCATGACGAGTCACTTTTGCATCTTACACCCATTAATACACCAGTTAATGTCCACCATGGCTGGACGGCTTCTTGCCGAGCTTCTCCCAAGCGCAGTAAACCACAAACGCGCCCACACCCAGAGTGAGGCCTGGGAACATATGGCGGAAGTAGAAGCCATGAGAGAAAATAGGGTGCTTGCGCCAAGCCTCGCGCTTAGCCCAGGGGTCACGGTAGAGCTGAGACATAATGGATGCGCCTGTTCTGTGGAAATAGTCATTCACAAGAGATAGACCAGTAGCACAAGTCATTTCATGTTATGAATCACATCAAAATGTTAGCACGATGAACCAAATACACCCATTTCAACGTACCGTGCACAAAGTGTAGCTACCGTTCAGTGGCACGGAAGCGCGAACGGAGACGAGCCGACCCTGTCCAACTCACTCACGTGACCGACGCGTGCTCCGCGGTTGAGGTGCGCGCAAGGGCTTCCTTCAAGCCGACAAGCCGTTCATTTACGCGTTGGAACTGCGCGTCCTTTGTATGCGAGGGGACGATCGTCATGTCAACCAGCATGCGTCCCAAGAAGCAGATAAATAGCTCCAAATATATCAAGGAGGAAGAAGATTCTGACGAAGATATGCCTTTGAGATTGCAAACTTCCGCCGAAGACTCGGATTCTGACGTGCCTGTGAGCAAGCAGATCCAGCGGAGGAATAATATTAAAGAAAACAGCTCAGAAGAGGAGGAGGAACCGGAAGACGAGGAAAGTGACGAAGAAAGTGACGAAGAAAGCGACGAAAACGATGACATGCCGCTGTCGGGCAAAAAGCGAAAACAAGCTTCTCGCTCGAAACCCAAGCAAAGCCAATCTAAAGCTGACATCGAAGGCGGTGGAGAGCAGCGATGGAACACACTCATTCACAAGGGTCCTAAATTTCCTGAGCCCTACACCCCTCTTCCTAAGGATGTGACGCTACGCTATGATGGTATGTGTCTTAAGGTCTAACAAGCAGGCCATAGCGTTCCCCTACCTCCTGAGTCAGAAGAGGTGGCTATGTTTTACGCCGTCAAACTCGAAACACAGCATGCTTCGAATCCGATCTTCAACAAGAATTTCTTCGAAGATTTCCAGAAGTATTTGAAGCGGTATCCCCCTAAGGATGGAACGAAAATTAGCAAGTTTGAAAAATTGGATTTCCGCGACATGTTCAATTACTGGCGCTCTCTCAAAGAAGCTGAAGCAGAGAGAAAAAAGAGCATGGCCCCATCTGCTCGAAAGGCGGAACTGGCAGCACGAAAGGAAGCTGACAACGAATACAAATTGTGCCTAGTAGATGGCACACCTCAGAAAGCAGGGAATGTCACAGTAGAGCCGCCAGGTCTTTTCCTCGGTCGGGGTGCTCATCCCAAGGCTGGTCGGGTCAAGACTCGTATCCTCCCCGAACAGATAACCATAAATCACAGCGCAGATCATCCACCCCCTGCTCCTCCCTCAGGCCACAAATGGGGCGAGGTTGTGGAGAGAAAAGATGTTACTTGGCTTGCCCTCTGGCGCGAAAACATTAACGGAAGCTTTAAGTACGTCTTCCTAGATGCCTCGAGTAACTTCAAGACCGAATCCGACCGCGAGAAATTCGAGAAAGCACGCCGACTTGATGCTTGTGTTAAGCAGGTCCGATCTGACGTTTTAAAGAATCTGACATCGAAAGACCGCGTGGATCGCATGGTTGCGACGATTGTGTGGCTCATTGATAACTTCTCACTTCGTGCTGGAAACGAAAAGGGAGAGGACGAAGCAGAGACCTATGGCGTATGCTCTCTCCGATGCGGGCACGCTACATTAGTACCACCAAACCGGCTCAATCTATCTTTCCTGGGTAAAGACTCTATGAAATTTGAAGAAACCCTCACGATTAACAATGTCGATGTCTACAAAAACATTGCTATGTTTTTAAAGACTGACGGGTCCAAGGTCAATGGCGTTTTGCAGGAGAAGGGCCCAGACGACCCTATTTTTACGGCGCCTAAGGTGCGAGGCGACAAGATGACACCGTTGCCACCTGATGTTGTCAATCAATTTCTTGGAAAATACATGAAGGGTCTAAGTGCAAAGGTGTTCCGTACCTACAATGCCTCTGCCACATTCCAGGGCCTTCTCGACCACACTGAAGAATGGCTTGCGACGCGTCCTACTCCGCAAGAGCGTGAAATCAACCCAGCTAATCTTAGGATTGCTTACAATGAAGCAAACCGCCAAGTGGCTATACTTTGCAACCATCAAAAAACTGTCAACCATGTTAACCTCGGAAAATCCCTAGACCGCACAAAAGATAAGATCTACGGCCTAAAGTACGACATTTATAAGGAGCAACAGAAACTGTTCACCTTCCACAAGGGTGCTGACTTGAAAAAGGACTACCCGCCCAAAGACTACCCATTTGCAAAACATTGGGCCTTAATTCTGAAGGAACCTGACTTTGATAAGTCACGTATCAAAGAGCATGAAGAGGCGATGATCCAAGCCAAAAAGGCGCGGATGATCTCGGCCTTTGAGCGGCAGGAGTCGGAACGTCGGTATCAGGCAGAGCAGCGCAAATCTACAACGAAAAAGCTCAAGGAAGAGGAGGAAGACGTCAAAATATCTAAGATTTCTACTAAGACTGAGCTAGACGCAGAGTTAAAGAAGGTCGATGCTCATTTGAAAATGCTCGAACGCGAGCGTAAATCAAACAAATCCGAAGCTGCTTCATGCAATGTTCCCTCTGCTGCCAAAAAAATCCTAGGCAAGTTTGAGGCTATCAAGAAACAAGAGGCGGAGCTTTTGAACAAGCACAACACAAGTGACGTGTCTCTGGGAACGTCGAAGATGAATTACATCGACCCACGTATTACCGTTGCTTGGCTGAAGAAGTGGGACAAGAAGTTGCAAAGTCTGACACCAACAAACCCTATCAAACCGCTATCAGACTCAAACAAAACAAGCAAAAAAGTAAAAAAGGAGCCTATCACGGCCGAAACTGCTGCTGCAAGCGAGAAGATGGAACTTGATCTAGAAATTATGAATATTGGTCAATTCTTTCCGATGACTTTACAAAAGAAGTTCAAATGGGCGTCCTTTGATGATGACAACAAGCCGCTTCCTCCTAACTGGACGTTTGTCAAAAATGCTGACCAGAAAATGCGCAAATTAAGTAGTGCTGAACGTAAGTAAGGGGACCAGTGAGAAGAAGTGCGTGTGGTAGCAACAAGAAAGTAACTCTGCCACTCTCTAGATAGGAGTCACTACAATTATGTTACTCGAAAGTATAACCTCCAAGGAACGGCAAGATGGCCGAGTGGTCTAAGGCGCAACGTTAAGGTTTCCTTAATTCCTAAGCTACTAGCTTCCGTTGTCTTCGGGCGTGGGTTCGAATCCCACTCTTGTCACATTTTTGGAAAATTTTTGCGCTCGTCCTGTACTCTACATACGTGTCGCGCACAATATACGCAAGCTGTATAGCTATTATTACACTTAAAATTGTTGTCTTTGAATAACCTAATGATACCTATTGTTACACATTTTTCTCCTCTTCAGGTAATGAAAATGGGTCACCATATACAATTCCATCATCAAAATCCATTGCATGGCAAAAATCACAATGATCGTAGATGTATGAATCGGACGGGACGAACTTCATTGAAATCAATTTTGTCGATTCTTGCTCCATGGGTTTTATGGCACGGTACACATAAGGCACATGTGTAACAGTAGAATCGCTTGGCTCGCGTTCTTGAACAACAGAACGGCGCCTAGAGAGATCTTCTTCCTCACTTGACCCGCTATCGTACTGTCGCTCATGGATGGCAGTTTTCTTTCTTTTTCCGCTGCGACGAACAGTCGATTCAATGTTAACAACAGATTCTGACGAATCAGAATTATCAGAGTCATTTCTTTCAGCATCATCTTCACGATCAGAAGATTCAACAGATCTGCGAGATTTGCGTTTTGTGCGCAACCTTCGATCTTCTTGCTCTGAATCACTGCTTGAACCCTCCATTCCTGTTGACTGCGACGCCATCCGAGTCGGTAACACAGGAATTTTTTCCACTTCATTGTCATATATCAGTAGATCCAATAAAGCAACCACATGTTCCGGCTCTAATTCAGTATCCGTGAGTCTAGCTCCTCTAAGATATCGATAAACGCTGTGAGCAGTGGGAAGATTTTGTGTCTGTGACACTGGGTATAAAGCCGACGATTTTCCATCCTTGGGCCATGTTCTGGCCTGAATAAATCTCAAACAGGCCATAGAAAGCTCGTGGATAAAACCTGTATCAAGCTCATTATCAGTATACCATGGACCACCGGACAGCTCAATCGAAGGCGTCAGGTCATATAGCATATATATTTTCCGGGTAGGAAACTTGACTGACTTGACAGATTTGACTAGCTGCTTTTGTTCAAGGAGACGAAGACATCTTGTCATTACTGTTTGATGAAGGTTAGTGCGCGCCTTAATTAATTTAGTCCAAATGCCTTCATTCTTGGCCTCCTTGATATGATTGTAGATAATGAGTTCATTGGAGTCCATCGTTCCCAAAATACTTGCCTCGCCCTTTGAAACAGCCGCATACTGGATACCTCTGGGTCCTTTCTGAGCATTGAACAAGTTCTTTTTCAGCAAACCGTTGATTGCGAGAAGCTGATCCTCGATTGGAACATCGGCAAACTGGGTTTCTAACTGATTGCCCGTCAAAGTACTTCCCTCAGAGGCCAGTGCTGCCGTATGGATTCGCTTCTCAAGCGGCGTGAGTCCTCGCAAGTCTTGTGATGTCTTCATAAGCAACCATCGATTCAAATCCGCGATGCGTAGGTGATACTGCTGTCTCAAGATTAGTCAGCATGGTCCCCATTTACGTGTTCTTGTTCGCTGATGGCAACTGATTTGAAAGCGAATGTTATGTCCAATAAGACGACCTAGTTAGGCAAACTACGAAAAGTCACATTACATACATCAATCATTGATAATGAAAAAAACATACTAGAACTGAGGATCTTCAATGGACTAGGTCAGATATCACTGCTAAACGTAGACAAACTTTGTCGCTGAAATTATCCACTCATACATAATATTCTGACCCCCCGATTTGTTAAAGTGGCGAGATAATTTTCTGATAATACTCCCTTAATGCTTTTCACTCACAGGCTTCCTCGTGGGCAGAGTATCAAGTGTGAGCAGCGCACCCAAGTTAGCCACTCCAACGAAAGGATTTTTTTTTTTTCCTCTGACGGCGTTTGATGAGAGCGTTTTTCATTCGTAACGTTTTTTTGGACACACAGAGCACAACCAATTAGCGAGAGCAATGTCATAGATGATATTAGTCATGTACCGATTTAAGTCGCAATAGTTAATTTTTACCTGGGTACGAACCTTAGTTGCTAAGTTTCATTCAGGGCGCAGGTTTGCTTTTTGTCATCATCATAGGCTCTATGATTCGTCTATCTACCATGTGGTTGGGATATTTTGCCCAAGTTGCCTAATGCAATTGAATGCATCTTATTCCTGAAGAATACAGTTAGTCCAATTATCGCTCGTTCTATGTAAGGTGATGAGGAATAAGCCAAGCCGAGTTCGTATCGGTTAGTTTGTCTGTCGGTGAACGGACCCAGAGAATTTGCTAGACAGAGCGGACACGGATAGTCACATTATAGTCAACGAATTTTCTTCATATACCTCATTGTAGCTTAACCAGCTTTACTGGCTTTAAAGGGATTCGGCCACTATGGTTCAGAGAGAGCCGATCCTAGTTGAGCCAGTGATCGATCCAGCCGATGGCACCTACCACGACGTGAAGGATCAAATTCCTGTGGATCCAGAGGAGTCGAGTGATCCAAGAGAGCCTCAAAAGGCGTTCATCAAAGACTCGTACCCCGAATATGTACCTGTTCCCGTGCTAGGGAGGAACAGCCCTGAGGATGACTTGCTAACCTTGAGTAGTGGCTCGAGTGAAGCCAGTTCAGTGCTGGGGACTGAATCTAGTATTGGGCATGAATCGAAGCGCTCCAACTTCTTTCAACGCCTCCAAGCTAAATACAACGCTTCCAAGCTAGCTGTCTATGGTACATGGACTAAGGAGAACCTGCAATACATCTATGCTTTGATCATCATCTTCGGTTTACCTTTCGGTATCTGTTATGCAATTCCACAGACAGGTCTCATCTATGTCTTCTGGATAAGTTCTGGTGCTCTTTTCCTGACAACACTTTGGTTGGTCATTGAGGCTCTGGGCTCTATTCCTCATTGGTACTACATCAACAAGCTGCATCGTGAAGCCGGAACGGATGATTTGTGCAAGAATATCGGTGCTATCATCTCCGCCTATCTTCCAAATGAGATTGATACGATCGAAGACTGTATCCGGGCCGTAATGAGTGTGGATTTGCCCGAGGGAACTCAATTTCGTATCCTGGTTGCTCACAATGGCGGCAAGCCTGAACAGGTCAAGTACTTGCGCAGTATTATTGCAAGTTTGGAGCCGCCTTCTGGTGTCACTGTCCAAGATCACAATGTGTTGTCCTCTAGCTCTAAAGCTCACAACGTAAATTCAGCCATCGACTACTTTGCGGAAACTAGTCCTCCTGAGGTTGTCGTCATGTACGATGCCGATCATCAGCCGGCCAAACACTCTGTGATCCATGCTCTTCAAACTCTCAAGCATCGCAATGCGGATCTTGTGCAAGGTCGCTGTGTGGTCTCTCGTGGTTCAACAAACATCGCTGCTGAGTTTGACACTATTTACGCGGTTAACCATGCGGGTGGTGCATTCGTGCGTGGCTTTGGTATCTTCGGTGGAAGCAATGGCTTTTGGAAATTTGAGCTACTCCAGCGAATTAAGATGGACGACACGATGCTTACTGAGGATGTGGATTCCGGTTTTCGTGCCCTGGGAAGCGGTGCCAAAATTGAGTTTGATCCGACTGTGACCTCTCACGAGGAATCGCCCAGTGATCTAAAGGGTCTTATGAAGCAACGAGTGCGTTGGTCACAGGGTTGGAGTCAAGTCGGCACGCGTCATTTACGACTGCTTGTTAACCCTCGGTTATCCTTGTATCGTCGTTTCATGATATTTCTCATGCTCCATTGGCGTGAGCTTTTTTACTACCTAACCCCGTGGATTCTTGGTGCTTGCGTTTATTCTTATGCCCGTGATCACCGCTTTGCGTGGTATCTATTCCCTGTCACGGGTTTCCAAGCTGGTCAGGGTCCTGTCTTGGCTTTGTTAGCCGCTTGGCATGTGCGACACGAGAGACATCCTGATTTGAACTTGAAATCATACATCAAGTATCTTATTATCTCTCCTTTCTATGAGATGTTTAAGAATATAATCTGCTTAATGGCACACTACCGTAACGTATTGGGCCTCACGAAGTGGAACGTTACAGCCCGCAAGAAGGTGGTGGGCGCTCCCGAGAAGAAGTTCGACCTTGTCGACGAAGAAGTGGCGGTTCCTACTCTAGCCTACGACGAGAACGACGAACCAGATGTCACAGATCCTCAAGATGGCGATGAAGAGGAAGAAGAATTGCCTTCCAATGTGCCTCCCACGGCGCCTCCGCCATCTTACGTATTTGCAAGTGGCCTTGATCAGCATTCCTCTGACGCCACTAATATTCAACATGGGACAGCTGATCTGGACCAACTTGAACGCGGCGAACTGAAGTCTGACATGGGCGGACACACAATGACAAGTACAGATTTCCATTCAAGCGAGCCGAAGGATTTGAGTTCGGCCCACGAATTGGGACTTAGGGTACCTGCAAGTGAAAGTGAACGTGAACTAACATTCTCAAACTCCGACATGACTATTATCCCTGTTCAAGAACCGATGATCTAATACGAACAGCTTCCAACTCACAAGTTAAATCAAGGACATTGTATTCAGGCACGCAGCATCGTTGTCAACGGCTCATGTCTTTATATCCCATAATGGTCAGTTGCCTGGATGCAAATGTGATCGCTGCGAAAGTTCAATCATCCCTTGTATAAACAAACATACGAAACAACCTAGGATTTTCGTAGGCTATTTTTTTTTTCCACTATGCTTTTCGTTGATTATACGGGTTCATACCCTGCGCGACCGGTCCCTTGACCAGACAATGGCTCATTGATAGTCCTCCGAATATGCCGAAATGCATCTTGTGCCATGTAGGGCACTTCGCGCCAGAAATCACGGTGAGGCAACAGATCCCAACCGTTAGATCCATAGTGAGTGTAATTGTACCAAACACCAATTCCCAAATACAGGCCAACCACCGTGATGATCACCCAAAATAATGACGAAAAGAAGCCATGCTTTTCTCGAAATCGCTTTGAAACGTAATTAGTACATTCGCCTGGTATTGATAGAGTCAAAGACAATGTGCCCTTATCTTGGCCCACATAGTCCAGTTTTCCAGACTGCACGTTTTTGGATGAACATTCTATATTCAGTGCTGTGGACTGAAATAGATTAGCCCAAGTCGTCCCTTGAATATTTATTCCCAACTTATTATTAGGGCGAGAATGCTCGACCCAGGATTTTGCTTGAAGGTCACCACTGACTGATTTACCAGCAGTGATAATTTGTTCCACCCTTTCGCTCGTTCCACGTCGATTTTTTACAATTTTGCAAACATTGGTATTTTCAGAGCATTGATCTAAAGGATCAATCCAAGGAATCAGTTCTAGTGGTTTGCATAAATCTAACGTTATTGTCGTTATCGTTGTTGATGGCGGGGTGTCTTCCTCTAGCGTAACATTCAAAGGCCCGTTGGCGAAAATATGGCTTAAGTCTAAGATTGGACCCTCTTTTCCAAAAACAACATTCTTACAGTCAAAGGCATTCACATGTACGAATGCTACACTGACGGCCAGGAATAGCTGTAACTTGCCGACGAGACGGGGCCACATGCTAATCGAGAGAACGGCGCAATGTGGAGGGGAGGGGCACTGACTCGACTATCAATACAGGGCTACTAGTTCTCCGGAATGCGGAAGAAGGTAATCTCTTGTTGTTTAAAGTATCGGCGACTTTCCTCATCAATCAATACCAAGTTGAGGTAGTAGCGCGTACTGAACTTCTTATTGACATCACGGAACGTTGGTGTGAGCTCAAACCCGCCAAGAAATAGACGGATCGGGATGGTTTCTCCACGCACCGGGGCACCATCCATGATTTCAAATTTAGTGATTGTCTCTGATTCATTGTACTGATTCGGAGCAGAGCCAGTTGTCTCGCGCCTTATAATTGAGAGCTCCATATGTTTGATCTTGATGCGAACGAGCAAGAAGTAAATCTTGCCTACAATTACATCTTTCAGATGGTACTTGGACTTGTTGTATTCGAATTCAATGTGCAGACAGTCCTCAATACCAACCTCCATCTTAATAGCATTGTTAGAATCGGCAGGAAGACGGAACGAGTGGACCCATAAATCTCGCTCACGCACGACATCGGACATTCGACGGCCAATCGTGACCCGCAGGTAATATCTCAATTTGACATTGATTCCGTTATAGCTCTCATACAGCTTTTCGACATTTTTGAATTCAAAAGGAAACGTTTCGGTATCGCGAATCTCTCCTGGATCAGCGAGTTCCTGCACCAGGGATAGAAATTCATAATGGTTTCCGCGGTCATAGAACAACTCTGTTGTAAGCTATCTGATACCCACCAATGGATCCGATAAATTCAATTTTTATACCTTCATGCATCAATTTCTTAGCATTTCGGGGCTGAATAACCACCTGATGGTCAGAATCTCTTTTTTCGTCCTACGCACGGTCCCACTCAATGTTTCTCCGTCCAGATAGACAGGGAATACCTCCGTTGATGTACTGTCTGTTTTTATTTCAACAGTCTTTCTGTCATGCTCATCATCTAGCCGGATATCAATGTCGATAGGTGACGAGAAGCTGAATAACGACGTCATCCGATGCACGCGTCCCTTGGCAGGCTGCCTAGAGTCAGTGCTGCCGTCGCAACACCACGTAACTCCTAGAACGCATAATTCCTATATGTGACCGGTATATATGATACATGTGCGAGATTGGGCTCCGATAAGTCGCCGAGACCATCTTGATAGCCCAACGAGCTCATCGCGATCACTCACTGCATCGCAGCAGCTGGACGAAGGTGCAAAATACCACCAAACACCGTCATCAGCTCTGCGCGGGCCTCCCACAAAGGCAGAAGTCCGACAGCCACAATGCTCCAGAAGAGCCAAATCAGGCCTAGGTAGGTCCATGCCCCCAAGCCAGCCGGTGTCCAAACACGAGCCGATGTAGCGATGGCCGGAACAATGACCACAAGAAGCACAGAGCAAATGACTGCAATAAATGAAACACGCTTCACCGTAGCCTCCATCACGACTGGATCCAAGCCGGCGGCACGAACATACTCGATGTTGTCCACACCAGCGTCGCGCTGATGAGTGTATGTTTCGATGTCAGGCTTGCTGCTGCCCATCTCTGAGTCGTACTGCTGCTTCTCATCGGATGGTACAGGCTTCATGGCGTCTTCATCGCGCTCCACCAAAGCATCCAGGGGAGCATTGAACGCGCGCGTATCGGCAAACGTATAGTTTTGAGGCCAGATGAGACTCCACACCACCGTGATAATGGTAGATACGAGCAATGAAACGAGATTTCCCGCCACGAGAGGGTATTGTTCACCCGTGGTGTCCACAGTCACTGAGTTGTACAATGTCCCAGCAGTAACAAGCCAGGTCATGATACCCAGGATACAGCCTCCGACCATACCTGCGACGCAACCCATTGAATTGGTCTTTTTCCACACAAGCGAGCCAAAGATAGGGAAGACAGCCGGTGCCACAGCAATACCCATCATGGTATAGAGCCAGCCAAGACCAATGCCCGCGTAATTCCAAATAAGACCGAATATGGCCATGATCAACGCCCACAAGAGGACAGCACCATGAGTAATCCATTGGATATGCTGTCCCTTAGGGTTCGGATGGATGTAGACCTTCCAGATATCAAAGGTCAACACTGATGATACGGCAATTTGCTGCGCAGACGTAGCCGAAGTCACCGCCAAAAAGAGCAGAATCAGCACAGCCACTGCTCCTCCCTTGCCAGCGATAGCGACAGCCACGGAAGGAGCAGGAAGCCCTGCCGAAACTTGAGCATCATTCAACAGGGCCATGCTCGGATCTTGTTGCGACAGCGCCCGCGCAGCCAAACCCATGGTAGTACCGAAAACAAATGGAATGGGGAACCAGGCACTGCCGCCAAGCAAAAAGCCACGCGATGCTGTAGTGGGAAGCGATGCAATCGAGCGCTGGTGGTACGACTGGTCGCAGAAGACCGTTGCCAGGTTACCGCAAATGTTAATAATGCCAAACAAGAGACCTTTCTGCGACCGGAGCGTGAGGTACGAGCCAGCCGCGTTCCCATCCACAGGGTTCAGTTCCGCCGCTTTATGAAGAAGCTCCACCATCTTGCCCAGACTGCCAATCTTGCCGTTGCCCGTCCAAATACTAAAGAAAAAGTAGAGGATTACAACAAAGAGGCCCAATGTGTGTGTATAGTCTGCAATAAATGTGGCACGCAGACCACCCGTGACGGTATACACGGCCACACTTGTTGGGATAAGGAAGATGCCGGCCAGGATATGCAGACCAGTCAGGTCTTTTACGACCGCGGCACCGCCCAGAACAAGTTGCGAAGACACAAGCAGATTGGTTACGAGGGCGAAAACCATGAAGACAGCATGTACTTTCTTGCCGTGCCTAATGCGGATGACTTCTAGGAAAGTCGAACAAAAAGGAGCGCAGTTCTTGATCTTACAAGCCATAATAGCACACAAAAGGATCTGCAGCGTAGCACCAGCAGCGTACCAGTACGCTCCTGACAAACCAAAGGTATATGTAGTGGCGGCACTCTGGAGGAGTGTAGCAGCCCAGGTCCAGGCAGACACAATGCCTGCCGCAACCAATCCTGGCTTAACGGAGCGGGAAGCAGAGTTGAATTCTTCCACAGATTTGGTGCTGTGTTCCGTGAACCTGTTTTGCAGGAACGTAATGATCATCATCAGGCCTGCAAAGGCAAAACCCAGGCCTACGACGACAGCCCATCCAACACCGACGCCAAGCACTTGGGCTGGATTTTCACTCATAATGAGAAGAACTGAAGTGGTGTCCCTGTGACTGCTGCTTCTTTATCAACATCTCCTCTTATCGCAACGAATTGGCGTCTATCCACATTAGGGGCTTGCAGACCAGTCCTTATCAATGACTTGGATGGGACCTGCTCATCAAATGTTTGATTTACGAGCGTTCATTGGTTTGATTAAGACGATGAATAAAACACCCAAGGGACAGAATCATCGAAACGGCGCCCACCTTTCAGATTCGCGCGCATCGTATCAGCGCTCTGATTGATTACCTTAGCGTGTGCATGTTGTCGTAGGAACCTTTCGTCTTAGGGTATCTTCAAACTGGACAGGCCAATAGGTGTTTTTTCAACAAGGCTCCATTGTAATATAACGTTGCGGAGACAGGTATCTCTGCACTGAAATATTGGTTTACTCTCGAATGCCAAGCCACGCTTGTGCCCGCAGGTATAGCATCGAGTCATATAGGTGTCGATACCGCTGAAGACGTCGGATACGTGCATTCTTCTACAGCATGCCTCGCGGTCACATAGATTAATATATCTGCCTTGAGGGATCCGGTATTTCTAGATCAAGTCACAGCTATGGTACAAGGTCCTGTACCTAGTACAGGCATAAAGCAGCATGACGCATGCGCCCCTGCCTTAGCGACCGCCACGGAAGCCGCCGCGACCACCGCGAGGAGCACCACGGCCGCCGAAACCGCCGCCACGGCCGCCGCCACGCGCACCACCGCGGCCACCGAAGCCGCCGCCACGAGCACCGCCACGACCACCAAAGCCGCCGCGACCGCCGCGACCGCCGGGGCCGCCCCGTGCACCACCGGGACCTCCGCGACCAGCAGGGCGCTTTTTGGGACCTTTGATTACCGACTTGGGCTTGGGCAGGAAACGCTCGATCGGCAACATACGGTCCGACGCAATGAAGACCGAATCCTCAGCCTTGAAGGAGGTAGCCACCACACCAGGCTCCGTCTTCACAGTAAAGTAGACCTCATTGATAGGCCCAAGAATCTCATCGACCTTACCAATCTGTGTTTTGTTTTCCAAAAAGATCGGAGCATTGAAGTATGGCACATGCTTAGGGTCGGTACCTGAGCAGAACATTTCGCCTTCCACAGCATGCACAAACTTGCCAAACGGGATAATGCTAGCAGGCGGACCCACATTCGCCATACCACCACGGCCACCACGGCCACTAAAGCCGCCGCCGCGACCGCCGCCGCGACCACCACGGAACATCTTAACTGGACGTCGAGCCAGTCGACGCTGGCATGGGCACAAAAAAGAAAAATCACGTGATTATACTACGAGGCTCCCGCCGAGGGCGCTGGAGCCGGGACCGGCGCGGCCGCTGGGCCCTGCGCGCTCTTCGCACTGGCCAGGTCTGAGCGGAGTTGTTCGCCAACCTCAATGTATTCAGGGAGGACTTCTGGGTTCAGAAGAGTCGCCTGGTTAATAGTGCTGATAGGAGCACCGTTGATCACTGATATTAGCGAGCTTCGACGTAAAACGTACACTTTCTCACTGGCACCTCGACGCGCTTTCCATTAAGGGTCTTGGGGCAGCCACCCACACGGCGTATATAGGCAGGTACGTGGCGCGCACTGCGCTGTTTGCGGATGAGGGCTTTTGCGCTGGTCACGATAGAGTCCCAGTCTGCATCCTCAGCCACGACCAGGAACAGGACCACCACTTCATCGTCCTTGGCAGGCGTTTTCAACGCAACCACAAGTGAATCGGTAATCTTAGACAGAGGTGAAGTTTCAGATGTAGCCTCGGAGCTCTCAAGCACTTCGTAGATTTCTGCACTGCCAAAGCGGATTCCACTAGGATTGAGAATACCGTCGGAGCGACCGAGCATGATCAGACCACCACGCGGAGAGCGCATGACCAAGTCACCGTGGTACCACACGCCTGGGTACTGGGTATAGTAACTGTCACGGTAGCGCTCGTTGGGCTGGTGCCAAAATCCGAGCGGCTGCGCGGGAAAAGGCTTCTTGCATACCAGATCGCCCTCGACCATGTCGGGCTGAGATTGGCCCTGAGCGTCGAACACATCAACATCCATACCGAGACCAAGGCACTGAAGCTCACCTGCATAGACTGGTAGACTCACGTTGTGGTCAGCAAAGAGCGAGCAGAGATCTGTGCCACCCGTAATACTGCCTACCATGACCGGCCGTCCGACCAGCTTCTCCGCATACAGGTACAGCTCGGCACGTAGTGGCGAGCCGGTCGACAGAATCATGCGCACTTTGAGCTTGTCATGCAGTTCGGTAGGTACATAGTTGCGGCGCTCGATGAGTGACAAGTAGGCAGCCGACGTGCCAAACACGGTTATACCCAGTTCCGCGGCGCGCTCCCAAAGAATACCTGTCGGGAAGGCTGGCGAACCGTCGTACAATACCACGGAGCAGCCGCCCAGCAAAGCGCCCACCAGCCAGTTCCACATCATCCAGCCTATCGTAGTGTGCTGGAAAAAGACATCTTCGCGCGTCAAGCCACCGTGCAGCAGATGCTCCTTGCCAAACTGAATCAGCATGCCCCCCGCGCGGTGAGTGATAGCCTTGGGTTTTCCGGTTGTGCCCGACGAGAACAGGATCCACAGCGGGTGGTTGAAGTCAAGCTGCTCGAACTCGATTGTATCGCTGCCTTCTCCGCTGGCGAGAAAGTCCGACCATAGGTGGCGCTGAAGATCCCCATCTTGGGCCATGGACTCGACGCCCGTTTTGCGTTGCTCTTTCTCAGGATGAGAGCCACCATAGGGTACCACAATCACATGCTCCAAGACAGACTCGGACGCATGCAGACGAGGACGCTTGGTCTGACGCTCACCGTCCGCCGGCTCTGCCTCTGTGTCGGGCTTGGACCGATCCGCCAGCAGACCGACGATCGTCGAGTTGAGCTTTTCAGTATGGTCGTGGAGCTTGCCGTTGTACAACACGGCATTGACGCTAAAAAGAACGCGGGGCCGCACTGTCAGCAGACGCTCCAACACGCCGGCCGTGCCAAAATCGGGGGCCACACTCGTCCACACCGCGCCGACGGCACTCGAAGCGAGGAACGCAATGAGGTTTTCTGGCGAGTTACTCGAGTAGCTGGCCACCGTATCACCCGGCTTGATTCCCAGCTTTCGTAGCGCACGCGTGGCAGAGGCTACATGACGACGCAGCTCCCTGTAGGTCATGCGGCGCGTATCGTCCTCGCGTTCTGTGCAAGCGATGAGAGCCACGTCATCGTCACGACCGTGCTTGAGCAGGTTTTCGGCCACGTTCAGGCGAGCACCCGAAAACCATTCGGCAGGTGGGAACATGGGCGCATTCTCTGGGATCACTTCCACGGCAGGCTGGCTCGCGACAATTTCCATGTCGTCCCACACGGCTTGCCAGAAGGGGCCCGTGTGTGTGATGCTCCATTTGTGCAATGCTGCGTAGTCTTGAAGGTCAAGTCCATGCTGTTTATTCACACGCTCACGGAAGTGATCTATACGCGTTTTTCCCTGGGGAGGCGTCCATACCTTTCGGCCCTGCACGGCCTCTGACGACATTCTGGTTGCGGGCGCGTCGAGCGGCACCAGGCTGGCCGTGTCTTTGGAAGTCACGTGATATCAACGGCGCAGTGCATGCGCAGCCCGTGCATAGCGGGGAAAGGGAGTGTAGGCGGAAGTGATACTAGCACAATTGTGCTTGTCCGGCGCGTCCCACCGATGGTCTATGGACGCGCGTATGACAACATCCATGTCCAAAAACGATTTGTTCTACAGCCATGTGGATTCTCCCTCGCCTCCGCGGCTCTTGCCGCCTAAGCGCATAGATTCTGAGCATGATTCTCCGCGCAAGCCTAGCACCTTTGCCGTGACCCGGCCCGTGCGTCCTCAGCACAGCAAAACTCCCTCATTTGGGCGCATGTCTGTTGATGAGCGTGAGACAGAGAAACGACGCATTCGGTCCGAGCAGAACATTGACATTCGCGTGTTTCTCGAGCGTGCCTTCAAGCTGGGTGAAGGACGGAGTTCCGAGGTTTACTTGGGTGCCTATGCTCCGCGCTCGCATGATCAGACTACCAAGTCAGTGTCTTGGCAGCTGTGTGCCGTAAAGCGGCTCCAGGTGGACCGCGAGTCACAGCTGGCAGGCTTAGAAGAGGCCTTTGCCTTGCGTCGTCTCGGCCACCACGAGCATATTGTGCGTCTGCTGGGCGTCTTGGATGAAGTCGAATTTCGCGTGCAAGACTCTGCCGAAATGCGCCAGGCCCATGATGACCCACCGCACTTGCTAATCGTGCTGGAGTACCTACCCTTCTCGCTGGGCTCTTTTGTCCGGCGGCGGCCGACGGCCGTCACTTTACCTCAATGGCTCGACTGGGCCCTGCAACTAGCCAGCACAATTCAGTGGCTTCACCAGCGGGGCTGCGTCCATGGTGACATCAAGCAAGAGAATGTGCTATTGACGCCCACTTTGTCGGTGAAATTGTGTGATTTTTCTTCGGTCCTCTTCTCGAATGCATCGTCACCGGCAACCGATACGTACACAGTCGGCACACCTGCCTTCCGCGCACCTGAACTCTTCAATACCACACCCTGGTCGCCCTCCGAAATGACCGGCCTTGCCCATCCGGCACTGTCGTACACACTGGATATATTCAGCTTAGGTGTTCTATTGTATACGCTTGCCACAGGTGTTGAGCCCAGCCACCGCGTGAACAGCGTTATGGCCATGCGCCAGCGGCAGAACGTTTTCTTCAGCAGCGAGGAGGGAGATCGTATCGAGCGCATACACATGGGCCTTGATACTCAGCCCCCATCCGCCTCGCCGTTGTCTTCGCTCACGTCCAGCCCCAGTCTAGACTCGCACTCGTCAGTCATGCACGAATCCGACGTGCTCCCCTTGCATGTGGTGGACCGGCTACTAGATCCAAGCCCCTCACCTAAAGGAGTTATTGCCACATACACGCCACGAGCCATCGCTGCTACGGCCAAGCCACCGACGTCGCATGGAGCCTCCCTCATGCGGGCTGCTTCCATCCATACCTCTAGCACAAGCAATGCAGCGAGCGTGGCCCATGAATCCTTTTTAACTCTGCCTACCTCTCAGGAGCATAAGCTGAGGCGCTCGCGCACCGTGCAGCAGCCGGGACAACGCGCGAAAACGGTCGGTGCGACAGCGCGCTTGGCGGGTTCCCGGACCCCCTCTGCTTCGTCGCGCGATCTGCCTATGCAAGAGCTTCATGACGAACTTCCCCCTCTTCACACATTTTCTGACTCGGTCGCGAGGGATGAACGACCTTATGCGGATGGGGCACCCGCGCTGATCATGCCAGGAGGCGATCGCCTGCCGGACGAGCTGCGCGATCTCATCCAATGCATGGTTGAGGCTAAGCCGGACGCTCGCCCTACCACTGTGCACATAATCGAGACGCTTCAAAAGCACATCGATATGGTATTTGACGTCCAACCTGCGCAGATACCCTCGCCGCTCTCTTCCCCGTAGCTCGGCGCCCTGTACCATAGCCTGTATTCTTGTGATGGACACGTGACCTCCAGTCTCGTCTTCGCGCAGCAGCGATGGTGCATGGCCCCGGCCCATCATGTACCTGCTGGGCGCGTACTTGCCGGACCACAAGCTCGTGCGCGTATGTACGATGCTACTGATTGCAGATTGCCTTGACAAATTTCTATGGTATCTCGTACGATACTGCGCGCCGCATTTGTGCCCGTATCCAGGTGCATGAGCGTGCGACAGTAGGGTCGCTCACCGAGGCCCAAGTTACCGAGCTCTCTGCCTACCTCTCGTCGCCCAGTCTGATTCCAGCGCGATCCGCTTCTCCAACACGGGCGAATGTAGATGGTCCGGTGCCGCAGGCCAATGCCTCTGAAAATGCCGCAGACCTGCCGCCGTCGCAGCGGCCGAATTCGGGGATGGACCCTCTTCGCTCCATCCGGATTGAGGGTGACTTGCGCAGGGAAATGCTGGCAAATATTGCACACCACCGCTCGATCGGCTCCTATGTAGGTCGCCGGCATGCGGGCGGTTTCCCTGTACGGGGTCAACGCACGCAGCGCAACGCTCTGACGGCGCGCCGGCTCAACCGCCTGGAGCGTCGGCAGTTCTCGACGGCATCGTTGGTAGATACCTTGCGCCCTCTGGCGCGTGCGCGCTTTACATAGGAACCAAACGATAGGCGGTTTGTGTCATACATCTATGTGAAGGGGCGGGGTCGAGGGAATCCTCTAGAACAGGTCCTGTGTGTAAGACGGCCGCGACGCACCTCCAACGTGAGTTGTTTCGCGACATCCGTATTGTTTACCATGTCGAGAAACTCGTAAAAGTCAATTTTTCCATCACCATTCTTGTCAGCCTCCATGATCGTCTTGTCGACGATCTGCTGGAGCTGCTGGTCTTTCAAGTTACCACCAACCATCATCTTGAGGACAATAAATAGTTCACCATTCGAAATGAAACCATCCCGGTCCATATCGTAAACCTTGAATACGACTGCCCATGAGCCCATCACACATACACTGCAGTTTTTCCTCGCGGCTGCCTTGGCTCGTAAAGACGCTCAGGCCATGCACGAACTCTTGGAAGTCCACAGTACCTCCGCCACTGAGGTGAGCGGCAAACACATACTCTGCATCAAAAATCGATATGAGCCGCTGGGCCAGCGGATTGTTGGCGATCGCAGGGATCTGCAAGAATTCGTCGCGGTCAATTGAGCCTGATCCGTCGCGGTCAAGCTTCAGGAATCGCTTCTTTAGGCGCTGAATCTCCTGTGCGGAGACTATGCATAAGTGAAACCAACCTACAATGAGTGTTTTGCTCCATATCATTGAGCAACTGCGACCCCTGCTGCCCCATCGCGGCTGAGATGGTGGAGACAGGACCGCGGGGTGGGGCGTTGTGGCTTCGATCACGTGGACGATCGGGCGAGGCGCTGACGCCAGCCAGGCGCGACCCTACGGTGCATCGCCTGCCTCCATGGACGCCGTCGACGTGGCGCAGCTGAAGAAAGGAGAAGTCGACCTCGGCGTATGTATGGACGCACTGATACCAGACATCCATCATGGCTGTCGCCTTTGATGGCGGTGTCGTGATCGGCGCCGACTCACGTACGACGATGGGCTCTTATATTGTACGTGCTCATGCGCTGCTCATGCCAGGCAAACCGTGTCACTGACAAGCTGACGCACCTCTCGGACCGCATCTACTGCTGCCGCTCAGGATCGGCAGCCGATACACAGGCGCTGGCGGATGTGGTGACATATCATCTGCAACTGTACAGCGTGATGCAGGAGCAGCCGCCGCCAACCGCCGTGGCAGCGAACCTTTTCCAGGAGCTCATCTACCAGAACAAGGACCGCCTTACGGCAGGTATCATTGTGGCTGGCTGGGACAAGCAGCATGGCGGCCGCGTATTCAATGTGCCTCTGGGCGGCGGCGTCTTTGAGCAGCCATGGGCAATTGGTGGTTCGGGCTCGGCGTATATCTATGGCTACTGCGATGCCACATGGCGCGAAGGCTGGTCGAAGGAGCAGACACTTGAGTTTGTTCGGAACGGTACGTGGATCTCTCTGACTCCAGCGCTCAGCCTTGCGATGCGCCGCGATGGCTCCTCTGGTGGCACGATCCGCCTCGCTGTCATTACCGAGGATCGCGTCGAGCGCCACTTTGTACCGGGTGACAAGCTCCCTGTACTCGCTGCGAAAGATGTATAGTGCTAAAACGCGCTCTAAAAGTACGCATTGATATCATAGGCCTCTCCAGGTGCCGGAGTACGTCGTTTGGGCGGCGCCTGCGCAGGTCGAGTCGCCTTGGACGGACGAGGCGCCTTGGCCGGTCGCGCCTCCTTGGTAGGTTTGGATAGTTTACGGGCACGCTCGTTCATCGGGGCCTTGGAGCGTTTCCTGGAAGACGGCGGGACCAGCTGTTCGTCGAGGTCTTCTTCGTCGAGGTCTCCATCATCGATATCCTCCTCATCGTCGTCATCAATGTTATCATCGCCTTCCTCATCCTCCTCATCCTCATCGTCGTCGTCCTCTTCGTCGTCGTCGTCGTCGTCCTCTTCGTCGTCGTCCTCTTCGTTGTCGTCCTCTTCGACGTCGTCCTCTTCCACCTCGTCGTCCTCGTCAAGGTCCTCCAGGATCGGCATAAAGGCCAGCTTGTCCTCATCATAAGGCGCCTTTTCTAGTGCCTTTAGGCGAAGCTCCTTCGAGGCCCAGGCCTGTCGCCACTCTTTGCGCGGGAGCACTGCGCCCATATCCTGTACAAGTTGCTCGACCTCGGCCCACAGCGCCTTGTCCTGCTTCGAGCCTTTCGTTTGCACCGCCTTGGCCTTGGTATGAGGCATCGCATAGTATCCCAGTCCGCCATGCGCCCAGTCGCGTAGCAGCAGGCGCGCGGCGCCGGCCGTATCGGGCATACCCATACGTTTCAGGCGACCGACGGATCGCGCCACGCCGATCAGAAACTCCTCCGTATCGGCCATAGCCTTGGTCTCGGTCTGTCGCTCGTACTCGCGCATCGCCTCGTCATCAGGCACGTCATCGGCCAACGTCGCGCGCTCCGGCACAAACGAGCCAAAGGCTGGCGTTCCATACGCGATCATCAGATCCACAGGATGCGCCACACGCGGCAACAGCATGCGCACAAGGGCCACAGGGTCCTTGAAACGCTGCACCTGTCCCTGGTTCCGCATGAGGGTCCACAGAAGCTTGGCCTGGTTCTCCATACGACTCAGCTCCTCGGCCATATCATCTTCGTCGTCCTCCGTGGGCATAGGCATCGCCGAGCGGACAAGACTCGGTGTATCGTACACCTGCACGCCTTCCATAGTGTCCTGCAGTGCGGCAGCAAGATCCGTCTTGCCCACATGCTCAAGGCCAAGCACGGCAACATCGCCCTTACTCACCGCGCGCAAGTGCGCAGCAAGAGCATCCACGCCCTCCGGTTCCGCACCCGGCCGCACGCTCGTAGGGAATGCGGCCAGTCCTGCGCGCCGCAGATCATACAACCACCCTGTGAGCACTTCCGACGGCACCAGGTCGGCCTTGGCGAGCGCCAGCGTCAGCTTGGGGCTCTTGTTCGAGCGCAGCTGCGACTCCAGCCAAGCCCGGCGAAAACTCGACGGATCACGAGCATCCAGCACGTACACCACAGCCTTGATTTCACTTTTAGGCGCGACAACATCCGCGAGCGGCCGGCTAAGCATCGGCGCGCGCGGCCGCACATGTGGCGTCGCCTGTGCCGGCTCCGGCACAGGCTCTTCTTCCTCGTCCTCAGCATCGTCCTCGTCGTCCTCATGGTGCTTTTCCTTCGCAAGCATGCGCTGCTCCGCCGCGATTCGGCGGCGCTCCTCCATCTCATTCAGCAGTTCTTCCTTGTACGGGAACAGGTTCGGGATGCCAGGGTCCGCCTTCTTGGACTTGCGCTGGGGGTTGCGCCGTGCCTCGCGCCGCTGCTTTCGCCCATGCTCTTGCACCTTCTTATGGATTTTGGCACGCTGCTTCAGCGTCATGCGCTTGGACGCGCGCTTTTTCACCCGCACCATGATGCACGTCGCAAGCCTGTCGCTCGCCGACTGTCTTTTTTTCTTGCCACGTGGCCTGTCTGTGCGCGATGACGGCGCTTGCGAGTATCGTGCCTGCGGCGGATGGGCGGTACGTTGTGGCGGCGCATGAGAGCGAGACGGCCTGGCACATATACGTAGCATGGGAGTCTGCCGATCTTAGGCGGCGGCGCACATGCTGGTGGCATGCGCCTGCCATCTGGGATGCATCGCTGGCCGCCGCGATCCAGCGTGCCTGGGATCAGCCGCACCTGCATGTCCAGCTGCTCGACTATGATACGCCCGACGAGGACACCGAGGCGCAGGAATCCATGGCCGAGTCATGCATGCTGACCGTACGTGTGCGGTCCTCACACAGATCCATACGGCCCAGGGCCCCCACGTCGTCACCCTCTTGCCGTGCAGCGCACACGACGCGGCCCGTGCTAGTGTGCCGCTGCTGGCCGAGGTACGCCATCCATCTCACCCAGCTCTCGCTCTTGCTTAATGCTACGGCAGATGCGGCACGCACGCGACAGGCCACGATGGAGCAGGCCCTCCAGGCCGCGCAAGCCGCACTCGACGCCGAGCGCGCCAAGTACCGCGAGGTATGCACATGCACTAACACAGCTCCTTGCGGCCCACCGCGTGACACGCGCGTCGTACTCGTCGTACTCGCTCGCGCACCCCGGGCGCATCCAGTACGCTGCACCACTAACCCAGACGCCACACCGATGTGGGTGGCTTTGAGGGCGACTAGATCTACGATGCAGCTGCAGCGCGCAGGCGCTCCAGCTCCGTCTCCAGCTCGTCTTCACGGAAGATGCGCGACTCGACGAGCGACTCGAGCTCGGCCATCTCCTTGGTAAAGTGCGCACGCTCCTCTGCCTTTTCGCGCTCAAGCTGGGCAATGCGCGCCTCGAGCGACCGCACCACCTCAAGGTCCACGCCGCCGGGCGACGCCGGCACCCCTGTGCCCAAATGCGGCGTGTGAGGGCTATCACGGAGGGCCTCGGTATCGGCGCGCTCACGCTCCAGCGTCGCGCGGCATTCGTCACACTCTTTACGCAGTGCCTGCGCCTGCGCCTCGGCGTCGTGCGCACGCGCCTCCCACTGCGCCGCGTTGTCGCGCAGCTGCTCGGCCTCGGCCTGCGTGCGCTCTGTCCACGCTGCCTGCGCCTGCGCGTTGGCCTTGGTGGTCTGTTCCAGGGCCGCTCTGGCCTCCGCGAGCTCGGCCTCCAGCGTCTCGGCTTTCGACTGCAGGTGCGCAAGCTGCTCCTTGAGGCTCGCATTATCAATCTCTGCAGCACTGGGGCCTGATATATCGTGCGCCGCGCGCTGCTGCGCCTCGCTCAGCTCGCGCTCCAGCACGCTTGTCCGGTCGGCGCGCGCTTGCAGCGTCGCGATCCGGTCTGTTAGGTCCGTGCGCTCACGCGCCCAGGCGGCTGTCATCTGCTCGACCTTGGCCTGCAGCAGCGTCAGTGCTTGTGAATCATCTGTCTCGGCGTCGTGCGGCCGCGCGGCATGCTCCGCACGGATTTGCGCAGCGGCCAAGGCCGCTTCAAGCTCGGCAATGCGTTCAGCATGCTGCGTACTCTGGCGCTCGAGTGCATCGTGGACGTCGGCTGCCACTGTCGCTGTGTCGAGCGCCTCGCTCAGCTGGCGCTGCAGCTCGGCTGTCTGCCGCTCTAGCGCCTGGCGCCGCCGCCCCTCGTCCTCGAGCTCGAGGCGCTTGAGCTCCTCCCCTTCTTGCTCGCGCTGCTGCGCTGCCTGCCGCAGCTCGGCACACTCATGCTCCCAGTCAGCGAGCTGGCGCCGTACGTCCGCAAGCTCATCACATAGGCGCTCGTACTCAGCCGTCGGCACACCCGCCTCATCAACGGCCCCACTCGAGACGCTCGGAGGGAGCGCCAGCTGCTCCAGCAGGTCCTGGTGCGCCCCATGTGGCACCGGCTCCGCCTCGTCCCCCCAGCCTATTGGGTCGTCGCGCTGCGGCAGGACGCGCGCCGCGCTTCCGGGGCGCCGCGGCGCAGTCGACGAGCCAGGGCGGCCGGGCGTCGGCACACGGCGCGGCACTGGCGGTGTGGCCCACGCAGGCTGTGTGCGCGCCGTGCGCGCTACGCCACCGCCCATGCTGCGCCGCGGCGTCGCGCGTGGCGTCGACGACAGCATGGGCACACCACTTTGGCGTCGCCGCGGGCGCTCGCTGCTAGGGGTGGGTGGCGCATCGCGCTCACGGCCGTCTGTGCGGCTGTTACGACCAGAGAGCGACGACAGGGGGCGGGCCGTCGCACTCGTGGGCCGTACGGATGGCAGCGCGACGAGTTTGGCGGCGGGGCCAAACACACCATTGTTGGGCGAGGTCGCAAAGTACTGTACACTGCGGTCAGCGCCTGTTACGCACCCTTGTATTGTGCCGTCGTTCTTGCCTTGGCCGTACGACAGACCTGTGAGCTCGAGGCCAGCAAACATGCCATCACGTCCGTGCACCGGGCCCAGGTACCGCAGCACGCCAGTCAGGTCGGTGCCCTCAAATGAAACAGCGTCGCCGACTTCCAGGGCACGCTCGCGGCGGGCGGGCGTTCCTGCGTCCGCACGCGACGGGGTACGCGCACGCAGGCTCGGTGTGCGGGTGGGCGTGGCCACCATTGCGGACCGCCGCACGGGCGTCGCTGCTGCGCCGTCCATCGCTGCGCCGCCGAAGCACAGCCGCGCGCGGCGCGCGCGGCTTGTGTTGGTTTGCACGTGACTGTGGTTCGCTGCCCACCATGACGGACGCGCTGCCGTCGTTCGCGAATGCGGCGGAGGAGGCGCGGTATTGGCGCGAGCAGGTCGAGCAGATGCGCTCTGCACTGCAGGAGGCCGAGACGGGGCTCCAAGACTTTATGGAGAGCAGCAAGGAGCTCGAGGCGGAGATGGAGGCGGATATGGCCGCTGCGCACCAGCGCGCCGATGCTCTGGCCGCCGAGAACGAGCAGCTGCGTGCAGATGTGGACGAATGGCGGGTGCGCATACGTCGACTGACCACAGCAAAAGCACCAGGCGTCGCTCACGGAGCACAGCACGACAATGGCCGACCTACACAAGGAGCTCTCGAGCTTGCGCGAGACGCATGCCATGTATAAGGCGAAGCTGCGCGATATGGAGCTCGACAATGACGCGCTCGAGAATGCAGAGCGGTACGTTTCGGCGCTGACGAAGCATGATCCAGTCGTCGCTCAGCGATATGGAGCTCCGTTACAACAAGGTCATGGAGCGCACCGCGCTCCTCGAGATGGAGCTCGAGGCCAAGAGCCGCATCGAGGCGGACAACCAGCGTCTCAAGGACGAGGTGCGCGAAGTGCGCGAAGAGCTCTTCGCTGTCCAGCGTCACGCCGCCAAGACTGCGGCCCCAGCGCCTGCCGTTGATGCCCACGCCGAGGGCCCCTCGGCGCCCCTCGCCTCGGCGGACGACGAACTGACGCTCGCTGATCTCGTGGTGCGTCGTCGCCCCGCGCCCGCACCCGCGCCGGCGCACACACTGGAGCGTCTGCGCGAACATATGCAGCAGCTGCAGCAGCGCCTGCAGCACGCTCAGGCCGTGCCCACGGCCGACAAACCGCAGCGACGTTGGCAGCGCAGCTCGCTGCCGCGCCCGCGCTCGAGCATGTCGGCAAGCGGCAGTGGGGTGCCGCCATCGCCGGCGTGGCGTGCACCGACGCCGAGCTATGCCGCATCGCCCCAGCGCCCGGAGACGCCCGGTGAGCTGCGCAAGTCGAAAAGCTCTCTCCCTGTGCCGGTCGGCGGCCTATCGCGGAGTGCGTCGCGGAGCGCGCGACCCGCATCACGTCTCGCGAGCGAGGTGCACTCCCCTGTGGGACCCACGCCGTTTGAGTTTATGGAGTTCGATCCGGCCGCCTCGCCCGTGGCCGCGACGCGCCAGGCTACACTGGCGCGGCGGCGGAGCTTGGGGCCCAGTGGCTTGCCCCATCCTGGCGCACGGCCACGGCCCAGCTCCGCGCAACGTGAGCGCCCATCGCCCACCAAGCCGCGTGCGGCCTCGCCGATCCTATCGCCCACGAAGCGTGCGGTGCCTGCGCGGCCATGGCGGTAGTCCTATGGAGGTCGGTTTACATACATAGGAAGCACGTTGGGATCCATGCGCCGGTCGTCGTGCAGCGGCGGCCCGGCGTACCGCGGCGCCTGCGCGTACGGGTCGTTCATCGTATCGGTCGTGTCGTGTGTCGGCCCATACGGCACACTGTACTGGGCGGCCGCGGGCGACAAGTTGTGAAACGGCCGCCGACCACCCTGCTCGGTGTGCCCATATGGCTCGTTGCCGTGCACCACCACCGAAAAGCCCGCTGGTGCACCGGCAGGATACATGGGCGTCGCCTGCGCCGTTGCCCCACCGCGGACCGACGCCAGTGGTGTGCCGGCCGGGCTCCACGTCCATGCGGCATCGGGCTCGTGCGATACCACGCTAGCCGCCGGCGCCGTGGCATACACTGGAAGCGACGCCCCGGCGGAGTACGCCGGCTCCCGATCATACATGTGATGCGTGCCGGTCGACGGCGATCCCACAATCGTGTGGCTCGGCGCGTCAGTCCCATACGCTCGCGATCCGGGCGGCGATATATAGGAGGCGCGCTTGCCCTGTGCGCGCGCGTACGGCTGGGCGACTGCGTACGGGTCCTCCGACACAGTGTCTTCGTAGATGGCCGGCGACGCAGCCGCCGTCGCCTCGGCGGCCGCACTCGGCGGGGCCGGCTGTGGCGGTGTGGTGCGGGGCGGAACCCATGGCTGCGTGAACGGCTCACCGGTGATAAAGGGGTGCTGCTTTGCCTGCTGGGGCGTCCAGCGCTCCAACGGGTTGAGGTTCAGCAAGCCCGCCACAAAGTCGGTGAACGCGGCGCGGTTGGCCATCTCCTTTTCTGTATCTGCGGCGCGCCCACTGCGCCGCGGCATAGGCGTGAGCCGGATAATTTCAGGCAGCGTCGTGCCCGGAAAGTACTGCTTGCTCGCTTGCTCCTGGACGCGGTGCTCGCGCGAGTACTGGTCCATGGGCTTGAGCTGGTATGTGAGGCGCCCGTACGAGTCCGTGTGCACATTGAAGAACTCGCGAGTCTGACGGCCACGCTCCATCATATAGGCGGGCGGCACGCCGAGCATGTGGACGATACGGCTAATCTGGTTGTACTCAGACGTGCCGGGGAAGATGGGGAGGCCCAGAAACAACTCGGCCGCAATGCACCCGAGCGACCACATATCGATCGCCGCCGTGTACGACAGGCCGAGAAGCACCTCGGGCGAGCGGTAGAACCGGCTTTGAATATACGTGTACACCGTCTGCTCCTCGTGGCACGCCGAGCCGAAGTCGACGAGCTTGATCGAAGGCGTCTGCAGCGTACGCAGCAGAATATTCTCAGGCTTTAAATCGCAGTGGATCAGCCGCGCATCTTTGAGCACGACGAGCGCATCGAGCAACTGTGTAACAAACACACGCACCAGGCTCGTACTCAGGCCTCGGAACGAGTTTTGCTTGATAAGCTCGTACAAATTCGACGACAGCAGCTCAAACACCAGACACAAGTGCTTGTGGTGGATAAACGTGTCCTGCAGACGCAAGATGTTATGCCGGTCGTCAGGGTCCCAGTGCTGGTTGAGCGTCTCGAGGATCGTGACCTCCATCATGCTTTGGTTGAAGTACGCGGGCTTGTTCTTGATCACCTTGACGGCCACAATATCGTGCGTCGTCATATTCTGGCACTTGACCACCTGCCCGAAGGTTCCTTGGCCCAGCACGTCGAGGATCAGGTACCGATGCCCATCCTCGCCTCCCAGATAGTCGTTCACATACAGAATATAGTCACTGTCCTCGTTGTCATGCCCATCGTTGTACATGGGCTTACTCGGCTTGGTGAGCACCCGCCGCGGGTTGAATGCCAACTCATACACAAACGCTGGATTCACCATGTGGTACGTGTGGTGCAGATACGACGTGAGCGCCTTGAGCGGACTCACAAGCCCACCTGCGGGATCAGCACGGCGCTGCTTGTCGCAGAGCGCGCGGATGTCTGTCATCGGCCGTAGGTCCTCGAGCGACTGGACCTGCCAGAATCCCTCGAACTGCGGCTGCCCCGGTCGCTTCATGCGCATCGACATCGATGCAGCTGTGGATGTGGTACTAGACGCCGTCTCGCGCCCTTGCACCACCTCAGTCATCGATGTCGACTCAATCGACGAGCTGCTGCTCGAGGTCACTGGCGACGGGGAGCGCGTTGACGCCGACATGTGCACGAGGGAATCACGCTGCGCAGGGCCTCCCGCATAGTGCGCCGTATCACTCGTGGGCTGTATCTGCTGCCGCGCCGCCTCAGTGAGCCTCCCGTCCATCAGGCGGGCCTCCGCCACCGCCACTGTCTCGGCGCGATCCTCCAGCGCTTCGGGGCCATCGCTCCCATGGCTCGGCACCGAAGAGTCCTCCCCCGTCGAGTCGTCCGCCCAGGGTTCTTCCGACCCGGAGGCCTCGATACCGTGTCCACCTCGTACCATGCTCCCGCGGCGCGGGCGCTTGCTCGGTGGAGTGGGATGGAGCACACGGGCGCGGCTGCAGGCGCACGGAGACGCTGGGTTGCTTATATAATCCTATGGCAGTGCGATATACCTGTGCAGGCGCTCCGGGATCGCGGCCAGCAGGTTCTTGCTCTCGAGCCACTTGCGGCTAAACAGGCGCGTCTGGTAGCGTGCAGCACCATCGCAGATGATCGTCGCCACCTTGCTGCCCTTTCCAAGCTTCTCGGCCATGCGCTGAGCCGCGACAATATTCAGTGCCGACGAGGCGCCGATGTACAGACCCTCCTCGTCCAGCATGCGGTACACCATAGCGATGCTAGCCTCGTCCTCAATGTGAAGACTGTTGTCCAGGAGATCGATGTCGGGGCGCAGGTTCGAGGTAACGCGGCCTTGGCCGATTCCCTCCGTAATCGAGCCAGTGCCAGTGCGCGCCAGTTCAGCGCCCTTCGACTGCACATAGCCATGCAGCACCGAGCCCGGCGGATCAGCGAGCCAGCACTGCACCTGGCCGTTCGACTTCTCCTTCAGGTAGCGCGTGATGCCTGCGAGCGTACCACCCGTGCCCGTCGCACAGATGAAGCCATCGAGGCCGGTGCTGCGCGTCTGCTCCCAGATCTCAGGACCGGTCGTGAGAATATGCGCCTCACGGTTCGCGACATTGTCAAATTGATTCGTCCACACCGCATTCTCCAGCTGCTCCGCGTGGCGGGCCGCCTGGTGGTTGTAGTTTTGCGGGTTGTCAAATGGCACCGCAGGCACAGGGTACACCTCTGCACCCAGCATGCGCAGCAGATTGATCTTCTCTTCCGACTGCGTGTTGGGCATGTAGATCACACACCGGTAGCCACGGGCACGGCATACATGCGCCAGGCCAATACCCGTGTTGCCGGCTGTGCCTTCCACGACAGTACCACCCGGCTTCAGCAGACCCTTCTTCTCTGCATCCAGGACAATGTACAGGGCGGCGCGGTCCTTGACGCTACCGCCTGGCTCCATGAATTCGGCCTTACCGTATACGTCTGAACCAATCTCGTCGCTAATCGAGTTCAAGCGCATCAAAGGCGTGTTGCCGATAGCGCCACAGAGTCCCGAGGCGGGCTCTGCAGCCCCCACAGATACACTGGCATAGGTGCGCGCAACACGAGGCAGAGCCGTGGGCAGGACGCGGGGCAGCGACCGGAGGATGGACATGGTCCGAAGATGAGAAGCACGTGATACCACATGTCCGTGCGCTATGTCGGCGACTACGGGATCCACAGCTGCATGTGTCAGCCGATCGCGGGACCTACCTCCATAAATGCAGGCACCTCCATTCGGAGCAGGGAAGCATGGTCTGTCAGCAGGGCCAAGATCTGGGCCCGACGCTCTGCTGTCAGGTGGCCGTGTAGGTGCTTGGCAAGTTTCTCTTCGATCAACGGGACGGCTTCCTGGCGGCGGCGCGCATGCCCCACGGGCTGCAAGAGTCAGTGCGTCATACGTACATAGTCCAGAGCGACCTCGTCGATCGCCGAGCCATCGTTCAGCACGAGCGACACGGCATTTCCGATCGAGCGCTTGTCGGGCTCATAGTACTCCCGGGTGTACCGCGGCTCTTCCTCCACACGTGTCTTGGCACGCAGTGCATCGATTCGAGCATCGGCCGCGGCCTCGTCCGTGTAGTCGCTGGGCTCCAGGGAGCCCTTAATCAGCGGCACGGCCACCATGTATTGGATACAGTGGTCGCGGTCCGCATAGTTGTTGAGGGGGCCCTGTTTGCTGATGATGCGAACAGCGGCTTCCTGCGTGCGGATACGGATGCGCTGGATGTCATCGCTCGTCTTACCGCGGCGTTGCAGCTGCTTGTGCAGCTCCACAGCAGCCTCTACGGCCGTCTGCGCATGGAATTCGGCGGGCACCAGCTTGAACAGCACATTCTCCATCACATACGAGGTGTATGGACGCTGGAACTCGAACGGCCGTCCTTTGAACAGGACGTCATAGAAACCCCATGTCTTCGCGGTTAGCACCGAGTTGTAGCCGCCCTCGCCCCGCTGGACGAGCAGTGCGAGGTTGACTGCACGTGCACAGGCATCGCCGGCCGCCCACGATTTGCGTGAGCCTGCATTGGGCGCATGGCGGTACGTGCGCAGCGGCTGCCCATCGACCCACGCCTGTGAAATCGCATCGATTGTCTGGTCGCGACTAAGTCCCAGCATATGCGAGACCACGGCTGTGCTGGCCACTTTGACGAGAACGACGTGGTCGAGTCCCACGCGATTAAAGCTGTTGAGGATGGCCAAGTTGCCCTGGATCTCATGCGCCTTGATGGCGGCGGTCAACACATCCTGCATCGTGAGCGGCGCTCTGCCGCGCGACTGGTTCGTGCGCGAGAGCCAGTCGGCCACAGCCAAAATTGCGCCGAGGTTGTCCGACGGATGGCCCCACTCGGCCGCGAGCCATGTATCGTTAAAGTCGAGCCAGCGGATCAAGGCGCCGATGTTGAAGGCCCCGCGAATCGGATCGAGTACGTACGATGTGCCGACCACACGCGTGCCGTTCGGCACGATCGTGCCGTCGACGACCGGCCCACACAGTGCGCGCGCCGCAGGGAACCGCAGCGCCTCCATCGCACAGCCGAGCGAGTCGAGAAGACACAGGCGCGCCGTATCGTACGCCGTGTCTGAATCAATCTGGTAGTTGTGCACATAATCCGCAATGTCCTGCATGACATGGTCCGGAGGCGGCCGCATATTGTCCTCGCCGTGGCCGACGCCGGCGGCGGCGGTCCCTGCCATGATCGTGCAAGCGAAGCGCACGGGCATACTGCACGTGATGCCGAGGGGTATCTATGGCGGCTAGCAGCTAGGCATCGGCGGGCGCGGAGGCGGGGGCGTCGCTGCTCGCGCCGGCCACGACGCGGCGCTTGCGTGGCAGGTCATCGGCCGCCTCTGGCTCGGCGTTTGGGGTCTGTGTGCTGGACGAAGCCTCCTTGGCCCGCTGCTGCGCTCTCTTCTTCTTCTCGCGCTTGGCCCGATTCTTGCTCGTTTTGGCCTCATCGAGCTGGGCCTGAGCGTCGCGCTTCGCATCGAAGGCTGCCTGCGCTTGAATCTGCGCGTGAGTGATCGCCACGTACTCGGTCGGCCTCCGCCTGCATGGCCTGAATACGATCCGACTCGAAGCGGCGCATCATCTTGTACATGTGAAAGGCCCCGCTTCCCACGGCGGCCGTGCTGCCCTGCACATGCTTCACCATTTCAGGGGGGGCATAGGCCTTCCACTGCTCCGGCATCTCGGGGGGGAGGGCCATCCCCTTTTCCGGATCCTCGTACATTTCCTTGATCTTCTCGGCCTGCTGCTCGGCTGGCGTCAGGTTGCGCTTCACGCGCGGCCTCGGCCTCGACTCGCCCTCCATGGCCGTCGCGGACGCGCTGGCGCGAGCGTGGCGGCGGTGGAGGCTCTCATCACGTGCGTTCCACGTCGACCACCACGATCATGGTACGTGGGCCGCACTCACACGCAGCCATCGGCCAGGGATATCCGCGCTCGGAACGAGCGCTTCGCTCAGAAGGCACGCGAGACGCAGAATCTACGGAATGCGAAGGGTGCGAACCGCCGCGGCCTCCTGCACGAGCATAAGGAGGTGGGGCCCAAGACGTCCAAGTGGGTGCAGTACCTCGCCATCTTTGTGCTGCTGCTCCTGGGCGGCGGATGTATGTACGCAGACAACTCACCCAAGTCGTTATGGAGATGCTATTCCTGTTTATGCGCGCATCAGGTCGCGCATAACTACCATGGCAAGAGGGAGCTCTCCTCGCGGGGCCGCCGGGGCCCGCGGTTCACGGCCTGCCGCAGCTCGTTCATAGCTGCGCCCACCGCCTCTTCGACGCGCACGCGCCCACTCATAACGCCCGATAAAAGGTGCGATGCATTCACAGGTCGCGGGCCACGCGCTTGCGGCGCATGCGCCGGCAGACTTTCGTGGATCGGGCGAATCCAGTGCGCCGCCGCACCCGAGTTGGGGAGTGTGCCGCGGAACAGGTCTGTGCGCTGGGGTGTTGCCTCAGGCTCTGGCGACGCCAGCTGCTGTAGCAGCGGCTCGTCGGCCACGTCCACGGGCGGGCGCTCGGGCGCCTTGACTCCCAGCGTGCGCTTGTTGGGCTCCCACGCCGCGTCACGAGAGACTGGAGGGGCGGGCACCACGGGCGCCGGAGACGGCGCTGGGCGCAGCGCCATACTCTCCCTCTGTGCATCCTGCCATTCCAGTAGGTCATCCAGGCCCGAGTCGCCCATGGGGCCTGTGGGTATACCGCGCGTCGGGCGCGCACGCTCGCCAGCAAAGAACTTGAGCTGGTCTGTCTCGACACTTGTAAGCTGCCACTCGCTGTCTGACGCTGGCGCATCCGCGTCTTGTGGGCCTTGCACCGCATGCAGCGAGCCGTCGGTGTGGCGGTGCATCGTCTGGCTGGGCGCATGAGGAGGCCGCTTTCGGCAGCTCGCGAGAGGGATATATAGCTGCTCACGCATTTGAACGGCATCGCCGGGCCATAACTTGTTGCTGCGGCGAACGATGTGGGCGTCCGCGCCATACCGCAGCGAGATGCCCTCCAGCGTATCTGCGGGTGCAACCTCATGCACAAGCACATCGACGCGGCCCGTGGGCGCACTCGTCCCCTGGTGCGTCGTGCGTGACGGTCCGGGCCGAGGCGCCGATGCGGAGCTCTGCGCTGAAGATGAGGACCCGCTCTTGAGTCCCAGCCAATCTTCCAAGCGGTCAAGGGCATCGCCCGTGTACGAGTGCTTGTGGCCCTTTGTGTGCCCGGCGTCCAGCTGCAAATTGGATGCGGCGGGCGTGTGTGAAGACATGTCCCATATCTCCGCGCCTGGCGCCGTGCCGCCATTCCTCTTGCGCTGTGTCAATGTGCCGCGCGAGCTTGGCGCCCAGCGGAGCGCATCGCGCGGCGAGGGGGGCGCCATGGTCGTCGCTGGTGGCTCGGGCGTGGGCGATGCATATCCCGATGGCCCGATATTCCTATGTCATCTAGTTGGGGGGTGGGCTGGACACGGGCGAGCGACTTGAGCCCTGCAGCAACTGCTCAAAGAGGCCGTTGGCCGACTCGTCGCTGCGCATGTGCAGCATATAGACGATGCCTGTGAGGCGGCCCATATCTGACAGCTCGACAGCCACACCTGTCTTGCCGACGCGCTCCACGGCGATCGGCAGCACGATGGACGAGATAATCACTTTCTTGTCGTTCTCCACCACCAGTTGGTTGGCTTGGGAGGGCATCAAGTGGTACAGGCGCAGACGTGCCGACCCAAGCGAGCGCCACTGTGCATAACTCTGCTTGAGAAAGACTTTGCAGCGCATTTGCGCGCACAAATTAAACGACTGCTTTTCGTGATGCATGGCCGCCTTGGCCGCCGACGCATCGACGTCCTCCTCGCCCATCCAATCGGTCGACCGGCGATTCGCGGCAGACTTGATCATCTGTGATGGCAGCGGCGGCGCGCTGCCATCAGGTTTTCGTGTGTCCGGTGCGCTCTGTGCGCCGCTGACCGCGGGGTTCTTCACCGGGCGCACCGCCGCCGGCGCCCCTGGCGTAAAGCCAGCCAACGCTTGCTCCGTTGCACTCCCGAGCGAGCGCGAAAGGGACGAGGGTACAATGGGGCTGGTGCCGTAACTGTCCTCCCCGCGCGAGCCCTCCGGCAGGTCCGGCGTGTCTACCGCACGCCGGCCGATGCGGGGGAACGACTCTTGCGAGGTGAGCGAGCTGGCACGCGTCAGTGCCTCCGTCGACGCCGGCGAGGCTACGCGCCCCGCATCCTGCTCGGCCAGAGTCACGAGGGGCAGCGTCTCGCTTGTAGCAGACTTGGGTAGCAGCAGGGGCGGCAACGTCGGGCGGGCCGGCGTCGGCACCGAGCTCGATGGACCCGTGCCGCCCGGCGCAAACGGAGACACCGCCGTTCCGACCGCTGGAGACGCCCCGGCACCCTGGGGTGGCCCACCCACGGGCGGGCCGAGCGGCAGCGGCTGCATCACCTTCTGCAGTGGCACCGACGAAGGCGGCGGCCGCGATGGCATAGGGCTCGAGCGCATCGGCGGCCGAGCCGCTCGCGGCGTGGGGCCCGGTTGCGGCCCCGGTGCGGCTGGACGCACAAGCCCCGCACTGGCAGGGCCCGGCGGCGGACGCATGGGAGCGCCGGTCGAGCTCCCCATCGGGAATGCCGCGGGCGGCGAGCTTATCATCGTCGGCGGACGGGGCGGCGCTTCGGGCGACTGTGGCACACCGACCAACGGACGAGAATTCGTAGCGCCAGGCGGACCAGCCGCACGATTCGTTTCGTTGCTCGCACGCGGCTGTTGGGGTGAGCGGCCCTGGGTGCCGAACTGCTTGCACGCTTGAAGGTCACGCAGCCACTGCGCCTTGCGCTCCGGCGAAGGGAGCACCAGAGTCAGGTGCACGCGCTTCATGATCGAGAGCCGGATCTCGTTCGGGTTTGAGCTGGCCTGTTCGTCCATATCGATAAAACGCCCCGAGAGCGGCGGAAACATGAGACGAATGTCATGCGCAGGCGACGGCCGCGATTGGGGCATCAGGTCCTCACCTACTAGCAGCAGGTCAGTCAGCAGGATCAGTCGAGCGTGCTCATACACGCGCTCCTTGTTCGACGTCGCTAGCTTCAGATGTACGCGATCGTTGATACGCAGCTGGCGCTGGAACGGCAACGTCGGAGGTGCCATTTGAAGGCGGCAGTGTTTTGGCTCTAGCGTGAATACGTCCACGGTCGCGGTGGAATCAATGCGGTCTTGGATCTGGGCCAGCGACTGCCTTTCAATAGACTGGGTAATGCTCATTGGTATCGTCGACGGGCTGCTACCCGGCATAGGTGGTGGCCCTGGCGTGCTGCGATGTGGGGCTGCCATGGAGGGCGGAGGCGGTGCAGGTGAGCTCATGGGGGCGCCCGTAGGCCCAGGCGCTGGGCCAGCCGGCGATACAGGCGCGCGAGGCACGGGCACGGACGGGGCTGACTGTCCTGGCGGGACATAGAGCGGCGGCGCTGCACCGCCGGCTGCGTGCGACGGAACCCCATCCAGAGGTCCTGCTCGCGAACTGGGCACAGCACCGGGCCCCTTCGCTTCCTTGCACTGCTGGGCGCGCTCCACGAGCATGTCGAGCTTCTTATTCGCATTCGCGAGCAGCTCGTGATCGGAGCGGCCAGGCTGTGTGCTGCGCAGCAGGCGACTGTAGAGTTTCTTGTAGAACCGGAGGCGCAGG
This sequence comes from Malassezia sympodialis ATCC 42132, assembly GCF_000349305.1. NCBI lineage: Eukaryota > Fungi > Basidiomycota > Malasseziomycetes > Malasseziales > Malasseziaceae > Malassezia > Malassezia sympodialis. Next base: position 372,089 of record NW_017387809.1, on the reverse strand, counting down.
AGCGGCAGTTCGAAAAAGTCGTCCAGGGTCCAGGTCGGCTCCGCCGCGGTCCTCGGCACCTCCCTGGACAGCTGCGTAAGGATGGCCGCCAGCTCGGTGTTAGCCTGGACCGGCGGCAGCTCGCTCAGGTTGGGCACATACGAGGCAAGATACTGCCAGTAGGGCGGCTGCAGCTTGTCGACCCAGTGCATCAGCAGATTGCCCAGCCCCTTGGGCGACGCCGGATTCGGGCCGATCTCCTGGAGAGAGCGCAAGAATTCCGTGTTCGTCCGGAGGACCGCCTCCAGGCTGCGAAACATGGTATCCACTTCCCTCGGCGGAAAGTTGCTGGGATTCCAGGCCGCCGCGACGCGACGAATAGCCAGACCCATCTCGTGTACGTACCGCACCTCTGTGGCGATCAGCTCGCCCAGTGGGTTGGTGCGCTTGCGCTGGAGTCCTGTATCAGCACCCGCTGGCGCATTTGGACCAGGTCTTGACATGCTAGGCGTGGTACCACTGTTCCCTGGTCCAGCCACGTTCATCGTCACGCCTGACGATCGGCGCGGTAACAAGGTTGGCTTTCGGCGCACGCAGCGCGCTTCTGCACGCTGCAACCCGGCAGCCTACTCGACGGCATCACGTGAGGCGCAACGAATTGCATTGTACGCATCCTATGTACAAGGCTCCCCCCGCGTCTCGGTGCTTCGCGTGCATAGGTCGCGGATCAGAGCGCGTCTGACGCGCTGGCCGCGGCGCCCAGCCGACGCAGCAGCTGCTCTGCCTCCCACGCCCCACTCCAGTAGCGCACAGTGCACTGCACACCCCCTTCCTCCAGGATGCGCTTCGCCAGACCCCGGTTACGGCGGACGAGCGCGACGTCGTTTTTGCCTAGCCGCAGGACCGGACAGTAGTCGTTGCCGCCGTCACCCACGTAGACAATGCGCTCGTAGTTGGAGCTGGCGTGCCGCGCGCGGAACGCATCAAGCTCATCTCCTGTCTCGTCAGCCGCCGTGTGACCTACCCTTGCACATGTTCGCACTGCATCCGACGCGGCAGGCGTGCTGCGGTCCGTCCGGCGGAATGCGGCGCGACAGACGCAGGAGCCCACTAGGCTCCCAATGCGCAGGGTTCGTAACAATCTCTTTAAACAGCGGGGGGTCCATCAGGCCCTTGCTCTACTGTGAGGCGACCGTGCGTACCGGCAGGATCGTGTGGATGTACACTTCGTTCGAGTTGGACAGCAGGAAAAAGTCGGTATGCGGGTGAGACTCTTCGAGCGCGCGCACGCCGCGGATCATGGCGGGATGCTGCGTGTCAGCGCGGGACGCGTACCATGGGCATGGACCGCAGCGCCTCCTCGATCGCCTCGCGCGAGTGTCCCTCCTTGTGCAGCTCCACCAGCAGATACGCGCTGTGGTGTCAGCCACGGTACATACCACATGTCGGTGAACTGCATCGTAGGCTTCTTCTGCACAAACTCTATGCGCAGGCGCGGTGAGAGCACTTCGTGGACCCACCGGTCCGTGTCCTGATCGGCCAGTGACCAGTCAAAATCGAACACGACCAGCTGGGATGACACCGCAGGCAGTGGCGCAAAGTCCAGCGGCGGGTCCTCCAGCACAGGCGAGTTCACAGCGAGCACGCGTTGGTCCACCATGACGAGCTCGGCGTGCGCCGCACGACCATCGCGCGCGGGTCTGGGATGCTGACTCATCATGACGGCCGGCCCTGCCGCCTGCACGCCGCTTCGCAGCAGCCGCCATGGCGCTCGATCTTGATGCCTGCATCGAGAAGCTGCTTAACAAGCAGCTGCTCGTGGACACCATCATAAAGGAGGTGTGCGAAAAGACAAAGGAGCTGCTCATGTCCGAGAGCAATGTCGTGCATATTAGTGCGCCGGTCACGGTCGTCGGGGACATTCACGGGTAGGTTGCGCAGCCTGACGTGCAGGCAATTTTATGACCTGCTCGAAATCTTCCGTATTGGAGGCGATGCGCCCAATACGAACTACCTCTTTCTTGGTGCGTGCACACGCGCTCATAGCAGGCGACTATGTCGATCGGGGCCTGTTCTCCGTCGAGACCATCTCGCTGCTGACATGCTTGAAACTGCGATACCCTCACCGTGTGCAGCTGGTGCGCGGGAACCATGAGAGCCGCGCCGTGACGCAGATGTATGGATTTTATGCCGAGTGCATGCACAAGTATCCCGACTCGAACGTGTGGCAGTACTTTACCGACATGTTTGATTTTCTCACGCTCTCGGTGGTGATTGACAACCGCATCTTTTGTGTGCATGGCGGACTCTCCCCGTCGGTGCACTACCTCGACCAGATCAAGGTGCTCGATCGCTTCCGCGAGATCCCGCACGAGGGGCCCATTGCCGATCTGGTCTGGTCCGACCCCGATCCGGACAAGGAGGAGTTTGCCATCTCGCCTCGCGGCGCCGGATACACGTTTGGGGCGTCGGTGGTGCGTCACTTTCTCGCGTCAAATCAGCTGGAGCACATATTGCGAGCGCATCAGCTGTGCATGGAGGGCTACAATGTCCTGTACGGCGACTTGCTCAGCACCGTATGGTCCGCTCCCAACTACTGCTATCGCTGTGGCAACCTCGCGTCGATCCTCGAGGTCGGGCCAGACGGCACTCGCCACTTTAATACGTTTGAGGCGGCCCCGGAGAATGAGCACGACGGGCCACTGCAGGCAGCGCACGCTCGCAACGAGACGATCGAGTACTTCCTCTAATGATACCCTACTGTACAAAGTCGTCCAGGGCTGCTTCCGTGCTGGGCAGCGACAGGCCCTGTGCCTGCAGAACGTGCTCCAGCACCATACCCGCATGCTGCAGCGCATGCACGTTGTGTCCGCCCGATGCCGGGGCGTGCGGTAGCATCGAGAGACGCCGCCACAGCGTCAGCTGCGTCCACGCATTGGGCTCCACGTCCCACTGCTCATAGAGCTGCAGTACATACCAAGCACCCTGCCAGTCATTCGTCGCTAGCATCGCGTCCAGTGCCGCGTTCAGCACGCTGGTGCCCTTGGTGCGGACATACTTGGCCGCCGCGGGCGCTTGCACCAAGCGCTGGCAGAGGCGCAGCACGGCACGAGGCGAGCCAGCGGTCGAGGCAAGAGGATGCGATGCAGGAAACACCTCGCATGGCAGCCACTCGTCGCGCCCAGGCCGAGACCCGTGCACCTGACGCGCATGCGCCGCGCACAGCGTGAAGAGGACAGGGACCGTCGAGATATGCACGCGGAGCCCACGATGCGCGGCCTCGGCCGCCGCAGGCGTCGCTCCTCGCGTGCGGTGCACCACGTTCGCAGGGCCGTTCTCCAGCAGGCACGCTTCCGTGGCCAGCGCCACAGCGCGCGCCAGCCGACCGCACCCCGCCTCGAAACCGGCCAGCAGGTTCAGCATCGACACGCCCGGAATCACCCGGTCCTCCCGCACGAGCGCTAGAATGTCGTACATGGCTGTCGTTTTGAACGGCGCGTCGAGATCCGTCGCGCGCGCATGGAGCGACGCCTGCTCGGCCGGCGATACGTGCACAAACAACTCGCGCAAGTGGGACGATGTCGAGAGCGCATGCATCAGCGTGAGGTAGGGCGACGCGGTGGGCTTGGGGCCCACGACGGCGGCGAGCGACTCCGTGTCACGCAGCTTGGTGAGCAGGCGGTAGCGCTCTAGCCAGATGCGCGCGCCCACCACATGGCCCGCCAGGATGCGCCCGCGGACTAGGGCATTCCACACATCCGGGTGCTTCGTCCAGAGCGCATGCAGGGGCACGTCGTAGGGCACATACTTTGCGCTCGTGTAGCGCCGCAGCCACACCAAGTGCTGGGGGTCGTGCTGCATAGCCAAGGCGCGCGTCGTCATCGACGCGCCGTGGCGCACGGCCAAGTGTGCCAGCATCTGCTCGCCGCGCTGCGGCTCCTTGGCACGTCCGTATGCATGCACGAGCGCTGCGAGCACGCTCGATGTGTGCGCCGCCGGGGCGCGCGCCACGACATCGGCGGCCAGGACGTCGAGCATACGCACCAGCGCCGATCGGTCAATCGAGCGCGCCAGTGTGGCAATCAAGCTGCTCAGCGCATCGCACGGCAGTGCAATGTGTGCCTCGGCGCAGTGGTCGTACAGGGTCGCGAGGGCAAGGGCAGGATGTGCGGGCCCGTCGGGCCCCGCCACCCAGCGCGTCGACGAGCGGCGGCCGAGTCGCTGGATGCCGTGACGCAGGGTATCGAGAAGGAGGGTATCGTCGGCCGCACACACGCGCAGCATGGGCGCGTGCGTGAGCTCGCACAAAACTTGAGAGGCGCGCGCGAGGCGGTGGTGCCTGAGGAGCGCGCGCGCAAGGTGTGCCATCATCGCCACAGGCTGCGGCGTCGTGCCGTGCAGATGGGCAAAGTATGCCATGCACACGACCATGTACGACCGAAGTGCCGTGCCGGACGGCGCCTGTGCAGGCCGCGCAGGGAGGAGCAGGCGCGCCGCGCGCGCGACGCTCTGCGCACCCAGCGCTGCCGCCATGGTCCTGTCGTAGGACAGCGGAGGCCACGTGATGCACAAAAAAGGGCGGTCCGCCGCGTACGGACGTTGCGTGGTGATGGCGAAGGAGATTGACTTTCTCGCGGAGGACGACGCCGAGCTCGCGCCCCCTCCCCGTCGAGCACCGCCCCAGGCGCCGGAGGACGACGATGACGCCGCGTTCATTGCTGCTGCCGCGCAGAAGCACAATGTCAAGGCTGGCATGCAGGTGGCGAAGCAGGCCAGCAAGGGCAAGACCAAGTCGCCTATGGCGAGCGGCATAGTGAGCGGCGGCGGCAGCTTCCAGAGCATGGGGCTGCATCCGTCGCTGCTGCGCGCGCTGCTGCTGCGCGGCTTTACGACGCCGACGCCTATCCAGCGGCGCGCGATCCCGGCGATCCTCGCGCAGCCCCCCCAGGACGTGGTGGGCATGGCGCGCACCGGTTCCGGCAAGACGCTCTCGTACATGGTCCCGCTTATCCAGCGCTTGCATGGACGCCATTCGACGACGTTCGGCATCAAGTCGGTGATCCTGTGCCCCTCGCGAGAGCTGGCGCTGCAGATCCTCAAGGTCGGCAAGGACCTCGCGCGCGGCTGGCGCTCCGACGATGAAGCGCAGCGCGAGGCGATCCGCTGGGCGCTGGTCGTTGGTGGTGAGGGGCTCGACGAGCAGTTTGCGATGATGACGGCGAACCCCGATGTGGTCATTGCGACGCCGGGCCGTTTGCTGCACCTGGTCGTGGAGATGAATCTGGACCTGAGGGCCGTTGAGTACGTTGTGTTTGACGAGGCGGACCGCCTCTTTGAGATGGGCTTTGCCGATCAGCTGGAGGAGCTGCTGCGCCGCCTCCCGACGACGCGCCAGACGCTCCTGTTCAGTGCGACGCTGCCCAAGTCGCTCGTCGAGTTTGCGCGCGCAGGCCTCGAGGCGAACCCGAAACTGATCCGCCTCGACACGGACAGCAAGATCAGCCCTGACCTGCGCATGGCGTTCTTCAGCGTCAAGCCCGCTGAAAAAGACGCGGCGCTGCTCCAGCTGCTGCGGCACATCATCCAGGTGCCCACCGGCGCGCCTGAGCCGGACGAGCCAGCCGGCAAGAAGCGCAAGCGCATGAACCCGGTCGACCAGCTGCGGCCGTACCAGACCGTCATCTTTTGTGCGACCAAGCACCACGTCGAGTACCTGCTGCTGATGCTCACGACGATGGGCTATGCGTGCTCGCACATCTACTCGTCGCTCGACCAGGCCGCCCGCAGTATCGAGATGAACAAGTTCCGCGCGGGGCGCACGTCGCTGCTCGTCGTGACCGACTTGGCCGCGCGCGGTATCGACCTGCCGGTGCTGGAGCATGTGATCAACTACGACTTCCCGCCCCAGGCGCGCCTCTTTGTGCACCGCGTCGGCCGCACAGCGCGTGCGGGTCGCCGCGGCTGGGCGTGGAGTCTGTGCACGCACGCCGAGCTGCCGAACCTGTGTGATCTGCAGCTGTTCCTCGGCCGCCCCCTCGTGTCGTCGCACACGCTGCAGGGCGACGCGGCGCACGACCTGCATGCGAATCTGGTGCTGGGCACGTTCCCCCGCGACGTGCTGGATTCGGAGAGCGAGTCGATCCGGCATGCGATGCACGAGTCGTCCTCGACGGCGACCGCGTACGATGCCCTCGCGCAGGTCGTCCAGCGCGCGCACCGCATGTATGTGCGCTCACAGCCCAAGGCCAGTGCAGAGAGCCACCGCCGCGCGAAGGACATGCTCAAGGCGGCCGAGCGCAGCGCGCTCATGGGCGGCACCGAGGGCTGGGCCCTCGCGGGCCATCCGCTCGAGGCAGCGGGCGTGCACGATGTGCTGCGGCGCCCTGACGTATACCAGCTGGCCACGAGTGAGGACGCCAAGCGCCGCCGCACGCACGACGACCCCCTGGCCGGCGCGCGCGCGGCCTTGCTGGCCAAGGTGAACGCGTTCCGTCCCGGCGAGACGGTGCTGGAAGTAGGCGCACGGGGCCCGAACATGCCGCTCGCGCGCCTCATGCAGGACCGGCGGCGCACACTCGACGCGAAGCAGCAGCGTGCGCGTGCGATCGAGGCGGCCAAGCGCGGCGACACGGCGCCCGCCGCGGACGTGCCGGAGGAGGCGCCGGCCGCCGCCTCTTTGCCCGCCGACGAGGCGGAGATTGCGTCCGTCTTTGACACACGCACGAGTTTCCGCGATCCGTCCGTGTACCTCGACTACGAGCAGCGCGGCGCCGCGGAGGAGCGCGGCTACTCGCTGCATGGCCCTTCCTTCACGGAGCAGGCGAACCGCGTGAGCGTCGACATGGCCGGCGACGATGTCGGCCCGGGCACGCCGAACCAGCGGCCGAACCAGCGACGCTGGGACACGAAGAAGAAGAAGTTTATCCAGGGCGACGGCACCGGCTCCGACAACCAGAAGCTGATTCGCTCGGAAACAGGCCTCAAGCTGCCGGCCAGCTACCGCTCCGGGCGCTTCGACGCGTGGCGCAAGGAGCAGCAGGTGGAGCTGCCGCATGTGGGCGAGGACGAGAGCTCGATGGCCGCGTCCGCGCGCCGCGTCGCTGCGCTTGTGAACCAGCGCGGCGGCCCACGGCACCGCGGCTTCCACCACACGCAGACCAAGGCGCCGAAGCCGCTGGACAAGCTGCAGTACGACTACCACAAAAAGCGCAAGGCGCGTGAGCGCAAGGGCCTCTCGCCGCACGCGCCGCGCGCCGCGCACAGCGAGCTCAAGAGTGCGCAGCAGATCCACCGCGCCCGCGAGGTGCAGGCGAAGCGCAAGGCAAAGAATGCACGCCCGTCCAAAAAACGCAAGTAGTCTATGGTATACGCAGCACATCGGCCAGCGCCGCCAGAACCGCCTTCGCCTCGTCCCCACCGAGCACCGCGGCGGGACACCGCAGCGCCAGCGAGAGTGTGTCGTCCGCCTCCACGCACACATCCACATGGACCAACGACGGCGCCACGAACTGGGCGCCGGGCCACGCATCGAACGACGACGACGGCACCATGCGCTGCGCGCGCGCGAGGCGCGGCTGCGTGAGGGCCTGGCGCGGCTGCAGCGCGCTCGGCGCGCGGCCGGCGTGCGCGCCCCGCAGGACGTTCAGCGCCGTGTTGCACAGCGGCGCAGCCGGCCGCCCAATCGCGTCGAAGATCTGCTCGAGCGATGCCTGCTCCAGCGGCACACGCGCCGCGATCACGGCGGTCATGTGCTGCGCCGTAGCTGTGAGCGAGGACGCCAGCGGCACCACCGTAGGCAGCAGGTTGAGGCAGGGAATCGCCCGGTCCGCCGCGTGCTCGATCGGCACCGAGCGCGCCGCGTGGTGCAGCAGAAAGACCGGCGCAGCCGCGCCCGTCCACTGGTGCAGGACATGCGCCCACGCCGCGGCGACGAGCGCGGGGAGACTCGCCTGCTGCTCGGCGAGCGCCACGCGCAGGCGCTCTACGCCGTGCACGGCACGCATTCGATGCACAAACGTGCATGCATCGCCGATGGCGACGTCCGTCGCGCCCAGCATGCACGGCGCGACCGTGCGCAGCGGCGCCCAGTGGTGCGCCACGGCCGACGCATCCGGCGCGAGCGCAACGAGGTCCGCCATGTCGGCGTGCGCGGAGGGCGCCCGGCCCTCGTACAGCGCGACGAGGTCGTCCAGGAGCAGCGGCAGCGACCATGCATCGTACATGGGGTGGAACAGGTGCAGCACCAAGTACACACTGTCGGCCGCCGGCACCACGTCCGCGGCGGCCCAGGGCTGTGTGTCCGCGGGCAGCTGCGCGCGCTGGTCCAGGACCGCCTGCACGGCATCGTGCGGCGCAGCCGCGCGCGGATGCGCCTGAAGCGGCTGCGTCGTTGGCACAACCGCTTGCCATGCGCGGCCCTCGACACACACAAACATGGTGCGCAGGATCGGGTGCCGTTGCTGCAGCTGCTCCCACGCGGCGCGCCACCGCTCCACGTCGCCGAGACGGGTCTCGTACACGAACGCGAACCATCCAAGCCGGTAGCCAGTCTGGACCCACTGCCGCAGGTGCATGGCCTGCCCCGCCGACACTGGGAGCACCGCGTCGAGGGGGCGCCGCACGGCCGCGCACACGGCCTCGGCGCCGCGACGCCAGTCGTGCGCGGGCGCGGGCGCGGGCGCCGAGCGATGCCGCTCCAGCCACGCCGCCGCCACACCCTCGGGCGTGCCGGCGGCCAGGTCACTCACCTGCAGGTCCCAGTCCTGCGCACGCGCGCGCGCCACGACCTGGATCGCCGCGATCGAGTCGAGGCCCAGCGCGAGCAGCGGCGTCGTCGCGTCCACCTCCTCCACAGGCACACGCGCGAGGTCCGCGAGCAGCGCCCGCAGTCGGTCGACAAGCGCCGCCGGCGCCGGCGCCGTCGCGCGCGGCGCCGCGGGACGCCCAGGGGCCAGGTCCAGCTCGAGCGTATCGGACGGCGACAGCATGCCCTGCATGAGCGCCTCCATGCGCGCTAGCAGCTGCGCCAGCCCCGCGGCATCGCGGAACGACACGCGGCTCCGCGCCACGAGCGCCACGCGCGACGTCTGTACCACCTCCACATTCAGCGCGTACTGCGCCTCGTCGTCGCGGGGCAGCGGCACGGGCGCCAGATGCGCCCACGCCGCGCCCTCTTCGTGGCGCTGCACGTCCAGGAGCGCATCGATGAGCGGCGCCGGCGACGTGTGTGTGCGCTGGTGCGCCCGCGCAATGCTCCGTAGCGGCGCGTGCCGGTGCGGACGCGACGCATCGATCTGGGCTTGCAGCGCCTGGAGCTGCGCCCTCACGCTCGCCTCGCGCAGCGCCACGCGCGTCGGCACCGTGTTCAGCACGGGGCCCAGCACATCGAGGCCGCCGTCGACGTCGGTGCGCAGGCTCAGCACTTGGCCGAAGCACACGTCCGAGGACCCCGTGCACTCGGCGAGCACATGCGCAAAGGCGAGCGTCGCAAACGCGTGGACGGAGACGCCGAGCGACTGACAGACGCGCTCCACGGCCGCGCTCGTCAGCACCGTAGCGCGCTCGACCGTGCACGAGGCGCGCGCGCCCCCGGGCGGCCCGAGCCACGCCGGCACATGCCCGGCCAGCGTGTCGAGCCAGTACGGCACGTGTGGCTCGCCACTCGCGAGGTGCGGCACGACCGCGGCGAACGGCGGGCGCGCCCGCAGCGCGTGGCCCTCCAGCGCGGCGTCCATGTCCTCGAGCACCTGGCCGAGCGTGTGTGCGTCGTACAGCGCGTGATGCAGCGTGAGGATCATGCGCGTGCCGTGCGCCGTCGGCAGCAGGTCCAGGGCGTGCGGCTGCGCTGCGCCACACAGGGCACGCGCCGCGGCGCCCACCGACGCCCAGGCGTCCTCGGCGGCATGCGTGCGCACCACAGGGGCGTGCGTAGCGCTCGTCACTTGCACCCACGGCACGATCTTGTGCTCGTGCGCGACAAAGCGCGTGCGGAGGAGATCATGGCGCGCGACCAGCGCGCGCCAGGCCGCCTCCACGGCCGGCGGCGCGCGATCCACGTCCCACACGTGCGTGTGCACATACAGCGCGCCATCGCTCGCGGCCCACTCGGCGAGCATGCCGGCCTGCAGCGGCGTGCACGGCAGAGCGCCAGGCGCGCGAAGCAGGTCGGCGCCCGCCGCGCACAGCGCCGCGTACGCCTGCGCATCGTCGTCCGTGCGCGCCGGCGCCTCGTCGAGGGCGCGCGCGAGGCGCGCCGGTGTCGCGTGCTGCAAGAGCTCGCGCACCGTGAGGCGCACGCCGGCGTCGCGCAGCGCCGTGACAAGCCGGATGGCCGAGAGCGAGTCGAAGCCCAGCGCGTAGAACGAGGCATGGCGGTCCACGTCGTCGACGGACACACCGCCGACCTGCGCGATGGCACGCAGCACGGTGCGCTCGCGCTCTGTGAGCGGTGCCGCCGCGCGCGGCGCGCGCAGCCCCGTCGGCTCGAGCGTCATGTACCACGCAGCGAGGCGCTTCGTATCGACCTTGTTGTTCGGCGTGAGCGGCAGCGGGCCCGCGAGCACGATCGTGTGCGCAGGCACCATGTACGGGGCGAGGCGGCGGCGCGCGCTGTCCACGCAGGCGGCGGCGCGCTGCCGCGCCTCGTCGTCCGTGCGCATAGCGAGCGACGAGCCTTCCAGCGGCGCCGCACGCAGCGCGACGAACGCGACGAGCTGGCGCGACGCGTGCGACGGATGCTGCAGGTACTGCACACACGCATCGGCGATCCCCTCCTCGACGGCGAGCTCGTGCGCGATCTCGTCGAGCTCCACGCGCTGGCCGTTGACCTTGACCTGGCCGCGCGCGAGGCGGCCCAGGCACTCGATGCGCCCGTCCCACAGCATGCGCCCGCGGTCGCCGGTGCGGTACACGCGCGCGCCGCGCAGCGTCGGGAACTGCGCCGCGGTCAGCTCGGGCGCGCCCACGTAGCCGTCGGCCACCTGCGGCCCGCCGACGACAATCTCGCCGACCGTGCCGCGGTAGGCCACGTCGCCGTCTCGCACGATCCACACCGCGGACGTCGGGTACGCGTCGCCCACGACCGAGCGGCGTGTGTGCGCGTCGACGAAGCCGAGCGTGTTGCCGATCGTGCCTTCCGTGGGGCCGTACGCATTGACGAGCCGCTGCGGCGGCGTGCCCCATGCGCGCACGACGCGCTCGTCAATGACGTCGCCGCCGCTCATGAGCCACTCCAGGCGCGGCACGCGCTCGGGGCGCACCAGCGCCGCGAGTGCCGCGGGCAGGTCGGCCATCGTGATGCGCAGGCACCGGAACGCGAGCTCCAGGTCGGTCAGCAGCACCTCTTTCGGCGCGCTGGCCATCGCAAAGCCGAGCGCCAGCGGCAGGCACACCTCGAACAGCGACACGTCAAAGCCCGGCGACGCCAGCTGGAGCATGCGCGACGCGCGCGTATGCGGCAGCATGGCCTCCCACGAGACGATCGCGGCTGCGAGCGCGCGGTGCGACACTTGCACGCCCTTGGGCTTGCCTGTCGACCCCGACGTAAAGAGAATGTACGCGGGCCCGTCCAGCGACGGCACCGGCGTGCGCGGCGCGCACGGCCGCTGCAGGTCCGCGAGCGTGCGCAGCGGCAAGCGCACGTCGCGCCACGGCGCCGCGCTCACGAGCGTGCCGGGGCCCACCGTCTCGATCATGTACGCGAGTCGCTCCGTGGGCAGCGTCGGGTCCAGCGGCACGTACGTCTTGCGCGCCTTCCACGTCGCGAGGAGCACCACGTACAGGTCCAGCGTGCGTGGCAGGTGCACATACACGGCGCCGCCCTCGCACGCCGCTAGGTGGCCGGCATACACGCTCGAGCGGCGGTCCAGCTCGGCGTACGACAGCGTCTGCGCGACGAACGGCTCCATCGACGTGGCGAACGTAATGGCCTCGGCGTCCGGCCGCGTACGCGCATGCATCGCGAAGCGCGCGAGGAAGGCGTCCGCCGGCGTGGGCTGCACAGGCGTCTCATGCACGACCGAGCGGAGTGCGAGGTCCGTGCGTGCCTCGCCCAGGCACGCGCGCAGCGCGTCCTCCAGTTGCTCGACCAGGAGCTGGACCTGCGCTGGCACGAGGCGGTCAGGCGCATACGTCACGTCGAACATCAGCGTGTTGTCAGCGTCGACGGACACCTGCAGCGCGAGCGGAAAGTCCGAGGCCATCGCGTCGTGCACGGCGCGCACGCCGCATGGGCACACGGACGGCGTCGCCGGCAGGAACGAGAAGAGCGCCTCAAAGAGCGTCGTGTCCATGTGCAGGGCGTGCGCCACGTCCGTTAGGTGCACGAACGGGTGCGCCACCGCGGCGGCAAGCTGCTCGTGCGCAGCATGGAGATCGCGGCCCGTCCAGCGGAAGGGCACCGTAGAGATACATGGGCCATGCGCATCCGCATGCGCGACATGCGCGAGGCGCCCGCTAAGCACGACGCCGAGCGTGGCCTCCGCCTCGCCCACATACTGCGCGAAGAGCGCGGCATACTCGTGGAGCAGCAGGGCCGGCAGCGTGACCTTGTGTGCCTGCGCATGGGCCGCGAGGCGCGCCGCCGAGACGCGCGCGCGGTACGTCAGCGACACGCTCGGCCCACGCGCGCTGTAGCGCCCGGTCACCGTGGGGACGGGCGTGCGCACCATGCCATCGAGCACGCGCGTGTAGTGTGCGGCGCTCGCGGCGCTCGTGCGCGCCGCGAGGCGCGCCACATCCGCAAAGGTGTCGGGCGCCGCGCGGCCGTCGACCGCGGCCATAAGCAGAGAGAGCGACGCTGCGTCGTACACGGCGTGATGCACACTTAGACAGAGCACGTCGTCGAACAGAGTGAGGCGCACGAGCGGGCGCGACGCGACGCGTTGCAGCATGTCGTCTGCGATGCCATCCAGCGCGGCCTGCGAGCAGGGCGCACGCACACGGGCCTCGATGCTGGGCAGCGCCGGGAGCACGCGCTGCGTTGCCGTCTCGCCCAGCTCAAACACGCTGCGGTAGATGCCAAAGCGCGCGAGCGTATCGCGCCAGTGCTGCACATACGCCCAGCGCGCGCTGTCATCGGCGACATCCAGCGTGAGACGCACATGGTTGATGTACAGGCGCCGGCCGGGATCAGCGAGCGAGTGGGCGAGCGTGGCCCACTGCAGCGGAAGGCACGGCAGGGCGCCGTCAGCCGCGGCCTCGGGCGGCGCGTCGCACGGCGACGCAGCGAGCAGGCCCGCGAGCGTCGGCTGCGTCAGAATCGTGGGCAGGCTCGCAGGCACGCCCGCCTCGCCGAGCGCCTGTGCGAGACGCACGGCCCGCACACTGTCGAGGCCGAGCCCAAAGAGATCCGTGTGGAGCCCGACGTGCGCGACGCCGAGCACGCGCTGGACTACGCGCGCGGCCGTGCGCGCCTCGGGCGTCTCGGGTGGTGCATCCGCCTGCGCCGCGGCGTCCGGGGCGAAGCGCGCGTACGCATCCACGAGCGCGCCGTGGTCCAGCTTGCCGCTCACGCGCGCGAGCGGCAAGGCGCGCAGGGGCAGCACGACGCTCGGCACCATGTACGAGGGCATGTGCGCACGTGCATAAGCACGGATCGGTGTCACATCCTCGTCGGGCTGCCACTCGGCAGGGCCGACGCGCGCGGTCGGCGCGACGAACGCCACCACGTGCGGCTCAGGCCACTGCGGGTGGGTGAGCAGGCGCACGGCGACCTGCGCTGCGCCGCCTGCCTGAAGCACAGACGCAATCTCGCCCAGCTCCACGCGCGCGCCGCGCACCTTGACCTGGTCGTGGCCCACGCGCCCGAGATACTCAATGTCGCCCCTCGGTGTCATGCGCGCGCGATCACCGGTCGCGTACGCACGCTGTGAGTCCCACGTAAAGAAGGGCGCCTCGCTCGCGTGCACGTAGCCGAGGCCGACGTGCGTGCCGACGATCGCCAGCTCGCCCGGCTCGCCACGCAGCGCCGCCGAGTCGCGTGTGCGCAGCACGACAAACTGGTTGCCGGGGAACGCGCGCCCAATGTTGGAGGCGCGCGTGTCGGCGTGCACGCGCGTGCACGAGATGCCGATCGTCGCCTCCGTCGGCCCGTACGCGTTGAGCACCGGCACGTCCGACGCGCCCCACATGTCCACGATGTCGTCGGCGAGTCGCTCGCCACCGACGACGAGCACGCGCAGGTGCGGCACGTCGCTGGGCCTCACACGCCGGCCGCGCGTGTAAAAGAGCGAGGGCACCACGCACGCATGCGTCACTTGCGCATCGGCCATCGCAGCGCCGAGGTCCGCCAGCAGCGCATGGCGCGGCATCGTCACAATCGTACTGCCGCTCTGCAGCGCCAGGAAGCACTCGAGCAGGTGCACGTCAAAGGCCTCAGCGGAGCGCGCGAGGAACCGCGCATCGCACAGGCTGCGAGGCTGGGCGTCCTCCAAGGCGCAGCGGAAGTTGTCCACGGCATGCGCCAGGTTCGCGTGCGAGAGGATGCATCCCTTGGGCTGGCCCGTCGACCCCGACGTATACAGCACGTACGCCGCGTCGCCAGGCGCCACATCGCGGTGCGCCGGGGCATGGCGCGCAAGCTCCGCAGGGCGGTGCACGGCCACGCGCCCGGCCCAGGTGGGATCGGCATCGTCGGTGATGACACACGCCGCCCCACTGTCGTGCAGGAGCTGCGCCTTGCGTGCGCTGGGCAGCGACTCGTCGAGCGGCAGGTACACGAGGCCCGCCTGCAAGAGACCGAGCAGCACCACGTACGTGTCGAGACTGCGACGCAGTGCCACGGCGGCGACGCTCTGCGGCGCATACGCAACGAGGGCACCTGCCGTCGCGGCACTCTGTGCCTGCAGCGACGCGTACGTGAGCGTAGCCACCTGGCGGGCGGGCACAGCATCGCGCATCTCGACGGCCACGGCGCGCGGCGTCCTTGCGGCATGGTGTGCAGCCCACGCCGCGACGTTGGTGTAGCGCGGCGTGCCCGGCGGCACACACGAGCCGACTGCAAGGAGCGTCTGCGGCATGGGCAGAGCAGCGAGCGGCATGTGCACCTCGCTCGTGTAGGCGTCGAGGAGCGCGTCCAGCTGCGCGAGCAGCTGGTCCGCATACGCCGGCGACACGTGCGAGTCGAGGGCGTTGAGGGCAAGGACAAGCTGCTCGCCGTCCACGCGCATCTCGAGCGCTAGGCCGTGCTCAACATGCACGCCCTGGTCGTGCGCGCGCGGTAGGTCCAGCACGGCGCCGTCAGCGGCAGCGTCCGGCGCCTCCAGCACGAACAAGCTGTGGAACAGGGGCTGCTCTGCCGGGCACGCAACGAGGGTGCGGACATGCGCGAGCGGGACAGGCGGCCGGTCGAGGAGCGGCGCGTACGTGTGGAGCCAGTGCGCGACGTACGCAGCCACAGTATCGCCATGCTCCATCGAATACGCCGCGGGCAGCGTTGACAACAGAGGGCCGCCGATGCGTGCATTCGAGGCATGCCGGCTGCGCAGCGACACAACGTCGCCCAGCAAGACGGCGCTCGTGCCCAAATACGCACACAGCACGCGCGCCCACGCGGCATGCGCCATCGGCCGGACGGAAGCGCCGAGCTGCGCGGCCGCCCGCTCCAAGGCCGTCCATGGTGTGCGGGCGTGGCGCACGTACCGCTGGAGCGTGTGGGTCGGCGCCGCGCGCGTCTCCCGCAGGGCCGGCCATGGCGTGTGGTCCCATGGGCCGCGCAGGGCGTCGGCCCAGGCCGCAAGGACCGAGGACTCGGTCTCCGAGCCAGGGAGCGGCAGCATGTCGGGCAGCGCCAGGGCCCACGGCTCGGCAGGCCAAGGAGCGTCCGAGCGCTGCAGCAGTGCATCGAGGCGCTCTGCGAGCAGCTCTAGCGTCGGCTCGTCGTACAGGGCATGATGCAGCACGAGTGTTACGCTCTCGGCACTGCATCCAGCGAGCCACAACGGCTCGCCCGACGTGCACGCAGGGCGATGCGGCTCGAGCGCTGCAAAGGCATCACCCGTGTACACATGCACCACGGGCGTGACAGACTCGTACACGACCGCGGCGTACACGGGCGCGTACGGCGATGTCGAGTCGGACGTGGCTGGCACAAAGCCCATGCGCAAGCAGTCCATCTCGGTGGCGAGGCGGCGAAGCGCGTCTTGCAGCTGGGCGGGCGCTACTGGTGCATGTGTGGGCCACGAGCGGTACAGCCAGTAGCGCGCAGGGTCGAGACACGTCTCCAGCAGCATGCCCTGCTGCGTCGGCGTCACAGGGAGTATTTGCGCACCCAAGCGTGCAGGGATCTCGGTGCGGCACAGCGACATCCACGCCTCCGCGACGGCCTGTGCCGCAGCGGTGCGGTCATCGGCTGGCTCCGCGGCATCCAGCGCGCTGACGAGCTTGGCGAGCGTATCGTGCTTGGCAAAGTCCGCAGCACTCACAGGCCAGCCGTCGCTGACGAGGTGGGCAGAGAGCGCCATGGCCCGAACCGAGTTGAGGCCCAAGAGGGGGAACGAGAGGTGCGCCGCGCCCGGCGCGCGCAGCTCAGGCAGCCGCTCACATAGGGCCACGGCGAGTGGGTGCGAGAGGATGTCCGTCGAATCATCCGTGGGCCCCGCAACCTGTGCTTCCCAGGCGGCCACGTCGAGCGCGTCGTACGCGGCTTGCACGGTGCGGCGGTCAATTTTCGCACTCGAGGTGCGGGGGAACGCGTGCACAACGACAAAGTGCAGAGGCACCATGTACGCAGGAAGCAGGTCCGACACAGTGCTCCGCAGCTTGCGCGCCAGGCTCGCGGCCTCGGCATCAGTGCGAATGAGCGGCGCGTCCTGCGCGTCGCTCGTGGGCGCCACGGCAAAGGCCACGATCCTCGGCGGCTCCGACGGATCAAGCGCCGGCATAGCGACAGTGTCGGCATCACGCACGAGCTCGGACGCCGACTTGACCGCGGCATTGATCTCCAGCAGCTCGATACGCACGCCGTTAATCTTGACTTGATCGTCATTGCGCCCGAGGTACTCGAGCTGGCCGTCCCACAAGTACCGCGCGAGGTCGCCCGTGTGGTACAGGCGCCCGAGTGTGGGGTGCTCGACGAACTTGGCCGCGGTCTTGTCGGGCTCGCCCATGTAGCCGCGCGCGAGCTGCGGGCCACCCAGGAGGAGCTCGCCAATGGCGCCGCGGGGCACGATCCGCCCATGTTCGTCCATGAGCACGCACAGCGCATCCGAAAACGGTACGCCGATATTGTGCGCCTTGACCTCGTCGTCCGGGGGAATCTCGCGCGCCGTCAGCGACAGCGTCGCTTCAGCCGGCCCGTATATGTTCACGACGCGGCACCCCTGGGACCACTCGTCCGCCACGACCTGGGATAGTTTCTCACCGCCATTGACCATGACGCGCATCGTCGGCACGGCGCGGCGCGGCACCATCGCCGAGACGGCGGGCGTAAAGAGAGTGTGTGTGACGGCCATGGCCTGCGCCACATCGACAAGGCGCGTGAGAAGAAGCTCGAGGGGGGCAAAGCACACGGTGCCGCCATGGCCCCACGCATAGAAGATGTCAAAGATGGACAGGTCGAACACGTACGCGGCAAACTGCAGGTACCGCAGCTCGCCCGGCGTGTCAGGCAGGTCCGTCGGCACGGCCGCCTGCAGCGCGCGCATCGCTTGGACAGCGGCTTCGTGCTCAATCCCGACAGCCTTGGGCAGGCCGGTGGTCCCACTCGTCCAGATTTGGTAGGCAAGCTGCTTGGGCGACGCACGCGCAGCCGTGCGCACCGGCGTCGGTGCTGCAGGGATGGGATCGTCCAGCGAGGCCATGCGGATCGTGGGCGGGCACACGTCCCGTACATGCGCCGCGGTCGCCTGCGTCGTCAGCACGAGGCGCGCGCGTGATTTGTCGAGGAGGGCCGCCTGCCGCGCGGCGGGCCAGCTGGGATCGATCGGGCACCACGCGGCACCCGCCTTGAGGATGCCCAGGATACTCGCGTACATATCGAAGCATTTTGGGAGGCACAGCGACACGATCTGGTCGTCGTTGCCAGGCGCTGCATAGCCGACGCCGTGCGACCACACGAGGCGTGCAATGGCGTCGGACCGCGCGTCGAGATCCGCATACGTCCAAGTGTCCAAGTGGAGTGGAGCGACCGACTTGCAGCATACCAGGGCCGGCACGCTCGGGATGGCGCGCGCGCGTCGACGGAACTGATCTTCGAGGCGCTCATGTGCCACTCCGTGAGGCTGGTCCGTGTCGATGTACTGGGGCGGGGGCGTGCTGAGAGCCTGCAGCGCCACGGGCAGCGCCGTTGGATCCGTGCCGTGTGCGAGCGCTGTGAGCGCCGCGTCCACCTGGCGCAGCTGCATCACTGCTGAGCCAGCGACGTGCACGCTCGGTATCGCAAGGAGCGAGAGGCCGACATGCGCGCCGCGCCCGCGGTGTGCCACGAGGGCGACCGCGACATCTGGCCCGAGCACACGCGTGGCAAGTGCACAGGCGGCCGATGCATCGTCCTGGAGCGCATCGACAAAGACCATCGGGCCCTGGACGCATGAGGTCGGTGCGCCCTGCCACGCCGACTCGACCGCCCCGAGGACCGCATGCGCGTCGCGCATGTCGCACACGGCCGGCCCGAGTCGCAGCGCGGCGGCCTGCTGCGCAGCATCGATCGCATCCATCTCAAGCACGTCCAGCTCGTGTGCCATGTACATGTACGCGACAGTGACCCAGGCGGCCGCCAGCACGCTGCGCACCGCTACGTGGGCGGCCTCAGCATGTGCATGGAGGGCCTCTAAGGAGAGAGTGGTCTCGATGGACGCACGGCCCAGGGCGCCGCTGCGCGCGAACGCGTCACGCGAGCGCGCCCGTAGGCGCAGGCCCGTCACATCAGGAAACGGCGCTCGTCCCATGCTAGGTGAAGACCTAAGAGAGGAGACGCACGACGCCCCTGCCTGCTCAGGAAGGTGCACTGATCGTGGTGCCTGTATCGGCCGAAGACAGGGATGTCGTTGATTTAATCTGATAAAAAGTCGCCAAGGCCGGGTAGAAGAGCGCGAAGCCACGCGCCTGCGCTGGACCTTCTCGGCAGGCGCGCTGCTCGCTGCTTGCTGCCTCCCTGTCCTGTCAAATGACGGAGACATCGGAGCAGATGGCCTGGACGCCGCGCGCGTGGCTCGCGCGTGTACGGCGGGGCCTGCCGTCGATGAGCTATGTGCGCCTATTTCGCGACCTCTCGAAAACCGAGTACGCCGCCCTCGTCGTCGGTACAGTCGCCGCCATCGCAGCGGGTGTGCCGCTGCCCATTATCGGCGTCTTGTTCGGCAAGATGGTCAATGGGTTCAACGAGCAGGCATGTGTCGCGCACACCCTCGCGCCGCCGGACCCCGCGCAACAGGCCGAGTTCCTGCAGGACGTGCAGGACCATGTCGTGCAGATCATTATCGTGGCCGCCGTCAACTTTGCACTCATCTGGATCTACACGAGCTGCTGGTCGTTCCTCGGTGAACGCATCGTGCGCCGCCTGCGCGAGCGGTACGTGCGGGCGCTCTTGTCGCAGGACATGAGCTACTTTGACATGCTGCCTCCCGGCGAGATCAGTACGCGTCTCGGCGAGAACCTAATTACCGTGCAGAACGGCACGAGTGAAAAGGTCGGCATCCTCCTGTCCTCCATCGCGTACTTTCTCGCGAGCTACATTACCGCCTTCGTTTTGCTCCCTGTGCTCGCCGCGCAGCTCCTCTCGCTCGTGCCTGCGTTCCTGATCGTATCGTTGGTCGGCGCTCACTTTGTCTCGCGCTACACGAAGCGCATGTCGACGCACATGGGCGATGCATCCAGCATCGCAACCGAGGCCCTGCAGAACTTGCCCGTCGTCCAGGCGTTCCAGGCGCAGGCACCGCTCGGCCAGTTGTTCCATGCGCATCTGGGTCTTGTGCGCCGCAGTGGCATGTACCGCGCTCTGTCCGCCGCCACCATGCTCGGCTGCCTCTTCTTTGTCGCTTATTCCGCCAATGCGCTCGCCTTTCACTCGGGCAGCCGCATGGTCTCGGATCACATGCGCACCGACGGCGACGACGCCTCCAGCACTGTGGGCAACGTGTACACGGTCATTTTTCTTCTCCTGGATGCCTCATTCGTCGTGGGGCAAATCTCGCCGTACCTCCAGACATTCTCAGCGGCTGGCGGCGCCGGCGCGCAGCTCCTGCACACCATCCAGCTGCCCGCTCATATCGACGCCCTTTCCGAAGAGGGCATCGTGCCGCCGCAAAGCGATGGCCCGCTCGGCTTCCGCTTTAACGACGTTTGCCTCGCGTATCCTGCGCGCCCGGAGGCCCCAGTCCTCCGCCACCTTACGCTCGATATCGAGCCGGGGCAGCGCATCGGTATCTGCGGGTTCAGTGGTAGTGGCAAGAGCACCATTGTATCGCTGCTGCACCGCTTTTACGAGCCCACCAACGGCACCATCACGCTGGATGATGGCACGCCTATCCATTCGCTCCGAGTCAGCTGGCTGCGCTCCCAGATGAGCCTCGTTGGCCAGGAGCCCGTCCTGTTCAACTGCACTGTCTTGGAGAGCATTGCGCACGGCCTGCTAGGCAGTCCTGCGATGGCACACCTCTTTGATGTGATTCGCTGGCTCGAGCAGTACGCATTTGACCATCCCAGCTTGCCAACAGACTGGGCGGACCAGTGCCCTGCGCACCTGCGCGCAGCGCTGGACGAGGTGATCGAGCGCTGCGAGGAGGCAGCGCGACTCTCGTTTGCGCACGACTTTATTCTCCGGCTTCCCCAGGGGTATGTGACGCGCGTCGGCGATGGCGGTCGCTCGCTGAGCGGCGGCCAAAAGCAGCGCATTGCACTGGCGCGTGCCGTAATCAAGAAGCCTCGTGTGCTCGTGCTGGACGAGGCGACCGCTGCCCTCGACTCGCAGAGCGAGATGGCCGTGCAGGCTGCGTTCGATCGCGTGTCGGCGAACCGCACGACCGTTGCCATTGCGCACCGACTCTCGACGATCCGCGACTATGACAAGATTGTCGTTATGGCGCATGGGGAGGTGCTAGAGTACGGTACGCACACCGAGCTGCTCCGCCGTCAAGGGCACTATGCGGCCCTGGTGCGCGCGCAATCGGAGCACGAGCCTGCGGAGGCAGATCTGGACACGGAGAGTGCGTCCTCCGACAAGGACATGGACGCAGCCAGCCCGCCTGAGTATGATGCCGAGGTGCTGCAAGGACGCCTGCCTATGCCGCTGCCGGCGCAGCCCGTCGTGCCGCCCCCGAATCTGGGTGTGTCAGGGCCTACGGAGGAGCCCACGAAGGCACCCACCATGTCCTGCACACGTGCACTCGGTCGCCTCCTGTCGATGGCGCTCGGGCCTTGGCCGTACGCGCTGCTGGGCGTGTGTGCGTCTGCCGTGATTGGTGGGGCCTTCTCCGGCGAAGCTGTGCTTTTTGGCCATGTGATCGAGGCGCTGAATCCTTGCAAGCCACCTGAGCAAGTGGAGTCGCGCTCGGATCGGTTCGCCCTGTTCTTCTTTGTGCTGGCGCTGATTGAGCTGGTGGCGTACTTTCTCAGTGGAGCATCATTCGGGTTCGTGTCGGAATGGCTCCTGATACAGCTCCGGCAGCGCGTGTTCTCGGTACTGGTTACGCGCCCCTTGGCCTGGTACGAAAAAGAAAACATTGCGCCTGGCACCCTCATGGCGAACTTGAGCACGGACACGAGTCACCTGGGCGGGCTGACAGGCACCGTGATCGGTACCATTGTGAGCATTCTCGTCAATCTCATTGCAGGGATTACCTTGGCGCATATCGTTGCATGGCGCATCGCCGTCGTGATCCTCGCGATGGTGCCTATCCTTGTGGCAGCAGGCTACCTGCGCCTCAAAGTCATTGCCGACTTTCAAAAGCGCCACGAGACAGCCTACGCACAGTCGACGGCCCTGGCTGTCGAGGCTGTCTCGTCCATGCGCACGGTCGCCGCGCTGGGCCGCGAACAGGACGTTCTCCAGCTGTTTTCCTACAGCCTCGAGCGCTCGTACCGCGAAAGCTTGCGGCACCTGGTTGTGGGCAACATGTTTTTGGCCATCTCGCTCAGCATCTCGTACTTTATCTATGGCTTTGCGTACTGGTGGGGCTCCAAGAACGTCGCCGAGCAGCGCTACAGCCAGGTGGCTTTTTTCACCGTGCTGCCAGCGCTGCTCTTCTCCGCCCAGTCATCCGGCCAGCTGCTGGCCTTTGCGCCCGACTTTACCAAGGCGCAAGTCTCGGCCTCGAATATTTTTTCGCTACTGGATCGCGCCGAGGCGCCCAAGCCCCGCGCGCGCCGCGCGCGCGCCGCCGCCGTGGACCTGGAAAAGGAGAAGGCGCCGCCACCGATGGACCAGGGCCCGCTGCCCGTCACGTTCAGTGGCGTGCAGTTCACCTACTTGGGTCGTGACTCGCCTGCTCTTGATGGCATTGATTTGGACATTCCAGCCGGTGCGTTTGCAGCCTTTATCGGCACCAGTGGGTCGGGCAAAAGCACGGCCATGAGCCTGATTGAAAACTTCTACGCGCCTTCGCACGGCACGGTGCGTGTCGGTGGACATGCAACAACGTCCATACCCGCCAGCACATTGCGCAGCGCCATGGCGATTGTGCCACAGGAGGCAATGCTGTTCTGCGGCTCGATCGAGTTTAACGTGGCGCTCGGCCTAGACGATCCGCTCTCTGTGCCGGCCGTGCGCGCACAGACGGACGAGAGGCAAATGCATGAAACATCACACAGGCTGCCCGTCGACCCACGCATCGTCGCAGCGTGCGAGGCAGCGCATGTGCACGCCACGATTGAGGCTCTGCCCGACCAGTACCATACCGACGTTGGCACTGGCGGCTCTCAACTGAGCGGTGGCCAAAAACAGCGCGTGGCAATTGCCCGCGCGCTCGTGCGGCAGCCGAAGCTGCTGCTTCTCGACGAGTCGACGTCTGCGATGGACGCCGCTAGTGAGCAGGCGTTCCAAGAGACGCTTCGCCGGGTACGTACGGCGCTCTGACCTCAGCTCCACCAAACTCGCACGTGTACTATAATTGCGATTGCGCATCGGATGCGCACGATCCGCACCGCCGATATCATCTTCCTGTTCGATCATGGGCGGATCCTGGCGCGCGGCACGCATGCTGAGCTCATGCAGTCCTGCCCACAGGTGCGTCGCACGTTCTCACTCCAGTATCAAGCCATGATCTCGCATCAGTCTTTGTAGCCCTACAAAGCCTAGCTCGCGTCGGACAGCAGGTACTGCCGATAGATAGGGTTGTGGGTCTCTTCCTCGTAGGCATACCCCAGCGTCTCGAGAAAGTCGTTCAGTTTGTCGCTCGACTCGGGCGGCACTTGCAGCGCGGCCAATACACGCGCCACGTCGCCGCCCTCGGCGCGGTAATGGAACAGGGAGATGTTCCACCCCGCGTCAATGCTCACGAGGAAGTGCTGCAAGGCGCCAGGGCGCTCCGGGAACTGGAAACGGAACAGGCGCTCATTCGGCACAGGCTCACGGCCGCCGATCAAATAGCGTGCGTGCGACTTGACAAGCTCATTGTCACTGATATCCACGGCATGCATGCCCGCCTTGTTCAGGCCGTCCAAGATACCCTTCAACTCAAGCTCACGCACTGTGGCGCCATCGGCGGGCGGCAGCGCACTGGACACGATCGGGTTGGCTTCCGACGCGGGAATGCTGCCGTTGAGAAGGAAGGAGGTGAGGATCTGCGCCTGCTTTGTGCCATTGTGGCGGTACGAAAACTCGGTTACATCACGGGGATAGAGGTGCTGGTTCAGCTTGAGGAAGCTACCGGGCTGGTCGGGGATCGTCACAGACATGATAGCTTCGCGCTTCTCGCCCAGACCTGCGCGCTCCGAGACGAACCGCAGGCGATCAAAGTTCATGTTGGCGCCGCTGATCACGGCGACGTACCGCTGCCCGGCGGCCGCAGCGCCTTGCGTCGCCACGTAGCGCTTCAGGCCGGCCAGGGCAAGCGCGCCGGCCGGCTCGGTGACCGCGCGGGTATCTTCAAAAATATCACGGATGGCCGCACAAATCTCATCGTTCGACACACGCACCATACCATCCACAAGGCCATGACACAAGCGGAAGCACTCGTCGCCAACCAGACGCACGGCGGTGCCGTCGCTGAACAGACCCACGTCCGGTATCTCCACGCGGTGTCCCTGCTCCATGCTCTGCGTCATGGCATCGGCATCAAAGGTCTCCACCCCAATGACCTTGACGTGCGGCGGCGCGACGCGCTTGATGTACGCAGCGATACCAGCGAGGAGGCCGCCACCGCCCACAGCACAGAACACCGCACTAACCTTTTCCATGTCCGTCTGACTGCAGATTTCCGCGCCAATGGTGCCCTGCCCTGCAATCACCTGGGGATGATCAAAAGGCGGGACCATAGTCAGGCCGTACGCCTCGGCCAGGCGCACTGACTCTTTCTTGGCCTCGTCAAAGTTGGCGCCGTGAAACACGACCTTGGCGCCCAGGCGCTGTACATTCTCCCACTTGATGCGAGGAGTACCTCGTGGCATGACGATTGTGCACGGAATCGACAAGTTGGCGCCAGCGAGCGCCACACCCTGTGCGTGATTGCCGGCGCTGCAGGCGACCACGCCCTTCCACTTGCGCGTATCGTCAAGCTGACGCATCATATTGTAGGCACCACGGAGCTTGAAGCTAAACACAGGCTGCATATCTTCGCGCTTCAACAGCACCTCGCACCCAAGACGCGTCGACAAGTGCGTCGCCGGCGTGAGCGAAGTCAGACGGGCAAGGTCGTACAGATGCGCCCCCAGAATCATGCGCAAATAGTCGGGCGAGCCATCTTCTAGACGCTGGTGGGCTTTCAGCTCTTCGTACATCTTCTTCGAGGCATCGCTGCTCGCTTTCGCCGTCGGCTGGTGCCGGTACACGGCCGGGGCCTGGGGCGTGGAGTGCATGAGCGAAGGAAGGTTATGCTCCACGTGATCTTATCGAGTGACTGGGATCGGCGCAAAAAATGGAACCTCCACAGCGACAGCCATGGGCAAGCGCGGTGGACGCCGAGGGCCAACGGGGGCGCCTGTCGGGCGCCCGGTCGACGCGCACCGAGTGCGAGACCTGCCCTTCCGTCGCGGTGGACGTGGACGTGTGGCATGTGCAAAACAGTCGAATGCCGACTTGCTCCAGCTGGACAGGGTCGACGACGTCGGTCACGAGGACTCGGCCGCCGCCCAGGCGGCCGCTCGTGAGGCGCGCATGCGGCTTTCGAAACTGACAGAGAAGGACAACAGTTCAAAGATGTTTATGAAAGAGCTACGCAAGGTGCTAGAGCATGCAGATGTACTTCTGGAGGTCCTAGATGTGCGTGACCCACTTGGGTGCCGGTACGTATATCGCCACTGATGACCAGGGCGTATACCATAGAGCAGGAGGCGCTGCGCCTCGGTAAAAAGGTGGTGCTAATTTTGAACAAGATTGACCTTGTCTCGGCATCGAATACACGGGCCTGGCTCGAGTATCTTCGGAAAGAGTTTCCCACCCTGCCGTTTAAGGCGTCGACGCAGCAGCAGCGCCACCATCTCGGACAGAACCATGGGGCGATGTGGAAGACAGAGAAGGGGGACGAGCAGGTCGTAGGCGGCGCGGAGGCCGTCGGCACGCGCGCCATCCTTCAGCTGATCAAAAACTACTCGCGCAATCTGAACCTCAAATCGAGCATCACGGTCGGGACGATCGGTGCGCCCAATGTCGGGAAGAGCAGTCTGATCAACTCGCTGAAACGCTCGCGTGTGTGTGGTGTTGCGTCGACGCCCGGCCATACCAAAGTGGTACAGGGCATCATGCTCGATAGGCATGTCCGCCTCCTCGACAGCCCGGGTATTGTGTTTTCGGACGCGAATGCGCCACCTGGTGCCACATCCGAGGAGATTGCAGCTGCAGCACAGGCGGCGATGCTGCGCAACGTGCTCAAAGTTGAGCTTGTCGAGGATCCGCAAGAGCCCGTGCAAGCCATTCTTGACCGCATGGACCCCAAGTACCTGGCGGAAGTGTATGATATACCCGAGTTGCCCTCGCGCGACGTGCAAGACTTTTTACTGCGTCTTGCGTACCAAAAAGGGCGAATTGCCCGCGGCGCTCTGCCAGACCTCGACGGTACGGCACGCTCCGTCCTGCACGACTGGAATACTGGTAAAATCAAGTACCAGACCGAGCCGCCAGCCAAACACCCCAGCCTCGTAAAGCCGACTAAGCCCGTGGAAGCAGCGCCTGCTGGCGATGGATCCGCAGCCATTCTCTCAAGCTTTAGCGAGGAATTTGACCTGGCCGGCCTGCTGGGCGAGGCGGATGCTGAGGTTCTCGGGGGTGATGGGCGCTATTCGCCGCCGCAGCCTGATCCAGTGCCTGTGCCAGGCACTCTTGACATCGGCGCAGATGTGGATGACGTCACTGACTCGACACTGGGCAAGCGCGAACGCGACGATAGCGACTCGGACGAGGATATGACATCGTACCGCACGCGCCGACCGTCCGCCTGGGGTGTCCTGGATGTGGAAGGCGACGATGAAGACGAGGATGATCTTCCCGAGGCGCCGCCCCCGCCGAAGAAGGCGGCTCCCAAGCCCATGTTCAATGAGGCAGAGAGCGAGGGGATGGCGCCCTCGCGCGGAAAGGAGCGGCGCAAAGCGCGGAAAGAGAAGAAGCGTCGACAGGGTCTGGCGCAGACTATGGACACGCTTATGGACTTGGATGCGGGTATGGCCGCCGTCGAGCCAGCGCCCGCATCCGACGAGGAGGAAGAGCTGTAGCTACTGTGCGCGGGGCTTTTTGGCAGCATCCGTTTCATCGGTAGGCGTTGCTTTCCGCTTGGTTGCGGCCTCTTCCTTCGTGGCCTGGCCAGTCAGCTTGGCATAGATGCCACGCAGCTTCTCTGGTTCAACCTTTTTCGGCCAAAAGAACGACGAAAAGGCCCACAAGTGCTCGTACCACTTGTCCTGCCGTGCTTTGGGCAGGTGCGCGAACTTGGTGGCGATCACGTGGTCGATGTGGGTGCCAATGGCCGAGAGACACTCCTTCAGCGTGGCGATCTTGCGGTCGCGCTCTAGGTGCTCTGTGTCGTCCTTGAGCGTCTTCAGCTGGCGCTTGCAGGGACGCATGATCTCCTTGCACTCGAGCTCGTCCATACTGGCATACCCGTCGTCGTCCGATTCGTCTGACGAGTACTGCGCGGCGCTGCGCTTGCTCTTCTCAGAGCGGTTCACAGACGAGCGTGACTTCTTCCGTGGCTTGTCCTTTTCGTCGCTGCTTGCAGTGACCGTCTCACGTAGTGTCTTGAGAAGGTAGTCAGCGCGGCGCACGAGATGGATGGCGTTGGGAATCGGACGCGACTTGCCAGCGCCCGTCTTCGGCTTGGTCTCGTCCTTCGACGCATCGCCCTCCTCGTCCTTCGCTTCGTTCGTCCGCTTGCCCTCTTCCAGGAAAAAGCGGCCCTGCAGGCCCAGCGACGAGTCCGCCTCAATCTGCTCCCACGAACCAAAGCCGTAGCGCCAGATGCCCACGAGCAGACGTGAGTCCTCCAAGTGGCCCCATTCACAGTGCCAGTTGAGCGTGGCCTTGAGATTCTCCGCCGGAAAGCGCCACTGTAGTGGGTCGTCCAAGGCCTCCAGTGTCTCCGCCAGCAGGTGGAGCTCGTGATGCCGAATCAGGAGCGTCTCTGCATTGATGTTGGATATGCCGCGGTAGTTGATCAGTACCGCGCGCTGACGCAGCGCCGATGTAATTTCCTCGCCGCGCTCCTGTTTCCCGCGGAGAAACGCTTGGTGCTCAGCGAGTTTTTCCTCCGCCAGGGCGACCAACTCATTCGACGCCTGCATCAGCACCGCCCGATTCTTGTCCTGGAGCTTGCCTTCGTTGACTATCACGTCATAGCGGTAGCGTAGATCGCCCCACCGCTGGATTCCACGCAGCAGCACACGTAGATCGCGCTCCTTGAGCTCTAGTGAGCGCTGACCCGACGTTTTACGCACGACCTTGCCCTTGGACTTCGGCTCTGTGATGCCCTCTTCGGCGGCCACATTGGCCGTCGCTTCGCTAGACGCCACAGCCGCGCGACGCCGTGAGGAGCTCGCGGCCATCGCACTTTCGACAGCACGCTCGCGCTCCTCCTCTTCCGCCTTGAGACGGTCCTCGGCAGGAATAATGTCGTCCCAGCTCACATCGTCTGCCTTGAAGTCCTGGACTTGGGCAAACTGCTGCAGGAAAGCTTGGCCACCCGACGAGGCCGTGTTACTGTCGGCCTCCGTGTCGCGGGCCTCGGCATGCTGCAGGATCTCGTCCAGGTCCATTTCATCCAGTTTCTTTTGCTGCCCATCCTCGTCTCCCTTGAACATGCTCTGTGCACCAAACTTTAGGATGGCGCCAAGCTCCTCACGGCTGAAGTTCTGGTTCGATTTGTTCAGCGACTTGGGCGCAAAGTTGGTGCCAGACGTATCCATGTGGTGGATGATAGCATACTCCAGCACCATCTTTTGCTTCGCACGCTCCAGCACATCCTCCTCCACTGTGCCCTTGGTCAAGAACCGGAAGACGCTCACGTGGAATTTCGAGTTCAGGCGATGAGCGCGCGACATGGCCTGCAAATCGTTCTGGGGGTTCCAGTCGCTGTCGAAGATGATCACGGTGTCTGCCGTCTCGAGGTTGATACCCAGACCGCCCGCGCGTGTCGAGAGCAGGAAGCAAAAGTCAGGGGAGTTGGGCGCATTAAAGTGGTCGATCGCTCGCTTTCGCGTGTCGGACGAGACGGTGCCATCGAGGCGCTGGTGCACATAGCCACGAAGAGACAAGTAGTCCGACAGGATATCAAGCATGCGCACCATTTGGCTAAAGATCAACACCCGGTGCCCATCCGCCTTGAGACGCGCAAGGAGCTTCTCCAGCAGGACCATTTTTCCGCTGTGCATGATCAGACCCTTGAGCGTCTCCTCGCGGTTCTGGCTAGGAGGCTCTGCCCCGTCAAAGAGGTACGGGTGATTCGACGCCTTCTTCAGCTCAATCGCAATGTTGAGCAGGGAAAACTGCGTCGTATTATTACCGCTCAGCAAGGAGTAGTTTCGCGTCAGAATCGCTTTGTACATGCGTTGCTGCATCGCGCTCATTTCCACGCGCAGAATCTGCTCGGACTTGGTCGGCAGCTCCTTAACCACATCGCGCTTGAGTCGGCGAAGCATGACATTCTCTAGGCGCTCGTGCAGCTCCTGGATCTTCGACTGGTCCACGTTGGCAATGTCAAAGTCAGCCTCAAGGTCAAATTGGTCTGGGCGCAAAAAGTGCAGTAGGGCACTCAGCTCACGCACATTGTTCTGCAGCGGTGTACCGGTGATCAGCAGTTTGCCCGCACAGTGGAACGAGCTCAGCGCCTCGTACAGCTGCGACTCGGCATTTTTTAGGCGGTGGGCCTCGTCAACCGCGAGGAACTGCCACTTAATCGGCTGC
This sequence comes from Malassezia sympodialis ATCC 42132, assembly GCF_000349305.1. Lineage (NCBI taxonomy): Eukaryota > Fungi > Basidiomycota > Malasseziomycetes > Malasseziales > Malasseziaceae > Malassezia > Malassezia sympodialis. The sequence continues at coordinate 342,631 of NW_017387809.1, read as the reverse complement.
AGTTCGGCGCGGTCCTTCAAGATGAACTCGTACGTCGTCAGCAGCACGTTCATGCGCGTCTTGCGCGGTGGTCCAAATTCGTACTCGCGGATCACTTCGCGGCTGTGCGAGTTGCCAGTGTACGACACCACATTCATGTCTGGGGCCCAATGTTCGAACTGCTGCTGCCACGATGGCAGTGTGGACAAGGGCACAACGACCAAGAAGGGGCCGTATTGGTAGCACGAGTGGAATAGGTATGATAGGAACGACACGGTCTGCACCGTCTTGCCGAGACCCATCTCATCGGCAAGAATGCCGTTGTCGCCGTGGCTCCACAGGTACGCAAGCCAGTTGAGGCCGGTCATCTGGAAGTCCTTGAGCGTGCCATGCGCTCCAATATACTTGGGCTGCTCGGTCATGCGCACATACGGTGGGCGTCCGCGGCTGAATACCTCACTCCGTGCGGGGACTGTAGCTGATGTGGCGCGCGCCAGGAACGCATCGATCTGCGTGCGGCCGATCGGCGCGACATCGTTTTCCGACTCCCACGATGCATTATCGTAGCCCAGGTCCTTCCATTTGCACAGATACGCGGCGTGCGTGTACGGCACCTCCTTCGTGGGCGGCTCGTCGCGTTGCGCAATGACACGCTCCACCGTGCGATAATTCTCAAGCAGCTCGCGCTGCCGCTCGCGCTGGATCTGCAGAGTCTCAAGATCCTCGCGGGTCGCCTCAGGATCCATGGCAATGTCGTGCATTGGCTGCCACACCGACTTAATATAGTTGGTGACCCGCTTAAAGCCGGGGAACCGCTTCAGAAAGTCGTACAGTTCGTGTGTGTCGTGCAAATGGGAGTAGCCCTTCCATTTGATCACAAACCGCATATTTTCTGTGGGTATATCTTCAGGATCATCCGAACGCGCCTCGTCGCGCTCATGGCCAAACACGCCCTCAATCTGGTCGACCGCGACTTCTTCGACGTCCTGGGCCTGCTCGTCCACGTGGTCCTCGAAGGGGTCGTCCTCATCCATGTCGTGGTAGTCGTCGGCATAGTTGGCGACGCGTCCGCCGGTGCGGCTCGACATGCGCACGGCCATACCCCATTCGGACTCGGGCTTCTTCGCGGTCTTGCGACGCGGCCCGCCAAAGTCTTCATCGGCGTCATCGTCGCTGGTTGGCGCGTCGTCACTGACGGCAGCATCGCCGTCGCCGTCATCGCTTGGCACGGGCTCGTCATCGCTCGCCTCGTCCGTCACGTACTGCGTAAGTTTCATACACGTACAGATTTGCGCGTCGGAGCACGTCCCTGTGTGTGAGTAGACACCACGCACCGATCGCCGAAGTCCGTAGAGGTCAGGATTGGCCTCCGCATCCATGATTTCAGGCCGGAAAGCGCGGCTCACGCGCGGCCCCGACTCGGTAAGAGCATGTGACCGCTCGTCCCCCCGGGGCTCAGGCACCGGCGCCAAGGATGCAGCAGCCCCATCGAGGCCAGAGCCCTCTGCATTTGTGATAGCTGTATGTCAGCATCACTAGAACGTACCAGACATGCTGCACTTGGCCCCGCAATCACCGCTACCACGTCCGGACTGGAAGGAGAAAGCGTTCGTGGAATTCCACCAGCCTCCCCTGAAACCACGTGCCTCGTGTCGAGATCGCCATCGGCTTGCGCTGGTCGCCACCAGCCAACCAGTCACGCGCACGATACTCCACACGCCTGCTACCTGGCCGTCGGCTCACGCCCGACGAGCCCGTCGCGCCTCGCCACGATCGCTGCATGGAACGTAGGGGTGTGTGATGCAAAGCTACGATCTTCGCCTCACCACGCCAGGCGCCTACCTATTGGGACCACCATAGCATGCAGTCTTGGCACCATGATCACGACCTTGTAGGCTTACGTGATCGAGCCTCCACGGCCCGGACGTGCACTGACGGGTCTGAACGACCGTTGCCCAGCATGGTGCGTGGCACCCACTGACCGCAGTCGAATACGCTCCGTCCCTATCTGGAGTGCGTGCGCTCCAGTCTTACGGCGGCGCTCACGCTTGAAAACTTTGGTTCGCAGGTTGTCGAGCGGCACAACATCCCCGAGGTCGAGGCACAGGCCACCGCCGAAGCCGTGCTAGTGCCGCTCACCGTGAGCCGCAACGAGCACGAACATGTGTTGATTGAGCCATCCGTCAACAGTGTGCGCCTGAGCATCAAAATCAAGCAGGCGGATGAGATCGAGCAGATCTTGTGCCACAAGTTTACCCGCTTCCTGATGCAGCGCGCAGACAATTTCGTCATCCTGCGGCGCAAGCCCATGCCGGGCTATGATATCTCGTTCTTGATCTCAAATGCACACACAGAGACGCTGCTTAAACACAAACTCGTGGACTTTATCATTCAATTCATGGAGGAGGTCGACAAGGAGATTAGCGAAATGAAGCTGAGCCTCAATGCGCGGGCGCGCATTGTGGCCGAGTCCTATCTCAGTGTGGTACGTCCGGCGACTAACTGGCTAGTTTTAAAACTGGGTATCAATGACGGGCACGCTTCGGAGCCGGTGATATGGACGAGCGCCGTCGCTTCGTAAGCGGTAGCACCGCAGGGTATCGAGACAGAGCATCGTCGCCGTCGCCGTAGGACTGCTCAGAGGGGAGCCATGGCGGGGCACCATGTTGTATAGATGGCATAGTTTCACGAGTTTTTTGTGCGTGCAAGTCGGAGAGCAGGCCCGTGCGGTCTAGCAGAGGACACGCCCAGGGATCGCGGTTCGGCTCGACAGGAGGATACATCGCCTCTAGCTGCGTCCAGGGCGATGGCGACGTACGCGCACTGTCATACCGGGTCAGTGACCCCACGGAAGCAGATGTGCACCTCAGGCTCGAAGAGAGTCGCTGGTACAGCCATGCATCCAGGGTAGCGGGCGGGAGCACCGACTGCACACGCACGGCCACGGCTGCCTCCCATGGACCTGCAGACTGAATCAACAGATCTAGTACGTTCACCCATGGAGCTGCGGTTGTCGTGCACCTTAGCACGCTTAATATGGCGGAGAGCCATTCGTCCCGGGACACGCGGGAGGCCACAGCGGGCAGGGCAGTCACAGCGCGAGTGGCTGCCTTAGTATCGCATGGGATCAGATTTCCTGTCCATGCCTGAACGAAACGCGCTAGGGTCACAATGGTAGGTCCCGGACGATCGCTCGCAGCCAGTTCCATCAGTAGCATTGTCGTAAATGGTGCGACGATGGCAGGGGGCAAGTCCCAACGCAGCAGGATATCCATCGGGGCACGCCATATCACAGGGGATGGCAGTGGCTCGGTGGATACGTCCCATCTCATACGTATATCCAAGGCGGCCAGCGCGCCCTCAAAAGCATCATCTAAACGCAAGGACCACGCATCTGTACGCTCGTTAGAAGACCCGTCCAGCACAGCCTGGATTGCGCGAAGGGCCTCGGGACGGCGCTGGGCATCCACTGCCTGGAAGCCATGCCACACGGCATCTGGATAACTGAGCCATAGAGTGCGTAGCTGAGGCCTGCATTTCTGCAATAGCTGCGTGCAGTCCGCGCTGGACGGCGCCTGGCAAATGTCCAGCGCATGCAGCAAAGGCACAAAGCCGTCCGTCAGACCCAAGTTCATTCGTACGAGTGTCACGTCGTACCAGCAAGCGTGCCCCATAACGTCCAGAGAGCAGGGGCTTCCTGGTACCGTGTAGGTGAATACCAAGGCATGCAAAAGTATGATGCAAGTGCTCCAGCCCGCATGCGAAGGGTGCGCCGTGCGTAAAAAGGGGCATAGCACCTCCTGCACGAGACGGTCGCCGTCCAGGTAGCCAAAGCGAATCAGCGACAGAAGCAAGGTTGTCCATGCAGGCTCAGTCGCTTGTCGCTCCCATGCCGAGCGAATCCACGTGTGTGCCACAAGGTCCAGACAAACGCCCGCTGTGCCGGCCAGAGAAGCCAAACACGTCAACATAGCATCGGAGGCGAAGTGTCCGTCTGCCAGGAAATTAAGGGCTTGTGTGCACAGCAACGATGCAGCTTCGTCCAGCGGCACAGCTGCGATCAGAGCCGTACACGCATCGTCCCATGCTGCACTTGGCGTGAGCAATACATGGACCGCCTCCGTGGCCAGAGCAACCGGGGAGAGTGCGCTGGGCAGCGGTGCTTGAGGTAGTGGCGCATACCTTATCACTGACTCATCTAGATCCGACAAGGCAGCGAGTGCATGACGCGCTAGGGCAAGAGTCATACCGCGCCCCGTCGCTGGCACAACCCGAGTTATACCCGGAAGTAGGGGCGCATCGGCCAATGCGTAAGGAGAAATGAGATCAGCCAGCGATGATGTCTTGTCAAGTGCGTCCCAAACGCGCGCGTGCGCAGCGATCGTATGGCAGATGGACACGACGCACATGAGATTGTGGCCATCGAGCAGCGCACACATAAGCTTCGCGAGGGCTTCCATCGCATGCAAGGACGTTAACAGGGTAGCGGCAAGGGCAAAGCGGTCTGGGTGAATCCCTGAAACGTCATTGAGCAAGGTGGGAAGCAGGAACTTGTCGACAATGCGGGCTTGAATATAGGGCGACGCGCTCCATAGGTGCGGGAGACGCTGATGGAGCTGGAAGCCATTCAGGAGGTCCGTTGCTCCATGGGGCTGGGCCCCGAGAGCGCTCGAGAGGTTTGGCGAGCTCGGTACGCTCAGTGGTGCGGAAGACAGCATAGGTGAGCTAACGCAGGAGGGCAGAGCACTTGGTACTACTTCGTCCCACTCAAAGAGACGGCGCAGCTCGCGGATGGCACGGCGTTCTGTGGCCTCTTCGTACGACTCAGAGGTCCGTGCACCATAAATAGTGAAGCGCCGTTGCTGCTGCAGTGAGATGGACGCACGTGGTATGGGTATTTTGCGGAGTAGGCGGATTGGCACGGTGGCACTGTGTCGCGATGTCCTCAGTTCGCTGATCGCCCGCACATCGCCACGTGCCATGAGCCGTTGCAGGAGGGCCGCATAGCTGAACAGCTCTTTCTGGGCGAGCACGCCGAGTAGGCGCGCCGCCATCGTCACATGGAGGTGATGCTTTGGCCCATTGGCGTCGAGTGAGTCGATCCACTGGAGTGTCGCGTCGCCCAGAGAGAATGGGGTCCATGGACAGGGCAAGTGACGGCCATCGGGCAGGACAAGTCGCTGCGCCTGGCACTCGTCGAGCAATTGCACAAGGGCTGCAGCCACAAAGATCCGGTGATGCCCCATTCGCGCCTCTGTACAGGCCCAGTGATACAGCAAAAAGAGGCGATGCTGCGCCACGGCGGCCGAGGCGTGCCGCGCAAGAAAATAGTCGGCAAATAGAGTGGTCGTACTAGTCCCGCGATCGAGCAGCGAGATGGCCACGGCATCCACGATATCGACACCAGGACTGAGTAGGGGCGCGAGTGAGCCATGTAGGAGTTGCGCCTGTGTCTGCAGGCGCTCGGGCACGCCTCGGGCCGCGAGCATCGAAAGCGGCAAGGCTGTGCAAAGCAAGGGAGCTTCCTTTACACATGCAGCAAAATGGATATCAGCCTGCTGCCCTAGCCATGATGGCTCGGCAGCCAGGTCTCCAAGCGCAGAGAGTAGTGCTGTGCCCAGGGCGGCATGACCCAAGATTGCAGGTGTGTGTAGGACCGCCCATTGCAGGAGGCATGCGCGCACCCCGTCGTGCGCTTTTCCAAGCTGCGTGATGATCCAGCGATACAGCATATATGGCTCGATGAGTGACTCCTGTACCATGCGGTCGACCAGCGCCGTACCATAAGTCCATTGGGAGGCCCAGGCCGTCGGCTCGCGCAGCGAAGCGACGAGCTGGGTCATCCAGTGCAGTACACGCACTGTCCAGTCGCATGTGTACTTGTGCACGTCCTTGTGTGTTGCATCGAGCTCCAGTGCGCCAATGATTCGAATTAGCCACAGAGCACGAGATAGCGGCACTGAACGCGCTGTTGATGAGCCGTGAAGCGAGCCGTGCAAGAGCATATCGAGGAGGCGCGCACCGCGGAATCCATGGGGTATGCGCTCTGCCAGCCGATAAAGCGGTACAGTAGGATCTGCAAGCTGGTGCACGTACTCGCTTAGTTTCGCGTCGTTGAGTGTGACACGAGAAGGGAGGGGCGAAGGAGCGCCGGCGAGCTGCGCGCCACTGCGCCTTTTATCGCGGACACGTTCGAACAAGTCTCCTAGCAGCTGCAGTGCGGCTGGTCCCCCGATGCGGTCGAGCATGTGGGTCTGCATGGACGCCGTTTCGCTGGGCACAAGCGGAGGAAGCGTCGCGCCATGACGCAGCGTATGTTCAGACGGTGGCGTCATTCCGTGCAGTTTTCGTATACCAGGGGTCCCCAGAGATGCATCAGAGTGGTGAAGTGCGGGACGCCACGGCGGCGGCTCGAGCTGGTACGGCACTGGCGCTCGTGCGGCGCCGCCGCCGCCATCGGACATGTGGAGCTGGCGCCATGCACGAGCGAGCGACGCGGCGCCATACGGTCACGTGAACGAAGACGGCCTGTGCCGCAAGCTCTTTGTCTTCGAGCGCTACGCACCCGACGCGACGGTTCAGTGTGCGTTCCTGGCAAGTCTTGAATTCCCTGCGCAGGGCTTTTTGTACGAGACCTGCAGTGATGTCCGCGAGTAAATCGGCAGCACCTACAGCAGGCCCGATCAAGCTTGAAAATACGGCGAAGCGTGACTTTCTGCGCTCGCTTGAGTCGCAGTACCAGCAGGAGTGGCAGCAGGCGCAGCTGTTCAATGTGGACAGTCCCGTCAACGATGAAGAGCTGCGCGACATGTCTCCAGAGGAGGTGCGGGCCAAGTATCCCAAGTTCTTCGCGACGATCCCGTATGCGTACATGAACGGCAGCCTTCACCTGGGTCATGCGTTCACTCTATCTAAGGTCGAGTTCGCCACGGGCTATGAGCGCATGTGCGGCAAGCGTGCCTTGTTCCCCTGGGCGTTCCACTGCACTGGTATGCCAATTCGTGCGGCGGCGGACAAGCTGATCCGCGAGATTGAGCTCTTCGGCGAAGACTTCAGTGGCTGGGAGGAGCAGCAGGCGCAGGAGGCACAGCCCAAGGAAGAGCAGGGCTCGCAGCGCGTAGACAAGGCGACCAAGGGTAAGCTTGCGGGCAAGTCGACGGGGCTCAAGTACCAGTTCCAGATCATGGAGAACAGCGGTGTGCCGCGCGACGAGATTAAGAAGTTTGCGGACCCAACGCACTGGCTGCGCTACTTCCCGCCGATCGCCAAGCGCGACTGCAACGACTTTGGTCTGCGCATCGACTGGCGTCGCGCCTTCCTGACGACGGATGTGAACCCGTACTACGACTCGTTCGTGCGATGGCAGATCAACAAGCTGCGCAAGATGGACAAGATCAAGTTTGGTGAGCGCTACACTATCTTCTCGCCCAAGGACGACCAGCCGTGTATGGACCACGATCGCTCCGACGGCGAGGGTCTGGGTCCCCAGGAGTACACTGGCCTCAAGATGGAGGTCGTACAGTGGGGCGCCGATGCGGCGCCGCTACTGGACGAGAAACTGCAGGGTAAGAAGGTGTACCTGATTGCTGCGACGCTGAGGCCCGAGACCATGTACGGCCAGACGAACTGCTATGTGGGCCCAAAGATCGAGTACGGTGCGTACAAGATCAACGACACGGACGTGTTTGTGTGCACGGAGCGTGCGGCACGCAACTTTGCGTACCAGGGCATTGTCAGCGAGCGCGGCCGCGTCGAGTGCCTCGCGCAGGTGCCTGGTGCAGCGCTCGTCGGCACGCAGGTGCAAGCGCCGTTGGCTGTTCACGAGACGGTGTATGTGGTGCCGATGGACACGGTGCTCGCGACAAAGGGTACGGGTGTGGTGACGTGTGTGCCAAGCGACTCGCCGGACGACTACGCCATGCTCATGGAGCTGCGCAAGAAGGCCGAGTTCTACAAGGTCGACCCCCAGTGGGTGGCCAAGGAGCCTGTGCCGATCGTGCAGGCGCCCGGCTACAGCAACATGATGGCGGCTGATCTGGTGAAGCAGCTCAAGATCCAGAGCCCTAAGGACAAGAATCTGCTGGCCGAGGCGAAGGAGATTGCGTACAAGCAGGGCTTTTACCACGGTGAAATGCTGCAGGGCGACTTTAAGGGTCAGCCTGTGCAGGAGGCGAAGAACAAGGTGCAAAAGCAGATGATCGCTTCGGGCCTGGCGTTCGCCTATGCGGAGCCAGAAGGCAAGATCACGAGCCGCAGTGGCGACGACTGCATTGTGGCGCTGTGCGACCAGTGGTACCTGGACTACGGTGAGCCAACATGGAAGGCGCAGGCCGAGAAGCTGCTTGCGCAGATGAACACGTTCCAGCCCGAGACGCGCCATTCGTTCGAGGGCGTGCTAAGCTGGCTGCACCAGTGGGCGTGCGCGCGCTCGTACGGTCTCGGCTCGAAGCTGCCGTGGGATCCACAGTTCCTGGTCGAGAGTCTGAGTGACTCGACGATCTACATGTCATACTACACGGTGGCGCACCTGTTGCAGGGCGGCGTCGAGGATGGCAGCCAGGTTGGCTCGCTGGGCATCAAGGCGGAGGAGCTGACGGACGAGGTGTGGGAGTATATTCTCGGCTCGGGTGCGTTCCCTGCGAACACAAGTGTACCGAAGGACAAGGCGGACGTGCTGCGCCGCGAGTTCCTCTACTTTTACCCGATGGACCTGCGCTCGTCGGGCAAGGATCTGATCAACAACCACCTGACGTTCTGCATCTACAACCACGCTGCCTTGTTCCCTGAGGCGCTGTGGCCGCGTGCGATGCGTGCGAACGGCCACCTGATGCTCAACGGTGCCAAGATGTCGAAGAGCACGGGCAACTCGCTCTCGCTACGCCAGGCCGTCGATAAGTTCGGTGCGGATGCGACGCGTGTGAGTCTGGCAGACGCAGGTGATGGTATCGAGGACGCCAACTTTGAAGAGAAGACGGCGAACGCCAACATTCTGCGTATCCACACGCTCATCGATTGGTGTGCGGACGTGATGCAGCAGATCCGCGACGGGAAGCTGCGCACGGGCGCGCTTGACTCGTTCTGGGACAAGACGCTGGCGAATGAAATCAACGTGGCCATTGTTGCGACCAAGGACGCGTACGAGCGTGCGGCGTACAAGGAGGCGTCGAAGATTGGCTTTTACGAGTTCCAGACGGCGCGTGACCTGTACCGCGAGGCGACGGCGGATGTCGGTATGCACGCGGACCTAGTGCGCCGCTGGATCGAGACGCAGGCGCTGCTGATTGCGCCGATTGCGCCGCACTTTGCGGAGCACGTGTGGAAGTCGGTGCTGGGCCACACTACGTCGGTGCACGATGCGCGCTTCCCCGAGCCGACGCAGCCAGAGGACGTGGCGATGACGGCGGCGGCGCAGTACGTGCGCGGCACGATCAAGACGATCCGTGATGCCGAGATTGCCGTGACGCGCCGCAAGGCCAAGGGCCCTGCTGCGCCAGCCAAATACGACGAGCGCAAGCCCAAGGAGGTGTCGATCTTTGTCGCGGATGCGTTCCCCGCATGGCAGGACACGTGTGTGAGTGCGGTGCAGAAGCACTACGACAGCGCAACGGGCCAGGTGGATGACGTCAAGGTGCGCGAGGAGGTTGCTGCGGCAGGTCTGCTGAAGGACAAGAAGGCAATGCCATTCGTCATGGCGTTCAAGAAGCGTATCGCCGAGTTTGGCCCGGAGATGGCCTTCAACCGCCAGCTGCCGTTTGACGAGACAGCGACACTCAAGGCGGCGACAGGCTACCTGAAGAAGACGCTCAACTTCCGCGACGTGCACATCGCGAGCGCCAAGGAGGCGCTGGCGCGCGCGGACGAGCTCCAAGGCCTGCGTGGCTTTGATAAGCAGGTGGTCGAGGGCGCCGAGCCAGGTACGCCGTCGTTCGCGTTCTACAATGTCGAGTAATTACGTAGGCATGCACTTAAGGCCTCCTCGCAGCTGGCGTTCGCGCCGTGCAGGTACCTCCACATTTGCAACGCGCCCTAGGATTGGCGCGGGGCAGTACCCTGCGTGGATTGGGGCGGCGACAATCGCGTCCTCACGCGGCTCTCACACTTGCCAGTCGCATGGGAGCCACGTCGGGAACGGGTCGCAGCATTGCGCTGCTAGCCTTTATGCTCCTGGGCGCCTCGTTTGTGCTGCAGCTGGTCAACTCCCTGTCGGTGCCGATCATCCGCGGCCTGAGTTTCCTGGACTTCGGCCTCGTTTCACAGGGCAATGAAGGCGAGTTTCACTTTGGTATATGGGGCTGGTGCTCGCAGCAGACGGGGCGCGCGACGGCATGCCTCCGCACCGGCCCCGGAGACTACGATGCGTTTCTGAGCAGTTTGCAGAAGACGCTGGCGCCGCGCTCGGTGCCGTACCAGGATCCGTTCCTCGGCCATCTCGCGCAGGCTCTGGTCCTGCAGCCTATCGCAGCGGGCTTCACGGGTCTCGCAGCCGGCGCGGCGCTGCTGGCCGTGTGCGCGAACTCGTTCTTGTGGGTCCTGGCCGCTCTGTGGGCCGCCGCGCTGTCGATCGCGACGCTCGTCGTGGAGCTCATCCTGTTTCTGAATGCCAAGGCCCGCTTCAGCCAAATGTTTGATCAGATCGACGCCTTTGATGAGTTCACGGTGAGTCTCGGCAAGGGCAACTGGATCCAGGTCGCGGCGACAGCCGCCGCCATCATCGGCGCCGTGGTGGCACTCGTTGCCTTTATTACGAACCACACGCACGCGGGCGATGTGCCGCACACACCCGTAACGCCGCTTCCCATGGCGTCGGCGCCAGCGACGTACACGCATCGCGCGCCGACGCCGCTGCCGCCGCCTGCACCGGCCCACGAGACCATGTACATGCCGCCGCAGCCGCCGTACGAATCGGCTATGCAGCCACCGCTAATCAACTCTACCGGCATGGGACGCGCATACGAGACGGACGTGCCGTACGAGAGCACGGCGGCGCCCATGCTGAATCGGTACTCACAGGTATACAATGAACGTGACGCGGGCAGTCGCCCTGGCGAGCGTGTACGGACGCCCCACGAGAAGCGTGCGAGTCGGCACCACAGCGAGGGCCATCGCCACAGCCGCCACAGGAGCGATATGGGCCACACTGACACGCTGCCACACCACGGCTTTGACTATGACTACGACTACGACTACGATGCATACCCCGCACGGCGCATAGACTCTGGCAAGACTTCGCATGTGCGTCACCGCAGCACAGCAGGCCACTACAGCCGCGATCGCAAGCACACATATGCAGACCGTGGCTCGCGAATGTATCCAGACGATGTGTACGAGCGGCGCACGGCCAACGACGAGGCGCGCTGGCGGCGCCTCAGCAACAACCTGAGCTACTGAGCTCTCGGCCATATACCCGTAGACTACACTCGTTTTTTTCCTCCACCTCCTGATGGGGCCGCTGCGACCGTGCGTGGCGCGCGCGCTACCGATGGCGCGTGCCCTGTCGAGCTGCGCGCAAAAGCCGCACCTGACGCTCTTCACGGGCACGCACTGCTCGCTGTGTGACGACATGAAAGAGGTGCTGGACACGGTTCGCTTGACGACACCGTTTACGCTGGCGCTCTACAACATCCGCGACGACAGTGCGCCGAACGTGAAGCACTGGCGGCGCAAGTACCAGTACGACATTCCCGTGCTGCATGTGCGATGGGGCGCAGCGCGCTCCGAGGACGACTACGGTACAGGTATGTGCGATGCACTCACGCAGAACTCGTGCGGCATCGCGCCGAGGCCGGCGCCCTGGCCGAGGCGCTGCTGCGCTCGCGACCGTCCGAGTCGCAACCATCACGTGTCTAGAAACTATTTAGCCGCCCTGCACAGAGCCGTAGCCGGAGGGGCAGCCGCGGCCGAGCGCCGACGATGCACTGCGCATGTAGCACACCTTGGCTTCGTGGCAGGCCTTCGTGTTGCACTGGGGCGTGCGCGGGCTGTTGCGGCCCTGGTACACCTGGTGCAGCTCAATGAGCTCGGGGCGCTGCTCCATCTCGTCGGTGAGCGCGGCCCAGAACGAGGCGTTCAGCGGGGCGTCCTGCGGCCAGACGCCGCCCTGATCGAGCGCCACCGGCGCGGCGTACGTGCCGGCTGCCTGGCTCGCGGAAAAGTTCCCGTACGTCTCGCGCGCCTTGTACAGAAGGTTCCACACGGGCCCGGTCTTGCGCAGCTCGTCGGCGTCCTGCAGCTGGGTGTAGTACTGCAGGTAGTCCATGACCTCGTACGTCTCAGGGTCCACCTCGTACACACGCAGCGACGGGTTGACGTTCGTGAGCGGCGTCACTGACGGGCCGATGAAGGCCATCGCACGTGCATCCTCCGTCTTGCGGCTCACCGACGTCGAGTTACCGTTGCTCGACTCGTACCAGATCTGGAACTCGTCCTCGTGCGTGTGGCCGAAGAAGATGTGTGCGATCGTGTGGCTGTAGCGCGAGACAATCTGGTACAGCAGGTTCGTCGGCGCGTCAACACCGTCTCCACCGTTCCAGCCGGTGAGGACGTGCGCGACCACCCACACACGCTCGTTTGCGTCTTCAGCGGCCTGCAGCTCGTCGGTGAAGAAGCGCAGCAAGCCACTCACGTCGGGGTTCGACAGGTCCACGTACGTCATCGGGTTGCCGCTGTACCAGAAGTCGCTGTTCAGCGCAACCACACGCAGACCCTTGCGGGGCGAGATCGAGTAGGCGCCGTAGTGCTTGCGGATCGTCGCGGCGGTCTTGTCGTCGCCCCAGCCGTTGCTCTTGACGAGCGCGGCCACATTGTCCCAGTCCCAGCTGAGCTGGTCGCCCCGGCTGTCCGGCAGCGAGTGCGGTGCAAACAAGTCAGCCGGCGACGAGTCGTGGTTGCCCAGTGCCACGACCATGGTCGTGTTGCCGAGGTGGCGGTGGAACATGTCGTACAGCGACTGCTCCGAGTACGTCGTCAGGTTCTGCGAAATGTGCCATTCGGCGTCGTGCGTCGTCAGGTCACCCGTGTACAGCGCCAGGTCGAGCGGCTCGTCCTTCTGCAGGTAGGACAGGCCCTCCATGGCCGCCGCAATCAGCGACCACGGCGTGTCGCACTGGTAGTAGCCCCAGTACCCCGCGGGGTGCGAGATGTTGCGCTTAGGCAGCGAGCCCGGTTCGAACGTCGGCTGGTTCCAGAGCGTCGAGTTGAAGCTGTCCGAGCGGCAGCACTGGCCGTTGTCACAGTTGGCCTCGGCATCGACGAGGTAGCGGGGGTCCACATGGAAGTCCGAGCCGTGGAACACGCGCAGCGGCTTGTTGCGCTTCGGGCCGACCTTCTTGCTACGCTGCACGACGTGCGCGGGCGGCTGCGTCTTGCCATTGAACCACTTGTTCAGGAACGACGACGAGAGAGGCTCCAGCTCGGGGTACTCGCATGCGCCGCCCTTGATGTACCGGGCACACAGCCAGCCAGGCGTCGGCGAGCCCTCAGTCAGGTTCGCGTAGCTGAGCAGCTGCGTGTAGGCGCCGCCCCACTGGTTCAGGCCAAAGGTGCCTTCGCACGCCTTCTTGACGGTCGGCGACGACGCGTATTTGTATTTCTCGCACAACTCGACCATCAGGTCCGGCACCACCGACGGGTTCGCCCACGCGAGGCGCTGGCCGAGACGCAGTGCCTCGTGGCAGCGCTTGCACGTACTGGTCGAGTTGTTGTCAAGGATGGCCGTCAGGTTCTTCATCGCCTCCGAGCGGAACGACGGGCGGTGAGCGAGTGGCGCAGCGCTCGGCGACGGCTTCGGAAGCACGCCCTCCCCATCCGGCGCATGCGCCGGCAGTTTCATCGGGTCCACGAGGTCGTCCGGGTAGGCACCGCCGCCCACGCGTGTGATGTGGGGGCGGGGCTCGGCCTCCTGCGACTTGGGCATATAGTCCATCGACGGGAATTCGGACGTCGGGAATGCCTTGGGCGCCGTGTACACGCCTGAGCTTGATGGACGCACAGTGTCGATCTTGGGCGGCTGCGACGACGAGCTCGCAGCCTGGGCAGGCCAGCACACGGCGAGAGCATAAACAGCGGCAGAGAAGAACACGGCCACCTTCACCATCGTGAAAAGATATCGTTGGCGGGGAGGGGGCGAGTAGACTGGTTGAGGCGGACCACTAGTGAGAGGCTGGCGCTCAATGTCTAGGCCCATGGGACGGGACAAGCTCCTTCATATACGCGGCGGCTCGCCATCAACAGCCCGCCGGCGGCGGCTTCGCCCCTGGTGGAGGGCCAATCAGCATACCACACACGTTCACGTGCCACCCGAAAGCGGCACGCGACACATGTACGAGTTTATTATGTTCGAGACGGGCGATCTATGTGGAGGAAATTAGCCGCGGCCGACAGTCGAGTACGAGCTCGAGCACTTGTGGCCAAGCGAGGCAGAGCCGGCACGCATGTAGCAAATGTTGTTCTTCACGCAGTCGTCCGACGTACAGGTCTTGGACGCAGGGCTGTTGCCGGACTGCACCTCGGAGAACGTCTTGACCAGCTCAGGGCGCTGCTCCATCTCGTCCGTGAGCGCGGCCCAGAAGGTGCCGTTCAGCGGCGCATTCTTCGGCCAGCGGTTGTTGTGCAGCGCGACACCCGCGCGGTACGTGTGTGCACCCACACTCGCGTGGAAGTCGCCGTACAGCTCGCGCGCCGTGTAGAGCTTGCGCCAGACGGGGCCGTGGTTCTTCTTTTGCTTGACCAGCGCCTCGAACTCGGGGATCGGGGTGTAGTACTGGTCAAACTCCATGATCTCGTACGTCTCGGGGTGCACGTGGTACACACGGAACTCGGGGTTCAGGTTCGTGTACGGCGTGATCGACGGCGCAACGTATGCCATCGACACGGCGTGCTCGGTGAGCTGCGACGCGGACTTGGACTCGCCGTTGTCGTTGAAGTAGAACACCTCGAACTGGTCCTCGTGCGTGTGGCCGAAGAAGATGGCCGCAACCGTGTGCGGCGCAAAGCGGCTGACAATCTGGTAGAACAGGTTGCTGGGGCGCGCCAGCGCCTCGGCACCGTCCCAGCCAGACAGCACGTGGCCAATGATCCACACACGCTCGTGGTTCTTCTCGGCCTCGAGCAGCTCGTCGGTGAGGAAGCGCAGCATGCCGCTGTTGTCAGGGTTGAACGAGTGGACGTAGTTGTACACGTTGACGTAGTACCAAAAGTCGGTGTTGAGCGAGATGACACGCAGGTTCTTGAGCGGCTTGACCGAGAACGCACCATGGTGCTTCTTGATGTCGTCGACGTTCTGCTCGCCGATCCACTCGCGGTTCTTCCACAGCGTCGAGACGTAGTCCATGTCCCAGTCCCATTTGTACGCGGTGCCGTCGGGCAGCGGCGCGGCGGGCGCCATGAAGTTCTCGGGGCTCGTGTCGTGGTTGCCGAGCGTCGGCACAAACGGCTTGTTCTTCACGACCGACTTGATCATGTCGTACAGCGCCTGCTCCGAGTACTTGACAAAGTCGCGCGAGTAGCGGTACAGGTCATCGTGCGCCACGAGGTCACCCGTGAAGATCGTCAGGTCGTAGCCATGATCGCCGCCGACGGCACGCAGGGCGTCCATCGAGTTGGCCATAAGCGACCACGGCGTGTCGCAGCGCGTGGCGCCCCAGTAGTTGGCCTGCGCAGAAATCTGGTCCGGCGAGAGCTGGCCGTGCACAAACTGGCCGTGGTACTTGGTGCTGTTGTAGCTGTTGATGCGGCAGCACTGCACAGTCGCGCCCCAGTCGCACTCGCTCTCACCGCCCACGAAGTAGCGGCCGTCGAGGTGCAGATCGGTAATGTGAGACACGCGCAGGTTCTTCGACGCGTCGTAGCCCTCGCCGTACGCACGCGCACGCAGCTGCTTCCAGTGGTCGAGCGCGTGTTGCGGCGGCTTGCGCTGGCCACGGAACCAGTCGTTCAGGAAGTCGTCCGACAGTGTCTCTGTCGGGCGGTTGCAAATGTTCAGCTTGGGGATCTGCGCACAGATCGTCTGTGCATCCGGTGCATCGCCCGTGAAGTTGGCGTACGTGAGCACCTGCGTGATCGGACCGCCATACACGCCCTTGGAGAGCGTGCGCTTGCACTCCTGCTTCCAGCCAAGCGCGCCAAAGATGTCGAGCGCCTCACAGATCGAGCCCATGAGGTCAGGCAGCAGATCGGGGTCAGCACGGCCAATCAGCTGGAGAGTGTGCAGCGCAGTGCGGCACACGTTGCACAGCGGCGCGTCTGAGGCCTTGTCCTTGCTGAACAGCTGGCCAAACAGCTCCCACGCCTTGTGGATCAGTTCGTCGAGATCGTCGCGCTGCTCCGTGGGCGCAGGCATGAGCACCTCATTCGCGGGCGGCGCCGTCGGCAGCTGGTACGGGTTGTTCAGCGAGTCAGGGAACTTCCCGCCACCCTCGCGCGTGATCACAGGACGCGGCTCCTGCTCCATGTTCTTGGGCATATAGTACATCGAAGGGAACAGGCTCGTGGGGAACGCCTTGGTGCCAGTGAACACGGGCTCACCCGAGGTCGTGTCCACCGCAGCGGCGCTGCCGGCGAGCACAGCCGCCGCCGAAACCAGAAGCGTCGACCACTTCATAGAGGCTAGGTAAGAAACGAACACCGCGAGGTTGTCGGTTTGTATGTATCGCGAGGCTCGTGTGCAGGGACGTCCACGACATTATCGGGCCAATCATCTCCACCGATCTACATTCCAATGCGGCACGTGGTCATCAAGGCATCTACCTCACACGACCGAGCCAAAGCCTGACGGACACGAGCGGCCTTGCGCGGCCGTCGCACTGCGCATGTAGCACACATTCGCGCGGCGGCAGTCGTGGTCCGTACAGACGCTCGCGCGCGAGCTCCGGCGGCTCTGTAGACGCGAGAACGTTGTGAGAAGCTCGGGTCGCGCCTCCATTTCGTCCGTCACTGCGCTCCAGAACGTAGCGTTCAGCGGCGCGCCGCGCGGCCAGTGTGTGCCGTCGAGGGCCACGTGTGCCGTATACTGGCCATCCTGCACGCTTGCGTGAAAATCGCCGTACGTGTCGCGTGCGCGGTAGAGATGGTGCCACACGGGCCCGTGCGCCGACGTGGCAAACGCATCCACGTCCGTGTAGTACTGGTCCCAGTCGTAGATATCGTACGTGGTAGGGTCGACCAGGTACACGCGGAATGACGGATTCACGTTCGACTCGGGCGTCACACTCGGTGCATTCAGCGCCACCGTCACGGCACCGGCGGTGCGGCGCGGCGCGTCGGCGGAGCGTCCCGACGTGGCGCGGTAAAACACGGAAAAGTGGTCCTGGTGCGTGTGCCCGAAAAAGATGGCTGCGATCGTGTGGGGCGCAAAGCGGCTCACGATCTGGTAGAACAGGTTGCTCGGCTTCTCGAGCGACTGCGAGCCGTCCCAGCCGGTCGCGACATGGCCCAGGATCCACACGCGCTCGCCCCGCGCCTCGGCCGCGAACAGCTCGTCAGTGAGGAAGCGGAACATGCCGCTCAGATCCGGGTTCGTCGAGTGGATGTAGTTGAACACATTCACAAAGTACCAAAAGTCCGAGTTCATCGAGATGACGCGCAGACCGCGACGAGGCGAGACGGAGAACCCGCCGTAGTGCGTGCGCACATCCTGCTCGCCGTGCGCATCGAGCCAGCCGAGCGAGCGCCAGAGGCGGGCGAGGTAGTCCGAGTCCCAATCGAACTGGTGCCCGCGCCCGTCGGGCAGGTTGTGCGGCGCATAAAAGTTCTCGGGCGACGTCTCGTGGTTGCCAAGTGTCGCGAAGAGGGGCGCGCGTCCCAGGATGCCCTTCAGGGCGCCGAAGAGCGCCTGCGCCGAGTACAGGATCAGGTCGTGCGAGTAGCGGAACAGGTCGTCGTGCAACGCCAGGTCGCCCGTGAACAGCGCCAGCTCGTAGCCCCGCTCGCCGCCGACGTGACGTATGGCCTGGAAGGCGCTGCCGATCAGCGACCACGGCGCATCGCACGTGTAGTTGCCCCAGTAGCCCGCCGGCGCCGAGATGTTGGCGCGCGGCACGGTGCCGTGCGTGATGGGCTTCGAGTAGAGGGCGCTGTTCGCGCTCAGCGAGTGGCAGCAGTAGCGGGTCTCGCCGAACGTGCAGTTGCTCTCGCTCCCGACCATGTAGCGACCATCGACGTGCAGGTCGGAAATGTGCAGGACGGGAAGGAGCGCCGACTCATCAAAATGCGCCTGGGCATGCGCCTGCTTCGCGCGCCAGCGTGCAAGCGTAGCGTGGGACGGCGCGCGCGAGCCGTGGAACCAGTCGTCGAGGAACGCGTCCGAGAGCGCCTCGGACGGGCGCTCACAGAACGTCGCGGCCGCACACACGAGCGTGGCGTCCGGCGCATTGCCGGAGAAGTTGCCGTAGCTCATGACCTGCGTAATAGGGCCGCCGTACATGGCGCGATCAAAGGTCAGCGCACATTGGTCGCTCACGGCCGTGCCACCAAACAGCTTCAGGGTGCGGCACACGCCGGTAAGCACGTCAGGCACGAGCTCAGGGTCCACATGCGCGAGCGTCTGCAGCGTGCTCAGCCCTGTGCGGCACACGTTGCACAGCAGCGACGTGTCGCCGCCGCGCACAAGCTGGTGCGCCGCGTTCATTACGTCGTCCACCAGTGCTTTCACCTGTCGTGTGCCATGCAGCGGCGCAGGGAGCACGGCCTCCGAGGCAGGCGCACGACTCGGCAGCTCCGTAGGGTTGTTCAGGGCATCAGGGAACCACCCGCCGCCGAGACGCGGGACGGCAGGACGCGGCTCCGCCGTGGGCTTGGACGGCATATAGTACATGGACGAGAACAGGCTCGTGGGGAAGGCGGGGCCGGGGCTCACAGGCGTGCCTGGCGACGACGCATGCGCCACGACCAGGAAGCACGTCCCTACCACACTCAACAGGAGCGCACGCAGCATCGATGGGAGTACGTCAACACGCCGCGCGCGCGCGCGCCCAGGCCCAGGCACGCAGCGCACGTGGATGCCGCGCCGCCGTGGAGGCCGACCAGGCACGCCCAGGCTTCACCGATGGGTGTGCGTCGGCGTCCCTGGCTGGCCGTGCAGCCGACCGTCGCCGACGTGCTGCGCGATGTGCAGACGCAGACTGTTGATGCGGAGGATGTGTGGGTGAGCGCGTATGTGGCGCCGCGCAGTGTGCACGGCACACTACGGTGTGAGCGCGGCAGGACAGGCGCGATCCTCGCGGCGACGCCCGGCCGCGCCGCCACATGGCATGTGCAGGCGACGGCGAAGCCGGACGTGTGGGGCGTGTCTGTGGAAGGCGATGTCGAGATGTCCACGCAGGTGCATGTGCCGCGCGTGCAGCGTGCGTGGGAGGCGGGCGCCCAGGCGCCGACGGTCATCGACCTGCAGGGATCGGCCGCTGGCACCGAGCGGTGGGCGGTCGGTGGCGCGGATGGGCATCTGTATGTGGGCGAGTGGCACGGCGGGGCCAGCGCGCCGGCCGTGCCGAGCATCGCGTGCGCGGGGCATGTGGGCGACGTAACGAGCGTGCGCTTCTTCCCCAGTGGCGAGGTGCTTCTGTCGACCTCGCTGGATATGCGCGCGCGCGTCTTTTCGGCCATCGATGGCTCGTGCCCACGCATCCTCGAGGGGCATACACGCGCGATTGTGGGCAGCGCGATCCTGGGGCGCGGGCGCCACGTCGCCACCGGGAGTGCCGACCACACCGTGCGTGTGTGGGACGTGGGGCGCGGCGCGGCGGTGCAGCAGTGGGAGCGTGACGAGCCTGTGACAGCGCTCGCGGCGTACGGCGCGGCCGGCTGGACGCCCGAGGCGCCCGCTGGCGCGCTGCTCGCTGGCGGTGCCCATGGCGTGCATGCATGGGACGTGCGTGCCGCGCCACAGGAGGCGTGGGCGTGCACGCTGCCTGCGCCTGCCGGCGGTGTCTCGGCGCTGTGTGCGTACGAGACGCATGTGCTGGTCGGCAGCCGCCACGGGCTCGTGGCGATGTTCGATGCGCGGGCGCCGGCGACGCCGCTCGACGCGTGGTCGCGGAGCGACGCAGGCGTCACGGATGTGTGGGTGGACGCGCAGGGCGCGCTGATCGCCACGGGCGACGGCCTGCCGTACGCGGTGCAGGGCGAGGCTGTGCAGGAGCTCGTCGGCTGGGACGCGGCGCCGACGAGTGCGGTGCGCCGCGATGCGCACGCGCACATCCTCGTGGCCGGGCCGGGCGCGTGGGCGTGGTATGCATGACTATGGGTATCACGGGCGCGCGATTCGCCGCGTCGGGGTCGTGGTGCGCCAGGGCGGCAGTGCATGCGCCGTGCTCAAGCGGTGCTCCCGTGCGTGGCCGTGCAAGTCGAGGTCGGGCACGAGGAAGGTGAGCACGAGCGCGGGCAGCTGGATCAGCAGGGACAGCTGGCACAGCCGGCGCATCACGTCGACCCACGCGTGCGCGATACCCAGGCGTTCCGGCGAGCCGGGGGGGTATGCGAGCGCGGCATGGAGGCTGCCCTGGATCTCCGCGCGCGTCGCGGGCGAGAGGCTCGGGAGGTGCGTGCGCAAGGCGGTGGGCAGCGTCGCTGTCACGGCGGCGCTCGCGAGCGCGGAGCCGAGCGCCGCGCCCAGCTCCGTCGTGAGCAGCTCGAACGCCGTAATGACGGGCACCTCGGCAGGCTCAACGGCGACCTGCGCGCCGACCTGCGTCGAGAGGGCCAGCGCGCCGCCGCCGAGGCCCTGGAGGACCTGGCACGCGAGCAGCGCTAGCGCCGAGTGGCCGAGCGAGCGGTAGCGGAGCATGAGCGCGACGCCGGCGAGGCGCACCAGGTAGCCGACGACGAGGTAGCGCTTCAAGCGGCGCGTGTACGCCATGCAGCACCCCACGACGACGCCTGTGAGGGTGGATGTGACGTTTTGCGCGGTGACAAAGTAGGCGGTGCGCGCCGAGTCCCAGTCCTTGAGCACCTGGATGAACGGGGCCAGGTACGTCCAGCTGAGGTAGAAGCCGGCAAAGTCGAGGGCGGCGACCACGCACAGGGCGACGACGGTGAAGTGGCGCAGCGCCGCGCGCGGGAGCAGCGGCGTGGGCGTAGACGACTCCCACCACAGCAGCCCGGCCAGCAGCACGAGACCGAGCAGGGTCTCGTACCGCGTGAGCTGGGCGGGGTCGCCGAGCGCCTGGGGGCCATGCAGCGAGAGCGGGAGGAGCAGGAGCGTGAGCGATACAGAGAGCAGGAGCGTGCCGACCACGTCCATCTCGCGCAGCACGTCGCGCGCGCGGCGCGGCGGCGGCGCCTGCAGGCGGCGCGCGCGGCGGTGGCCCACGACGATGAGGAGAAAGAGCGGCAGGGCCGCGAGCGGCACGATCGCTGTCCAGAGCGCGAGGCCGAGGCGCCAGCCGCCCGCGCGCAGCGTGACGTCGACCCACGGGCCCGCGAGCGCAAAGTTGAGGAGGTACGGCAGGTTCACGAGGCCGATCAGGAAGCCGCGCCACTGCACGGACGAGGTATCTGCGATGATGATCGACTGGAGCACACACACGCCGGTGGCCCCGAGCGACTGGACAACGGCGCCGACCGCGAGATGCAGGAGCGTCGAGGCGCGCGCCATGAGGGCGTAGCCGGCGGCGTACATCGCCACGACAAAGGCCAGCGTCCAGACGCGCCCCGCCAGGTCCGCCAGCTTCGCGAGCGGGAGCTTGGAGACGGCGCGCATGAGCTGCTGCACAATCATGATCGTGCCGACGCTCGAGAGCGCGCCGAACTCGCTGCACGCATCGTTGAGGTATAGATTGAACGACATCGAGTCGAGCGACACAGCGAGCGCGAGCACAAACACGGCCACGTACAGCTGCAGCAGCGTGCGCGTGTGCTCGCGCGCCTTCGTATGGTTGGCCTGCAGCGCCACGAGCGGCGTCTCTTCGACGACCGCGTCAATCTGCTGGCTCCACGAGAGCATCGCCTCGTGCATGGGTGGCGCCGCAGGCGCACTCGCCGTACGCGCAAGCCGCGGCGGCGTAGACGGCGGCACAAGCGCCCCGGGCGACGACGACGCCGGGCGCAGCATCGCGGACGTGCAACAGGCAGCGAGCTCTATCAGATAGCCTAGGTGCGATCACATGACTATTCGTCGTCGTCCGCGTCGTCGACGCGCGCGGCCCGCGGCGCCCGGGGGCGGCGGCGCTGCGCGTCGGCTGCCACGAGCGCGTCAATGGCCTGGAGGACCTGCGGGACACTCTCGCGGCCACCCAGCACCTTGACGATGTGCGCGGGGTCCGCGTCCACCAGGTCCGTCGCGTTCGCAGGCGCCTCGAGCTCCGCATACTCGCGCCAGTTGGGCAGCACGATCTGCACGCCGTGCTCCTGCTGCCACGGCGAGTTGCGGCGCCCACCGCGCGCAACGAGCTGGCCATGCAGGCGCGGCGGCACCACGGCGCCATGCACGACCCGCTCGGCCAGCGCGCGCGCCTCGCTCTGCAGGAGCTCGGCAATGCGCTGCGCCACACCCTGCTCGGCCCGCACGGTGACCGCGTCGCTCCGGTCGCGCGCGAAGCGCACCATCTGCGCCTGCGCACGCGGCTCGGAGGGGCCGCCCGCGCGCACAATCAGGTCGCGCAGGTGCTGCCCGCCCTGCCCGATCAGCTGCGCGTGGAACCGCGACGGGATGTCGAGCTGCAGCTCCGCCTCCCGCTCCACGGCCGCGACCAGGTCGAGGATCGCCGCGCGCGCCGCCTCGATGGCCGCGCGCGAGCCGCGCAGGCGCAGCACCGCCTGCTCGCCCGCGCCCGCCTCGCGCTCGACGTCAATCTCCGCACCGCTCTCGAGGCGCAGCTGGTTGATCGTGGCGCCGGAGCGGCCGAGGATGCGCGCGACGGCGCGCTGCGGCACGGCCAGCTCCTCCGCCTGGCTGCGCTCCTGCTCGTACGCGAGGAGCTCGAGCAGCTCGGCCTGCGCCTCCGCGACGCCGCGCTTGCCGCCGCGCACACTCACCTCGTCGCCCGCCTGCGCCTCGTCGCCGCGGGGGAACACGATGCGCACGCCGTACTTGTCCTGCAAACGCGACACGTACTTGCCGCCGGGGCCGATCAGCGCGCCGTGCATCTCGCTCGGCACGCGCAGCCGCACCGTGGTCTCGTCCGCGAGGCGCTGCACCTGCGCGGCCAGACGCGCCTTGGCCTCGGTCACGCACGCCTTGCGGCCCGTGAGCACAATCGGCACCTGCTTCGCACGCGCCTTGTCGTCGGCATCGGGGAAGTCGACACGCACGCCCAGCTCGTCGCGCAGCTTCGCCACGGCCGCGCCGCCACGGCCAATCAGGCGCGGCACATACGCGCCCGGCACGCGCAGCTCGTCGACAAAGCTGCTCTCCATGCTGTCCTGCTCAGCGTCCGCAGCCATCTGCTGCAGGCGCGCAACGACGCGCTCCACGGCCGCCGGCGCGCCACGCACAACGACCGAGTCGTTCGTGCGGGCGTCCACGCCCGCCGGCACGGGGCCGTGGCGGCCGGCCGTCACCTGTATGCGGTCCTCGCCCATCAGCGCATTCAGCACCGTGCGGTCGAGGAGCGCGGCGTGGTGCTTCGCAGGAATCGACACATGCGCCGTCTGCAGATCGGCGGCCGGCGCCGCCGCCGCCGCGAGCTCTTGCAGCACGGCCTCCAGCACGGCCGCGCGCTCCGCCGCCGCACCGCGGTGCACCAGCAGCACGTCCGAGCGGCCCGAGTGCTCCGGCGGCACAAGCACGTCGACGCCGCGCGCCTCGTACGCCTTGAGGTTCTGCCCGCGCTTGCCCGCGACCAGGTCGTGCGCGAGCGGATCGAGGTCCGCGACACGCAGCGCACTCGGGTCGAGCGGGCGCACGAGCTCCTCGAGCTCGCGGTGCACACGCGCGACAGCCTCTGCGTCCTTGCCGACGACATCCACATGCGCGCGCCCCGCGTCGAGGGCGGTGGCCGTGGGCATAAAGACCTGCACGCCCTCGGCCCGCGGCGCACGTCCACCGAGCCACTGCACGAGGTACCGCGCATGCTGCGCGTCCGCACCGGCGTGCAGCGCGCCGACGTCGACGACTTTGACGGTGATGGCGTTCGCGCGCTCGAGCGCCGCGGTCAGCGCGAGCGGCAGCTGCGCCTGCGGGCCGCGGATCGTCACGGACTCGGACGCATCGTGCACGGGCGGCAGCTCCACGCTGCACTGCGTCGCGGCAAGAATGTCCGCGGCGCCGTCGCCCACGAGACACACGTGCTGCCGCTTGGGGATCGTGAGCGAGAGCGTGTGGAACGACGCGCGCATGTCGCGCACCTGCGACTCGATCGCGTCCACGACGGCGCCGACAGAGGCGCGCTCGCCGTGCACGAGGATCGGCGCATGACGGTGGTGCGGCGGCGGGACCTTGATCGTGACCTCGCCGCGCCCCTCGTTCGCGGCCAGCGCCTCGACGCGCGCGCCCCGTACGCCGGCGAGGAAGGGGTAGTACTCCGGCTCGATGTGCGCGAGCGACTGCGAGAGCTTCGACGTGCGCTCCGCCACAATCGCCTGGATCAGCGCCTGGGCCTCCTGGACATGGACCTCGTCGCCCTCGATCGTGATCTCCATCTGCTCGCCGAGCAGCGGGTCGTCCGCCTCCTCGGCCGCAGCGTCGCCCGAGCGCGGCGGCACATGGATGCGCACGCCCGTCTGTTCCGTGATGCGCTTGATGTTCTTGCCGCCCGCACCGATCACATGCGCGCGCAGCGACGCCGGCACCAGCACCGTCCCGGTGACGCGGCGCGCAAGCTGCACGGTGAGCTCCTTCTTCGCGAGCTGCACGGCCGCCTCGTTCGCGCCCTTGAAGATAAAGGTCGTGTAGCCCGTCTTGCGCGTCGTGCTCGCCTCCAGCTTCACCGTCGGGCACTTGGCCTGCACCCGGGGCAGGACCGTGTTCAGCTTCGCGAGCTGCTCGTCCGAGAGGCGCAGCGAGACGGTCGCCTGGTGCACCACACGCTGGATCACCGGCACCGGGCTCACCCACGCGGTCGGCGCGGCGCGCATGCCGCGCGCCGACGAGGCGCCCAGCGTCGGGAAGGCATCTTCCGACGACACATCCGGGCGCGCCTCGCGCCGCGCCTGTGAGGGCGCAGGCGCCGCACTCACGGGCTCACCCAGGCTCGGGAAGGGGTCCGCCATAGGCGTAGAAGCTTCGCCAGCGTCTTGCATGGTGACTGGAGTAGGAGACCCGCCGCAGTGAATCGACGAGACGTAAGAAGACGGGGCGAGGCGCAGCAGCGCCGCGCCGTGGTGCCAGCAGGGCCCACGTGGCTTTGTCAGCATGCAGCCGCGTTCACGCTCGGATCACCACCGTGGCTCTGGATGCGGCGGCGTGCGCCGCCAGTGTGTCGTGCGGCGCGCATCGGCCTCTGGTGGCTGCTATTCTTCCTATGTGCCGGCTTCTCGGTAGACGCGGCGTCGATTGACGTGAAGAACCGAACGCTCTACTCGCAGAACACGGCGTACTGCTCGGTGCCGGGCCCCGTCCTCATATCCGCGCTCGACCTCAAGTACGACGGGAACCAGCAGGAGTTCAGCTTCTCGCTCGAGGTCTCGTCGTTGGAAAGCAAGGCGAACTTGGATGTGTCCTTGACGCTGTACATCTACGGCGAAAACTTTGTCGGGATGGATCTCGACCTGTGCACCATCATGGGTGGCGCCCTGTGCCCCATCCCCTCGTACAACTTTACAGGCAGTGGCACGGTCGCTGTGCCGCCCAGCTTCGCGTCAAAGGTGCCTACGATCGCCTTCAATGTGCCGGATATCGAGGCGCTCGCCGTGCTCAATCTCACCGAGCAGGACACGAAGCAGCAGATGGGCTGCGCGCAGCTCTCTCTCTCCAACAGCCGCACCGTGCAGCTCCCCGAAATCACATGGAGCACCGGCGCACTGGCCATCGCTGCGACGGCCACCGCCGCCGCCGCGACCGCCTGGACCGACTCGCTGTCCGCGCTGCAGTGGCGCGTCGTCGATATCGTCGCGACGATGCAGTCGGTCGCATGGGTGTCCATGCTCACCAATATCGCGCCACGCGTCGTCCACGCTTTTTCTCTCTGCCTCGCATGGGCCGTCGGCCTCGTGGCCATCGAGCCCGTGCAGACGTCGATCCTCAAGACGCGCGAGGCGACCGGCAGCACGGACGTGGACCTCATGTTCGCGGGGCTCATGGAGGCCCAGTACAGCCGCCTGGCCAACTACTACCCGTCCGAGATGCTCAACATGGACAAGAGCGCGAAGCTCGGCACGCTGGATGGCCTCCCGCAGTTCGACCACGTGCTGTCGCCGCGCACACTGTACGCGCCAAACACGGGCGCCGGCGGCGAGATGGACCCCGGCTCGCCACGCGCCAACGTCGTGTGGGCGCTGCCCATGGAGCCATTTAGCCAGGCTGGCGCGTTCTTCTACCTGGAGGCCATTCCGCTGTCGCCCTACAGCGCGTTCCTTACCGTCGCCGTGTCGTGGCTGCTCGTCCTGGCCGTGCTCCTCGCGTGTGGCCTGTTGCTCGTCCCAGTGTGTGTGTGGTGGTACGGCGCGCCATGCCCGGCGGCCATGCGGCATGGCTTCGACGCGTGGCTCCGCCCCATGCTGCTGCGCGCGCTCGAATGTGCGTCGCCGCCCATCACCACGTTTGCGCTCTTCCAGTTCGTGCACAGCAACGGCTGGGTCTCGCACTTCGGCGCCGCGCTCCTGTGCGCCGCACTCGCTGCCATCTGGGCCACCGTCGGGCTCCAGCAGTGGCAGCAGGTGCGCCGCCATGGGCCGCGCACCCTGTACTACAAGAATACGTCGCCGTACCGCGCCGATTCGGCGGCCATCCACTATGGCTCTCCGTCGCACCCGTACCGCCCGCGGTACTGGTGGTTCTGGGCCGTGATGCTCCTGTGTGCGTTTCTGCGTGCATGCTTTGTTGCGATTCCCCAAAAGCACGACTATGGCCTGCGGCAGTCGCTGGGCCTCCTCATCGTGGACGTGCTGCTCCTCGGGGTGCTGATCGCATGCCGTCCGGCCTGTGACAAGAAGGGCAATATGGTCATGATCGTGCTAACGTGCTTCCGCCTCGCTGCGTGGATTCTGTGCTTGGTGCTCACGACCAAGGTGAACATATGGGGCATCCCCCGTGCAGTGCTCGGCATCGTCCTGCTCGCTGTATTGGCACTGGCAATCCTCTATATCTTTTTTGTATTCGTATGGGACGTGTCGACGGCGCTCCTCTCGCCGCGCCAGCGCTGGTCCAAGCGCTACGCAGACGCAGAGACCGAGCCTCTGTGCGACGCGCCGGGGGATACGACGCTTCAGGCGGCGCGCGACGAGGGCGCATCGAGGGCCGAAACGACACCGTAGGCCTGCATCGCCGCCCACGCCTGCTCTGTTGTATCCGCTGCGACGCCCGCCACACAGTTCTGTAGGACCACCGTGTGAAATCCAAACTTGGCCGCATCGATCGCCGTGGCGCGCACACAGTAGTCGGTGGCGAGGCCGCCGATCACGACCGTGTGAATGCGCGGCGACGCGCGATGCAGAAGCGCGGCCAGCTCGGTGAACTGTACATACTGGTCGCCAGCAAAGGCCGAGTAGCAGTCCCAGCGCGGATCGCAGCCTTTCTGTACATAATGCACGGGCGCGCTGCACGCATCGAGCGCCTTCTGTAGCGTGGGATCGAGCGCGGCGCCGGGCGTGCCAGCCACGCAGTGGACGGGCCACAGGCGCTGGGAGAGCGTGCGACCCGCCTCGAAGGGGTGCGGAATCTCGCGCAGCTCGAGCGGCTCGGCGCCGTGCGTCGACGCGAACGACACATGGTTCGGGGGGTGTGCGTCCTGCGTGGCGATGATCATGTCCCACGGCTGCTGCACCAGGTCGCACAAACGGGGGACGAGCTCAGGTGCGCCTGGTACGGCCACTGTCGCGTGAGCCGGCACAACGTACGGGAGCCACGGACAAAATCGTGCTGCACATCGATCAAGAGGAGCGCGGTGCCGGAGCCCATGGTGGAGGGGCAAAAAAAGATCGACGAGAACAGGATTCGAACCTGTGCGGTCAGAGACCAAACGCTTGCCGCCGCTTCGGCGTAGAACGAGAAGTTCTAGGCGTTCCCGATAACCACTCCGGCACCTCGCCTTCACTGCCAGTATTCAGGCAGGTGCTCTATATATTCATTCCCATCGCGCACGCCCGTGGTGGTGGACGTCAAACCGTCATTTTTTGTTCGCCGCCACGCCGTTGCGGGCCGTTGTGAATGCGGGCGCATACACCACGCACATGCATAGGCACATGGACACTCTGTGCAGCGAGGGAAGCGTACCCGTGCGCGGCCTCCTCAGCGAGCGTTCGGCCCCACCAGGACGCCCTGCAGCGCCTATCTCCGATACCTAGGTCGGCGGCCTCGCTGGCGGGGCCGTGCCGACGCACGTACCACCGCGGGAGCTTGGGGATTCAGTCTACCTCGTTCATGTTTAATGCAGCCGTGTATGGGATCCCCAAACCACGGGCCAACCGGCCACCGCAGCGCAAGGCCGAATCACGCACACGGACCATGTTTGCGCCGCTCGCCGACTTTCTCATGGGCACACCGGCCGACCCGCCCGCCCGCCCTGCCGACGCGGAGGACGACGTCGAAGAGCCGCAGCTGCCGTCGTCGCTCTCGTACCTGCACGGCAAAGGCCTGCAGTCGACCATCCGATACCACGGGCGTATCGTCAAGACGCGGCTCCAGAGCGGCCAGGTCGGCGAGGACGCCTATTTTCTCAAGGATGATGCACTGGGCATTGCCGACGGCGTCGGTGGATGGGCGTCGAATGCCCATGCAGATCCTGCGCTGTTTTCGCGGCTGCTCATGCATTTCTGCCATGACGAGCTCAGCAAGCTCGACGAGCGGCAGCTCCACGCCTGGGCGGGAGACACAAGCGAGGCGCTCACCGCGTGGTTCAACTGCGACCCCGTCCAGATCATGCAGGTGGCGTGGGAGCGCTGTGTGCGTGCGTCAAAGCGCGAGGGCATTCTGGGCAGCGCCACCGCGCTCCTCGCCGTGCTGCGCGGCGACGAGCTGCGCGTAGCGAATATGGGCGACTGCGTCCTTGTGCTGATCCGCGACAAGGAGCTCATCTTCCGCAGCGCCGAGCAGCAGCACAGCTTCAACTACCCGGTACAGCTCGGTATGATGGACGCGACGGTGGAAAGTGTCACGCTCGCGAGTGCGCTGTGCATGCACCGCGACGGCACGATCCCCGACGGCGCCGAGGACCTCGACCTGCCGGACGTGAACGAGAAGATGAGCCGCTACATCCACTCGTACGATGCGAGCCCCGAGAACCCCGACTTCGACAGTCCCCGGCACGACGCGGGTATCTGGGGCCTCAAGGTGCAGCCCGGCGACGTGGTCCTTATGGCCAGCGATGGCCTCTTTGACAACCTGTTTGACGACGACATTCTCGAGACTGTGCTCGAGGTGCTGGACAGTCGCCCCGGCGCCGACCTCGAGCACGACCCTGACCTGCCGCATGCCGTGGCCCGCGCGCTGTGCGAGCGGGCACGCGGCGTCATGGAAGACCCGCGCGGAATCGTAAGCCCATTCCAGTATCATGCTAATGAGGAGGGTATCTACTACGTCGGTGGCAAGAACGACGACGTCACCGTGCTCACCGGCGTCGTCACGGAGCACCTCGAGCCGCACCACGCCGGCCCGCCCGGGGTGGAGTGGTAGGGCGGGCCTGGTAGGCACGTGCCTTTTCTGCTATATGTACCCAGTAGACCATGTAACATGTTTTTGCAAAAGGGCGCGCAGGCGGGCAGCGTCGGCGACGTGGTCGACGGCGCCAGCATGGCGGTGGATGTGGGCACGGCGACGACACGCGACGTGGAAGCATCGTCCAGCCGCCTCACGCTCGATGAGCTGCGCAGTGAGTGCATCTCGCAGTGCAGGGACCAGCAGAGGTACGTGACGCATATTGACCGCAGCACGCTAGCCCGGGGTCATCGCGCCGAGCTGCGTCACCTGCTCTTCCTCCTGCACGCCAGTGAGGGTGATCCCGCCGGCGCCGCCCATGTGCCATCCGGGCTGCCCGCGGTGGCGGAGACGGACCCTGGCGTAGAGGCGCACGCGTTACCGCGCGGCGCCGCGGACCTCGCGGAGCGCGTCGCAGCAGCCGCGCAGGCGCTTCGGGCGCAGGCCGCGGCGCATCTCCAGCCCGATCGCGAGGGCAGTGCGCCTGCGGAGCCGGTGCGTCAGCCACCCAGGGCGCGGCCGTCGCGTGGCACGACGCGCCTGCCGCCGTCGCCGATGCCGTGGCCGGCGATGGAGTACGAGCAGGCGCTTCCGAACCCGATGGCGCCCCTGGCGCTGCAGGTGCTCGCGCCCAATCCGCTGTCTGTGACGTATGCGTCGTCGCTGCGGCCGCTGCCGTCGGATCCTACGCGGCGGCTCACGGGCATCGGCATGGGCGGCGGCTCGATTCACCACCGCGCGCGCCGCGCGCCCAAAGGCGCGGCGAGCGGCAAGCCGGGCGCAAAGACGGCGCCGGCGTCCGCGGACCTTGCGCGCTGGAGTGTGCGTGTGCGAGCGGCGTCGAGCGCGAGTCTCGTACGCAAGGCGAACAAGTGCCTGCTGACACGCGACTGGAAAGTGGCGTTTACCGAGCAAAAGTTTATCAAGGCCATGGCCCGTATCGATGAACTGAAGCAGGCGGGCCTCTGGAGCTTCCGCCAGCCGAAGCGCAGCCGTGGGCCGATGGAGCGCAAGACACACTGGGACTTTATGCTCGAGGAGATGCGCTGGCTCCAGACAGATTTTCGCGAAGAGCGCAAGTGGAAGCTGGCGATGGCCTATGAGCTCGTGCACCAGGTGGCCCAGTGGCACCGCGCTACGCCGGAAGAGCGCGCAGCCTTGTGTGTGCAGCGCGGCCGACGCCGCGCGTGGGCGATGGAGCTGGACGAGCCGGCGGCGGATCGGCCGCCCATGGAGATGGACGAGTCGGGCGCCGACGTGGTGGCCGAGGCAGAAGCCTCGGAAGCGCCGGCCGAGGCACCTGCGGATGGTGAGGCCCATGCCGATGGAGAGTCTGTCGCCCATGGCGAGTCGGACGCCGACGGCGAGGTCCATGCGGAGGGCGAGGCACATGCCGACGGCGATGCCCGTGCCGAGGGCGACGCTGACGCCGAGAGCGAGCCTCGGTCGGGGCCAACGCTCACCCATGCCGAGTCGGAAGCGCCTTCCGAGTCGGCGCCGCTGCGCAAAGACGCGGACCAGCAAGTGACGCTGGCCGACAGGCTGCCGCTCGCGCTCATGACGGCCATCCGTGCGCCCATCTTTGGGCTTGATATGACCGCCACGAGCGTATCGCCTTGGGCGCTCTTGCAGAATCTGGACCCCCAGACGAGCCAGGCCTTGATGCGGCTCGACGGCACGCTGGACGCCCAGGACCTCGACTTTGGGCGTCTGTTTCCCGAGCTGCCGCAGTATGCGCCGCCCGCAGCGACACCAGAGGACGGCACGGCGCCCAAGCGGCGCGACGAGGTGGCGGGGGCGTCCATGTCGCGTCTCGTGCACGTTTCGCGCCTGCTGGACGCCAAGCCCGCGCTTGTGAGCACGCTCGATCCTGCGAACCACCGTGCCAACGGGCACTGGCACAGCGTGAGCGACTACACGCTCGGCGCCGCGGACGTGGCGGAGCGCGGCGCCGAGCCGGGGGGCGCGTCGCCGTGGGCCGTGCCGCCCGGCTCGCTGCTGTTTGCGCGCAAGGCGGGCAAGCCGGCGCGCGACCACGCGTCGCCCCTGGGCGCGCCGGCCGCGCCAGCGAACCCGGAAGCGCGCATTGCGCAGCTGTCGTGGACCTCGGACGACGACGCCTTTCTGCAGGCGCTCGCGAAGCACTACCAGGAGCACTGGGCACTCATTGCGGACATTTTCAATTCGGCGCGGTGGGTGCGCGCCGCCGAGCGGCGCACGGCGTGGGACTGCTATGAGCGGTGCAAGTGGCTCGCGAACGAGCAGCGGGAGCAGCGGCCCGACGGCAAGGATGCACGCAAACACCGCCAGCACCTCCTGGAGATCATGCGCAAGACGGCCAAGCGCCGCGAGCAGGCGCAGCGCCAGGCCGCGGCCGCGGCGACCGCGAATGCCAACACGAAGCGCGCGGCCCTGGGCGCCCACGATACGCATGGGCAGTCCAAGTCGCTGGCCACGCCGACGCCCCAGGCGCTGAGCCTGCTCAAGGCGGAGCGCGATCAGGCGGCGCTGCGCCAGTTCTTTGAGCAGCAGCGGGCCTCACAGCTGGCGCTGGCGCAGCAGGCGCAGCAGCAGATGCAGCAGCCGCAGGCGCCGCAGCGCCGACCGATCGTGCAGACGCAGGCGCAGGCCGCCGACGAGCAGCGCAAGGCGCCGGTCCTCACAGCGACGCCGCCGCCGGCCAAGTCGCCGGCCGGCAGCACGCCCCATGCCGCGCAGATGGCCCTGCCGCGTCCGAGTCCGCCAGCGCAGGGGTCGCCGTCGCCCGTGCCGGCGCAGCCGTACTTGGCGGCGCTCGCCGCGAACCAGGGGCTGGGTGCGTCGAAGCCCACGTCCCATGTGGCTATGGCCGCTGCGGCCAGCGCCGGCATGCCAGGCACACTGCCGTTTGTGCGGGCTGGCCNCGTCGCCGCAGTCGCAGGCGCTGCGTATGGGCCGCCCGCCGGGTGCGATGGATGCGCGGCCGCTGGGCTTCGGCGAGGCGAGTCCCAACCCGGGCTCGCCATCGCTCGCATTTTCGGCGCCGATGGGCCTGCAGACGATGCCGAGCGGTGCCGGCACGGCGGGTGTGCGTCCCGCGGGCGGCGCGCACCTGGGCAGCCCGCCGGCGCCCGCGGTGAATGCGGCGCCGCCGAACCTGCATGCGCTGCAGCAGCAGCTGGCGATGACGCTCGCGGCCTCGCACCTGAGTCAGGAGCAGATCAATGGGCTTGCTGTGCAGCTGTACAAGCAGGCGCAGGCGCAGCAGCAGCAGCAGCGGCAGGCGCAGGCGCAGGCGCAGGCGCAGGCGGCCTCGGGCGCCGCTGCCAGTGCCCCTGCGGCGCATGCGCCGAGTCCGCTGAGCGGGCAGGCGCCGCAGGGCGCGGGCGGCGACGGCGCGGGCGTCGCGCGCTTTGCGGCGCAGAACCTCCCGGGGGGTGCGTCAGGGTCGGGGCCGTAGTGGTCTATACAGTACAGAGGAGCAGGGCGAGTGCGGCCGCCAGGGCGTACAGGCGCGGCGGCGAGAGGGATGCTGCGCCGGAGGCCGGCTCGGAGAATGCCTGGATGCCCGCCTCGGCATTGAGTTGCTCGACGAACGAGGCGCCACACACCTTCTTTGCCTGCTCGTATATGGCCTGCTGCGACTGGAGGACGGGCGACGAGTCGAGGCCGAGCGCGAAGGGTGCGGACAGCTCAAAGCGGATGTACGACGCCAGCACATGGTGCGCGCATTCGGTGCAGAGCGTGTCCTTGGGCGAGGAGCCCGAGAGAAAGAAGAAGACCTGCTGTGGCTGCAGCGTGGGCAGGTCGGGCGCCTTGGCGGCGAGCGTCGATGCGCGGGGGATCGACGGGAGGACGCGCTCCCAGTACGCATCGCTCTCGACGTCGTTCGCATCCACGTCCGGCACGCCGCGGCGGTACAGCTGGACCATGTCGGTGTCAGCATCGCCCGCCATGCTGGGCGCGAGCGCCGAGAGGCAATAGTCGCCCTGCTGGTTCCGGGAGCAGATCGCATCGCGGAATGGAATGAAGATGTACAGGTATTCGTACAGCTGGACGACCTGGTCCTGCCGTGCCTCGAGCTCGTCGGCGCACTGGTCCCAGAACTGCGCGATAAACTGGTGCACGAGCGGGCGATCGCACCCGTCGTTGGCCGCGCACAGGCCCTGCAGCGCGCTCGACATATTCGCGGGCTGCGGGCCCTGCGACGACGTCGCAAAGGCATTCGTCGCGTTGATCAGTGGCTGTGTGCACTCGTCGAATACGTGGTCCTCGTCCAGCTGCGTCAGCAGCGTGTAGCATGACGAGGAGATGTTCGTGGGGACGAGCGCAAGAACAGGCATCGCCGTTGCGTTCGCGGCCGCCTGCACCGCCAGCGGCACGAGCGCGGCGACACAGAGCCACCACGCCACGACACGCATCGAGAGCCGGTGGGAGCGTCGGCCGGCGGGGGGGACAGGCATGTGGGTCTATGCAGCGCCCTCTACAGTGTAGCCAATCGCGCGGTCGAGGACGCCGAGCAGATGCAGCATCGAGGCCTGGTCCTCCACCGCCAGCGGCTCGAAGGCCACGAGGCCAAAGTCCTCCACGAGCTCGCCGAGCACGGCGCACATGCGCGCGACGCGCGGCTGCGTCTCGGCGAGGTGGTCGGACAGGTAGCGGAGGTCCTGGACCTCGGTATAGTAGTCGAGCGGGAACGCTGCGTTAGCCGCCGCACGTACCGAGCTGCTCCTGCTGCGCGTCGTCCAGCAGGTCCATCTTGCTCAGCACATTGACGTGGGGGAGCTCGAGCATGAGCATCGCGCGCAGCGCGAGCATGAGTAGGGCCACGTAGCGCGCGGGATCGGTGATATGCGTCGCGTCCGAGAGGTGCACGGCGACCAGCTGGCGTCAGCGGCGCGCACGTACCCGCCAGTCCTGCTTCTGCAGCCGCTCGAGGATGCGCGTCAGGCTCGGGTGGTTCGTCGTGAGCTCGACCTGCCCGGGGAGGTCAAAGATGACATAGTCGTGCTCGAGCGCCGCGAGACGCGCCTCGAGCCAGTCGAGGTTGTGCTCCAGGTACTCCATGCAGTAGAGCATCGCTCCATTCGGCCCAAGCTGGAGCTCCTCCATGACGTCGCGGACGGATATGAGCTCGGCGAGCGATATCGCGCAGGGGTACGGCACCGTGTCGTTGGCGGGATCCAGGTTCACAATGTGCACGCCACGCTCCAGCGCCGTGAGAAACTGGTGCATGCCGTGGCTGCCGTTAATGCCGTGCGCTGCCTACCAGTAGGTCGTCTTGCCCGAGCCGGGCGGCCCAACCTGCGCGTCAGTGACCCGCCAGCACGTACAACGAGCTGCCCGTACCGGACCATGGCGACGAGTGTGGAGGAGAGCGCCGCGGCTCGCGTGGCACAGGCGACTATGGGCTACGGAGCTTACTTGGTGTGCACGATACGCAGCTTGCCGGGCGAGTGCTTGAAGTTGTCCGCGTAGCTCTTGATCGGGATGCGCGCCTTGTGGGGCTCCTGGACGAAAAAGTTCCAGCCCTGCTTCTCGCAGAAGTGGATGGCGTCCTCCTTCGTGTCGAACTTCATCGACAGGGCCTGCTGGCTATCGGCACTGGGGTCAGAGGGAGGTACGTACGTGCTGGCCCAGCCCATGAGCGGGCTCTCCCAGCGGCCCGAGCCCTGGAGAATGTCAAAGTCGACGCGCCAGTCCTTGGTGCCGGCCTTGCCGGACATCGTCGCGGGCTTGGCCGGCTGGAAGATGCGCACAGTGCGCTGGTGGAGCGATTCTGCGTGTTAGGACATGCACGTACCCGGCGCATCGCTCACGAGCGACACAGGGGCCGGGTCGCCGATCCGGCTCACCTGCTCGTCGACCAGGTCACGCTTCGCGGTCGCCTCGCTCGCCGGCACAGGCGCATCGGCACTCTTGAGAATGCGCACACTCGACGACATGGCACGCGCGCTGGGGGGGCGCGCGGCCAGCAGGGAACGACGCAGAAGGCCACTCATCGTGATGGGACGTCGGAGCGCCGCCCGCAGCGACAGAGCGGCGCGGGCAGTGTGTCACGTGATAGTACGCGGCCTCCAAGGGCGCCTGCGAGCGGCCGGGCAAGAGCGGCACCGCGGCAGCGTGCGCAGCGGCGGCGGCGGCAGCAGCAGCAGCAGCAGCAGCAGCAGCAGCCTGCCAGGTCACGGTGGGCGGCGGGCTATGGGCCAAACGCGCAGTGTCTACGTTGCTACGGGCGCCATCGAGATTCTGGGTGTGAGCCGCGTCCCTAGCTGAGCCCGGGCCTCAGTGTCGTTGTGTTGTCGTCGGAGTCGTGCTCGGATAATGTGGATAAGATAGACAAGCATCCTGGGCCGGGCGTCTGGGCGAACGTACCATGGAGACGTAGGTGAAAAAGAGAAAGACCTCGGCGCTCCACATGAAAATCGGCGCATTTACGCCGGCCGGAACGCCCGTTTTGCGCCCATGGTCGTAGTACTGCCGGGCGACGAGATCCGCGACGCGGCGCCATCCATGGCGCAGACCAAGCTGGGTCCAGGCGTGCTGCCGACGCCGGCACGCACGGAGGACGGCGCCGTGTCGCTCACGGCCTTCCGCGCCGGTGCGCTGGGGCACGTCGAAAAGGCGGAGCGGTCTCGCGCGGGCGCCGCGCCCCCCGTACACGCATGGTACGTCGACGGCCTGCAGCGGCGGTACGTGCCGGTGGCTGGCGACCGCGTGATCGGGCAAGTGACGAACCGCGGCATGGAGTCGTATACGGTGACGCTGTTCGCCGCGCACAGCGCGACGCTGCCGGTGCTGGCGTTCGAGGGCGCGACGCGGCGCAACCGGCCGAACCTCGAGATCGGCGCGCTCGTGTACGCGCGCGTCGTGCGCGCGGAGGCGTGGACGGAGCCTGAGATCAGCTGCGTGGACGCCGTCACCGGCAAGGCCGAGGGGCTCGGCGAGCTCAAGAGCACGGAGCCCGACACGGCGATGGTGTGGCCGGTGGCGTGCTCCCTCGCCCAGAGCCTCCTGCGCCCCCAGCACCAGCTGCTGAAGCATGTGGCCGCGCACTTTTCATTCGAGGCAGCCGTGGGCGTGAATGGCCTCGTATGGGTCCGCACGGCCTCGCCGGAGCACGCCGTGGCCATGGGCCGCGTGCTCGCTGCCGCCGACGACGCGCTGCGGGACACTGCGCCGCACACGCCGGACACCGCGAGTCCCGACACCCTGCACAGGCGCGTGGCCGTCCGCGGCGACCTGCCCTCCGCCGACATCGCGCGCCTCGTGCGCCTTGCATAGCTGATACCAGTGCCTATGGGCGGCGCTGCCCGAGGGCCACACCAAACATGCTACCGAACTTTTTCCAGTCGGGCAGCGAGAGAGCCGTCGCGCTCGACGGCGTGCTGGGCCGGTTCGGCGACAGCGTATCGTGCGACTCGTCGCGGCGCTCGCCGAGCTCCGGCAGCGCATATACGTCCGCATTCGGGTCGAGCTGCAGCGCCGACAGCGCCGACGTCGTCGGCAGCGCCTCCGGCGCACGATCGATCGCCGCGAGGAACGCCTCTACCCACGGCGTCTGGTCCGGGCGCCGCAGGCCGCGCAGATCGAGCAGCTTCTGGAAGTTCGCGAGCGCCTGGTCCTGCACGTGCTCGCGGTACGCCGCGACCATCGCCGCGGGCTCCTCGGGGCCCGCGAGCACGCGCAGGATCGGCTCGAGCTTGGCGACCGCGCGGTCGACGAGGCGCACGTACGATGCCTGCATCGCCTGCGGCGCGCCGCCGGCCTCCCAGGCCCGGCCCGGCGCTGAAAAGTGCGGCAGCTCGTGCAGCATCTTGCGCACATGCTGCACGTCCGCGAGCCACTGCGCGGCGGCGCGCGCGCGCACGGGACGCAGGCGTACGATCGTCTGCAGGAGGCGCGTCGTGACCAGGGTCACGGCCTTGTCGCACCACGCGCGCACGTACCTCTTGTTCTCGACGTGGTGCCGCACGACGACGGCCACGCTCTCGAGGCCGCTCGCGAGCAGATCGACCCACGGCGACTTGTCGTCCACCGTCTCGCGCTGCGTCCACGGGACGTCTGGGCGGAGGAGCGCGTGGAACGCGCCGTCCAGCGACGTACTTAGCCCACGCACCAGGGCCTGCAGGGCCGCCGCCGCGACGCCGACGAACGCCTCCTTCTCGGCGTCGAGCACGCACGGCGGCGCCTCGGCGGCGCCCTCGAGTGCGCGCAGCTTTTCGGTCACGCGCTGCGCCAGCTGCGTGCACGTCGTTGAGCCATAGTCGGCCGTGTTGAGTACCGTGCACAGCTCGAGCGTGTCGCGCGACTGCTGCGCCATGGGCAGCAGCACATCCGTGGCATAGCGCTTCAGCCACTTGGCATACACTTGCGCGAGCTCGCGCACCGGCGCATGGGGGCCGAGCTGCGCACACCGCTCGAGCGTCTGCCGGTAAAAGGTGACGAGGTCCGTCGACGACGCGAGCACACGCACCGGCTCGTCGTTCAGGCCCGGCTCCGGCACACGCGACGCAGCAGCGGCAGCCGCGCTGGCGCCCGGCGCGGGCGCCTGCTGCGCGAGCATCTCGGCGAGCTGCTTGTCCTGTGCCTCGACAAACACGCCGAGGTACGGCGCGAACGCATCGGACAGGCGGCGCGTCCCGACGACGCGCGCCCAAGGCTCGCCGTACTGCCGCGCGACCTGCGCCTCGAACTCCTGCGTGGCATGCAGGGCGCTCAGCAGCATATCGACGTGCAGGCGCGGCTGCTCGCGCACGAGCGTGCTGCGCAGGTCGTCGAAGGTGAGCTCGGCAAATAGCGCGAGCAGGCGGCGGTCGACGTGCCACGCCGGCAGAAAGGCTGGCGCGTGCTCGTCGGACCAGGTGCGCAGCAGGCGGCGGAGCCACGCGTAGCGCCGCGCCACATTGTCCAGCTGGCCCGCCTCGTCGACGGCGCGGAACACGCGGCGGTACTCGCGCAGCTGGCGCGTGCAGTAGGTATCCATCAGGGCGTCGCGGACGTCGGCGCCGAGCGCCTCGACGACGAGGGCAGCGTCGGGGAGCACGGACTCGCGCGCGTCCCAGCGCGCGCGCGGCGCCTGGAACGCGCGCTCGTACTCGGCGAGGACCATGGTGCGCAGGCGCTCGTGCAGCTGCTCCATTTTGGTGCGCTGCTCGAGCACGTACGGCACG
Organism: Malassezia sympodialis ATCC 42132; assembly: GCF_000349305.1. Classification (NCBI taxonomy): domain Eukaryota; kingdom Fungi; phylum Basidiomycota; class Malasseziomycetes; order Malasseziales; family Malasseziaceae; genus Malassezia; species Malassezia sympodialis. The sequence goes on along the minus strand of NW_017387809.1, from coordinate 303,781 downwards.
CGCTCGAACGGCGCAAAGTACTCGAGGAGCGCCTGCACGGCCTGCAGCGCAGACGCCGCCTCGCGGAACTGCCGGCCATCGCACAGCTGCTCGAGCTGGAACGTGCTGCGCACGAGCATCTGCAGACGGCGCAGCGTGACGATGGACTGCGCAACGTGGCGTTTCGCCATGTCGAGCCACCGGATATCGGCGGTGATCTCGCCGACACTCGCTTCCGCACGGCTTGCATGCGTCTCGAGCGTGGCGAGCGCCTGCAGCAGTGCGCTCGCCGCAGGTTCGTGCGTCGCCGACGGCGCCGCGCCGTGCGCGAGGCGCTCGCGCAGCGCCGTGGCGTGCGCGCGGTTCTCAGCGAGAGCGGCATGGACGCGCGCCTGCGCGCTCTGCAGGTGACCCTGCTCAATGCCGCCCGCCTCGGCGAGGAGACGGTCGACGTGTGCGGCCACGTCGCGCGGGCGCTCGGGCGTAGCCATCGCGCCTCGCGTCGCTGCTCCGCCGGCGGAGCGGCGGCCACGGCGGCGGCCACGTGCGCCGCGGGACACAACGTGACGGCATATTTCCTGACCCCCACACGCGGAGGGCCCCGGCTGCGACGACTCCGCCCGCCACGATGGACATTGGAAAGTGCGTAGGATGCGCTGACGCCAGGAAAAAAGACTCGGACCTGACGGCCCCTACGCCGCAGAACACACCACTGAGCAATGCACCGATTGAGCGCGAGGCGCTGGCCCGCCCGGCGGTGCCGACGATTGGCGAAGAGGACGAGGGCGCCTCCGACGCGGTCGCCGGCCTGCCGAGCGCGGCGCTGACGGGTATGATCCAGGACCGCCTGTCGACGCTGGTCGGCCGCTCGTCGGGCTACATCGAGTCGCTGCCGGACGAGGTGCGCCGCCGCGTGGAGGGACTCAAGGGCCTCAACGTGGAGCACCAGAAGCTCGAGGCGGCGTTCCAGCGCGAGCTCCTGGCGCTCGAGAAGGCGTTTGCGGAGCGCTACGAGCCGCTGTACGCGCGCCGCCGTGAAATTGTGCTTGGCTCCGTGGAGCCGACCGCCGCGGAGGTCGAGGCTGGCGAGGCCGTCGACCCGGAGGACGACGAGGAGGACGAGGACGCGGAGGACGAGGACGAGGCGCCGCGCGAGAAGCCGCGCTCGCTCGCGAACATCTCGATCAAGACGGACGCGCCGAAGGGTGTGCCTGAGTTCTGGCTCACCGCGCTGAAGAACCACGTGGCGCTCTCGGAGCTGATCACGGAGCGCGACGAGGGCGCGCTGCGCCACCTCACGGACGTGCGCCTGCGCTACCTGGACAGCCAGGGCGACGCTGCGCCGGACCAGGCGCAGCAGGGCTTCCAGCTGCTGTTCGTCTTTGCGAAGAACGAGTTCTTCACGAACGAGGTGCTCACCAAGACGTACTTCTACCAGGACGAGGTCGGCCTCTCCGGCGACCTCGTGTACGACCACGCCGAGGGCACAGAGATTGCATGGACGTCCGCGGAGAACGACCTGACGCACCGCGTCGAGACGAAGAAGCAGCGCAACAAGAACACAAACGAGACACGCACCGTCAAGCGGCTCGTCCCCACCGACTCGTTCTTCCACTTCTTTGCGCCGCCCGTGCCCCCGAGCGACGACGACGACGCGGACGAGGACGAGCTGGACGCGCTCGAGGAGCGCCTCGAGCTCGACTACCAGGTTGGCGAGGACCTCAAGGACCGCATCATCCCGCACGCGATCGACTTCTTCACCGGCAAGGCCCTGCAGGTGGAGAATGCAGACGAGTGGGACGATGAGGATGCGTTGGATGACTACGACGACGAGGACGACGACGACGAGGACGACGATGCGCCGCCTGCGCGCCAGGACCCCCAGGAGTGCAAGCAGCAGTGAACGTAGCTATCTTGTCTTATGCTCGCTAGTAGTACGCGTCGGCGCCCGCATACGTGCGTGGGGGCTCACAGCCGCCAGGCACAGCCCGCGCGTCAGGCGACACGGCATCCACATGGAACGCAACGCGCGGCTCAAACGGCTTCGCAAAGAGCGCAGGGCGCCCCTCGGGCGTGTACTGCGGCACCTCCTGCGGCGCCGGCACGCGGTGGAACGTGACGGTATCGTTGGTCTTCGTGTAGGCGCCCAGCCAGCGCGAGACACTCGCGTGCTCGAGGGCCATGCGTTCCTCCGTCGTGCGGAAGCGCACGGAGCCTGAGCGCCGCGCCCCACGCAGGGCGTCCAGCGCCGGCCGTGGGACGAGCGCCTGCAGCAGCTCGAGCGCCGTGCGCAGGTAGGCGATGCCCCACCCCACATCGCCCCCTTGCTCGCCCGCATCCACGCCGAGCCACTTGTAGGCCAGCGCCCGGTGCCACTGCGCCTCGCGTCGCATGTACCGCAGCCCACTCGTGGCGGCTTCCGGCGCCCTCGGATCCAGTTTCATCTTGTGCAGGGTCTCCTGGAGCTTGGCTCGCGGCGCCGCAGGGGCACGCACTCCCTGGCTCAAGAGCGCATGCGCCTCGTCATACAGCGACGACGTGTGCAGGTGCAGCTTGGCGAGCAGGCTCGGCGACGGATGGCCCGCTGGGAGCGGCGGGCCGGGCGTCAGTGTGTCGGTGGCCTGCGCCAGCGCCGGCGCCTGCAGCTTGCGGATCGCCAGCGCGTGCGCGTCGGCCAGCACGGTGCGGGACAGCGCCTGCAGGCCGCTGGCGGTGAGCTCAAGGGGGCGCGCCGCTGGCGCAGTGCGCTCGTACGCGGGCAGCACATGGGTCCCCGCATGATCCAACACGCCACTCGCGCGGCTGAGCAGGTCGGTGGCCACTTTGAGGCGCTCATCGCGCGCGCGGCGCTCTGCCGTGCTGAGGCTGCGGTCTACCTCGTACGCGCCCAGCGCGTCGACCATGGCGGCAGCCTCGTTGCTGAGCGCAATCCCATACAGCACATGCATCGCACTCAGCTCGCCCGCGAGGCCACAGACTTGCACCTGTGTGCCAGGCACCAGGATTGAGCGCCACGTAAATGTCGGCTCCTGCTGCAAGAGGATCGCGTCCCTCAGCATACTGTCGTACAGCGCCTGCGCGTAGGGCAGGTACTCGCTGACGGCCTGCGTCAATAGCCACGCACGTACCTGGACGAGGCGTAGCGGCTCCACGGGCGGCGCCTGGCGCAGCAGCTGCTCGAGCGTGGCGCGCAGCTGCGTCGCCTGCATGAGCTCTGCCTGCAGCGTGTCCGACAGGACCAGCTGCGTAAACGAGAGCGCGCTGGTCCGCGGCGGGGTATACTGGAACATGGCGCGACAGCGAAACGCTCCACTTGGCGGCCGCCAGCGCTGCGCCCGTTCCGCCCGCGGTAGCGCGCGTCCACGCAGCAGCCTGCCGTGTCCGTCGGCAGGGCGCGCGACGGCTATAGAGGCGCGCAGCTATAGAGGCCCATACGTAGTGCGACCGCGGAGCGGGCTCTGCCGGCGCGGCACACGTACGACACAGAGTCGGGTCAGGCTTGGCAAGTACCGTCCTATACCTAGTGGTGGGCGTTCTTGTGGTGCTCTGGGCGTCAGTCAGACATACATACTCAGGTGGCCGTTGTACTCGAGCGCATAGCCGAAGAGCATCAGGGCAGCAATGGTGGCGACGAGCGGCTTGCCGCTGGCGTTCTTTCCATCAAAGTACTTGGCCTTGATGCCAGTCACGCGCTTCTCAGGCTCGGGACCCTTGGGCAGAGCCTTGTAAAAGTCAACCACAGCGTCGGTGTTGCTGCCCGTGCTGCCGCTGCCGACGCTCTTGGGCGTGGCAATCTTCGGGGGGATCGGCAGGTTCGAGGCGTAGCGCACCTGCTGGCCAGCCACGCGCACGGCACGGGCGGCGTTCGTCGAGGGCGAGAAGGCACGGGCAATCATGATCGTCGTCGACGAGAGGGAGGAGCGCTGACCCGCCGTGCTGGCGCCCGCCGCGGAGCCCGCCGGCTAATCACGTGATATATCGGAGCGCTGCCGCCGCCGGCTCGCGAATCCCTCTATTGGCATCAGACTGTGCAATTTTGTAGCTACGACGAGCTAGGTGGCCGTTAGTGGAGCTTCTTGCCGGCACGCGCAAGGTGCGTGGCATGCTCCACGTAGGGCGTCGGAGGGACCGGCACCTCCTGCCAGAGGTCCGGCGTAAGGACCGCGTAGGTCTTCGACACGGCCTCGAAGGTGGCCTTCAGGAAGTTACCCATAGTGGCGGTCTGACCCTTCGACTGCGTGTACACGTCCTCGATACCAGCGAGCTGAAGCAGACGCTTCGGCGCCGGCGAGGCCACAATACCCGTACCACGGGGGGCGGGGACAAGACGGCACATAACCGACGCCGTCTTGCCCGACACCTTGGTCGGCACCGTGTGGGGCTTACCGAGGGCGCTACCCCAGTAGCCACGGCGGACAGGGATGATCGAGAGCTTGGCCATGATAATGGCACCGCGGATGGCCGTGGCCACCTCCTTAGCGCACTTGACACCGAGACCCAGGTGGCCGTCCGAGTCACCAATGGCCACGAACGCCTTGAAGCGGGTGCGCTGACCGGCACGAGTCTGCTTCTGAACGGGCGTGATCTTCATCACCTCATCCGTAAGCTTGGGCAGGAGCATGTCCACAACCTGGTACTCCTTGATGGGGAGCGAGAACAGGTAGATCTCCTCCATCGACTTGATCTTGCCGTCCTTGACGAGACGACCGAGCGAGGTGACAGGCACTGTCGTTAGCACGGTCGATACGCACCCCACTCCTCCTTCTCATCCTTGCGCGCACCGCGACGACCGCGGCCACGGCCACGGTCACGTCCAAAGCCACCACGTCCACGCTCAGACATCTTGCTAAAAAGTGTTAGTAGCCATTCTTCGCAAGGGACGGAGCACACCCACGGCGGCCGCAAAGACTACGCACCTTGTTCGTTGAGGGAGTCGAAGCTGTACGTTCTCAGCCCTGTGGGAAAATCCGCTCGCCTCTTCGCCGCCGCGCTCCACGCGCGCACGCGAGTCCCCCGGCCGCAGTACTATATTACACGTGACCAACTACTACGCTCGGCCGAACATACCTTCTGCACCGCGGCACGGCGCTCATTCTTCTTCACACGCACCTTTCTGGAGTAGGTACGTCCCGCGGTGCCTGACCACTAGGATCCACCATGGCCGACAAGCACCCTGCCGCCCTGAACCCCACGCCCGAGGACATCAGCCTCATTCTCGCTGCTCAGGTCCACATCGGTACCAAGAACTGCGAGAAGGCGATGCTTCCTTACGTCCACAAGCGCCGTGCTGACGGTATCCACCTGATCAACATCGGCAAGACGTGGGAGAAGCTCGTGCTCGCCGCCCGTATCCTGGCGACCGTCGAGAACCCCGCCGACATTTGCGTGATCTCGAGCCGCACCTACGGCCACCGCGCCGTGCTCAAGTTCGCCGCGAACACCGGCGCCACCGCCATTGCCGGCCGCTTCACTCCCGGTTCGTTCACCAACTACATCACTCGCTCCTTCAAGGAGCCCCGCGTGATCGTGGTGACTGACCCGCGCGTGGACCACCAGGCCATCCGCGAGTCGTCGTACGTGAACATTCCCGTGATTGCGCTGTGCGACACCGACGCCCCCCTGCGCCACGTCGACGTGGCCATCCCCGCCAACAACAAGGGCCGTCACTCGATCGGTCTCATGTGGTGGCTGCTCTGCCGTGAGTTCCTGCGTCTCCGCGGCATTGTGCCCCGCACCCCCAACGGCTGGAACGTCATGGTCGACATGTTCTTCTACCGCGACCCTGAGGAGATTGAGCGCGAGCAGGCCGAGGCCGCCCTGGCCAAGCAGGCTGCTGCTGCCAACGCCATCCAGGACGCCGGTATCGAGTCGGTGGACTTTGCCATTGAGGGCGCTGGTGCCGGCGGCGTGAACCCGTCGATCGCCGCGAACCTCGCCGCCGGCCACGAGCAGGTCGACTGGAGCGCTGAGGCTGCCCAGGACTGGGCCGCCGACACGGGCGCCGCTGCGCCTGCTACCTCGAGCTGGGACTAAGTGCGCCATCGCGGCCTGACCCTGACTCCCCAAAAAAGCGTTGTCTGGCCTCTTGCGTTCGGCTCCGTCTGGAGAATCTCCCACTGGCGGGAGATGCGTGAGAGCCCATATTCCGAGCTTCCTTGCGTCCATACTATCGTAGGATTCGACTGCCAGTGCAACTCGACGAGTCGATCGTGCTCTGCGCCTCCACTTGCGCGATGCGCGACGCTGGGCCGTCGCGGCGACCGGCGCCGAGCGTGTCGCGGGCGTTTGCCGACGATGAGCCGGACGAGGCACCTATGCCCGCGCGCAAGCAGCCGCGGCATGGTCCATTGTCGTCACTCGTTGCGCAAATGCAGCAGCGCGAACCTAGGGCGCCCGAAGTGGCGGCCGTCGCTCCGCCACCGCGCCCAGACACGGCGCCGCGGGACTCGACTGTCGACCTATCGACCAATCTTTGCGTGCGCCCAATACCCCCTCTTGCAGACGAACGCTCGCTAGGCCTGTTCTTTGCCGAATGGGGCGCCGTTGCGCTCGTCGAGATCCGCGATGCCCCAGACGGACGCGCAGGGTACGTGGCGTTCATGGACCGCGCCGATGCAGAGCGTGCGCACACACAGGCCCCTGGACGCGCCTGGGGCGCAGCACGACTTCAGGTGGCGTGGGCACCGCCCGTGCCTTGCCCTGCCGTACCGGCCTTTCCTGCACGCGATGCGCCTCGGCCACGGCGCCGCATCGCATACCGACACCGTGGAGAGCATGCACGGCCTGCTGCCGATCCAGAGATGGGTGTGTCGTTCGCTGATGATGGGTATGCATCGCTGTATTCTACCGACTCGGAGGAGGCCTCTGAGGCCGAGACGTCAACGACACTCGGCCCCCTCGCTGCTCAGCGCTTCAAAGCCATGCTGCGCAGCCTGACCCTGCGTCGCGAGCGCATTGCACGCTGCATGGTGCTCGCTCTTGACCATGCACAGGCGGCAGATACCCTGGCGGCCATCCTGGCAAACTCGCTCCAAATTGCCTCGACGCCGATCCCACGCAAGTTGGCGCGGCTGTATGTTGTCTCTGACATCCTGTGCAACGGGGCGGCGCCGGTCCCTGGCGCGTGGAAATACCGCGACGCCTTCCAGGTCCACCTTCCGCCGATCTTTGCGCATCTCGGTGCGACGGTGCGAGCCTGCCCGGGGCGCATGACCGCCGAAAAGGTGCGAGGGCCGATCCTTGCCGTGCTCGACGCGTGGGACACCTGGCTCCTGTATCCTGCGGCGTTTCTCGACGGGTTGCGCAGCCAGGTGATGGGCTCCTGTACAGATTCCTACTATACAACTACCAGCCAAAGCGAAGCTGGTCGCGCGTAAACACCGGCGGTTTCCAGTTCAGATGCTCTGGATGGATTCGCCGACGCTTTTTCTTCATTTGACGCTCATGCTTCTCGATGATCGCATCGGACAGGACAAGGTAGTGCTTGCCCTGGTACTGCTTGAGCATATTCAGCGCCTGACACGTCTGCAGCACGTCCGCATGCACAATCGAGGTCTTGGTGGCAATCTCGTCAATACTAATGTCCTCGTCCGTCTGGAGCAGCAGCTCCACAATGGTCTCGGACCAGTAGGCTCGGTAGCCGAGCAGTCCCAGGTCCGAGAGGGGCTTCTCTGGACTGCCGAGCTTGTTCTCGCGCTTGGACAGTTCGTACGAAAACTCGATGAGAAGGCGCCCAAAGCCACTGCGCTGGTGCTGCGGCAGCGTCAGAATACAGGCAACGTTGTAGCCCTCGGCGCTCTCCTTCTCCTTAGAAAAGTAGCCGATCAAGTGGCACCCGGCATTATCCCGCTGGCACATGATGTAGTAGAGGAACGGATCCACGTCATAGTACAGCGTCTTGTGGTCCAGGAAGCACTTGCTGAGCAAACACAGGTTGCGGCACCATGTCTTTTGGCGGCGGCCATCGATCTCAAAAAAACTAATGTCGTCGCACCGATATATCTCGTTGCCGGGTGGGTGCAGCATCGTGCACTTGTGCCGGTGGCGTTTGAGCATAAATTCAGACGGATAGTACGATAGACACATCTCGCACACATACAGGCAGTCGATGTAGGCATACTCCATCGGGTAGGGGCTAAAATACCACGCCTCGATCTGGTGCTTGCCCATTTGCAGCATATTAAGGTTCTTCACGCGCGATATTTCACTCGCACACTGCGTCATGGAGCCCGAGGTGCGCAGCTTCTCGACCTCTTTCTCCTTGCTAAAGGTCTCCTCCTCTTTCACGTCCTCAACACTCGCGCTCGGCGACGTGCCGGGCGTCGGTGTGGTCTGCACCGAGCGCACACCCTGCACGACCTTGCGCTTCGTATGCTTGTTCGTCGCAGGCTCGGGCGGCTTGGGCCACTCCATCTCGCGCGACAGGACAAGCCGCGTCGAGGGTACCCATTCGTCGAGACGCTTGTTAAAGTCGCAGTAGTGCACATAAAAGTCGATCTCAGGCTCCTTCTCCTCGATGCATTCATCACCACGCTCTTGCATCGCCTGTAACATATGTAGACGGTTCTGACGTCGCTCTCGGATCGACAACACCTCGGCCAGTCGCTGCTCGTCTTCTCCATTGTCCGGATTCGTCTTTTCGACGAACAACTTGGCACCTATTTGCACATCTCTCAACGTGTATTCGCCACCGGCACTCTTGCGTACCAGCTCCGACCCTTGCTTGTCCCCCGCCTTCGCCCTCGGCGCCATCCTGGCCGTTGCCGCTAGGAGACGACGCCACCGCTTTGTCGTCAAATCACGTGATGAAAGACCTGCCGCGCGCGCCGTCGTTCCTAGTCTCGGTGGCGACCATGTCGAACCAGGAGCTGGACGACGTCCAGCGCCTGCAGGCTACACGACAGGCCAACAAGGGCGACATTGGTTTCGGGAGTACGAAAGGCGACGAGGAGACCTATGGCGCGCGCACATCGCGTTCGTCGTACGTCGACTCGCTGCCGACCGATCGCAGCTACGGCGACGCTGGCGACGATGACGACGACATTGGCGCCGCGCACCGACGTGCAAACCCTCTGGACGCGTTTTCTGCACCCCAGCATCTACTTAATGAATTCGCTGACGACTCGTTTGATCCACTCGCGGACCGCGTGGCGCAGCGCCAGATTGCCGCGCGGCAGTCGGACTACCATAACCGGCGCTTCCAGCGGGATCTGGGCCCAGACCGACGCGATCCATTCTCGGCGGATGGTGCACAGGAAGATGAAGGGTACGGAGAAGCCATGCGCCGCGCCAATCTAGAGCGTGAGGAGCAGCGTGTGCGCCGCATTATTGAGGACAAGGAGCGCGAGGCTGAGCAGGGTGGCAAAGACGATGCAGACGCGAAGGAGCGAGACGTGACCCCGCCAGCCACACCGCGCGTGGAGCGCAAGCGCCGCTGGGATGTGGCACCGGACGATGCGCCCCCTGCTGAGGAAACGAAGAAGCGTTCGCGCTGGGACGAGGCGCCGGCGGACGAGGCGACGAAGAAGCGCTCGCGGTGGGACGAGGTACCTGCCGCTGAGGGGAGTGCGCCGCGCAATCCTCGCGTGCGATTTATGTCAGATGCAGAGCTTGATGCGCTTCTTCCGAGCGAGGGCTATATCATTGTCGAGCCGCCGCCTGACTATGCGCCCATCCGCACCGGCGCGCACAAGTTGGCCGAGGCGCCCGAGGGCAACGAGGGCTTCACCATGCACGAGTCGTCGACGCTCGGCTCGATGGCCGACGATATTGTGGCGGATCTGCCTACCGATGTGCCGGGCGTTGGGCAGCTTGCATTTATGAAACCCGAGGACCAAAAGTACTTTGGCAAGGTGCTCCAAGAAGACGACGAAGAGGAGCGCCTATCTCGTGCTGAAGCCAAGGAGCGCGAGATCATGCGCCTGCTGCTCAAGATCAAGAACGGTACGCCGCAGCTGCGGAAGCAGGCGCTGCGGCAGATTGCCGATGGCGCACGGGACTTTGGGCCTGGGCCGCTGTTTGACAAGATCTTGCCGCTGCTTATGGAGCGTACGCTGGAGGACCATGAGCGGCACCTACTGGTCAAGGTCATTGACCGGGTCCTGTACAAGCTGGACGACCTCGTGCGGCCGTACGTCCACCGCATCTTAGTGGTGATTGAGCCACTGCTCATTGACGAGGACTACTATGTGCGTATCGAGGGCCGCGAGATTATCAGCAACCTGGCCAAGGCAGCCGGACTCGCCCATATGATCAGCACGATGCGCCCAGACATTGACCATGCGGACGAGTACGTGCGGAACACGACGGCGCGTGCCTTGGCTGTGGTGGCATCCGCGCTGGGTATTCCTGCGATTCTGCCGTTCCTCCGCGCGGTATGCCGCTCGAAGAAGAGCTGGCAGGCGCGGCATACGGCGATTCGTGTGGTACAGCAAATGGCGATCATGATGGGCTGCGCTGTGCTACCGCATCTCAAAGGCTTGATTGACTGCATCGGTCAGGGTCTTGAGGATGAGCAGCAGAAAGTCAAGACGATGACAGCGCTGGCCCTGTCGGCGCTGGCCGAGGCCTCCGCGCCGTACGGTATTGAAAGCTTTGAGAATGTGCTCAAGCCGCTGTGGGTCGGTATTCGGCATCACCGGGGCAAAGGTCTCGCTGCATTCTTGAAGGCGATCGGCTTTATCATCCCTCTCATGGACTCGGACAGCACGCTGTACTTTGTCAAGGAAGTGACGCCGACGCTCATCCGCGAGTTTCAGAGCGCCGACGACGATATGCGGCGCATTGTGCTGCGCGTCGTGCGTCAGGCGGCGGCGACCGACGGTGTCACAGGCACGTTCTTGCGCTCGGAGCTGGTGCCCGACTTTTTCAAGCACTTTTGGGTGCGTCGCATGGCGCTGGACCGCCGCAACTTTAAGGAGGTCGTGGAATCGACGCGTGCACTGGCCGAGAAAGTGGGCGTCGGCGAGGTTGTGGGACGCCTCGTGCACTTTTTGAAGGACGACAGCGAGCCGTTCCGCCGCATGGCCATGGACACGATCCAGCACGTGGTTGGCACGCTGGGCACCGCGGACGTGGATGAGCGGCTGGAGGTGCAGCTCGTGGACGGCATGATGTATGCATTCCAGGAGCAGTCGGTGGAGGACTCGGTGATGCTGGACGGCACAGGCACGATTGCGAATGCGCTGGGTATGCGGATCAAGCCGTACCTGATGCAGATTGTATCGACGATCCTCTGGCGGTTGAACAACAAGAATGCGAGCACGCGGCAGCAAGCTGCGGATCTCACAACCAAGCTCGCGGTCGTGATCAAGCAGTGTGGCGAGGACTCACTGCTGTCGAACCTGGGCGTGGTGCTCTTTGAGCAGCTGGGCGAAGAGTTCCCTGAGGCGCTCGCGTCGATTATTGCTGCGGAGGGCGCGATTGCCAACGTGGTGGGCATGACGCAAATGAACCCGCCGGTGAAGGATTTGCTGCCGCGCATGACGCCGATCCTGCGCAACCGCCACGAGCGTGTCCAAGAAGCGAGCATCAACCTAATCGGGCGTATCGCGGATCGCGGCGCCGAGTTTGTGAGTGCGCGCGAGTGGATGCGTATCTGTTTCGAGCTGCTGGACCTGCTCAAGGCGCACAAGAAGGCGGTGCGGCGCGCGGCAATCAACAGCTTTGGGTACATTGCCAAGGCGATTGGGCCACAGGATGTGCTGCAAGTTCTGTTGACGAACCTGCGTGTGCAGGAGCGCCAGAGCCGAGTGTGCTCTACGGTCGCGATCGCGATCGTGGCCGAGACGTGTGGGCCGTTCACCTGCCTGCCTGCGATTTTGAATGAGTATCGCACGCCCGAGCTGAACGTGAAGCACGGGTGCCTCAAGGCGCTCAGCTGGGTTTTTGAATACATTGGCGAGATGAGCAAGGACTATGTGTACAGTGTGGTCACACTGCTCGACGATGCATTCACGGACCGCGACGTTGTGCATCGCCAGACCGCCGCGAGCATCGTCAGGCACCTCGCACTGGGCACGGCCGGCCTCGGCAAGGAGGACGCGATGCAGCACCTGCTGAACCTCGTGTGGCCCAACATCTTCGAGACGTCGCCGCACGTGATCAATGCTGTGATGGACGCCGTGGAAGCGCTGCGCGTGTCGCTCGGGCCCGGCGTGATTCTGTACCATACACTGCAGGGCCTCTTCCACCCTGCCCGCAAGGTGCGCGAGGCGTACGTGCGCACGTACAACACCAACTATGTGGGTGCGCAAGACGCTCTCGTCGCTTACTACCCGTCGCTCGTGGACCACGACGACGAGCGCAACGACTATGCGCGGCACGATCTAGGCATGTTTGTGTAGCTATTCTACCTCTGAGTCGTCTGCCTCTGCCACCTCAGCTGCCTCGTCCATATCCACATCGTCGACGGCCACATCGTTCCTCGTGTCCGCCTCCGCGTCGGCCACAGGACCCAGCACACCGTCCATCGCCTGCAGCGTATAGTCCAACATGGCACTCTCCACGAGCATGCGGTCGACCCGCGCATAGTGCCGCTCTGTGTAGGGCAGGAGCGCCTCTAGCATGGCGGCCACCGACACAAAGCCTTCCTTCTTCGCACGTCGCGCCTCGTCAAAGGCCTCGAGCAGCGTGTCCGCCTCCCATTGCCGAACCACCGCATGCAGGACCAGCTGCGCCGTCGCCGACGTGCGCGCCGACGTATTCCAGTCGCGCACATAGCCAAGCAGCTGCACGACCTGCGTGCGCGGCAGCTCTGCAATAATGCGGTCCACCGCCGCGAGCCCCGTGATACTGCCGAGCTCCGCGTCCGCGTGGCGCTGCACGCCCAGGGCGTCCGCCAGCAGGCGGTCCATCGACTCGATCGCATCGTGGTCAGGGCGCGATGCAGCCACCTGCGTGAACAACTGAAACAGACGACGCGGCTGGTTCAGCTGGAACGCCAGCGCAATCGCATTGCGGTAGTCTTTCAGGACGAGCAAGTTGGAGAACGCCTGTTCACGCTCCGTTGCTTCCTTGGCTGCTGCCGCCTTCTCCGACTCGACGGCGGCTGTCGTGTCGTTCCAGAGGGTAATCGTGCTGTCAGCCGCGCCGCTGACGACCTGCAGCGGCGCCTTGGACGTCTCGGGACGAACGGCCAGCGCCCAGATCTTGTCCTCGTGCGCATCGATCGTGGCCGCACACTCTTCGTCGCGCACATTCCACACCTTGACCAGGCCATCGTTTCCGGACGACGCAATCTGTGCACCACCCGGGAGGAAGCGCAAGCGCAGCACGCTGCCCGTATGCCCCTCAAACACACGCACACAGCTAAAGTCCTTCAAGCTCCACAGACGCACCGTCTGGTCGCTCGAGGCCGTAGCAAACGCCTGCTCGGCCGGCGAGAACTGCACTGACCACACACCGCGCTTATGGCCCTTGCACGTCGCGAGCGGCTCCAAACTCGCTGCTGCCTTGTGCTGGTTCGCCTTGGACGGGGCCTGGTAATGCACGCGGAACACACGGGCGGTGCGGTCCTGCGAGCCAGACACGAGCAGGCCATTGTTCGGTGCCAGGTCAATGGCATTGATGTCCTTGTCGTGGATCTTGAGCGTGAGCAGCGACGACAGCTTTTCCTGCCGACTCGCCGGCGTGAGCGCCGTGAGGTCCCACAGCTTCACGGTGCGGTCCTGGCTCGCCGTCACGAGGAACGGCGCACCGACCTCGCCTGCGCTCTGCCGCGCGAATGCCACACTTCCCACGCTCTCGGCATGGCCCTCACACACGCCCAGGCAGACCCAGCCGTCGCGCGCGTCGGAGGCGCGCGTCCAGATGCGGGCTGTGCGGTCTTTCGAGCCACTGGCGAGCCAGGCACGGTCTGGCGACGTGTCGAGGCTCAGCAACATGTCTCGGTGGCCATCAACCAGCACCACGTCATGGTCTTGGGTATCGAGCTTGTACAGCCGCAGCTGCGTATTGTTCGAGGCCACCGCCAGCGTATCGTCGCCGACCAGCGCCACATCCACGATTTCGTCATTATAGCCAACCAGCTGGCGCTCAAGCGAGAGTGTGCCATCTCCCAACGCATAGAAGGCGAGATCCTGTGTGGCAGAAACCGTCACAATTGCGCTGCACGACGGAGCGTACAGCGCGTCTGTCAGGCCATGCAGCGCATCGTCCTCCTCTTCAGGCTCGAGCACCTGCGTCTTATGCACCTCTTGCCCATTGCGCACATCCCAGAGGCGCAGCAGGCCTTGCGAGCCGGCCGTGTAGAATAGGGGCGACGTGGCGTCACCCACAAAGCCGAGCGCCTCGATGCGCTCCTGCGCCAGCACAATGTCGCGGCGGTGCCAGCGGCTATTCTTCCAGTCCCAGAACACGAGCGTCTGGTCACGCGCACCACTAACGATCGTGTGACCGCCTGGCGCCACACCAATCGCACGCACGACGCCCGCGTGCGCGCTGAGCACCGCCGTGGGCTTCGACGCGGCCTGCCCCGAGCCCTGCAGGTCCCACACGCGCACCTTGCCGTCCACGCAGCCCGTGAGCAGCTGCACGGCGCGCGCTGGGGAGCCTGGCTGGCGCGCCTGCACATTCCAGCACAGGGCGCTAATGACACCGCCGTGGCCACGGAATGCATGCGTGCAAAAGCCGCCGGCCAAGTCCCATACCTTGACGGAGCCATCTGCACTTCCGGTGGCAAGAAGACTCGATGTGGGGTCGGTGGCCATAAGTGCCACGGGCGCCTCGTGGGCCTTGGCGATCGTGCGCACGAGGGTCATGTCCGGCCGCCGGTAGATCTTGAGGGCCAGCGCGCGCGATGCCGTCACAACGTACGCATCATCCTTGGTCATCGTAAGGCTATTAATGTCCTCGCCATCCTAGAGTGAGCCGCAGCCACGTACGCCAGAAAGAGTGTGCAGAATCCGCGAGGTGCGAGTCTCGACCATATGCACCTCGGAACCGAAGGTCGTGGCCAAATGCGCGCCGTCCGAGGTCACAGCCACAGCACCTCCCGAGTAAAAGGGGACAAGAGAGTCACCCTTGGCAAACGACGTCCGCAGACGGGGCCGCATGGCCGGTCCGCTCTGCGAGGATGCCATGGCAGCAGCGTATCGGCCTGTGCTCAGAAAAAAGTGGACAGGCGTGGCCTTTTTGACCATCTTACGTAAGGCCCTCGTCAGGCTCGGCGGCAAGGCGGCCCGGGCCAGCGCAGCGCCAGAAGATCTGTAGTGCAGTGCCAAACTACGTAGACATGATTACACACGCTCCTTGTTGGGCTGGATATCCGAGGCATCGAGCTGCGAGCCAACAGGGATGCTGCGCTGCGGGTACTGGTCCAGGGCACTGGCGTCAGTCGCAGATACATACGCAGGGAACTTGAAGCGGTGCGCCGGTGGCTTCTGCGCGTCCTGGAAGAGAAGCTGAGCCTCAGCCTTCTTCATCGACCAGTCGAGATGCTTGCGGTTCTCCTCCTGCACCTCCTCCTTAGGCACAAAGAGCGACTCGAGCAGCTCCGTCAGGTAGGGCTTCGTCTCCTCCTGCTTGGTCGCTGGACGCGCGCGGACGGCCACAATACCGCCAACGAGCGCCAGAAGAGCGTATTTCCAGAGAGACGAGTTGAAACCTGGCGTCAGCCATTGTCACATACCCTCCGACGGGTACTGGGCGGTCTGCTCCGCCGAAGTCGGGGCGGGCGCAGCACGCACCACCCTCGACATGTGCAGACTACGCGAGACACCATGGGTGCGCAAGGCAGCCGAAGAGGGCCAGGCAAATGCGCGCGAAAGGCGAGCCGGGGCAACCATGATCGTCGTCAGCAAACGTCCGAACAGCGACGGAGACGGCAGCGCCCGCCGCGGTGCTCATATCACGTGACTTAAAACCCGCGCGCGCGGCGTGTGCGAGCTCCACGCATCGCCGCGATGCGCCGCGCAAGGGCGGCCGTGCTGGCTGTGGTGTGGCTCTGCTGCTCGCTGGCCTTGCCTGCGCCAGCAGCTGCGAAGCGGACAACACATCATCCTAGTGGACTACATATACAACGCATTGCTCGTCCGGCCATCGGGCTGGCCAGCTCGCCGCCTGCCCTGCCTGTGGTGACATGGTGGCAGGACCGCGCTATTGTGGCCACGCGTGGGCGCCTCGTCCTCCACGATGGGGCACATACCGAGCCGCTTCCGCGACTACCCTCCATGGAGCATGTGACGGCACTCTATACCCAGGAACATACCCTCTTTGTCGGTCACTCCCGCGGCGTGTACACACTGGATTTGCGGAGCCGGCGCTGGGGGCCCTCAGTGTCCGTCCAGAATGTGACCGCGCTTGCCGCTGTGCCAGATACCCCGCTGATTGCTATCGCCGGTCAGGCACCGGGTCGCTGCTTGCCGGTATGCTCGTGGGACGTGCATGGAGGCCTCCTGCATCAGCTTGACGACCTGCATGCTGGGTTCGTCACGTCCATGAGTGCCAATACCACACACCTCTGGGCTGTAGGCAATCTGCAACTACAAGACAATTCACATTATATGGGCGTATATACCCAACGTCGATGGCAGACCGTGCCCGACCAAGCCCTGCCCTGTGCGCCGCACGCTGTGTCATCGTACGGCCCCTTTGTGGCAACGCAGTGCTCCGACACCCAGCTGTTCCACTACAATGGGTCGTTTGTGCGCATGCCCGTGCCATCACACACCCGGCTGTCCCACTTGTTTGCATACGCAGGCGAGGACGGAAATCCTGTCGTGTTGGCCGCAGGCGCCTTGCCCCATGCGAACAGCACAACTCCATTTGCACAGCTACACGAAGGAGCCTGGCATGAACTCGCCTCGTATGTGGGCCCTCCGAAGGTGCGAAACGTGCTGGGTATTGGCGCCGTCGTGGGTGTCTCACTTGCTCTCGGCTTAGGCACGACATTTGCACTTGTGGTGCTCTCGACTGCGATAACACTAGCATTCCAGGCACTACGGTATATTCCGCCGCCGGGGCCGAGCCAGTAATCAAGTGGCATTCTGGACCCGTCGGGCATGCGTAGGCCATGCCTCAAGGGCAAGTCGACCTACCTGGCGCCGCGCCTCGACATACTGCGGCGCCTCGAGCTGCGTGCGGTGCAGCTGAGCTACCAGTTCGTCGTGCTGGCGCCAGTGGTGCAGCACGCGTGCAAATGCAAACCAGCCTAGCCACTCGACGCACCGACGCTTCAGATGAAACTGGGCGCCTGGTGCTGCTGCGCGTGTGTGAACGCGTAGCAGCGGCCATGTGCTGAGCACGGCGTGCGTGATAGTGCGCAGGACATGCGGCGGATGCGCATAGGGCAGGTGGCGCAGCCATACATGCAGCTTGGCCGCAGCCAGCACAAAGGATTCGAGCAGATTGGCATACGCGCCCGCGACGGTATTGAGCGCCGTATCAGTGAAAATAGCCATAGTGCGTTGCCGCACAAGGCGGATCAGCATGGCGCCTAGGCCGCCGCGACGCACAGAGAGTGTGTCGCCCATATGGAAGGGGTATCTTTGGGTATCCGATGCAATCCCGAGTGTGCACGGGTGAATCTGCACGCCGCACCACGGGAACGGTGCCTGCGCCGCAATGCGCGGCACCACGTAGCCGTGAGGCAGCAACATATCAAAGTTGACGAGACATTTATGAGGCGCAATATGGCACCCGTGCTCGGGAAAGCCACGGTACAGCGCCAGGCACATGGCACGAGCACGCTCCAGGCTCGGCGATAGGAATAAGTAGTCGTCGGTGAGCCGCAACAGACAGTCGCCAGGGTCGAGCGGGAGGTACGTGCGCTCCGCGTCGGCCAATAGCAGATTGCACAGCAGGCTCGATAGGATCGAGCCCTGGGGTATGCCCCTCCTCTGGCGATACAGTGCAGGTCCCAGGCGGACCAAGCTGCGTGTAATATGCGCTTCAACGCGCTCGAGGATCTCGGAGGCTTCCTCCACCGGGTATGTGACGCCGTCCATCAGCACCACATGGTGCCAGGTGGACGCCTGGCCCTGCATACTCGGCACAAAACTGGGGTACTGCGCATCGGGCCAGGCGCGGCGGCTCGTGACGCGCCACACATGCCGATCGGTCGTGTGGATGTGCGTGTAACGCTGCACGACGTACGACGCCTCTTTTGGCAGCAAAGCACGCACAACCTTGAGGAGTTGTGTATGGTCGAGTGAGTCGAATGCTGCGCGAATATCTGCGCGCACCATGTATAGGCGCGGAAGTTGGGCGTATGTAGCAAGCAAGACGTCCTTGTAGGCTTTGAGGCGCATGTATAGGCCCTTCATGCTGCCAACTGCCGCGCCTAGACGCTCGGGCTGCCGTGCAGCTTCATACGAGAGCACATCAAAGGCGCTCTGCAGGTGCGCATTCATTGATCGTCCGGTACCAGGCATACGGCGGCGTAGATTAATGATCGGGCGCACTGTCGTCTCTTTGGGCACGAGGCGCACCGTTGCATAGGGCACAGACGCATGGACAGGCTCATGCACCTGCTCAAAGAGGTCGGTGCGCAGGCGCTCCAAAAGTGGTCGACTAACTTGCACCCACACATCCTGGCGGAAGTACAGCACACGCTGACGGAAAGCTGCTGTGTCCGTGGCATAAAAGGTCGTGCGCAGCAGGGGAATGATAAGCTGGGAAAACAGCCACCACATCCACTCACATAGTCGGCGCTGAACCCAGTGCGAATCGGGGTGTGCAAGCCACGCACAGTCGCGTGTGCGGAAGCCTTGCAGTACATCAAACAGCGACACACGCTCATACCTCCGCGCCTGAACAAGGCGCTTCACACTCCGGCACACAATGCGCCGGTTGTGCACACTGCCAAAGAAGGCGAACGGCACGACATGATGCAGGACCAGGCGCACGAACCAGCTAACGCGACCCGCTGACGTGGCATATTTGAAGAACCGAGGCTCCGTCGCCATGCGCGACACGGACGCACGGGTCAGTGATGCGTCCACCTGCGTACTGGCATGGGGCCACGGTGCGACAGCTGTCTCGGGACCGGCAAACTGAGTAGCCAGTCGGCTACGCCGCGCGCGAGCTGCGCGGCCGCGTGGGAGGGCGCTAGGACAGCATAGCTCCAGTGCCCGGTCGTACCGGAATTTGGCGTGCCGCTTTAGCATTGCCGATACGAGTGAAGACACGGCTTGCAGGTGCTTTGGCCATCGCCGCACACGTTTTGGTACGCGGGGTTCCCATGCATAGCCCTGCCCAAAGGCCTGGGGGAACATGCCTTGGACAATGCGGGCAGTGTGCACGCGGCGCTCATAATGCGTAGGCAGCGTCGTTGTCTGGAAAGGGTGCTCTGGTGGAAGGCCCAAGCATACGCCGCGCCGGGCGATCATGTGTGGACGTGCATAAAATAGCAGCGAGCGAGGCAAGTAGACTTGCTGCATAGGCACAGTGAGGCTGGTAGATCCTGTCGGCCGCGACACGCTGCTGAGATTTCTGTCTCGACGTGGCTGACGCTCGGTGAGGGGGATGCCCCACATCTGGACGTACGTATCATGCGCTTGTGCGTCCAGCGGGAGGAAGAAGCTGCTGTGTAACAAAAGATAGGCAAACACTGGCATACCCAGGCGCTCTAACAGTATATGCCATACCGTATTCAGGAGCAAGGATGTCAAAATAGTGTTGGGGTGTGTGTTAGTCCAGCGCTCACGAGCCGTTATGCCAGGCGTAGACTTATAGCCTAGGAGTAGAATGTCGGAGCGCTTGGATGCCTGGATCTCAGTCTGGACGTAATCCATCATGCGCACAATGTGCGGTGTACTGGAAGGTTCTGAGTTTATGCGTGCTAACTCGTACGGTACATCATACGTTGCTAGTTCTGCGTTCGACGCATCGTCGAGGCCTATCAGCCCATCGAGCATGACCCGCCATTCTTCCTCTACAGCCGGCGGCACAGCCTGCCACAGCTTAGCAGCGCGCTCGTGTGGCACAATGCGCGATAGATATTCTCGCATCGAAAGTACATCGCCATAATATAAGGGCAGCAGATCTTGCCCCACAGGACTATGGCTCATAGTCACATGCGCAAGACTACATACGCCCTGCATATCGGTGGGTCGATGCACGGTCCAACCACGTGGCTTGCTCTACACAGACTGGTGTCAGACGTGACAGGACGTACCTCAACACCGGCGTACTCACTAGACACAGGAGGCTCAATAAATGCCGCGTGACCGAGAATAATGAGCGCGCTGCTTCCCACGAGCCAAAAGATCAGTGCGAAAGGTTCGGCGAACCACAGCAGCACCAGGCCTGAGCGTCAGTGCACGGCCTTCCAAATGGACATACCAACAGCGAGTAGAATAGCATAGAGACTCTTCTGCGTTACAACGTGATTTCCCACCTGCATCGGCTCGGGAGCTACCAGTCAGGGACAAAGTCGATCACGTACCAAAGCGGTTGATGGCCGCAAAACCGCCGACCAGCACCACAACAGCGACCAACAGCAGTAAGTCCGTGAACCTGACGTCAAATACACATCACATACAGCCCGTAAACGGATAGAAGAGCAATCACAACAGCATAGTTACCCGAGAAATGTCGGGTATTATACGTGATACGCTGTGGTAAGTCGCTCCCCACATACCTGGATAGCTTCGTTGGTGTCGCGCGGCACACTAATCCGGTGGTAGTCAAAGAACTCGCCGAACGGGCGCACATTTGAAAGCCTCGTTTCCCGGAAGTCTTTCAGACGTTCCACGACTAGTAATAAGTTTCTTACATCACACATACGTTGCATCGCATACTCCTTCGCCTGGTTCGCCATGTTCTCTAGTGACCTTGGCCGCATTGGCGACGGACGCAATTGGATGTCACGTGATGATCGCCCCACGTTGGATCGCCCGGCGCGCTCATTCAAGCACAGACATGCTGCAGCAGGGCTCTGTCGGCCTCGTCTTCGCTTTCGTGGTCTTCTCGATCACCCTTCTATTTGAAATTGCTATTGCAATTGGTATCATTTTACCTGTCACCAATGCTCTCACACGCCTGCGTGCTAATTTTCTTCCCCGTGCTGTATCCCTTGACAGCGTCATGGAAGATGGCCGTGGTCCCGAGCCCGAACGCACTAATATTTTTACTCGATTAATTCCATGGAGACACGAAAAATCAAGCAAGATTGGTCCTGTGGTTCCAGGACTGTGGGCCATGATGCAACGGATCCGGCGTCTCGAAGGCTGGCGTGGGCTATTCAAAGGAGCGACACCAATGGGAATACTTATGATCGTGTCCGTCCTGATCGTGGCTTCTAGGGTCGACTTTTCGTATATGAGCTCAGGACATTTGAAACCTTCGGGCGAGATCCATCCCATTGGCGACTTTATGCTCAGTATAATTACCTATTTGGCCGCCTTCCCGTTTGAACTGCTGATGCGGCGCACAATGGCGCACCCTGCTTTCGTGAACTGGCAGCGTCCGCGCACAGCATTGAGACAGGTTCTTTCTCCCAAAGAGGTATTGCAACCATGGCGACTGTATATGATTCCTGGTCTGGTGCCAGCCGTGCTTCTTCGAAATGTCATCCTGATTCGCCTCACGTTGCTTATGCGACACTTACTTGTACCTGCTTTTGATCGCCTCAAGAATGTCGCTCCAGCCGATCCTAAAGATGATGTGTTCGAAGGACCTACTTCTGCTCTATATCAGATTAGCACAATGGGGATGCTGACATTCTTGCTATGGGTGGGTGTGGTCGCTTGCGTATGTACAGTCCTCGACTGCGTACTTGTTCGTTTGATGATTCAGTACGACCAGTCGACTACAATGTCTGCGCCTGCACCGCATAACCATCAGGCGCAAGTGGATGCAGAGCCCATGTCTGCTTCTGAACAACAGCTCACTCAAGAGCCTGTCCTTTCTTTGCGGTATTGCTTTAACGCTGATAATACCTCTTTGAACTATTTTGTCACTCCTCAGGTTGAACCATACGCTGGTCTCTTTGACTGTATCCAGAAAATGTACAGGGAGGAAGGCCCAGAGAGTCTGTTTCGTGGTATGCTGTACACTTTTCTAGGATTTGCTTTTGTTGTATTTTCATCTGAAGCTTAACATCCGATCCAGTAAAAGGGAATTACGATTAGATTGCGATTGAACAGATCATGGCTCATGTGCAGTTGGCCCCATGCTCACATCAGAAAACCGGTAATGTTCCGGCCCGCCACTTTATCCCCGCACTATGGAATATCGTATATATGAGGGGTCTAGTTTCCAAAATTCAACAGAACAATCCTCGCCGTTAAAGTCACCATGCTCAATTCGGTGATCATTAACGTATTTGTTCCAGCTCTCCTAATCTTGACGCTCTTGAGCATGTGTGTTCGGTTGATCAAGGTGCGTCGCAAGCGATGCATGGAGCGTTCCGCGATTGTCTCTATATCTATCGCATACGAAGATATGACTGGCTCTTCGCAGCCAGCCTGGGAGCCAGACATGGAGGCACTAGGCCCTCTTCTTTCACCATGGTTTCAGGGAAATACACCCTGCATTGGTTTTGATCCATATACTGAAAATGGAGAATTATGCTCTCGTCCTACGCTCCATGGCAATATTGAAACATCATTGAAAGTCACACACGAGGACGAAACCAGCAACTGTTAGGCAAAAAATTGCCCGAGCTCTTGTATCTATAACTATAGGGCCTATTGTTGCCATTGCAATCCCTAGTCTATTTTCATCTTGTCGAACTTGTAAGCCATTATATATGAAACAGATTCGTATGGCCTCAATTAATTATATCTATGATGGCACGTCAAATCTATTCAATGGATGGTCTTAGCTTGGATGCAGGAACCAATCAAATAAGCAATTTCCTACGCCTACTTAATCTAACCTCGTCATTTTCACGTAAACAAACTATGAAAGGAGCGCTACCAGACAAGATACCATAGAGACAAGGGCAGCACGTCGAAGACTGCCCCACCCTTCTTCGTCTCTCATTTTCCTTGCACAATCCAGAATACCCTTGTAAGGCTCTAGGTATGGGAAATTAAAGTAGTTCCACCCAGGATGTTGTTCACCGAAACAGGGTCGCAGCGATACAATCGGCTCAGAGGAACGCATTGCTTCAATGTCGCCTGCTTGCGATCCAGTGGTATCTATTGTCTCCCGATAAGATTTCTTGCTCCTTTGAATAGCCAGACGTACAAAGATACAATCCAGCATCGTAACAATTGATACTAATACAACCAACCATACAAAAAGGGGGACAATTCCTAGGAGTCGAGTCGAAAAGGTGATTGGAGAATTTTCATTTGACATGGAGACACCGCCCCCAATAAAAATCCACTTGAGTAACCTTGTACAAGGTCCGATTAAGAACCATCTCGAGAAATATGCAAGGAAGGCACCAGGGATTTTATAGAGACGCCATGGTTGCGAATATTCAGATTCATTCGTAACATTCTTCAAAGAGTCTCTCAAATTAAACCAGTTCAGTCTGACAGGGTGCACAATAGCCCGCGCTTGTATTACGGAGAGAGGAAAGGTTATAAACATAGTTAACAATTCGCCTTCCCAACCGACATATACGTGTTCGGCATCGATAGAAAGTTTTCTTGATAGGAAATATATTGACAGTCCGATAGATAAAGCGATCAACATTAAAACATGCATTGACAAAATAAACCAAACAGTGCCTCTGTACAAGCCTTTGCTACCCTCCAACCGTTTGATTCGACCAAAGAAAGAAAGTGTTGTCTTTTCTGAGGTTCCAGTCGTAGAAATAGCATCTTTGTAAAAGTAAAAGCCATAAAGAAAGCCCAAAGCTGATGTTGACGGCGAAGACTCAATACTTTGTTGGTTTAAATTAACCGCTTTAGGTGTATAATTAGCACGGCTAGCTGTAAGGACTACTTGGATTGGCATAAAGACCAAGATGCCTGCTGCCAATGCAAGAAAGTATGCAATAACAAAAATACATCCCATAATGGCGTAAGACACAGGGTCGGATACCTCTAGGACCATGGTGCTAATAGTGACTAGCGGAACCGTATGACGGTATGACGTTATTTTAGACACGGTCCCATTTTACGATATGAACCTTACCTCCACTGACACGTGATGAAGGTATTGGCCAACAAAGTGCACAGACATGGTAGCATAAATGCGCATCTCGATCCCCTCCCTGCCTCAAACGAAACATCTAAGTTCAACTGTATTGACCATCGATGATTCTGCAAAACTAATTGATTTGTTATTTAAGGAAAATAAACGGGTACTGGTATTAACAGGTTAGTGAATCTGCCTTAACAGCTAGGAGCTGGCGTTTCCGTTGACAGTGGAATCTCATCCTATCGTGGAGCAAATGGCCTATATAGTGCGTAAAAAGGTTCTTACTGTCCAGAGAACAAAGGATATCGGCCCATTTTCTTTCATGAGTTTATCAATTCAGGGCAATTGGGCGACGAAAAACGCCGACGATACTGGGCTCGCTCATACTTAGGATACCCACCTCTTCGTGTTGCAGAGCCAAATATTACCCATCAAGTATTAGCTGAGCTTCAACACCATGGGCGTGTAAATAAACTTATCACACAGGTATGTGTTTGTGAATTTTACGCAGAACGTGGATCGACTCCATCATGTGGCAGCTCAACGTCTATCAAGCAACATACCACCCATCTTAGAGCTCCACGGCTCCTTGAGCGAAGTGCGATGTGTTTCTAAAGGAAATAGCTCACCAAAAGAAACTAGTTGGTGGGAAAAGGCACAGACGAATGCCTTCGGGCGAGTGGATCGATACTATCCAACACATACTGCAAAAACTGATGCAGATCATGGATGTGGCTTTGTTTGTTCGAGAGATGCTCTACAGGATCAACTTACAGTCATGAATCCAGGATGGTATGAATGGTCTGTGCGTTTGAAAAATGAGCCTCATTTATCATTACGCCGCAATCCTGATGGTGATGTACAACTTGAGGGTGTATCCTATGACACATTCTCATACCCCACTTGCCCTAACTGCGGAGGCATTATCAAACCCGATGTCGTTTTTTTCGGCGAAAATGTTCGAAAGACAGTTAGAGAACAAGCAAAGCAATGGGTGAATGAATGTGATGCTCTATTACTCGTTGGCACAACCGTCGCTACTTATTCAGCATATCGCCTTGTTCGTGACGTGAAGGAAGCAGGCAAGCCAATTGTATTGCTGAACCGTGGACCAACACGCGTTGATCCTCTGGTTGACGTTCGCATTGGTTTTGATAGCGCTAGTGTTTTATCTCACTTGCGATTTACTTAAGATTTCGATTGTTTTAGTTGTGCAATCCGCTATAGGTAAGTATATATCGAAACATACCGCACGTCGCTCTTCTCGGATTTTATTTAGCTGGGCCATCTTTTCTTCTTTGGTCATAACAGGAGCAAGTGACGCTTTCTGTGTCGAGCTCTTATTAGATGAGGATACAGAAGGCGCCCTGGTTGGTTCGACGGGTGTGGGCTTTGTCGAGGTTGAAGGCGGCTTCCGAGAAGTCGTACTGATGGGACAGCTCACGCTATCCCCGGAGTTTGATGAAGCGCCGGCTAGTGTACTAAAATCATTGGAAGTAAAATTATAAAGACTTGATGGAGGGGGTGCAGGGGGCATAATAGGCTTGGTATCATCAAGTTTGGTCACAATTGTCTTGGGTTCCTCTGCATATAGAATAGCTTGCGAGACCTGCTCGCCTTTGGATTTCTTGTCACTCAGCGACATGCCACGGGTCGCATGCAACGGCACAGCTGGAGGGGGCGATAGTTCCTGTGCTTCAGTTGTGTCAGGAGAGTGAATACTCTCGTTTTGCAATCCTAACGTTACCTGCGTAGCCAAACTCTCATCTTCTTCAATTTGAGCCATAGCCCAGTCAGTCAGGGCAGTGGCTGCATTTCCTGCAGTAGCTGATAAAAATGCAGAAAATGCAGACTTGCTTGTCGCCTTGGACTTGGTGCTTTGTGCTTGTGGCTCAACCACTCCAGACTTGTCTGGTATGAGAGTCGGTATTTCAGTATTTACAGACGATAAGGTCTCTGTAAATGAAGTCACTTTGTTCAGGTACAGCTGTAGAACCTCAAGGGCCATACCACGAACCTCACCATTCGGATCAATAAGGCAAGGTGAAAGTGCTGGGATCACACTTTTTGCGGATACTTCACCATCAAAGCTATCAGCATTATCGCGGAACGCAGCAA
The DNA here is from genome assembly GCF_000349305.1 of Malassezia sympodialis ATCC 42132. Taxonomy (NCBI): domain Eukaryota; kingdom Fungi; phylum Basidiomycota; class Malasseziomycetes; order Malasseziales; family Malasseziaceae; genus Malassezia; species Malassezia sympodialis. The sequence continues at coordinate 277,642 of NW_017387809.1, read as the reverse complement.
TGCCGAAAAGACGAATTTGATCATAAGTGTCCCGCAAACTATATCCAAATGCAGGGACTAGCACATCAGCTTTCGTCGATGCGCGCAAGCGATGACTTAATTGCGATAGAATCTTGATAGTCTGGAGACGCAGGGCAGGTCGAACGTCCTTTTGCAACTTGGCTAATTCGCGAAGAAGTTCGTTGTTAAGAATCCGTTCGTTAAATTTAGTTAGAAAAAGTGTCACACAATCCAAAGCTGCAGAGCGAATAGGATCAAGTGGCGAATGAAACGACTTTAAGAGCAAGGGCCAAAATTTGGTAGACACCACAGAGTCGCTTAAATGTTCAGAGAACAAGGAGGCATGTGTCAGAAGAATATGCAGCATAGCACGGTCTTGTGTTGCAAACGCTCCGATGATGGGCTCGCCAAGTAGGCGCATCCAATTCGCTGAATCCATGCTTTGACCTATCTTTAACATAACAGGGAGAAGTTGTTGCGTCGAAAACTCAATATCATCAGGACGTGACCCTGATTGATAGCGGAATGCTTCAATGAGGATTGGGAGGACCTTATATTGCACGAATACAAGCGCTAGGTGTTCTTGTTTTGCCAAAACTTGATGCAAAATATTAATCTTGGTGTCTTTGTTGCCAATTCGGAATTCTTCTAACAGTGATTCAACCTCGCATAACATGTTGGTAGCCAAAAACCCTCCAGGTTGTCTGCCAAGGCAAACCAGTTCGCCCACAGTTAGACGTTTGTTAACATCCGGGTGGATCATGCGTTTAAGCAGCGGATAAAGTTGCGCTGGAATTCTTCCTGCTGCGAAATTTGGCAAGGTCGATGGCAGTTTTCCATTAAATGCTTCAATGGCAAGCAAACAAAACGCGTAGGAATCAGCAATATGAACCGGGTATTCTTGGACAACTTTCCACCCGCTCTGGAAGACTTCTGGCGGAGCATACGCGCTAGATCTGGGGGGGATGCCACCCCACTTCAAAATCAGTGCATCTGGCTCCGCTGGGCTGCTAAGAAGCTCCAAGCCACCCAAGAGCCATTCACCAGAAGATGAGAGAAAGATACTTCCAGGGTGGATATTGCCATGGACACACTTTGTTTGGTCATGTAGAAAGATAAGTGCTTTTGCCACATGTCCTAAACCCCAGGCTATCCATGATGGCGTGGAAGGATCCCGACCACTTCCTTTTGATAAAGCTGCGAGCCTGTTGACCAATGGTTCAACGTGTTCCACGACGAGGTAGATAGCACCCTGACTCTCTCCCACCTCAAGAAACTTGACCAAGTACGGATGCCTAATAGACCGCATTTTCTTAACTGCATTCTGAGCCATGATATTTTGCTCGCGAGATGCCCGGGTTTGGTCCATCACAAAAATGCTTACAAGAGTGCTGTCATTCTGCTGTGAGTAGTTAATGACATACACGACTTTTGCCTTCAAATAGCTTCCATATACTTTGGCCATTATACGATTCCACCTCCAAGCCTACGTCATAATTTGAGAGCGGTCCTGCACCCTTCGTCAGCGCAGACGACAATGACCGCAAGTAATCCATTACGGAAGTGAAGTGGTAAGGGACACTGCCAATTTATAGGTGGAGGTTCCATTCCGTCAACGACACGATGTCCAGCGGAGGCGTTGGGGACGTGCCAATAGAACAGCTGCTCCAGGAGCTGCCATTAGAGGACTCAAATCTAGTAAATCTGAGTGTATTGGTCGAGAGATTGTCGAATTTGGCATATCAGACTATCCAAAGCCTTTCTGACACGCTGCCCTCCTTGACCAGTCATGCCAAGCGAGCCAAAATATTTTCGACAGCGATCGAGTTGCGCAAGATATTTGTGAAGCTACTTGTCATTGTTCGCTGGTCCAAGGATGTGGAAATGCTTAATAGGGCAAGAAATGTAATTGGATTACTTGTTGAGCAGCAATGGGCACATGAAGATGTCTTCTCAGGGTTGACCCAAGTCCGTAAAATCTTGCCAAATGCGCGTATGTTTGATGCGGATCTTGTCACGGCGATTGACATACTTAGAACGGGCACCTATAATCGTCTTCCAAAGGCCATTAAAGACAGTACGGTGCCCCAAGAGCCAATGACGGATTCAGAGGCCCTGGAAGTGATGTCACAATTGGATATGGTCTTGCGTGAACGACTTGCATACTCAGAGTTGACGCCTTTGGGTCTTTATTTATCAAAGATTGAAAGCGGTAAAGCATACTTTGAAGCTCCAGAGCTATACAATATCTGTCTAACAACCAGCGGACCTGCTGAGGACGATCGCTGGTGGTTGCTGGACTTTTCGTTTGTGGACCAGGTTTCAGAATTAGAGAACTTGGATACCATCCTCACGGATCCATATCTGGATCATGTCTACGGTACTTCTGACTCTATCTTAGAGCAATCTTCGTCCAATGATGACGCCCGGCCTACCCTTACAAGATTGCATGAGTTCTTGGAGCAAGAGTCTTTGCAAAGACAACTCCATATTCTCTATCATCAACTGGAAAATATGTTCCGCTTCAATTGGGGATCTAGTATTCGCTTTATGTTGAATGCTGAATCACGCTCTTTGGAAATTTTCTACTGGACGTCTCACTCAGTTGGTGCTACCCAAAAAACCGAGAAAACCCTCCTTCAAGGACAGCTGACACTTACGTTGAAAACAAAAGAGCGCATCGGTAAAGACAAGGTTGTTTCTGAGATCTTCTCTGGCTCAGACGCTGTCAGCCACTCTAGCTTCATCGAGGTGAATTGGTCTACAGATGACCGGATTCAAACTTATCTCACGCCTGAAGAACGCAATATTCAGCTGAAGAATCTAGACGGAGAAGAGCTAGTACTTCGTACAATTCAAATGCATTCCATGGCCCTCATGAAGTTTTTCCAGGAACGAATCATCTCGCACAATGGCCTTAGCGCCGGTAGCTCAAACATTTGCACTCTACGGATGCATGCAGGGAGCAAGTACGAGCCGCGAAACTGTCTCCAGCTGTATGTTACAGATACGATCAAAATAGTCCTATTCGTGTCTGTCATCACTGGAAGACTCGGACTAAAGATGCTTGAGAGTGTCGACAGCGCAAATGGACTTTCCTTGTCATTGAGTCAATCACATGATGTATCATTACTTCGTTTGGCAGACCAGATCAATGCGAACATATCCCAATTAACGGAGCTATTATTTACATTCAGACTCAAGTGTTTGAGAACAGATGTACAAACCCAAGCCTCATGGATGGGTCTTCCTTATTTGACTTCTGTTATGCTTGGCCCTGGTGAGCTAAAAAAGTTGGGCATTTCAGATGGCCATCCATTGCTTTTCCTACCTTTGATCGTTATACCTGGCTTCTATTTAATGCTCTACTTTGTCCCGGGACGGCCCTTGAGTATGGCTCTGATATCTATCTTGACCCAGAACGATGAGGGAAAATCTATGCAGACGATCAATTCAGTCAAATGGCTCGACAAAGACCAACTTTCGCAATACTCAATTACCGGACAGGACTTGGTTCATGTACCTAAACGAAATGCCCCTGAGGTATCCATGACAACTTCAAGATATGAGGGAATCCAATCTAGAGAGCTTGAACTCGCATTGCATTATTGCATAGCCACAGTGGTTTACTCTCATCTTGAGGTGCAATTCCGACTCAAGCTAATTCCTTTCATGTTGGTTGGGGCCACCACGAACATGACCGCGCCTCCAGAATCTAGCCCTGATCCTCTACTTCCAAGTCTCTGTATACATGCTAAAGAACTACTCGGCCCCTCCGCTGATTTGGCAAGTCCAAATGTTTCTTTGCAAATTTGTGACTGGTGGCTTCCAGCTCAACGTCGGGTTGAAATTAGCATGAAGTTACACTTGAAAACAACACTTGAAGGGGGGGATATTGTTTTGTTTGAAGGGGCGATACTTAATTTAGGCACCGGCGTCCTCAAGCTCATTTGCAAGGATTTGACTACAGTGATCGATACTCTCCATCAATATTGGGATCAAGCTGCTCGTATGTGCCTATTGGTCAATTCCATATCGCAGTATTCTGGAAAGAGATTGAATGTGTCGCTAAAGTCCGTGGACCATACATATGTAAGGTTCTTGTACGAACCTACAGAGAAAGAGGCACAGAAACTGCACCTGAGCGCCTCTATTAAGTTTTATGGACCAAATCAGTCAAACAGACAACGCTTTGGTTTGGATTTCAGTGTGGACGAGTATGGACATGAAAACAAAGAGGCTACGAGGCGAAACCCTCACAGCTTGATAGCCACTGTCCTAGGACGTTCACTGGATTCTTTGGCAAAGGAAAGGATGGATATATGGTACTCAATGTTTCAAGTACGTTACTACACGAAAGACTAATTATCAGATGTTAGAAATAACTTTCCCGGTGTTGCAAACGTTAGAACCACTATATTATGAAGCATTGACGAACCCAGACTGCCCTGACGTTGAAATCCGTGACTATAACTGGTTCAGAATTCACTTCTCTGAAAACTATACCATGGACATTCGCATAATTTCGAAGGAAAGGATCATGCTGAGTGACTCCAAAAGCGATCTGTACCTAGGACAAAGTAACCATCAGGTGCACAGGGAGTCGCAAGACAAAAATGTCCTATCTGCATGGACTGTCATGCAACAGCAGCAATCCCTCCACTTACCGAATAAGCCAAACGATATACCTGAAGAAAAGAAACAAATTCGAAATAAAGAAAACAACATTATTATTCTTAATTACAAGGATATTATCTGTTTAAATGATATAATCAATTTCCTTAAGTAATTATTAATGATCATTATTTAAATTTATTTTTTAAAAATACAATAATAAATTAACATGTATGAATAGAATTTATAATATTATCAAATATATTTAATAACTTTTGCGGGATTTCCGACTGCCACAGAATTTTTTGGAATTGATTTAGTGACAACACTTCCTGCACCCTTATTTGTAAATTTAAAAATTATACGTACGATTGTACAATTTTCTCCAATTGTTACGCCAGCTCTTTTTATTAATTTTAATTTTTAATTTTCATACTTACAAAATCGTCGAATTTCCTCCTCTGTTTTATTAGAATCAAATATTATTTAAATACTTACATCCAGCAATTGTTTCCAATTTTAATCGGCAATGCTCTTTCTAGTACTTGCTGCCTTTCGGTCGGGTTTGTGGAGTGAGTTGCTGAATAAAGATGTACGCTGATAATATTAACACGCAGCTCGACTTACTTCGGTCCAAATAGTACACCATCTCCAAGTATTACTTCAGCACAATCAAGAATAGTCGCATTATAGTTGGCATAGAATGCACCTTCAAACTTGATATTGTATCCATAATCGCTTGATATTAGTTAGGCATAATACATACCAATAGAAAGGAGGCTCGATGTCAATGTTGCTACTTTGCTTTTGAGTAAGAGAAAATAATTTGGCCAGGATCCCTCGCCTTTCTGGTCCAAACGAATCAATGTGTTCTAGATCCTTGTCATTGGCAGGAAGAGCTGGAGGAGGCGTATTATTGTAGGAATACATGAGCTGACGCGCAATCAGCCGATCCTTGATCAACTCTTTGTCAAGAGGGTTATAAGATAATCCTCTAATCATCTAAACTGTTAGTTTGACCATTCTAACACCTGTGTACAACTCACTTTCTCCTTTTCGGTGAACGACTCACATTCATCTCCGTAGAGACGATCGATCTCAGCATAACGAGCTTCAGTCATTTTTAAACTAATCGATGGATTTAATGAAACTTGTTGTTGCAGTGATTAGGTGCGTAGCAGATTATATTAGTCTCACTGGACAGTAGCTATGGTAGTGAAACGCGTGCGAACGCCTTGCGAGTACCGCGCCTATGCATGACGTGCAAATTAGCGCGTTGTGGAGGCACGCTGTATCTATCTATTAATAAGCTAATCTAGTGTCCGTTGTATGGCTTGATATGGCCTGAGCACATCTTTCACGGAAACAACCCGGGCGGTGGTCATAGCCGAAGCAGAGCCTTTAAAGTCTTCGGGAATCCCTTGTGGGAGAAAGCTGGTTGCTTCGTTTTGTATGTCCGCATGGTCCATCGATTCGTTCAATAAACGAACGATTTGTGCAAAAAGATCCTTGCATGATTTCAGAAGCTCGGGAACGTCCTTAGTGTTAGTCCAAGGGAAATACGTACGATATTCTTTTCATCCTCGAAGAACTCCAAATGGCGAATACCCTATGATGTTAGATTGAGTAACATACCTCAATGCCGATCCAGGCTGCATGCAATAAATCAAACAGCAAAAGCGACTGGGAGATAGCTGACAGTATTTCTTGTAAAGTTAGATGTTTTCTCAACGTACTTGTTAAGAAGATGTGGACTGCGTCTGTCAAATTGTCGCCGGCTCTAATAGAACGAACAAATGTGACTAGATCACGTTCAGGGTTTGTCAACTGGATAGGGTCAGCCAAGTCGAACTTCATACCTGATTGAATTGGAATGGTCCTGGTTGTGTAGGTAGATCGAGTACTGGAGCAATCATTTCTAGCATAGCATTTATCCAATGGTTCTGGATGTTAGAAATCTCATACGTACACCCCGCAACGGTCCACAAGAGGTGGCATGTTCAACAACCTTTTGTTGATTTTGGCATACAAACGATATAAGACGCAGGTCACGCTGATCACTGATGCGGTCGGCTGGTTGTCATTAACTCCGACTTACCATTTACAAATTCAATGATCTTCTTAACCGTTTCCCGGGCCGAGGTGTATTCTGAATCAACCAAATCCTGATTGACAAATTTGCTGCGAATCATGTCCAGTTGTAAAATGATTTTGGCGCAAGAGTGCTCAAGGCAGTCGTTGAATTCACACAAATCGGAGACTTGCGAAAACTTGCCATTGCTGAAAGCCCGGCCCAATGCCTCAGGTACTTCATAGGCACTATGCACATAGAAATCTCGTATGTGAGCATCCCATACATTGGTGATATCGGCTGCATGAGAGCCACCGAACGATGAGTTCCGATCCATCATATAGTGAGAAACAGTATCAAGTTGGACAGCTTTTAAACCAAATGCCTCGAAATACTGAATAGCCAGCTTAAAGCATCCAAGACGAATTAGAAGGCGAATCAGCAGTAGGCGTAGGCGGTATGCACGCTTGCTTTTTTGGCAACCGTGAATAGCAATCATAGCCGCATTGCTAAGGGCCTCAGGACCAGTAGCAGAAGCCTCCATAACTGCGAGCAAAGCCAGATCGTCACCAGGATGCATCTCCGTATCGGGCACATGAAAATGCTGAAGTGTTCGGGAGTAATCTTGTAGCAAAGAAAGATAAGTCGCCTTATTTGGATCAGAGTTTGTCTGGAAGTAACAAGAGAGCTTTGTTGCATTTACTTTTCGGACAATATTAGTCTCGGTTGAGAGATCAGGTACGTCATGCGCCCATGCCAGCAAAGAGCCTCTGTCTGTTTCAGGGATAGAGGCTAGGTAGGGTCGGATATCTTCAAAACAGGAAGGCTTGACGATAAATGTTTCCAAATACTTGCGCACAAGGACAACGTAGATCAAGTCGCATGGCTCTTCAAGACCACAGTCATGAGAGACACGGAACAGCTCTAATACCCCCAGGAAGGAGCCGCGATCCTTCCAATTGTCTTGCTCTGCAGCCTTGACAATCAAGTCAACATCCTCATGGTTCATGGACCCACTTGCCACCTGACCCATAGTATGGATGTATTCAGAGAGAACGGCCCAGTTGCGGTCACCTTGCGCAATGCGAGAACGACAATCGCGAAGAAGGCTCTCATTGTCTCCGAGTACTTTCCAGCATTCACGAAGTTGAAATTGAATTGTCAAGCTATTGTTCGCGAGTGACTTGCAATGGGGCTGTTCGAGCACTTGCATGGCTCCCTGAAGGCGCTCTGTGCCCTGAAGCAGAAAGAAGGACAAGTACAGAGAAAGTGTCTCTTCGGAGAAGCTGGTATCGTCTAGGGCCTGCTCTTGAAAAAGGCGATAAGCTACCTCTAGAGCCAGCTTCGAACCAGGGGGCTGGAGGCGTTGCGAATGTAAAATTGCCACCTGAATGTAGCGCCAAAAGTCTTTTCTTTCCTTTGATATGCGGAAGCGTTTAAGAAGCAGTTGCAATGCACGCTGGTACATGCTGTTTTTGACCATACAGAGCAATGCACCCTCAGCGAGCTCTTCGTCATCAGGGTGTGCCTGACTTGCAGCCAAGTACAGATCTGCAAGCTGCTGAGCACGGCCTAGTCGCGGAAGAACCATCTCCAAAGGCATGATCACATTCAAGTCCACCTTTTGCGACAGTGCCCTATCAGCCTCCTGCGCTGCTTGCTCTTTTTGGCCCAGACGAAACAATGCGACTGTCTTTAATGCACTTGCAAGAGGAAAGGGACCTGCTTGAAGAAGTGCATCTGCCTTTTTCACAGCAATAGAATAACTTCCTGAATCGATTGCATTGTATAAGTCCATGCAACGATACTGATCCAGCACATTCCCTTTCGCAGTCCCCATGGTTGATCGTTGTGCGGCTTTCCCTCCACATGATCAGGTGTTGGACGCGACTTGCCTCCCTGTGGCCTACATGGCGCCTCCTATAATCGACACACGGTACTCATCGCAGAGTTCTGATCCACTGACGCGCGGTGATGGTGTTGTTTCCATGCCTTCAAGTCCTATGCCATGGCCAAAATCGCCTACGCTTCGGTTAACTGGCCAAACCAGCACAAAAGAGCCTGTGTCGACACATGCGCCCTTATTTTTTCCGAGCTCCTCACCCGACCCCCTTCCTAAGCGACGGCGTGCGGCAGCTACTAACTCAAAAGTTACTGTGAAAGAAGCACGCGTACAGGCGCTAGCAGACCGTCAACGCTGGCGTGAGGCAAATCGCACTCGGCACCGAAAATCTGATACGATGCGTGATCTCATCATGCAGTGGGACACGAGCCTGTTTGCTCCGAACACAGGCTTGCTTCACAAAGTTCATGACACTGTAAATGAGCGACTCACGTCGGAAATGGTGACTATTGAGCCGCGTGAGCCTTCTCTGGCAGATCAGTTGCATCCTGACCGTTTCGGGACTGTGCGCTTCAAGCGAAAAGTGCGCTCACGTTATGACCCCGTGCAAAAGTGGTGGGAACCGCTAGCCGAGGAAATTTGTATTTCAGAGCCGACACTGGTTATGGTAGCCGGGGGTGAGCAGGTTCTTCGCGCTGTGGAAGATGGATCCTTGGCGGATCGAATCTCCACGAATGTGCCGGACCACCCTCAGACGCAGCGCCTGCTTCTGATCATTGGACTCGATACCCACCTTCGACATTTGCGAAACCAAGCCAACCGTGCCTTTGCGGCAGGTGTGCGACAGCAGATCCAAGGGCAAGGCATGGCTACAGTGATAAAGCATCATGAGCAGGCGGGTGAAAAAGTCGAGCGAGCACTATTGCAGCTGCAGCTGCAGCATCGATGTCATGTGGTCCGAGCCGTCACAGTCGACGAAGCGGCTGAATGGCTGTATGCGATTGCTAGTGATGTCTCGTTCCGACCCTACAAGTGCGTGGTCCCCACTAACCCAGGCTCTTGCAATCTGTTCCTATGGCACGCCGCTCGACGAAGACATTGACGGACTCGAAGGAAATCTACCGAGCGATGCTGGAGGAAATTGTACGCACATCCTACTGACCCAGCCGCGGTGTACCCCCAATGTATCGTCCGCCATTGTGCACCGCTACCCTTCGCTGCGTTTGTTGCTTGATGCATTTGATGCATGTGTCCCTGAGGAAGCCCCACAGTTACTGGCCTCTTTGGTGTGTGATGGCCGCACGCAGCGGTCGCTGGGTCTGCAGCTATCTCGGCGTATGTACATGAAACTGATGACAGGTATCTATGCGGTATTTTCGAGTCAGGACGCTAAAGCGTCTCTGGAGTAGTGGCTCCATACGACGACATTACCGCGGCGATGTTCCTCTGGATGGAACACTGAATTCCAAAGCCGTGCTGTCTCCCGATACCCTTGTGCTGTGAGCAGCTCGGCGATGGACATAGTCTCATTGCCTGTTTTCAGTAGATTAGAAAACATAACGAAGTGCGACGGCCATGGATGCGCCCAGCCAAGATCGTACGCTGCATGTGCACGCGGCAGGCCCGTCGTCAATGGCACGATAAACTTGGAGCGGTCCATGGCAGGGAAAGATGGGTCCACCGTGGCAGGGAAGCGCGAATGCATATACTGGAGTGGGTCTGCAAAGAAAAAGTCCGACTGGTCCCAGTAGTCCGACAAATGAGCGTCAGGCGGCGGGGGGCACGCAAGGAACCAGGCACGCCCGCGATCGCCGCCGGAGCCCCAAGGAGCAAAGTGCATGTGACTCTGCCAAGGTGTGGAGTGACATGGCATGAGGAAGCCCACTGTCACGGGAGCTTTCGAAGAGGTGGCCACACGATGCATGTGGGTGGTGACACCAACCTGCCCTTGTGTATGGAAGGCGGTCAGATACACAAAGAAGGGCAGCTGGGCATATATCCATGCGCGCATCCACCGAGGCAGGGCTTGAAATGCTGTGCGCAGCGATGAAATGTTCATGGGACGACTATCCGCCATGCCGATGGCTGCGGCAAAGTGGAACCATGGTACGAGCGGCTGCAGGAACCGCACTTCTTTGTGGGCAAGCAGCGAGAAGATGGCCACAGTCCAGGCGCACATGCTCAGCAGTGTGCGAACCTGCGCGGACACGGCCTTTTTGTACGTCACATAGATGCCGCGAAAGAAGAAGGGAAGATAGACCGAGAGAATCGTAGGGAGACCGAGGGTGATGTACCAGTGCCATGCATTTTCTCCATAGAACGACGATACGCCGTGAATGACATTTTGGAGGAAGAAGCGCAGGGGTGCAAGAGTCCAGACGCCAAAGTACATATAGTCAGCACAGGCCCCGAGACCCAGCACGAAAGGGCCGATCCACAGCGGCTCACGCACGACGCGCCAGAGGCCTTGGGCATCCGAGTGGGCATCCCAAAGCAGTTTGAGGCCGAGGAATGACCAGATCACAAGGCTAGTAGGGCGCACGAGTACAGCAGTAAAAGCGGCTAACAGAGCTAGGCGGTAGGCGCGGCGTGCAGGACCCGAGGCTAGGCGTTGGACGTCTGCAGTACACAGTGGCCATGCGGAGAGAGCCATGCTGCAAAGAGCGGCCTCGAGTGTATTCGAAAATGTGCGTGTGGCTGTAAACATCCAGTATAAAGAAGACATGTGCAAGAATGCCTGGTGTGAGCAAGGCAACATACCCAGCACCAGGCGGCGCGGCGTCCGGCGATGCGTTGGACGAGGCCGAACGCACATGCGTCGCCGACCGCTGAGATGAGCGCCTGCTGGATGGCAGGCAATGTGGTCTATTGTGAGCAAAGAAACATACCATGATAAACGTAGAGGCATCGAGGCCGCATGCCTGCAGAAAGGCGTACAAGGGCACGAACGAGGCGGGATGCACAATGCTGCGGATGGGCGTCTTGCCCGTCCACTCCCACGTACGGTACCCGTACCCGAAGACGATACCATGCGCAATTTCAAGCGACTGCCAGTGCTCGTCAGGCTGGAACACGGTCCGGCTCGTGGCCAGCGCACAGAGCGCATGCGCCAGGCACCACGCACGGAGCATGGCAGGCAACCTCCACTGTCAAGCGGTTGACCCCGTCTCGCGTGGCATGACTAAAGGTGACCGGTTCGTGCCGTGTTCGCGCTCGCCTCTGACGACGATGGAAGGTGGTCCTACAAGAGACCCACCGACGTCGCAAGCCAACAAGGTGGCAGTGCCTGTGCTTAACCTTCCCAATCAGGAGGGTGATGTGATTCCCAAGGGACCGATACAAGGCCCGGCGTCCGTACCTCGGGGTCTGGCAGGTATCAATGCCCGTACACGAGAGATGGCCACGGCGAAGCTGCCGCCGAGTTTGCGCGCGAAGCTGGAAGAGGTATGTACTCGGTCTGCTAATCATAGAATGCGCGGCGGTCGGCGAATGCCATGCCCGGTACGGCGGGCGTGATGGGCCATGGAGATAAGCTCAACTCGGCGATGCTGATGCCCAAAGGTCCTAGCATGCCTGCGACCTCGGCGTCTGCGCGTGCGCATCCACCTCCGATGCCACAGGCGGGCGCCCAGCGCGCGCGACCTAACCTGCGTTTGAGTGATATGGGTCTGTCGGTGCCGGGGCAGGCAGGAAGTGGACCCAAACGACCGGGTGGACGGCCCAATTTGAAGTTGGGCATGATGCCTGGGGCTCCAGTACCAACGTCGGCTTTCGGCACCTTTAGCGAGATTGTGTACGTGGCATTCACTTATAGCAGGGACCCATCTGGTCGGCTGATTTTCGATGGCAAGGCGGTGCTGCACGCTTCGGGTGTCGAGTTCAAGAATGGGACATCTTTCAACATCAATATGGACGAGCTGGAGCTGCTGGAGCCGCTGGGCCATGGTAATTACGGCACAGTGACGCGTGTGCGTCACACGCGCACCAGGGTGGAAATGGCGATGAAGGAGATTCGCTTGGAGCTCGACGAGGCGAAGCTAAACGCCATCATTATGGAGCTAGATATTCTGCACCGGGCGATGGCGCCGCAAATTGTCGAGTTCTACGGTGCCTTTTTCGTCGAATCCTGCGTGTACTACTGCATGGAGTTTATGGACTGCGGCAGTCTCGATAAGCTGTGTGCGGGACGTCACTGCGTGGTGCCCAACGAGGTGCTGGCGAACATTGCGCTCAATACAGTCCAAGGACTGCAGTTCCTCAAGGACGAGCTCCAGATTATTCACCGCGACGTCAAGCCGAGCAACATGCTGATCAACTCGAGGGGCGAGGTCAAGCTGTGTGACTTTGGTGTGTCCGGGCAGCTGGAGAAGAGCCTGGCCAAGACCAACATTGGGTGCCAGAGCTACATGGCCCCTGAGCGCATCACCGGCCAGGGCCGCAACGTGACTACCTACACGGTCGCGTCAGACGTGTGGTCGCTCGCTATCTCGCTCGTCGAGATTGCGTGTGGCTCGTATCCCTACCCGCCAGAGACTTTCACGAATGTGTTTGCGCAGTTGCAGGCCATCGTGGAAGGTGAGCCGCCACAGCTGCCGCATCCCTCTGCGACGCCCATCACCATTACAACGCCGCAGGGCACGAGCATTGACTTGGAGCTCGGCTCCTGCGAGTACTCGGACGCTGCGCGCGACTTTGTGTCGCAGTGTCTTCGTAAAACACCCGACGACCGCCCCAGCTATGCATCCCTGCTCGAGCACGAGTTTGTCGCGCATGCCAGCCAAGTTGACATGGCCGCCTGGGTCCATGATGCCTACTCACATCGTCGTCAACTGTCCGACAAGGACGCTGCGGCCCCAGCCTCCCCATCCTCATCCGCATGATGCCAACATAGTTCATATCTACACTACATATTCAGCGACCACTCCATACGCCCGGCTGCCTCGTCTTCGGCGCCCGCGTCCGTTGCGCGTGGACCTAGGGCCTCGTCCGTGGCGAGCAGTCTGAGCGAGCTGGTCATTTTGGCTAGCATATCGTCATAGTAGTGCTCGGACAAGCGCGCCTCCGGTGCGGGCGCGCGGGCAACCGGCGCCGCCGGCGCCGGCGCCGGCGCAGCGGCCGCAGGGGGAACACGTGTATCGATCATCGCCACCAGTTCCAGCACGTCGTCGGCAGACGATGGTGTTTGCTGTGATGGCGACAGCGAGGGGTGCGGGAGAGCAAACGCCGGTGACGGCGATGGGCCCGTAAACACCCGTGAGGGGCCTGGACTGGCCCCGCCCGGTGAGCGCGAGTACAAGGGCGACGTAGCGGCTGTCCAGTCCGTCTGGCGCCGCCGCTCGGAGCGCTGCGACCAGCTGCGGGCAGGCCCGGCGTCGTCGGTGAGCCCCGTCGACTGCGACAGCTCGCGCTGGCGGTAGCTGAGCTGCCGCGAATACCGTTCAATACGCTGTGGTCGCGATCGCGTCCCTGCGTCGTCACGGTGTGGCGATTCGCCGGGGCGTGGCCGACCCATGGGGCTCGCGCCGAGCATGGTGTCAAAGCTGCCCATGTGTATCGGTGGTGTGCGCGCCGAGTGTGCTGAGCTCGGCGACGCACGACTACGCGCCGAGCTTGCGAACAGAGTGCGCAGCGCACCTGGCTCGGCCGCATACAGCACGGATGAACTGAGCGCGTCCATCCCCGCACTCGGCGCGGTGCTGGGGCCGGGGCTCGCGGCTGCCCCACCGAGGCTTGTGGGCCGTGGCACTCGCCGGAATCGCGAAGCAGCGAGGGAGGGGCTCGTTGACAGGCTGTTGGTGCGTGGGCGTCCCATATCGAGGGGGCGGCGTGCGGCGGAGTCCGGAGCAAGCATGGCCTGGAACAGAGGGGACGAGGCCTCGGGGCTGGCGCCGAGGCTTGATGGTGCAGGGTTCACGACGGGGCGGGCGTTGGCCGGCAGTCTTGCGCTGCGGCTCTCGAGGACAATGTCGTGGATGTCGCAGTAGTCGATGCCGAATGCCAGGGCGCCGAGGGGCGTCTGGATGGGCACCATAGCCCACGTCGCCGTGGGCATCGCGAGAGGGGGCGGCTCGGTGCGTACCTGGACCTGGAGGGCGAGCTGGGCGCTTGCGCCACGCGCCGCGCGGAGGCGATGAGCGAGGCGGCCAGCAGGCAGGAGCCGCGCCATAGAGAAGAGAGTGCGGAAGTGCACGACGGCCTGCTTGTACACGGCTGGGAGGCGCTCTTCATGGTGTGCATCCTGCAACTGCAGGTCCAAGCGCCAGCGCTCCAAGACGATTTCGTTCGAGCCCAGGCGCTGGGTGCCAGTGCTGGTGCGGGCGTGCACCTCGTAGGCGTCGTCGACGTCGGCTGTCTGCAAGCACACATCCACGACGAGGGACGGCGGGCACGTCGCTGTGGATAGAGTGCGCCACGGGCGCAGTGCATTCCTCAGCGCCTCACATTCGGGGAGCTCGAGTGAGAACCACTTGTTGGGGCGCCCGCGGCTCTCGGCGGAGCCGGAGGGCGTGGTGCGACTTTCATGCACCATGGCCACCGTCTTGGCGAAAAAGTGGTACAGGACCGTATCTAGCTTGGAGGCGCCCCGCTCCGCGGCATCGCGTGCCGCCGCGGACGTGGGCGCAGACATGGTAAGAGCCGACGAAGTCCGTGCGGCGAGCTCCCACAGCACGGCTCCGCTGTTGGGCGGCAGTGGGGCGCACGCACCGCCCCCGCCCGTGTGGAGACATCACGTGGAAGCCACCCGCGACGCCGGCACGACGAACTGCTGCGCCGCCATGCCGTCGGTGTGGAAGGCGTACGAGGCCTTTCTCCTATCGAATGCATCGCAGATCACGGCCGTTGAGTCGTCTCTGCGTAGCATCACCTATATCCTGCCGGGCCGCTTCAAGGATGCGGAGCTTGCCGGTGAGGCGATCTATACGGCTGTGCAGGTGCTCAGCATGTACCACGACTCGGTGCTGTGCCAGATCGTGTACGCCCACGCGGGGCGCCATGCATCCAAGGCAGGTGTCGGAGCGCCAGCGACGGCGCCGCTGGGTGCCGACGTCCCGAAAATGTCGCTGCATGCGCGCTACACGGCGTACTGGCGCACTGCCAGCGCGCGGTACCGGCGGGCTGCTACGCTGCTGATGGTCATCGAAGCGATGCAGCTGCTCGCCGAGATGCTGGCGCGCCGGCAGCTGGGCAGGCAGCGCGCCTGGGACGTGGTTGTGGCGATCGAGGTCGTCAAGGCATGGGCGCGCTTTTCGCTCGTCCATGCCTCGCAGCAGCGTCCAGTGGTAGCGCCGCCGCTGCCGCAGCGCGAGTTTGATCCGGCACTGCTCGAAAAGGCGCAGCACACACGTGTGGCCCTCTCGTGGCGCGGTGCACGCACGGGCTGCGTGCGCCGCTCGCTCGCGGCCATGGCGGGCCAGGACGTGTACGAGCAGCTGCTCTCGCAGACCCTCACGGAGCAGGATGTATCGCCGCCGCCGCTGCTCGTCCGTGCCTTTTCCAACAAGCTGGGCCGCCTGGCGGAGAGCGTATGGATCTTGCGTCCGGTGCTCTATGTGCTGATGCTGCGGCACTATGGCGCGCGCGACGCGCGCCCATTTTCCGTCTCGCTCGCGCTCGAGCTGCTCGCGCGCCTGCTGCGGCGGCACGCCCTTGTGCCGCGCGGCAAGGGGGCAGCCGCGGTGCCGCCGCCGCCATCGTCCGTCTCGCTGCTGCTCACGATGCTCGGCGTGGAAAACTCGTTCCTCGACTGGCTCGCGAGCACCCTGCGTGGTCAGCCGCGGTACCCCTCGCTGAAGCCGATCAGCGCTGTCGAGGGCGACGAATGGAGCTCGCGCGACCGCTCTCTATGGTGGTACCTGCTGCGTGGCCCGATGTGGTATGGCTGGACACGCCCCAAGGTGGCGCAGTTTGTTGCCAGCACCGAGAACCGCCGCATCGTCGGGCTGCTGAGCAGCATCATCGGCGAGTACCTGTCTCTGGTCGACGAGTACTACTACTATTCAGCTGTGTAGAGCGCCACGACGCGCTGCCACCCCGCCTCGTCGGCCCACGTCTCGGTCGTGAACATGCCGGCCCCCGCCTCGCGCATGAGGCGCACGACGGCCGGCGCCTGGCCGGCGCCGACCTCGAGCACAGCGAACGGCAGGGCGGGATCGCGTGTAGGACGCACATAGCCCCGGGGAAGCAGCTCAGCGAGCCGCCTGTAGTAGTCGAGCCCGTCCGTGTTCGGCGTGTCGCCCACGAGCGCACGGCGCGACTCGTACGCACGCACCGATGCGTCGAGCGTGGCGTGTTCGTGTGCGGCGATGTACGGCGGATTACACACGAGCAGGTCGTACGCGCCGAGCTGGGCAGCGGCCGTGGCGTCCCAGACGTCCAGCGCCTGCACAGCCACGCGCGTAGAGTCGCAGGGGGCACGCGCGCGATTCGCCACACACAGCGCGAGGGCGTCGGGGTCATGATCGGCCAGTGTCACGCGCGCGTCGCTGACATGACGCAGCGCATGCGCCAGGACGAGGCCCACGCACCCGGTGCCCGCGCACAGGTCGACGATGTGCATGGGGCGCGGCACGCGGCGCAAACTCGCCTCGAGCTGGGCAGCGACGCGCAGCGCCCACGACTCCGTTTCCGGCCGAGGAATGAGCACGGGCGCGCGCACCTGCACGTCAATAGGCCCAAACGGCTGTGTGCCCAGCACATAGGCGATCGGCTCGTCGCGAGCGAGGCGCGCGAGCATATCGGCGACCTGCTGCGTCGCGCGCGGCGGAAGAGCGGCGTGCGCAGGGACGCGGTGCTGCCGCCGCACATCGTCCAGGACCCAGCGCGCCTCGTTCCAGCACGCATGCGCCTCGCGCCCCGCCTCGCGCAGGGCCCGCGCAACGCCCGCTACAGACGACAACGACGCCCTGGCGCGCGCCAGGCAGGTCGCGTTCATGCGATCCGAGGACCTCCACTTGCCGATGTCTATGGACGCGCTGGCGCTGCCAAAGCGCGGGCGGCCTTGCCGAGCGCCCAGATCGTGAAGCTGAACTTGTAGTTGGGGTACGAGATCGCGCCTGGGTCAGTATGGTACACGCACAGTTGCTGTGTCAGCGCCACATACGTACTGGTTGAAGATGCCCTCGATCTGTTCCTGGGCCCACGAGCCATCCGGGCGCTGGCGCGCCATGATCAGGGCGACGGCGCGCTCGATCGGCGCCCGATCGGGGTACCGGGCGTGCAGCAGGGCAATGACGGCCCACGCCGTCTGCACGACCTGCGACGGCGACTGGACGTACTCGTGCGTCTCGCACGACTTGTAGCTCTCGCCCCAGCCGCCGTCGTCGCGCTGCTTGGCGAGGAGGAAGGCACAGGCGCGGCGCACCGGCTCGCTGTTCGCGTACGTGAGCCCCGCGTGCTGGAGACTCTCGAGTGCAAACATGGCCGCATACGTGAAGCAAATGGCCCACGAGCCGTACCACGAGCCATCGGGGCGCTGTGCGCCGAGGATGTACTGCACAGCGCGCTCCACGACAGCGTCAATGTCTGCGCTGCGGTAGCTGTCGTACTTTTGGAACATGCGCAGGCCTGACACGACCGACGTCGTGCACTCGGGGTAGGCGTACTCGACCATGATGTTGCCAAATACCTCGGCGGGATTGAGCCACTCGGTGAGCGCAGGCCCATTGATCGTCTCGTACGAGGCGTAGCCGCCGTTCGCGTTCTGCATCGTGAGCAGCAGGTCGATCGTGTCGTGCAGGCGACGCGCGTCGACGGGGCGCCCAAAGTTCGCGCCGCTTGCCTCCTGGAGCATCAGCACGCCCTTGAGGCCCTCGGCGGTACAGTCGCTCACGGTGTAGCCCTGCTCGCGCGTGCTGAAGGGCCACGCGCCCTTGGTCGCGAAGCGGTACGCGGAGCGGTAGAAGCGCGGGTTCTCGCGGATCTGGCACGCGTCGAGCCACTGCAGGAGGTGCGCGCCCACGTCGTGGAACGCAGGGTCGCGCGAGAGGCCCGACTCACAGAGGGCCTGTGCCATGAACGACGTGTCCCACAGCTGGCTGCCGTTCGTGCCCGTCATCATAAGGCCCTCGCGGCTCATCCACGCAAAGTCCTTGAGCTTCTCGCGGTGCAGGGCCATGGCCTCGCTGTCCGGCCCATCGACGAGCCAGCGCACAATCATGTTGAGCATTTTGTTCACGGGCCCCAGGCACTGGTGGCTTGTGTTGATGTCCTCCTTGACAATGAGCTCGTACGCGCGCTGCATGCCGGCGCGGCGCAGCCACGGCACATGCACGCGCTCGTAGTGCCCCAGCACGTAGAACAGCGCGTCGACGGTGCGGGTGTGGGGCGCATAGAGATCCGCCTGGGCCACATGGTTCCGCTGCGCAGGCCACTTGATCTGCGCGTACGGCTCCGTGTACAGCTCGGTGCGCAGCGCAGCGACCAGCGGATCGAGGGGCGCTGCAAAGCGCCGCGCGTACAGGTAGCCCATCGGCAGGTACACCATGCGTGTGTGGACCCACCAGCGCCACGGGTGGATGGGCACCCAGTCGGGGAGGAGCCACAGCTCCGGCGGGATGGGATGGAGGCCGTCCCAGTCGTACACGTTGAGCACCGCGAGCCACAGCTTGCCCCAGCTGGGAATGGCCGTTGCACCGCCGAGGCGGTGCAGCGTCGCGCGCGCTTGCACCATCATGGGGTGCGTCGCCGGCACGCCCACGAGGCGCAGGACCGTGTAGTTGAGCGCGGTGCCAAACACGGTCGAGTGGCCCTCGATGTGGATACCCCAGCCGCCGTCGACGGGGTGGCGCCGGTTCCACAGGTAGCGCGCAATCTCGATGCGCCACGGCTCGGGGATGGGCGTCTGCGTCACATACATGCCGATCACCAGGCCGGGGAGGAGGAACATGGGGCCGCCGTACTCGCCCGCAAAGTGTCCGTCGCTCGACTGCAGGTGCCGGTAGAACTCTAGGCCATGGCGTGCGGCCTCCATGGGCGTCGCAGCGCGCGGGAGCGTCGGCACGTCCTAGCGTGAGAGCAGCGCACGTACCATGTCGAGGCCGAGCCAGTACTTGTCCTCCTGTGTCTGGGGCCATGCATCGACCTCCTCGTCGGTCTCCAGGTAGTGCCACACATGGCGTCCTCCGTCCGAGACGCGCAGGCGCCAGCGGCGCAGATCCGTCGTGCCGAGCGGCGGCGCGTCGCTCATGTCGGTCAAGTGGCGGCGCTGCTGCATCACGCCACGACTCCACCTCCCACGTGGTTGCTGTCGACCGCCCACACCGCGCCCCATGGTACGTGCGACGCGCTAACGTGAGTCTGCGCTCTTCCACTTTCAGTCGCTGCTGCTCGTGGTCCTCCTGCTCATCTGTACGTGCACGTACGTGCGTGCGGCGGCGCCGGCGCTCGTGGACCGAAACAAGAAGGGGTACGTCACGCACCGCTCACGCAGTGTCTTTGGCGTGTTCTTCAAGGCAGCACGCATAGGTACGCTGGCATGCTTACCCAGGCGAACGACTGTCGCCCTACTGCTCTATAGCGTGCCTGATCATGGCCATCTACATCCTCACGTAGCTGCCCTTGTGGAGGACGCCACGCGTCGGTCCGCGATCATGTCGCAGGACCATCCGCTGCACCAGGCGTGCCTCGATGGGCACCTGAGTCGCGTGCAGGAGCTCCTGCATACGGACGAGGGGCGTGCGAGCCTCACACGCGCAGATGCAGACGGCCGCCAGCCGCTCCATTGGGCTGTGACGAGCGACGAGAAGCGCGAGATTGTCGATGCGCTGCTGGGCGCGGGCGACGTGGACGTCAATGCGCCGGATGCAAGCGGATGGACGCCCCTGATGATCGCGTCGTCGTCGGGGGCGCGCCGCATCGTGCAGACGCTGCTCCAGCGGTACGTATCGTGCGCTGACGCCAGGGGCGCGGATGTGCATGCTGGCAACCACAAGCACATTACTGCGCTGCACTATGCGAGCAGCAAGAACCACGCAGATATTGTGCGTGAGCTCCTGGAGCATGGCGCGGACGTGAATGCGCTCGATGGCGCCAAGCAGCGGCCCATGTACGTCGGCGCCACTCACCCAGCCACCGCGCCGCTTCGGCTGGCCATGACGCGATTGTGCGCCTCCTGCTGCGCCCGCCGCCGCGCCTCGATGGGCAGGCGCATGCAAAGACGCGTGTCAAGTACGTCGAATGTACTCACGCAGCCCTGCCGACCGTCTCGGCAACACGCCGCTGCACCTCGCGATCGACTCGGCGCACGCGCAGACCGCGGCGGTCCTGATCGATGTAGGCGGTGCGGACCGCCAGCGCCCCAACGCCGACGGCGTGCTGCCTGAGGAGATGGACGGTGTGGGCGGTCTCGAGCAGAAGCGCGTGCGCGAGTTTCTCGCGCAGTCGTTTGGACCGCTCTAGTTGGTATCTAGCTAAAAGAGGCGGCGGGGACGCCCCAGGCCCGGCGCCCCGCTCGAGAGGCCTGGCGGGTAGTGCCCTGGGCGTTCCTGTGCGAGCTTGTAGCGCCGGTACGCCTCGTACAGATGCACGGGCTGGATGGGGCCGCTCTCGCGGCGCTCGCGCTGCACGGCGCGTGCCTGCTCGACCATCTCGCCGACAAACACTTTGCCGACACCGCTGGCCGCCATGACGATATGCTGGTTCACGGACTGCGACAGCACATGATTCACGAGCTGCGGTGAGTGTCGTGCCGTACCTTGCGCACACTGCCCTTGTTCAGCGTGCCGCGGCGCGATGCCATGTGCCGCTCGAGCTGCTCCTCGTCCATGAGGTGCGAGAGAAGACTGTGTGAGCCATGCGACGTACCCCATGTTCCGCTGCTGCGTGGCATAGATGGTCTGCTGCCGCGTAAACTCGTCCTCGGCGAGCGCATCGCCCTCGGCGCCCTCAGACTCGGCGTCATCGTCGTCCTGCTCACTCGCATCGTCCTTGCGGGTGTCCGCGTCGGTGTCTACGCGCGAGACGGAGCGGCGCAGTGCGTCGGCACTCGGCGCTCGCGCCGAGCCAGACCGCTCGCGCGTGCTGCCCCGCGCAGCGTCGCCCTTGCGCTTCTTGCTCTTTTTCTGTGTGTTCCAATCGACGAGCTCGTCGTCGACCTCGTCCAGCACATCGTCCGCGCCACCCGGTCCGGGGCTCGCAGGCGCGGACGCCAGGTCCGCCGGCGCCGCGTCCGACTTGCGAGCGCGCTTCTTGGTGCCCGCCGCGTCGTCCATCGTCGACGCGTCGCAAGCGGCGGGGCGGGGCGGGGCTGGCATCACGTGCAAAAGGGCCCTTTTGCGCCCGCGGCGGAGCGCTGCGCTCCGTATTGCCACGATGAGCACCGTCCTATCGCACCCCCTCATTGTCGACGGCTGGTTCCACGAGGTGAGCCGCCAGTGGCCCGGCCAGGCCATGAGCCTCAAGGTGCGCCGCATCCTGCACACCGAGCAGAGCCAGTTCCAGGACGTGCTCGTGTTTGAGAGCGAGACGTACGGCAACGTGCTGGTGCTCGACGGTGCGATCCAGTGCACGGAGCGCGACGAGTTCTCGTACCAGGAGATGATTGCGCACCTCCCGATCAACTCGCACCCGAACCCGCGCCGTGTGCTTGTGATCGGCGGCGGCGACGGCGGTGTGCTGCGTGAGATCGTGAAGCACGACAGCGTGGAAGAGGCCGTGCTGTGCGACATTGACGAGGCGGTGCCGCGCGTCTCCAAGACGTACCTGCCCAAGATGGCCGAGGGCCTCGACCACCCCAAGTCGACGGTGATCATCGGCGATGGCTTTGCGTTCCTCAAGGACCCCAAGAACAAGGGCGCCTTTGACGTGATCATCACCGACTCGTCGGACCCCGACGGCCCCGCGGAGGTGCTCTTCCAAAAGTCGTACTTTGAGCTGCTGCGCGAGGCCCTGCGCCCCGGCGGCCACATCTCGACGCAGGCCGAGAGCGTGTGGCTGCACCTCGGCCTCATCCGCCAGCTCACGCAGTCGACGCGCGAGCTGTTCCCGGTCGCAGACTATGCGTACACGCTGATCCCCACCTACCCCTGCGGCCAGATCGGGTTTGTCGTGTGCTCGCTGGACGCGCAGCGCAACGTGCGTGAGCCGCTGCGCACCGTGCCGAACTGCCGCTACTACAACAACGACATCCACCGCGCCGCGTTCGTGCTGCCCGAGTTTGCGCACCGCGTCGTGGCGCGCGGCGAGCCTGCGCCGGGCCCCGTCGTGGCCACCGGCACCGGGGAGTCGGTGCATGCGCGCGAGCCGAAGAAGGTGCTTGTGCTGGGCTCGGGCTACGTCGCTGGTCCCGCCGTCGAGTACCTGCTGCGCACGCCCGAGTACAGTGTGACGATCGGCTCGTCGCGCAACGCGACCAAGCTGGGCGAGAAGTTCCCGCGCGCGCAGACGATGCAGGTCGACGTGAGGGACCCGGCCTCGCTGAGCCAGGCGGTGCAGCAGCACGACCTGGTCATCTCGCTGGTCCCGTACATCTACCATGTGAATGTGATCAAGGCCGCGTGCGAGCACAAGAAGGATGTCGTCACGACCTCGTACGTGTCTGACGCGATCCGCGCGCTGGAGCCGGAGATCAAGGCGGCGGGCATCACCGTGTTCAACGAGATTGGTCTGGACCCGGGTCTGGACCACCTGTACGCGGTCAAGGCGATCAAGGAGATCCACGACGCGGGCGGCCAGGTCAAGTCGTTCCTGTCGTACTGTGGTGGCCTGCCGGCGCCTGAGGCCGCGACGAACCCCCTGGGCTACAAGTTCTCATGGTCGTCGCGTGGTGTGCTGCTGGCGCTGCGCAACACGGCCCAGTTCATCCAGGACAACGAGATGAAGAGCGTGAGTGGCCTGGACCTGATGGCGTCGGCCAAGCCGTACTACATTATGCCCTCGTTTGCGTTTGTCGCGTACCCTAACCGCGACTCGACGCCGTTCCGCAAGTGGTACGGCATCCCCGAGGCGGAGGAGTGCATTCGCGGCACGCTGCGCTACCAGGGCTTCCCCGAGTTTGTGCTCGCGCTTGTGCGCCTCGGCTTCCTCGACGAGACGGCGCAGTCGTGGCTCGCGACGCCCGGCCTTACGTGGGCGCAGCTGACGGCGCGTCTGGTCGGCACGGAGAAGACGGACGAGGCGTCCCTGGTCGCGGCCGTGCTCGCGCGCTGCGCATTCAAGGACGACGACGAGGCGGACCGTGTGCTGCGCGGCCTGCGCTGGCTCGGCCTGTTCAGCGCGGCGCCCGTGGAAGTGGGCGGCCTGCCTGAGCAGCGCGCGAACGGCGAGGGCAACCTCCTGGACACGCTGTGCGTGAACCTGGAGGGCAAGTGTGCGTACGGCCCGAGCGAGCGCGACATGGTCATGCTGCAGCACAAGTTCCGCATCCTGACCAAGGACGGCGAGACGAAGACGCTCACCTCGACGCTGCTCGACTATGGTGCGCCGAACGGCTGGACGTCGATGGCGAAGCTGGTGGGTCTGCCGTGCGCGGTGACGACCAAGCTGCTACTCGAGGGCCACCCGGCCATCAAGAAGGTCGGCATCGTCGCGCCGTACTCGTTCGACACGACCGAGCCGATCCGCCTCGAGCTCGTCAAGGAGGGCATTGCGCTCACCGAGGCCTACGTGTAGCGAACATAGACACGTGATCTACGCGTGGACGCGTGGCGATGGAGGCGTGTGTGGTGCGCGTCAGCCCGGGTGGGCGCGGAACCGGCGCTTGTCCCTCGTCCGCGATCGACTCGTGAACGGTGAATCATGCGTGAGATTGTGCATCTGCAGACCGGCCAGTGCGGTAACCAGGTCGGTACCAAGTTCTGGGAGGTGCTCTCTGACGAGCATGGCATCGATGGAAGCGGTAACTATGTGGGCACGTCGCCGCTGCAGCTGGAGCGGATCAACGTGTACTACAACGAGGCTGCGGACAACAAGTACGTGCCGCGCGCGGTGCTCGTGGATCTGGAGCCTGGCACAATGGACTCGATCCGCTCGAGCGCGCTCGGCAGCCTGTTCCGCCCCGACAACTTTGTGTTTGGCCAGAGCGGCGCGGGCAACAACTGGGCCAAGGGCCACTACACCGAGGGCGCTGAGCTTGTCGACTCGGTCATGGACGTCGTCCGCAAGGAGGCAGAGAACTGTGACATGCTGCAGGGCTTCCAGATCACACACTCGCTGGGTGGCGGCACGGGTGCGGGTATGGGCACGCTGCTCATTTCCAAGATCCGCGAGGAGTACCCTGACCGCATGATGGCGACGTTCTCGGTGATGCCGTCGCCCAAGGTGTCGGACACGGTCGTGGAGCCATACAACGCCACGCTCTCGGTGCACCAGCTCGTGGAGAACTCGGACGAGACGTTCTGTATCGACAACGAGGCTCTGTACGACATTTGCTTCCGCACGCTGAAGCTCAAGACACCCAACTACGATGACCTGAACCAGCTCGTGTCGCTCGTCATGTCCGGTATCACGACGTGCCTGCGCTTCCCCGGCCAGCTGAACTCGGACCTGCGCAAGCTCGCGGTGAACATGGTGCCGTTCCCCCGCCTGCACTTTTTCATGGTCGGCTTTGCGCCGCTCACCGCCCAGGGCAGCCAGCAGTACCGCGCGGTCACGGTGCCGGAGCTCACCTCGCAGATGTTTGATGCGAAGAACATGATGGCCGCGTCGGACCCCCGCATGGGTCGCTACCTCACTGTGGCGGCGTACTTCCGCGGCAAGCTCTCTATGAAGGAGGTCGAGGAGCAGATGCAGGCCGTGCAGACCAAGAACTCGTCGTACTTCGTCGAGTGGATCCCGAACAATGTGCAGACCGCGCACTGTGACATCGCGCCGCGCGGCCTGAAGATGTCCGTCACCTTCATCGGCAACAACACGGCGATCCAGGAGCTGTTCAAGCGTGTGTCGCACCAGTTCCAGGCCATGTTCCGCCGCAAGGCTTTCCTCCACTGGTACACCGGCGAGGGTATGGACGAGATGGAGTTTACCGAGGCCGAGTCGAACCTGGCCGACCTCATCAGCGAATACCAGCAGTACCAGGAGGCCACCGCCGACGACGACCTCGAGGAGTACGACGGGTACGAGGGCGAGGAAGTGTACGAGGACGAAATGTAAGGCCTGGCCCTGTAGCGTATAGTTTGATTGGTTGCTGGCCGACTGTGTCGAGCCGCCTGGTCCTGACCCCCACATCGCGCCGACCGCCTGCCGAGACTTCCATCACGTGGAGGCCGCCACGGCACGGGCCGACCGCCGGCGCCTGCGCTCCACACGTCGAGGCCGTCTCCGGATGTTCAAGGCCAACAAAGGGCCCCACTATGCCCGCGAGCTGCACAATGCACGCCTCCGTGGTCTCGCGTTCTGGCACACGGACCCTGCACACGAAGCACCGGCCGATCGCGACGCTGGGCCCCAGGGACCCGGCGGCGCCTCCGCGGACGCCTTTCATACCCTGCTTCGCAAGTTCAGCAAGCACAACCCCCAGTCGCTCACGACCGCGCGCATCGCGACTATCGAGCACGACATGCAGCGCTACATGTCCACCTTTCTCCGTGCACAGGGCTTCCGCGATGCATCGCACGCCAACGACGGCCCCAGCGGCGCCGCCCTGCCCCCCGTCATGGACGCGAGCGACGCGTCCGCGAAGCAGGTGCAGGACCTCGTCGCCGAGCTGCAGTCGCTCGCGCGCGCCACGGCCGGCGATTCGTACGATGCCACGGCGTGCGTGGCACTCTCGGCCTTGGGCCTCTTCCTGCTAGGTCGCGATGAGGAGGTGACGCAGCTTGTCACGCAGACACACCTCCTGCAGATGGACCCCAGCGCC
Organism: Malassezia sympodialis ATCC 42132; assembly: GCF_000349305.1. NCBI lineage: Eukaryota > Fungi > Basidiomycota > Malasseziomycetes > Malasseziales > Malasseziaceae > Malassezia > Malassezia sympodialis. The sequence continues at coordinate 251,323 of NW_017387809.1, read as the reverse complement.
GGCACCCCGGCCACTGAGCACCACGTCGCGCTCGCGATGATGGGCGCCGTCCTGCACGGCATGGCGCAGGAGCGCTCCCGCGCCGACCTGAGCGGGGCGCTCCAGGCGTACAGCTACGCCATCCGCCTGCACGAGCGCATGCGCAGCGGCGCAGCGGTCGCACGCACCATGCCCTTTGTCGATGAGATGGAGCGCTGGGCCGAGACGGCGCTGTACCGCTCAGCGCTCCTCACGCTGCGCCTGCGCGGCACCGAAGCCGGTGTCGAGGCCCTGCGTGTGTACCAGGCGCACGAGACGCGCTGGCCCTCCTGGTTCTGCCTGACGCAGCGCAACGTGCTGCGCTCGCTGCATGCCGATCTGCTCAACCAGCAGCGCGGCTCGGTCGGCGCGCTGGCGCCGGGCACCGTGCGTGCCCCTGATGCGACGGGCCCCCGCACGACCTCGACACGCCGCCCCCACGGCGCGGCGGCCCTCGGTGCTGCACCGCCGTCCTGGTCAGCCGAGTATGCCAAGCTCAAGACAAGTGCAGCACAGCTCCTGCAGTCGACGCCGTCGTTTCCCCACGCAAACGAGTCTAATGCGCAGGCGGAGCGCCTCGCTGAGCAGCTTGTCGAGAGCTGGCGCCTGGACGGCGCGCACGATGTGCAGGGTGCGGACGACGTCGTGCAGCTGTTGTATGGCTTCACACGCATCACGTTCCGCTCTATGACGGTCCTGCGCCTCCTCGTGCACATGCTCGTCGCCGCCGAGGCGTACGCGGAGGCGGGCGCCCTCGTGGACAAGTACCGCTCGCTCGTCGACACCACGTGGGAGGCGAGCGGCCGTCCCGCGCAGCGCGACACGTCGGCTTTGCGGGCCGTGGACGGGCCGCTCGAGTACATTGACACGCTCCTGCTCGGTGCGATGGTGCATCTGCGGTACCTGCGCCAGCCCAAGGACGCACTCTCACTCACAGAAGCCTTGCTCGCGCTCGTGCAGGACGCGCACGCTGCGGTGCCGTCTACGGTGGCCGCGCGTGTGTGGCGTGTGGGTGCCGAGGTGCGGGCATCGCTGGTGCCGGCGGCGCTGCCAGCGGAGCGCTCGGCGTACCTGGTCGAGGCGCAGCAGGCGCTCGAGGAGGCCGTGTCGCTCGATGACCAGGCGGCCGAGTCGTTCTGGGCGCTCGGCTATGTGCATGCACTCGCGCGCCATGTGGATGCGGCCACGGCCGCGGTGCGCCGGGCGATTGAACTGGAGCCTGCATGGATCGAGGCGTGGCACCTGCTTGTGCTGCTCCTCACGGCACAGAAGGACTTTGCCGGAGCGCGGCGCCTCGCGGCCGAGGCACTCTCGCGCATCGAGGCGGACGATGAGGCGGACATGCTGCCCGCCGGCGAGGCGCCGCGGCCGTCGACGTCCTTACGAACGCGGCTGGTGTCGCTGGACTACGAGCCGACGCCGTTCGAGCGGGCCTGCACCTATGTGCGCCTGCTCATGACGCACAACACGCTCGTTGAGCTGACCGAGGGCGTGCCGAGCGCGCTCGAGGACCAGCGCGACCTCTTTACGGCATACCAGGTGCATGTGGCGCCTCTGTCCACCACGCGCATGGCCCCGAGCGACATGACGGCGCAGGCGCCCGAGTTCGTGCAGCCGCCCGCCGCGGCGCTCGCCGCGTCGCCGGCCGAGGCGCGCCTCGCGTTCCGTGTGCGTGTGGCTACGCGCCTCCTACAGAGCCTCTGGCTTCAGAGTGCCGCCACGTTCCGCCGCGGCGACGACCTCGTGCAGGCGCGCAGCGCCATCGCCGAGGCCGAGCAGCTCGACACGCGCTGGGCGGACGTGTGGGTCCAGCTGGCGCTGTGGTGCCGCGCCGCGGCGCCGCCGGTGGAGTCGGCTATCACGTGCCTCTACAAGGCGCTCGCGTGTGAAACGGACCATGTCGCTGCGAGTGTGCACCTGGCGCGTGTGCTGCTGGACGCGTCCGAGGAGCTCCCGCTGCGTGCGTCGCATGCCGGCACCCTGTCGGCCGTGGCAGCGGCGCCGGAGAATGCAAACGCGCTGATGGAGCTCGCGCTCGTCGACGCGCAAGGGCCAGTGAGCATGGCGAGTGCCGAGGCGCGTGCACGTGCGAGTGCGAGTCGCTCGCTCGGCTCTGCCGACATGCCGCTCGCGCTGCCGGACGTGTCGCCGGCGTTCCAGTGGCGCACGGACGAGGCGCTATCGACCGTGGGCCTCGCGGAAGGCCTGCTGCGCACCGCGACGCTTGGCCACGGGTGGGACGTGCCGGAGGCGTGGCATGCGCTCGCGCAGCTTGCGCAGCGCACAGGCCGTCCCCAGACTGTGCAACGCCGCACCCTCCTCGAGGCGCTGCGCCTCGAGGCGACGCGCCCCGTGCGCGCTTGGCATGAGACGCAGCGCACAGGACTCCCGTAGTTTTCACGTGACTCAGGTCCCTTGGGCCGGCGCTCGGCTGCGAGAGTCGTCACGCCGTCGCTGCAGCGGGCTGCGTGGCGAGAGCGCATGACGGAGCACGCGGGCGGCAGTGATAGTGGCGGTAGCCGCCACAGCAGCGCTGCAGCAGTGTCGCGGCGCACAGCGCGCCGCGATCACACGCACCACGTCCACTCGCATCACCACTCGCATCACCACCACAAGACGCATGGCACGCACCACCGCAGTGGCAAGGAGCCCAAGATGATCGGGCACTATGTGCTGCACCAGACGCTTGGCTCGGGCACGTTCGGCAAGGTCAAGCTGGCGACGCATGCGCTCACCGGTCACCGCGTCGCGGTCAAGATCATCAACAAGCGCAAGATTTCGTCGATGGACATCGGCGGGCGCATCAAGAAGGAGATCCAGTTCCTGCGCCTGCTGCGCCACCCCCACATCATCAAGCTGTACGAGGTCATCACGACGCCCTCGGACATTATCATGGTCATGGAGTACGCGGCTGGCGAGCTGTTCCAGTACATTGTCGAGCACGGTCGCCTGCCCGAGAGCGAGGCGCGGCGCTTTTTCCAGCAGATCATTGCCGCGACGGACCTGTGCCACAGGCACAAAGTCGCGCACCGTGACCTCAAGCCGGAGAACCTCCTGCTCGACGAGTTCTACAACGTCAAGATTGCCGACTTTGGCCTGTCCAACTTCATGGCCGACGGCGACTTTCTCAAGACGAGCTGCGGGAGCCCGAACTATGCGGCGCCCGAGGTCATCTCCGGCCGCCTGTATTCGGGCCCCGAGGTCGACGTATGGAGCTGTGGCGTGATCCTCTACGTCATGCTGTGTGGTCGCCTGCCGTTCGACGACGACTACGTCCCGTCGCTCTTTACCAAGATCAACAGTACGTGTTCTTTACTCACCCCCCAGAGGGCATCTATACGCTGCCATCGCACCTGTCGTCTGAGACCAAGGAGCTGCTTTCGCGCATGCTCGTCGTTGACCCCGTGAAGCGCATCACGATCCCCGAGATCCGGCAGCTCCCGTGGTTCAACATCGATCTCCCCTCGTACCTGCGGCCGTTCCCCGTCACGCCGAGCGTCGAGGACAAGCAGTTTCAGCTCACTGCCGCGCCTGTCATGGACGACACGCTTAGCAGCCACCCGTTCCTACACGCCCCGTCGACGTCGGCACAGGCTGCGCCTGACCCGGCGATGGTGTCGCCGGATCTCGGCGTCATCGATTCCTACGTGCTCGAGGAGCTCATGGGCAAGGTCGAGGGCCTCTCGCGCGGCCAGGTGCTCGATATGCTGCGCGCCTCCGGTACGAACCAGATCAAAGTCGCGTACCACCTCTGTCAGGACTACCACGAGACGCTCGCCATGGCGACGGGCCTCTTGCGCGAGCTCGAGCTCGGCGACGACGCCCCCTCGAGTGCCACGAGCCTCTCGCAGTCGCCGTCCACGAGCACCGACGGCGGCGACGTCGCGCCCAGCCGGCCGCGCGTGCGCCGTGCGTCGACGCGGCCGTCGCTGCCGACCGTCGGCACCTCTCCCATGCACTACCATGCGCTGATCAAGCGCTCCGGCGCCACAACGGACCTGACGCATACGGACCATACCCCCCGCTCGCGACGGCCGTCGACTGCGTCGCGTAAAGCCATGGACGACGATTTGAAGACGCGCGTGAGCGAGCTGATCGCCTCCGTGGAAGACGAGGCGATCGAGGGCTCAGACCTCGACGACCCTGGCCTGGACGAGAGCGATGTGTCAGACGACGAGACGGATGCGTCGTCGACCATGTCGGACGTCGACGAGGAGTATGCGAGCTTCGATATGGTCGACGACCCGATTCTCGACGACGCCGGCGAGACGCTCACGCTCCAGAACTCGTACATGCGCCGACACGTGCACCTCGCCGTCCTCGAGACCAGTCTGCCCGCCGCGCAGCGCGCCCTATACCCCATGCGCCGCGCGTCGGGCGAGGGCGAAGCGCCGTCCCCCTCTGTGCCGCCGACGCTGGCGCCGGCCGGGGCGGAGAGAGGTAGTGCGCATGGCAAGCCGAGCGGACGGCGTGCGCGCTCGCAGTGGCACTTTGGTATCCGCAGCCGAAGCCACCCGATGGAGATTATGCTGGTGCTCTACCGCACGATGGAGGCGCTCGGCATGGAGTGGTGTCCCAAGACGCCTCTGCCGCCGATTGCGCGCGGACTCGACCAGATGACCACAAACGAGCGGCAGCAGGTGCTGGATGCTCTCAACGAGGACATCTTCTACGCGCAGACCCAGTGCATGCTGTACCACCACAAGATCCGCCTGGACCTGCAGCTGTACAAGGCGGATGCCCACTCCTACCTCGTCGACTTTCGGCATGTAGGCTACGCCCTCGTGCCCACAACCGGCGATGGCACTGCACCCGCGCCCGCGGCAGGCGCACTACAGCGCGATGTGCCGAACCCCTTTCTCTTCTTTGACGCCGTGTTCCGCCTCATCGTCGAGCTGGCGGGGGCCTAATAGGATCACGTGATAGAAACCCCGTCTTTGTCCGGCGCATCCCGCGCTTCACGTCATGTCTTCGTCGCGCGCAGCGTCGGAAGCGCAGCCCCTGTTGCCTTCGGGCCAGGGTGCCTCGAGCAAGACGACTATTGAGTCGTTCAAGTGGCTGCTATTCTCGTCCAAGATCAATGTGTTCCTGGTGTTTGTGCCGCTAGGCCTGCTGGCCGAGTGGCTGCACTGGGGCTCACTCGCCGTGTTTACGCTCAACTTTCTGGCGATTATCCCACTGGCCAAGCTGCTGGGCGATGCGACGGAGCAGGTGTCGCTGCGTCTCGGTTCCACGCTCGGCGGCCTTTTGAACGCCACGTTCGGCAACGCTGTCGAGCTGATTGTCGGTGTGGTCGCTCTGCTGCAAGGCCAGCTGCGCATTGTGCAGATGTCGCTGGCGGGCTCGATCCTGTCGAACCTGCTCCTCGTCCTCGGCTTTAGCTTCTTTGCAGGCGGCCTTTTCCAGCCAGAAAACTCATTCGCGCAAACGGCCGCGCAGGCCTCCGGCTCGATTATGACGCTCGGCTGCTTCACCATGGTCCTCCCGGCTGCCTACTGGGGTGCCCTGCGAGGCGGTGGCGCTAAGGACATGGTCCTGAATGCGTTCAAACGTCCTATGGATGCGGAGCCGGACTTTGACGCGATGGGCGGCATTCTGTTCATTTCGCGCGGCACGGCGGTGATCCTGCTGGCCATCTACATCGGCTACCTCGTCTTCCAGCTGCGTACGCACTCGTTCCTGTACGAGGCCGAAGAGGTGGAGGAGGAGGAGACCGAAGAGATGTCGCCGCGCTCGGCCATTGCGGCGCTGCTGCTTATCACGCTGGTTACCTCGTTCAACGCGGACTACCTTGTCTCGGCGATCGACGATGTGGCGAACAACTACCAAATCTCGAAGGTCTTTATCGGTACGATTCTCCTGCCGATCGTCGGAAATGCCGCGGAGCATGTCACGTCCGTGTTCATGGCTGCGAGGAACAAGATGGAGATTGCGCTCAGCGTCGCGATCGGCTCCTCGGTGCAGATCTGCTTGGGCATGGTGCCTGTGCTGGTTATTGTGGGGTGGATCGTCGGTCAGCCGCTGTCGCTCTACTTCCACGACTTTGAGACCATCACGCTGGTCATCTCGGTCATCCTCGTCAACAGCCTCATCCAGGACGGCAAGAGCAACTACCTCGAGGGCGCCCTGCTCATTGCGCTCTACTCTGTTATTGCCCTCTCGTTCTGGGTGCAGCCCCTTTAGTCGTATATACAACTACATCGCAAACGGATTCGACACCGGCTTGGGCGAATCAAACGCGGTCTGCCCCAGCGCGGCAGCTTGCCCCGTGCGCTGCTGCATCATCGGGTTCAGCCGCATGGCACTGTGGCCCAGTCGCATATCGCCTGTGTTGCCAAACGTATCGATACCGTCACCGGACGCCAGAAGACGATCCAGCTCGGCGTGCTTATCGCTCAGCTTGACGCGCGGCGGGCCACGGGGCATAGGGGCCGGCTCCGGCTCCTCGGGGCCATCGAGGTTGATCAGGGTATCGGTCGGCGCGGGTGCGGGCGCAGGTGCAGGCGCAGGCGTAGGCGCGGGCATGGGCGCTGGCTCAGGTGCCGCGGCCGGTGTTGGCGCGCTCGCCTGCAGCCACGGGTTGTTCGAGCCGAAGCTCGTCGGCTGCGGTACGAGCGGCTGCGGCTGCTGCGTCATCATGTACTGGTACTGCTGCGCGGCTTGCTGCAGTGCCATCTGCCGCTGGTACTCCTGCTGCTGCAGGTACTGCTGCTGCAGCATTTCTTGCTGCTGCATCTGCGCCTGGAAAAAGGGGTTGAAGCCTGTCGCCTGCACCGGGAGGAAAGACGTGTACTGCGGCTGGAGCGCACCGTACGCCGGCTCGGACTCCTGGTCCAGGTTGATCAGATTGTCCTTCTTTTTGCGCTTCTCCTCCTCCTCGCGCGAAAGGGCCAGTGCGCGCTCCATATCCGCGTCGTGCTGTGCGTTGCGGCGCCGACGCTCGTCCTCCTCTGCTGCCATACGGCGCGACTCTTCGAGCGCTTGCTCGAGCTCGCGGTCCTCGGCGGTCTGCCGGCTCTGCTGCTGCTGCCGGCGGCGGCGCCCGGCCTCGTCGGAAAAGTCGTCGGGATCGCCCTGCGTCTCAGAATCATAGCGCTGGCGCCGCCGCTGGCGCATTTTGGCCTCATCCAGAAGCAGCGCCGTAATGTCCTTGGCTTTTTGGCGCACATTGATGCCCTGGTCAACGCTCGCATCGTCAATGTACTGAAACTCCTTGAGCGTCTTGACAATGTAGATGTTGTCGTGGAAGTAGTTCCACACACTCTCGCTGCCCGCGTGCAGCAGGTAGTCGAGCACTGATAAGGCCTTGAAGACGTGGCGCCAGTTTTTGCCCTTGTCATTTAGGCGCTTGTCGAGAATCTCCATCATCTCGATAAAGTCCGTCCTGCGGTCAGTGGCTAGCACATACGGATTGTGGCTCAGCTGGGCAAGCTCGGCCATCTGCGTCCCGCTCGGGCCCCAAGGATCGTTCGACGTTGCATCACGCACTTTGATCTGTGTGTCCGTGTATCCCTTCAAATAGTTCTTTCCCACACGGACAGCCGACTTGGACAGGTTCTGCAGCGACATGGCAGCCAGCAGCGCCGATGTGTCGCGGGCAAGGCGCTGTACACGAGTGGAGTCCGCCACGGTCGGGCGGGGCCGAGGGCTATCACGTGATATGACCCGAGCAGGCAGCAGGTCCGATCTCGTCGTTGTACTTTACATGCGAGCCGCGCCGGCGGCTCCCTATCTAGCATGGTTCCCGTGCGAATGTGCGCCGTTCACCGGCGCCGTCGCTAGTTAGGCAGTTACGCAGAGACTTGCGCCTTTTCTGGAGACGCACCGTCCGTGTCCTGCGTATGGCGCATTTCCCACGGACGCTCGCCCATCTCGAGATCCACGGGCTGGTGCGCCTCCCGGTGGGCGTAGTGGGGGATCGCATACGCCTCCTCGCCGACCTGAGCAATGTCGGTGCCGATCAGCTCGTCTTTCTCGTCCACGCGGAAGTGGCAGAAAGGAATATGATCAATCAGGAACAGGAGCACGAATGACAGGACAAATGACCACCCAAAGCCCGAGGCCGAGTCTGCGAGCTGGTAGCCGAGCTGGATGTAGTGGTGGTTGATCCAGCCGGAGCCGTCTGAGGGATCGCTGCCGTCAAAGCTGGCGACGCGACCATCGGCGAACAGGGCCGTCAGGAGGTTGCCCGTGATACCGCCGATCGCGTGCGCCGCAAAGATATCGAGCGCGTCGTCGTAGCCTAGCAGGTTCTTGAGGCCCGTTGCAAAGTTGCACGCCGTGGCGCCCAGCACGCCAAACACGAGCGCGGACGGCGTGCCGACGTATCCGGACGCGGGCGTAATCGCGACGAGGCCCGAGATGGCGCCGGAGCAGAAGCCCACGGCCGACCACTTCTTCTCAAGGCGGTAGTCCCACAGCATCCACGTGAGGCCACCGACACAGGCCGCGACGTGCGTGACGATGATGGCCTGCGCGGCACGCAGGTTCGCGCCGATGCCTGAGCCGCCGTTGAAGCCGAACCAGCCGAACCAGAGCAGCGTCGTGCCGAGAATCACATGCGGAACATTGTGGGGGCGGTACGCGAGCGCCTCAGTACCATACCCGTGGCGGCGCCCGAGGTATATGGAGATGACCAACGCGGCGGTGCCCGCGCTGATGTGCACGGGCGTGCCGCCCGCAAAGTCGATGCCGCCGAGGCGGTAGCCCCACCCGTTGCTGTTCCATGTCCAGTATGCAAGAGGATTGTACACAATCGTGCACCAGCAGAAGAAGAAAATCAGCACCGGGCCGATACGCGCGCGGTCCGCAAAGGCGCCGCACGCGATCGCCGGCGTAAGCGCGGCAAACATCATCTGGAAGAGGCAGTAGACGAGCTGCGGGAGCTTGTCGCCACCCGTAGACTCATTAATATCGACATTAATAAGGCCAAAGTTGTCCAGGTTGCCGATAAAGCGCCCGCCCGTCTCGCTGAACGAGAGGGAAAAGCCCCAGAAAAACCACTCAAACGACGCCACCGCCGAGACCATCATCGTGAGGATCAGCACAGTGAGCGCGTTCTTGCGCCGCAGCAGACCCGAATAGAAGAAGCCCACGCCAGGGATCATCAGGAACACCAGACCCGACGCCACGAGCACCCACGCAATGTTGCCCAAGTTGTACACCAGTGGCCCATCGTCCGTCGCGATGATCATGTCATTCGACTCCGTCGTATTGAACACCACCATAGCGATTCGCGGACACCGTAGTCGGGATCGTGGTCGCGGTCAGACAGAGGCCGAGACCCGAAATTTTCCTGCGCAAGAGGCCGCGTTCTTGGCTGCATGGTGCAGCTGATAAGCACCGGCCAAGATAACCGTGCAGCAGCCACGTGGAGGCTGCCGCCACGAGCCATAACCATGCCAAGCGCTGATACGGACGCTCGCCCCGCCAAGCGCACGCGCACTGACGCGCCACACCGCCTGGGCGAGCGCGATGTGGGCCTGCTCGAGTATATCCACGCCGACTGGCGGCCGCTGCACGCGATCCTCAAGCAGCGCTACACCGACTTTCTCGTGCACGAAATTGACCTAGGAGGCCACGTCACACGCATCACCTCCCTCGCGCCACCGACCGACCTGTTCGTCCCTGCTGAAGCGGCCCCGGGGCAGTGGGAGGACCTCGCTCCGTACTTTGATGCCGTCGACGCACTCAAGGCGCTCGCAGCCGATGCGGACGCGGCCCCTGTCGACTCGCGCGCGCTGCCCGACAAGGCAGACCGCACGCGCGTGCACCAGCTGATCCGCGAGCTCGCCGGCGCCACGCTCCAGTCAGAGGCGGCAACGCTTGGCGATGGCACGCCCGCGATCCGCGTCGCGCGCCGCTCCGCGGACGCCCGCGCCCGTCCCCGCGACGACCCGCGCTCCGAGGCGGTGGCGGCCCCGCCGTACATTCACTTTACGCTCCAGAAGACGAATCGCGACAGCCAGGAAGCACTCCAGTGGCTCGCGCGCTTCCTCAAGCTCGACAGCCGCGGGCGTGCGAGTGCGGCGAACCAGCTCAGCGTCGCTGGCACCAAGGACAAGCGCGCTGTAACGGTGCAGCGCGTCGCGCTGCAGCGCGGGCGGCGCACGGCGATGGACGTGTGGAACATGATCAACCACATTGGCCAGCCCGTCTCGAGCGCGCCTGGCGAGACAAGACGGCGCACACGCGAGCTTGCGCTCACGACGCGCGCAGAGCGGGGCCTGCGCATCGCGCACCTGGCGTATGCGTCGGCGCCGCTGCAGCTGGGCGACCTGAAGGGCAACCAGTTCACCATTACGCTGCGCGACGTGCGCTGGGCAGACGAGAGCGCCGCGGACGTGCCCTCGCTCACTGCTGCGCTCACGCAGCAGGTGGCGCAAATGGAGGAGCATGGCTTCCTCAACTACTTTGGCATGCAGCGCTTCGGCACGGGGCAGGTATCGACGCACGCCGTCGGCCTCGCGGTGCTTCGCGGCGACTATGCGGAGGCCGTGCGGCTCGTGCTGCAGGCGCCGGCGGACGAAGCGCCGGCGGACGAGGGTGCGCCGCCGGCTGTAGCCGCGGTGCGTGCGGCGCAGGCCGCCGTCGCTGCGCGCGACTACCGCGAGGCATACCGGCTGTACCCCAAGACGTGTGTGGCGGAGCGCGCCGTGCTGGAGAAGATGTGCTCGCCGCACTGGTCGCCGAACGATGCGCTCGGCGCGTTCCAGCATATCCCGCGGTCGCTGCGGCTCATGTATGTGCATGCGTACCAATCGTACCTATGGAACCGGCTTGTGTCGGAGCGCGTGCGGCGGCACGGCGCGCGCGCGCCCGTGGCCGGCGACATGATCGAGAAAGACGGCACGCACCGTGTGCTGACGGCCGAGGACGCAGCGCACGCCTCGATCGAGCAGGTTGTGATGCCGATGCCCGGCGCCGAGGTGCACCTGCCCGAGGGATGGCTCGCGGATCTGTACACGGCTATGCTGCAAGCCGACGGCCTCACGCCGCTCTCGCTCGCGTCGTCGCGGCAGCCCGAGTACCGCCTGAAAGGCGCGTTCCGGCGCATGGTCCAGAAACCGGCAGGGATGACATGCTCGTTCCTGCGGTACGACGATCCCGATGCGCCGCTATGCGCCACGGACGAGGATGCGCTGCTGCACTCCGAGGCGCTACCGGCGGCGTCGGACGCGGCGCCGTACCTGGCGCTGCAGCTCGTGTTCCAACTGCCGCCGTCGTCGTATGCCACGGTGCTACTGCGCGAGCTGCTGCGCACCGACACGAGTGCGCACGCGCACAAGGCCCTGACGAAGCAGGCACAGGATGCGCGCGCAGCGGCTTAGCAGGCACAGGAGCTTTGCGCGCCTTTCGGCGCATTCAGCTCGACGCGCGCGTCGGGCGCGCCGCCGGGGATGCGGTCGCCGGGCCGGCGCACGCCCGGCGCGACCGAGTCCCAGAGCGCCGGCGTCGATACAATCTGCGTAAGTAGGCCGCACGTACCTGGCGCACGAGCTCGGCAAAGGCGTCGTCGACGCCGTGGCCGGCCTTGGCGCTGCACTCGACGAACAGGCAGCCGTGCGCGGCGGCAAAGTCGGCGCCTTGCTCTGACGTGACGACACGCTCGGCGGTGCAGTCGACCTTGTTGCCGACCAGGAGGCGGAGGGGCGGCACGGCGCCCTGGAACGTGTTGAGCTCCTGCAGCCACGACGGCAGGTCGTCAAACGAGCGCGCGTCCGTGACGTCGTATACAAGGATCACGCCCTGTGCTCCGCGGTAGTAGCTACTCGTTAGTGTGCGGTAGCGCTCCTGACCGGCCGTATCCCAGATACTGAGCTTGCACCACTTGCCGTCGACGCACAGACTCTGGATCTTGAAGTCGACGCCGATCGTGGCCGCAGCGTCGTCCTCAACGAATACATCGTCGGTATATCGACGCACAAGCGCCGACTTGCCGACGCCCGACGAGCCGATCAGCAGCACCTTGAGCGTCGGGAGCTCCGCCGTCGTCGCCGGCTCGGCCATCCGTGGACGTTGGTGACAAGTGGAGGTTGTGGCCCGCGTCTTCCTGCGACGATGGGCGGCAGCGACGGACCTTCGCGCGCACAGCTGTCAGCGCGCGCCTACAAGAAACTTGTGTTCCATGCGGCCAAGTACCCTGCGTACACGTGTGTGGGCGTGCTCGTAGGCACTGTAGACGGCGTCTACGACGTGGCCGATGTGGTGCCGCTCGCGCACCACTGGACGACACTGAGCCCCATGATCGAGGCGGGCCTCGCTCTCGTGCGTAGCGCCGACTGACGCAGATTGAAGCGCATCTCGCGGCAAAGCCCTGCAAGATCGTCGGCGTATACGAGGTGCCCGAGCGCCTCGACCAGAAGAGCGTCTCGCCGACCACAGCCGCGCTCGCGCAGAAGCTCGCGCAGAAACTTGCGCAGCCCCCGCTCTCTCTCTTTGTACGCTGCTCCACTAACGCAGGTGTACGGCGACAAGCTGCTCGAGTCGCCGCCAAGCGCGCTGTCGGCGACTGCGCGTCAGGCCGTTCGTGTCGACGTCGCGGACGCCAGCACTCTCGTGCCGCAGCTCGAGAAAGACATAGATAGCGGCAGGTGGGCCGCACTCGCGGACTGGGACGACCATCTCGAGAACACGACGCTCGACTGGCTCGAGAACGCCCAGGTCGCGTAGCGCTCCCACCTCCACACTGGACCATCATGCTTCCTTCGCACGTGGGTCGCTTCGCCGCGACGTGCGTGGCGCGCGCGCCGCCGCTGCGCCTCGCCATTGTCGGCGCAGGCCCGAGCGGCTTTTATGCAGCGGCACGCGTCCTGCAGAAGTTTGACGGAGGGCACGGCACCGGCGCCGGTGGCGTCGAGGTGCACATGTATGAGCGACTGCCGACACCGTTTGGCCTCGTGCGCTACGGCGTCGCGCCCGACCACCCCGAGGTCCGCGTACGTTGTCCGACTCACACAGAATGTGGAGCACAAGTTTGACCAAGTCGCGCGTGATCCGCGCTTTACGTTCCTGGGCAACGTGCGTGTGACAGCCGACGATGCGCCGCGGAGCCCGCCCACCGAGCACGTATCGCTGCGTGAGCTCGCGCCGTACTACACGCATATCCTTTTCTCCTACGGCGCGAGCGATGCGCGCGCGCTGCACGTGCCCGGGAGCAGTGGCGAGCTGGACCGCGTGTACAGTGCGCTCGACTTTGTGCAGTGGTACAATGGCCACCCCGACGCCCACGCTGCAGGCGCGCGTCTGAACGCAGTCGACGGCAGACGCATTCACGACGTCGCTGTCGTAGGTGCAGGCAACGTGGCGCTCGACGTCGCGCGCATCCTGCTGCGCCAGTGCCGCGCCGCGCCGCCGGCGCAGCGGCTCGCAGATACGGATGTGCCGCAGACAGTGCTGGAGCGCCTGCGCACGTGGGATGTGAGGCATGTCGGCCTGTTCGTTCGTCGTGGTGCGGCAGAGCTGGCATTTACGAACAAGGAGCTGCGCGAGATGCTCGCGCTGCCCCATGTCGCGCTCCAGCCGCTGGATCCGGCGGTGCTGGATACGGCTTTAGCGCACGTCGCACAGAGCACCGACGCAGGTACCAAGCGTGCGAAGACGCGCCTCCTGCAGCAGCTGAAGAAAGGCAGCCGGTGTGCCTACTCGCCATCGCATGTGCCAACATGGGGCGTGCATCTTCACCGCGCGCCACGCGCCTTTACGGGCGACGGCGGCGTGGCGCAGGCGCACTGGGACGTGACAGAGGTGGTGGATGGGCGCGCGCAGACCACCGGCGCTACGGAGACGACACAGACTGACCTTGTTGTCGCAAGCGTCGGCTACCGATCGCGCCCGCTGGATGGCTCGCCTGGCGCGCTGCCATTTGACACGCAGCGCCACAGGGTCCCGAACGAGCAGCACCGCGTCGTGGCGGCGCAGTCGGTGGTGCCGGGTATGTATGTATCTGGCTGGCTCGCGACAGGGCCCGTCGGCGTGATTGCCTCGACGATGATGGACGCGTTCGCCGCAGCCGATACGATTCTGGCCGACTGGGCCGTGGGACGCCGCACGCTGTGTGCATCCGCAGGACAGGCCGAGCCGCTGGGCGGCGAGCCCGAGGCGCTGGCCGGGCGGCGCGTTGTGCGGTACGACGACTGGCGCCAGATCGATGCCGCGGAGCGCGCGCGTGGCGCGCAGCTAGGCAAGTGCCGCGAAAAGTTCCTGTCAGTCGAGGCGATGCTCGACGTGGTATCCTAGTCTACTGTACACCCGGCAGCGGCCGGAAAAGCACTTGGATGGTATAGGTCTTGTGGACGGGGTCCCAGTGGCTCCACGTCGCCGGCTCGTCGCGCTGCTCGGGCAGCGGCACGCCAGGGACGGTGAGGGTGTGAGAGCGGTCGATTTCGCGCGACTGCAGCTTGAACGCGATGGTTTCGTACGGCTCGGCGGCGACGAGCAGATACTGCCATGCGCGGTTCGGCGCTTCCTTGCGCTGCTCAAAGCTGCTCATGAAGCGGTGGAGCGGGAGGACCTCCGCCTTGATCTCCGGCAGGCTTACCTCGAACAGCAGCCCGACGCGGCCGCTCGTGCTCACGCGGTGCTGCCGCGTCGCCTCGTCCTCGTCCGCCTCCGCAGGGGGGAGGAGGGGCTCACGGATCTTGGTGATCTTGTAGCCCGGCCGCCCAATCTTGACAAACGTCTTTTTCGGCATCTCGGGCACCGGCGCAAGCAGCGCCGTCGTAGCCTTGGCGTCGGCATCATTCGAGCGCGCCTCGAGGGCGGCGCGGCGCTGCAGGTTGGTCTGATGCTTCTTTCCCTGGGTATGCGAGAGGTACGAGCCCTCGTTGGCATGCATCGTCAAGCACAGGCGACATTCGATCGTGCCGAGGTGGTTCCGCAGGATGTATGGGTCCTTGCTGAGGTCAATCGTCTCCATGGCGAGGCGGCGCAAGCGCTCACGCCTGTCGATCGCCGCCTCATCGGCGCTTGCAATACCCGCACCCTTGTTGCCCGCGCGGTTCTGGTAGTCTGCGGTCAGCGCGCTCGTACGCACCCATAGCCTGCGGCGGAGGCGGTCGTCGTGCGCGACGCTGCGACGTCGCTATCACGTGATATCGGCCGAGCAGCGCGCGAGGCGCGCGTGCCTGGGGCCACCGCTGCCGCCGGGCTGTTTGTCTACCTCCGAGCGAGTATGGCGGCCGTCGACGGGATGACGACCATGACGACCACGACTACCGAGCCGATCGGTACGTTATATGCATGCTCTGACACCAGGTATCTCGAACTTGCCGAATCAGGTGCGTAGCCTAGACTGACCCCAGCGACACCGCATTGCGTCGCGGACCCCGGCGAACTTCACGCTGATGGTCGTGGGCGAGAGCGGCACGGGCAAGACGACGCGTACGTTATTGGCACTCACGCAGTCATCAATACGCTCTTCCGCACGGACCTCGCACCGGGCATCGACTACGCCCAGCGCTACACCGCCCACCTCGACAAGACCGTGGAGGTCGACGTGATCCGCGCGGAGCTCGAGGAGAAGCAGTTCCGCGTCAATCTGACGGTCATCGACACGCCCGGCTTTGGTGACTACGTGAACAACCGCGACTGCTGGTCGCCGCTCGTCGACTTTATTGACGACCAGCACGAGTCGTACATGCGCCAGGAGCAGCAGCCGGTGCGCCAGAACATTCGCGACCCCCGCGTGCACGCGTGCTTGTACTTTATTGCCCCGACTGGCCACACGCTCAAGCCGCTCGACATTGAGGTGATGAAGCGCCTCTCGTCGCGCGTGAACCTGATTCCCGTTGTGGCCAAGGCCGATACACTCACGCCGAACGACCTCGCGCGGTTCAAGGATCGCATCCGCGACGTGATCCACACGCACAGCATCCGTGTGTTCGCGCCGCCGCTCGACGCAATCGACGAGGCGAGCGCGGACCACGCGCGCTCGCTCATGGCGTCGATGCCGTTCAGCATCATCGGCAGCACCAAGGACGTGCGCACGCGCGACGGGCGCACGGTGCGCGGCCGCGAGTACGTGTGGGGTGTGGCCGAAGTCGAGAACGAGAACCACTGCGACTTTAAGAAGCTCCGCTCGCTGCTCATCCGCACGCACATGCTCGACCTCATCTCGAACACGGAGGAGCTGCACTATGAAGCCTACCGCCAGGCGCAGATGGAGACGCGCAAGTACGGTGAGCCCAAAGTCAAGAAGGTCGAGAACCCCCGCTTCAAGGAGGAGGAAGAGGCCCTGCGGCGCAAGTTCACAGATCAGGTCAAGCTCGAGGAGGGCCGCTTCCGCCAGTGGGAGCAGCACCTCATCGCCGAGCGCGACCGCCTCAACAAGGACCTCGAGATGACGCACGGCGCGATCAAGCAGCTCGAGGCGGAAATCGAGTCGATGCAGATGTCTGCGCGTGCGCAAAGGAGGTGAGCGGCTGCCCCGCACTCTGACTGGATCAGAGTCGCCGCTACTCGTCCAGCTCCTGTGCCAGCTGCGACTCCCGTAGAATCAGGTCTTCCTCCAGCTCCAACTCCAGGGCCATCGTGGCCGCTTCCGAATCGTCCTGGCACCACAGCTCCGCCTCGTCGTCGATAGGCGCCGGCGGTGGCGCGGGCGCGGGCGCCGCTCGCGCCGGCGGCACCGCTCGCGCCTCGGACCGCGGCCGCTTCGTGCCCATGTGCGCGACGACATCAGCATGCCGGTGCAGATCGTCGGAGCGCAGCGGCACATGGGGGACGGGCATCCGCAGCACGTCGCGTGCGTATTGCCGGTCGTACAGGCAGTTGCTGCGGTTAGCCACACAACGCACCCCAAAAGCCGCCCGAACGTCTTGAGGCCCCGCTTGATCGAGTCTGTAATCGCCTCCTTCTTACACTGGGGTCAGCACGCGACGCCTACCTTTTCGAGAGCCGCGTGCTTGCCCCGCGCGCCCTCGGCATGGCCATAGCCGACGTCTTCATGATACGTGCCATCACGGAGGGTGATGCGCACAATCGCACTCACACCACACTGGCACTTGCCCGTCTCAGGATGCACGTCCAGCTGGGGTCAGTAGGCGCGACGCACATAGTCGACATCCAAGCTGACAACACTCGTCGACCAGCCATTAAAGCCAAAGATCTCGTTCGCCAGATCAATCGCTTTCCATCCCTCGAGGTACGTGAGCTTCTGGCCGCCACCCGGGCCAGGCCGCTGGCTCAGGAACTCGGGACCCAGCCGCTGCTGCAGCTTCGCCTGCAGCGTAGCAAGCCGCGTCGCGGTCCAGAGCGTCAGGCCTGTCTCGGGGTCCCGCTCCTCCAGCTCAGCGTTGGCCGCTGTCGATACACCGCCATGCCCCGCTGGAAAATAGTCGCCCGCATAGGCAGGCAGAGCATGCGAGTGCAGCGCGCTGCCGTGGCCCCCCGACCCAGACATGCTGCCTAGCGCGTACCTGGATGAGCGCGCCGCCCGCGAGCGTATCACGTGCATCTACATGAGCTTGACATACAGGACGAAGAGCACGAGCACGGCTATCGCGCCCATCCTGCGCGTCAGGGAGGCATACGTACGGCGCATACTTGCGGATCATGGCATCCACGTTAATCTTACGCGCCGCACGGCGGTACTTGAGCGACTCGTCGCGCAGGCTCGACGACATCGACGACATGTCTGTGGTCAGCAGCGCCTACGCACGGTCCAAACTGTCGCCTCGCCATAGCAAATCCTCCATATTCTTCGTCATAATCTTCTGCACGTCCTGCAAGTCCTCGTTGAGCCGATCCAGGTGCGAGCCTGCGGCCGTCTCGGCCGTGCGTGAATCTGCATAGAGGCGCTTTGTGCGCTGCATGAACGTGTCGAAGGCCACAAACGCATAGGGCCGCAAGGTCGGCTGCGCGACCTGGCGCCCGTAGCTCAGGCCAAACTCACGCGCCAGCTCATCCAGGTACGAGAACGCGAGCTTGCGAGGATACGACCGGTCGGTGATTGTCAGGTACACCACCGATGCAGGATCACTCGGTGGTGGCTGGATGAGGTAGCTGTGTAAGTGGCCACGACGTACTGCATCGACAAGGCCCCGGTATCGATACTGCAGCGGGTCTCGGACTGCGGCGTGATCTTCCGGAAAATGATCTTGGCCTGCTGCTTGCATTGGGTGAGTTCAGAGCTCTGGTCCTCGTCCACACTCTGTGCGAGTGGCAGCGAGTCGGACACACGCACAACCTGGCTGGAGCGAACCATGAGCTGTGCAACGAAGCGACGGACCAGGCGCAGCGCCGATGTGGAGAGCGACACATGCCTCAACCACGTGGTGTTGTGCTTGGGCGGCGGCGTGCCTCCACACGCCCGCATCTCCGACCATGGGCGACCTCGGGACGCAGCCCGCCAACGAGTATGCGTCAGCGTCGCGCATTATACTGGACTTGCGCGGACTCTGCTTTGTTATCGACAGGGAAACGCTTATGAGTCTGCCTGAATCGATTCTGCTCTGTCTGTTTCCGAATGGCCTGATGCTTCCAGACCCGGCCGACGAGTCGACGGACGGCGAGGAGGGGCAGGTTGTGTATGTGGATGTACGTGGATGGGTCTAACGAGCGCTAGTCCGATGCAAAGGCTCTGGAGTTTGTGCTCACATTCTTCCGCCGCGCGCAAGAGTACTTCTACGGCACGGATACTACGCCGGGCATCTACCAAGGCCCGGGCCTGAGCGCCAACTATTTCGATTCGGTGGACCCTATGGGAAATGGATTTGGGCAGCCCTTCCACCTGCCGCTCTTCCACAAGCAGGCCGTGATTGTTTTGCGGGAGGAGCTCGAGTACTTTACGATCCCGCCGGCCTCGATGAAAAAGACGCCGGCTCCCCGGTCGGCGAACCCGAATGTGCCGCCGCCCGCGGCGCCCGAATTCACGCAGCTGAAGAACGCGTGTGGCGATACACTGCTGCTGCGGCGCCAGATTTTCACGGCGCTGCAGCGCAACGTCAACAAAGAGAACAATTTGGCTGAGCAGCACCTGATTGACATGCTCTGCATGAGTGGCTTTGAGCCGGAGGACCACTGGGGCTACCGCGCGCGCGAACCGGCGCGCTGCGGGATCATCAGCACCGCCCTCGTACTGCTCAAGACGGGTGTGACGCATGCAGGCGAGCTGCCAGGTGGACGTCCGTCCAATGCGCCGCTCCCGCCACGCCCCATCGGCGTGCAGCGGAAGGGCACGGACATGGAACGAGGCATCCCCCCCACGATGCCTGGTGACACGGGCGACATCGGCGAGTGGGTCGATGATGGACAGGGCGGCGTGCTGCGTGTGAATCAGCAGCAGTTATCTACGACACAAAAGCTCCTGCTATTTTGGCGCAAGCCGGCGGTATGTACTGCTAGACTGACGCGCAGCGAAAGTGCTGGTGGGACGGTATGGACATAGTGGTCCCCTGTGCACAGCGCCGCTCAGACCGTCCGAGCGTCTCGCCCGCCACCCTGGCGGCCATGTCGCCGCAAGAGCGTACTTGGCTCGAGCAGGGACATGGCATGCTTGTTCGTGTGTGGGTCCGACGTGTGTGGACGCTCGAAGTCAGCTTGGTGCGTGGTCCGGTGTACTGACATGCAGATTTGATACCCCAGGGCCCTCGTAGATACCAATAAGAGCCCGGTATGCGTGGGCATAAGTAGTGCTGCAAATATTGCGCAATACGTGTGCCGCGAAATAAAAACGAGTCTATCCAGAACCGCGGCAGCGGCTGGCTGGGCAGAATAGAAACTGCCCCCCTGCGTCGAGTGGCCAGTATAGCGCCCGCACGCAGAGGAGGGCCCGATTGGCTTGTGGGCCCATGCCTCCTCCACATTCGAGGCTATTTCTGACTAAACAGAGCCACAGGGCGTAGGCCAGCACGCGGGCTGGGCCAACGAGACACCGTCAGCTGCGGCTCAAATTAGGGCGCGGCCTGCAGTGCAATCCACGCCTATTGCCTTTGGGCGCGCAGGTGGGCTGATGGGATTAAAAGGATCGCGGGTCGCAGGTTGCTTCCCAGTAGTCATGGCCCCTCTTTCCGACGCCTCTTTCGGAACAGGGGGGGCTGGCGGGCCTGGTGCCCGGAGCGTGCCTCGGCGTCGTTTCACAGAAGCTGCTGTGCAAGACATGTGTATGTCTGATACCTTGGCGTCGACGCCCAGGATGGCCTGGCGGTCGACCCCGGCCCGGGCGGCGGGGTCTGGTGAAATGTCGCCGGCGCCTGTGCGCCCTACACCTCCTGTTCCTATTCGGCAGAGCTCGGCGCCGGCGGCGACAATGATGGAGCGGAGCTACTCGCTGCCTGTGGCCACACAGAGGGAGTTTGAGTCCCAGTGGCAGAGTGTCTCGCAGCGTGTAAACGCTGCGGCCTCAGCGGCGAGCCTGCCAGTGCGCCGCAGTGTGGCACGGCCGCGAGCCCTCTGTCTTTCCAACGACACTCCTTGTACATATTCACCTCGGGTGTCCTCTACGCAGGAGCCGACCGACCAGTCGGCGGTGCTGTGCAACTCGTCGGACTGCTGGTGGTCCTACGGGTGGCCGAGTTGCGGCAATGGCATGGCAGTTGTGTCGCCAGTGCGCGCAACACACACGCCGTCCCCGGCCCCGACGCTCGAGGACGAAACGGACTCGCCTCCCGACTCGGCGCAGTCGCACTTGCCTAGGCACATGTCGTGGATCCCTGAGGGCCTGGAGAATGAGTTGAGCAACTTGCGGTCGTGCAAAACGCCGCCGCCCCAGAACTACGAATGGTGTGGAAACGATCTCACTGGTGAGGTCGCCAAGCCCGGCGTGGGACCATGGGTGTCGTCCCAGGTGGACGAAAAGAAGCTGCCGCCCCTGCCAGCGTCGTCGCTCGCTGAATCGATGTCAAAGCATGCCCGGACGCTGGCAGCGGCTACACAAAAGCGCTTCTTCCCTCCCATCAAGTGTGAGCCGAGCCGTGCGCTGTCTCCTGCGACGGCAGCCAAAGGCATGGGCTCGGCAGAGCCCCTGTCGTTCTACATACACCCGGACCATGTATGAAAGACGTAGCGGAATGCCCTCTGTAAATGTTACCTATGATTTACTAGGCCCCTGGTGCGAGCGGAGGATCTCGTCGGCCATGGCTCGGACGGCCTGCTCGCTCGTCGTCACGTCCGAGGCGGCCTCCTGCATGTGTTGGCCCACGCCCAGCGGATAGCGGCGGAACAGCTGCACCTTGGAGGCCACACCGGCCATTTCATGGTGGCGCAGGAACTGCAGCCACCGGTCGATCGTCACGTCGCTCGCATCGTAGATCTTGATCGAGCGCCGGTGGACGCGCCGCCAAAAGTTTTCCTGCGACTTTTTGTGCACAAAGGGCCCACGCGGCACCGTCCACAGCGACGTGCGGATCGGCAGCGTAGCAATGCCGCCCGTCGGAATCTGCATCGCATGCGCCACACGCAGCGCAAAGTCTGCGAAAAAGTCCAGTTCAAACGTCTTTTTGTTGTACGACGTGAGCTGCAGCGTCGCAACGTGGACGCCATGCGTCGGCGGCGGCGACTGGACATCGGGCAGGAGGCGCTCGGCGGCCGGCGCCGCAGCGACGGCTCTCTCAGACTCGTGCTGCGCCGCGCGCGCCGTCGAGCTGTATGCGCGGAGCGCGCGCCCCAGCAGCGTGCGCGTGGTCATCAAACGTGGTGAACAGAGGCGGCGCTCGCCAGACAACGACTCTATGATTACGTAAGAAACTCGGCCGCGTTCAAGCCGCCGTCACGGCGGGCGCCAGCATCGCCAGCGGAGAGGCCCCGAGCGGCGCCGTCGCACACACAGAGTCAGGGCCGGCCGGCGAGTTGTCCTTGTCCGGCGCCGGCGCCGGAGTAGGAGCGCGCGGGGACTTCAGCTCGCTATCGTCCGCGGGCGCGTCGTCCATGTGCTCGCCCGGCACTGGGCCCGCCACGCCTCGCGGTCCCATGGGCGGGTCGGGGTCGGCCGGCGTCGGGCTCGAGCGCCTGTGGGGCACATGGCCCGTGTCTGTCACGGTGACGCTCGGTACGCCTGCCTCACGTGCAAGACGCGCCTTCTTCTTGCGCTCGTACGCCTCACGCACCGCATCGCGAATGACACGCACCGAGCGACTGCCCTCTTCCACGTTGGCCATGGCCGTGCGCAGGAGCGCACGCACCTGATCCGCCGTCCAAATGAGGTTGTACGAGGTGCTGTAGTGGGCAGTCGTAGGATCAAAACCAGGCTGCGCGGCGTTCGGGAGCAGCGGGCAGTACACAAAGTTGATGTCAGGTTCGCGGCCCTCGGCCGGCCCGTTCTTCTGGCGCCAGCCGTCAAGGCGCTGTGCGTACTTGTGCTCGTATTGGAGGCGCATGCGCTCCGCCTCCGACTCGAGGTCGCGCTGCATCGCCGAAGGCGACAGCGACGGGCGCTGCCCCACAGTCGTCTCGGGGCCGTCGGTCGAGCTGATTTCCACGTCGGGCTCGTCGCCCACAGGGCGCGGGCGGATATCAATGTGGAATTCGCGGCCAAACTCGTGCAGGCGCTCGAGCGCAGCGCCGGTCTTGACGTCTGAGGATGCATCGAACGAAATAATCACATCGGCCTGGCGCTCCTCCCGCGCCAGCACATGGTTCGGCAGGTTGTTCGAGAGACCACTGTCCATCAAGCGCAGCCGGCGCGTGTGCTCCCACTTCCACTGCCGCGTGTGCGTATTTCCACCGACCTCCTCGTCGTCGTGCACGACGTCGAGGTCCTCCATGGGCGCCATGAACGTCTCGGGATCATTCTCCAGCAGGGACGTCGAGGCAGACGCATCACTTCCGCGCCGCGGACGCAACCTGTGCTCTAGTGCAAATTCCGGCAGGCGCGGCAGCTGCGTGAAGAATGTGTTGATCGGATCCGCAGGCCGCGCCTCGTCGTCCGTCGGCGGAGGCGGCGGCGGCAGCGGCGATGCAGGCCGCGTCACAGCCGGGGGCGGTGGGGGCACAGAAGGCGTCGCACTGTCCATGTTGATGACCACATCGTCCATGCCGCGTCCGTAGAAAGGATTCGGCTCGTCGGCCGCGCGGATCGGATTGCCCCAGCGCTTCTCCCACTGCTTCATCTTGACAAAGTCGTTCACCCAGCTGAGCAGCGTAGACATGACGGTGCCCTGTGGAATAGACGCAAGCATCGTCGTAATATACGCAGTGAGTGGCCCCGCCGGCGCACCGGTGCACTGGCCCACGATTGCCGTGAGCATCTGCTCCGGCGCGCGGTGCGTCGAGCGCCCATTTTCAAATGTGCGGCCGTACGCCCACGTCGGGATCCATGCGCCAATGCTGCGGCAGCCGAGCTCGAGCGGCGAGATCTCGTACCAGTCGTAGCCGCTGCCGACGAGCGGCGGGCCATCGTGCGAGGGGCCCTGCACCGGCGCATCGCCCGCAGGGTACGGCCGCCATACGCGGCGCACGCCCGTGAGGATCGGGATAGGCTGTAGTCCTTCGTTCACACGCGTGCGCTCCCACACCTTTGACCACTGGAACGACTTGCGGCTGAGGCCCTCGCTCGGCTCGTACTTGGCCCAGAGCGAGTGCTCGTGCAAGGACGGCTCCTGGTTCGTGCGCGGCCCATTGTACGAGTAGTCCGTGCCGAAAAGCGCGAGGGGGCGCGGCAGAAATTGGTACGAGAGGACGAGCGTGGCGTAAAAATCCATGATGCGGCAGTGCAGCTTCTTGTTGCGGGACTTGCGCAGCAGAGGACCAAGCAGGTAGTAGATACCGCGCGACGAGCGTGCGATGCGGTCCATCGCTTGTAGACTCATCGGGTGCGCCTCTTCGTGCGCCATTGCAAGGAGATGCGCGATCAGCACGTCCGTCGAGCACTGCGCGATGGTGTAGTAGGCCGCGAGCGTCCAGCATGAGCCGCTCACCGCCGAGCACCACGTTGTGCACTGCCATAGGCCCGTGTTCTCCGCCTCCTTGAGGAAGCCCGAGTAGCCAAACATGGCGCGGTACCCGCCGCCAGAGCCGCCGATCGCAATGAGCGGCACATCGTCGGGATGCACATACTCGCCTTCCGGCAGCTGGAGAAAGTGGGCGAGCGCATTCGTGCCCTCCGAGGACATGAGGTACCGCCGCTTGTCAATCGCCGCCTGCTCGTCTGCATGCAGCTCCGAGGAGCACCGCACCTGCGCGTCCCACTCGAGCTCCGGGAACGTTTCCACGTCCTCGTCATCCACTTCCACGAGGCGCCGCAGATGCGACATGTCGTGCCACCGGAGACGCCACCGCTCGAGCATCGGGATGCGCGGCAGGCGCACCGGCGGCGGCAGCGACAGGGGGATCTGCGGCGGGGGAAACAGGAATGGAAAGCGGCGCTCCTGCCACCACGCGCCTAGTGAGTGCATGCCCATCGGAGACTGGCCTTCTGTTGCCTCAGTACGGCTCTCACGCCTCGTCGCGCCGGCCAGAAGCGCTTGCATGCGCCCCCACGACGACATGCCATGCCCGCCCTCCGTCGACTCGTACCAGGTCCACGGGCCATTCGCATTCAGCCGCGAGGACAGTGGCCGCGCAGCAAAGAGCGTCACTAGCGTACATATTAGATAGCACTTAATAAAGAGGTAGCTCGGGGACGAGCGGATCCTGTGCACGAGACCCATCGCGCACCGTCCACCGAGCCAGCCGAGCGTAGCGACCTCTGCCGGCGGAGCGCGTACAGGACAGTCTCGATCACGTGATACATGTGCTAAAATCCTAGCGCGTGCATGTGCCACGGCAGGTCCTCGTCCTCGTGGTCCGTGCGAGCATCCACATCGCCCTGCGCCAGCACGTGGTGCAGGCGCGCCAGTGCGACCCGGTACGACTCGGGCGCCGCCCCTGGCACCGACACCATCGTTGACGTCAGCGAGAAGCTCGTCACGGTCGTACCTGCCTCAGAATCTGGCGCATTCGCCTCCTTTTCGGCGGCCTCGCGCTCCGCCTCCGCCTCCGCCGCTACTTTTGCCGCAACGCCCGTTGGCACACGGCCCACGTCGCCGGGAGCGAGCTCGAGCTGCGCCTCGATCTCCACGAGCTTAGTGGCAATCGTGCTGGGCTCCGCCTCCAGCACGCACGCCCACGCCGCGCGCACGCGTGCCTGAGCCGCGCGAGTGCGCTCGCCCAGCTCGTCGCAGTAGGTGAACAGGGCCTTTTCGCGCGCCTTGGAGACCAAGATCTCATTCTGAAGATAGGAGAGGCCACGCTGCGTCTCGGAGAAATTTCGCTCGACCGCTTTCTGCAGGCCAGTTTGGTCCAACGAATTGTCGCTCTTGCCGGGCAGGCGCGTCAGGTCAATCAGGTCAATCGCTGGGGCGCCATGGATAAACACCTGGCGCATGCGCGCCTTGGCGATCCATGTGTAGAAGTCGCCCAGCTCACTCTTGGCCCGCAGCAGGAGGGGCGTCGACATTTTTGTCATCTTGGACACACTCGCAGGTAGCACGCGGTCGCGGCTGTCGTTCGCGATGCCCAGCCGAATAGACAGATGTAGGACATCGCGCAGGATTTTTTGGACGCGCTTCAGCCGGGTCTCCGACTCGAACAGAGCCGCGCGCGCGCGTTTCTCGCGCTGGGTCTCGAGTGGCACCAGCTTACGCACAAGCATTAGCACATCGACCTCCTGCACAAGCCGATCCAGGGCAGCGTAGGACATGCCGCGGGGGAATAGTTTCTGGCCCATCGCATCCATCTGCGTCTCGAGGGACTGCGCCTCGAACTGTTGCCGCATTAGGTCCGTGCGCAGCTTCTCCAGGCTCTGGTGCTCCGTCTTCGCCTCGTCGAGCAGGCGCGACGACCTTTCCACCTCCTCTGCCCTCGTCGCCGCCTCCTCCGTCGCCGCGATGGAGCGCAAATAGCGCCGCGAGCCTTTTGGCGCAAGTCGCGTCAGGAGCTGCTTCCGCAGTCGCTCTTGCTCTCGCTGCTGCGTCGCCCTGTAATAAGAGAAAGGTACGTACGCCGCATTTCGGAGTCGCGTTTCCGTCGCCGTGCGCGTCTGGATCACCCCCATCATTTTCCCCAGCTGCTGCTTCGTGGATGCGAGCCGCTGAGGCACATCTTCCAGCGCTGTCCACCGGTCTGGGTCAGTGCTCGGTCCTACGCACGGTAGAGCTGGAGAAACTGGGTCAGTAGCTTCCACGCACCTCGTCCTTTTCTGCTTGGGTAGGGGCGCCAGGCGCAAGTGTCGCTGTCGACGAGAGCGAAAGGACATCCGCCGCCGCCCGCGACCGGTCGATCATGACGCGGGCCCAGCAAGTGGAGGAAAAGGACGCAGCCGCGGCGCTGCCTGGGACGAGCATGGACGACGAGGCGGCCCGCACGGGGAGCGTCGATGGGGGCACCGTCTATCGGTACCAGCAAGAGATTGCGCAGATGGTGTGTGTGTGAGGCTGACATGCAGATGTTTGTGTCGACTGAGATCGACAACCCTGACCCCCGAGTGACACGCCTGATCGAAGACATTGTACGGAACCAGGTGATTGAAATGGTACGAGCCCTTGCTCACACGCAGATTATCCAGTCGCGCCAACTCGCACAGCGGCGCCAGTCCAAGTACCTCGCGCCGGAAGACCTCATCTTCTTGATCCGGTACGACCGGGCCAAGGTGAACCGCTTGCGCACTTACTTGAGCTGGAAGGACGTGCGCAAGAATGCCAAAGACAGCGGCGGCGATACCGGCGGGCCCGGCGGCGGTGGCGCTGATGGTGACGGTATGGACGAGGCGGGCGATGACAGCCCACTCCGTGTGAACAAGCGTAAGATGCGCCTGCCCTGGGACCTCGGGTCGTTGTTTAGCGACTTTCCCCGTGTGGCCGGCGCGCCCGCCGACGACGCCGACGAGGACGACGAAGATATCATCGAGACAAACGAAGATTCGCTGCGTCGGCTCAAGGCGGCCGACGAGACGACGCGCCGTATGACGCGCGACGAGTATGTGTTCTACTCCGAATGCCGACAGGCGTCGTTCACGTTCCGCAAGGCGAAACGGTTCCGCGAATTCATCCACGCAGGTATGTACTTGGATGTGAAGCCCAGCGACGATACCATCGACATCCTGGGCTTTCTTGCATTCGAAGTCGTGCATGAGCTATGTACACGTGCCATGCAAATCAAGCATGAATGGGATACGCGCGCGCAGGCCATGCGAGTACAGAAGGAGAAGGCCGACGATGGCTCGCTGGACCGAGAGGCGCAGTGCACGCTCTTCAGCTTTCCGCCCAATATTGAGTCGCCGCTCGAGGCATGGCATATACGCGAGGCATTCACAGCGCTACAGCGCGAGCACAAGTTTATGGAACTGGGGCGCGGCACGGCAGGTCCGGCCGGCGGACTCCGCCGCACGCAAGTGTTTGTCATTTAGGGCGGCGCCTCGGCCTCGTACCGCCGGCGCGCCGTCTCGCGCCCTTGCGCTTGGTACCGCGCTTGCGGTGTGCCCTGTGCATACGTTTCGGCGTCTAGCATGCCCGTACTCCCGAGACCCGCCCGTCCCGCTGCGACACGTGGCACTATCGGCGCCCGTGACGGCATGGCTTCGCCGCTGTCCTGCGCCATTTTGGCCAGCAACTGGTAGCCCACGTGGTCGGAGCCCAGCGGCACCGCCGGTGCCGAGGCGGCGGGGGATGGGGCCGCGGCTGGCGTTGGCCTAGGTGGCCGCTGCCCTGGCTGCTTGGTGCGTCGGAGGGCAGCTCGGTCGCGGTAGGTCGGAGCTGTGCGTGGAGCCAGCTCGGTGGAGTGGGTCGGTGGAAAATAGGCCTTTTTTAGCTGGTGCAAGCGCTTGCGCGCATCTGTCTGGACTGGGTGTGGCCCGCTGCTGGGGCGGTCTGCTGCAGTCGGACGCGACGAACTGGTCATCTGCTTCCCAGCAAGCGGCGCCAGGGAGATTTCATTGAGGCCGTCCGGACTGATGGCGCACCTGTCACACACATCCCAGGCTGTGCCATGGAGGTGTACTTCGAAGACGGTGCACTGCAAGCCGATACGCAGGAGGTCATAATGACGCAAATCCCAGGGCTGGCTCGCATGCTTAGGCTGCGACAAGCGCTGGAAGGACGAGCCAGGCAGTGCAGCGAGGTCGCTGGGC
Organism: Malassezia sympodialis ATCC 42132; assembly: GCF_000349305.1. Classification (NCBI taxonomy): domain Eukaryota; kingdom Fungi; phylum Basidiomycota; class Malasseziomycetes; order Malasseziales; family Malasseziaceae; genus Malassezia; species Malassezia sympodialis. The sequence continues at coordinate 223,266 of NW_017387809.1, read as the reverse complement.
GACGTAGGCTGGTCGCGGCGACAAACGAATGTTCCATGCGTAGAACCCGTATCTGATACCGAGTAGCGGATCGGCGCGCGCGAGGTAGAATAGATGTTGGCGTGGTGCTTGCTAACTTCCATAGAGGGCAGGCGCAGTCGCGGTGTGAATGTCTTGTCGCGCCCGATGCTCACTCCACCGTGGCGCCCGTCGACGATCGCGACCGCCTGAGCTTGCGGTAGTACATCCGAGGATACCTTAACGAGGCGCAAAAACGGGTGGGCATCGTGGGCCATGGAGGCCCACGAGGCGCTCGCGCACGAGACCAGTGTCATTGTCTTGCTCCACTGTCTTATATACGTTTGTTGGACTCTTCCACGCAAGGCAAGGTGCCGGAGTGGTTAACGGGTTCGCCTCGAATCTTTAGTTCGACGCCGAGTACGGCGGTAAGCGAATGGGCTCTGCCCGCACAGGTTCGAATCCTGTTCTTGTCGTATCTTTTCTTATACACCTCCTCCCTTCGTAGGGTCATAACTACACAATCCTGCTGGGAGCCCCACGCAAGGCAAGGTGCCGGAGTGGTTAACGGGTTCGCCTCGAATCTTTAGTTCGACGCCGAGTACGGCGGTAAGCGAATGGGCTCTGCCCGCACAGGTTCGAGTCCTGTTCTTGTCGTTTTTTGCTGCTCTGGATGAGCGCCATGGCATTTTTGGAATTTCGTCGCTGTCTTCCTCTGCGACGCGGTTTGTTCGTGCCACGACCTTTTTTATGCGTGCTGTGCGTGTGATCCGCCCCGCTTTGCGCTCACACGGGCCCCTGATGCTTATGCCCAGGGCAGCTCCTGCTATGCGTTCTGTCGCAACGAGTGCTACTGCTTTCAGCCTGCTTTCTCGCCACGCGCGCCCTGCGGCGGGGCGTCTCGAGACACTCGCGGCTGCGCGGCAGTGCCGCACCTACGCCACGCCCTCCGAGCTGCCGCTCGCCACTGACGTGCAGACGAGCGAGGCTGACGTGGCGCGCCTGCTGCGCCAGCGCAACGTGGGTATCAGCGCGCACATCGATAGTGGCAAGACCACCCTGACTGAGCGCGTGCTGTACTACACGGGGCGCATCAAGGACATCCACGAGGTCCGTGGACGCGACGAGGTCGGTGCAAAGATGGACAGCATGGACCTGGAGCGCGAAAAAGGTATCACGATCCAGTCCGCCGCCACATACTGCAACTGGAAGGCTACGCCGCCGACTGAGCGCAGCAACATGACGGGCGATGGCGCGGACGAGTCAGACTCGACGGCGCGCAAGGAAGACTACCACATCAACATCATCGACACGCCCGGGCACGTCGATTTTACCATCGAGGTCGAGCGCGCGCTGCGTGTCCTGGACGGCGCCGTGCTTGTGCTGTGTGCCGTGTCGGGAGTGCAGTCGCAGACCATGACCGTCGACCGCCAGATGCGCCGCTACTCGGTGCCGCGCCTCTCGTTTATCAACAAGATGGACCGCGCGGGCGCGAACCCGTGGCGTGTGATCGAGCAGATTCGCACCAAGCTGCGCATGCCGGCGGCGGCGCTCCAGGTGCCGATCGGTGCCGAGGACCAGTTTGCCGGTGTCGTCGACCTGGTGCGTTGGAAGGCCGTGTACAATGAGGGCACCAAGGGTAACCTCGTGCGCGAGAGCGACGAAATCCCCACCGAGGTCTTGGAGCTCGCGCAGGCCAAGCGCCAGGAGCTGATCGAGCAGTTGTCGGATGTCGACGACGAGATGGCCGAGATCTTTATTGAGGAGCGCGAGCCAACGATCGAAGAATTGGCAGCTGCGCTGCGCCGCGCGACCGTGGCGTGCCGCTTCTCGCCTGTGTTCCTCGGTACAGCCATCAAGAACAAGGGCGTGCAGGCCCTCCTAGACGGTATGTGTGCGTACCTACCGAACCCGATGGAGGTGCCGGCAATTGCCAACGACCTGAACGTCGCCAAGAAGGTCGCTGCGCAGGCGAACGAGGCTGGCGAGGAGGCCGGCGCCGTACAGGCCGCTGCACAGGCGGGCTCAGAGGTGCGCCTCGTGCCCGCGACCGAGGCGCCGCTGGTCGGTCTGGCGTTCAAGCTGGAAGAGAGTCGCTTTGGCCAGCTGACCTACATGCGCGTGTACCAGGGCACGCTGCGCCGCGGCAGCATCATTTTCAACTCGCGCACGGGCAAGAAGGTCAAGGTGCCGCGTCTCGTCCGTATGCACTCCAACGACATGGAGGACGTGCAGGAGATTGGCCCCGGTGAGATCTGTGCCATGTTCGGCGTCGAGTGCTCGTCCGGCGACACGTTCACGGACGGCAGCACGGCGCTGTCCATGTCGGCGATGTATGTGCCGGAGCCGGTCATCTCGTTGTCGCTCTCGCCGGAAGGCAAGGACGCGAGTGCCAACTTCTCGCGCGCGCTGAACCGCTTCCAGAAGGAGGACCCGACATTCCGCGTGCACGTCGATGCGGAGTCAGGCGAGACGATCATTTCGGGCATGGGTGAGCTGCACCTGGAGATCTACGTGGAGCGCATGCGCCGAGAGTACAATGTGCCGTGCCAAACGGGCAAGCCGCGTGTCGCGTTCCGCGAGACGATCATGCAGCCGGCCAAGTTCAACTACACGCACAAGAAGCAGACCGGTGGTGCCGGTCAGTTTGGTCGCGTGATTGGCTACATCGAGCCGATGCGCCTCGACGAGGAGACGGGCAAGGACACGGCGTTCGAGAACAGCGTCGTGGGTGGTAACATTCCCAGCAGCTACATTCCCGCGTGTGAGAAGGGCTTTAACGATGCGCTCGAGAAGGGCGCGCTCGCCGGCTACCCCGTGTGCGGCGTGCGTATGGTGCTCGAGGACGGTGCCGCGCACAGCGTCGACTCGAGTGAGCTGGCGTTCCGCCTCGCCACCCTCACGGCGTTCCGTGAGGCGTTCCGCGCGGCTGGGCCCACGATCCTCGAGCCGAAGATGTCTGTCGAGGTGATTGCACCCGTCGAGTTCCAGGGTGCCGTGATCGGCGCGCTGAACCAACGCAAGGGCACCATTGAGGACACGGAGGTGCGCGAGGACGACTTTACGATCACGGCCGAGGTCTCACTCAACGACATGTTTGGCTTTTCGAGCCAGCTGCGTGGCCTGACGCAGGGCAAGGGCGAATTCTCTATGGAGTACAAGAAGCACGAGCCTGTGATGCCCAACGTGCAGGCCGATATGGAGGCGGCGTACCGCAAGAGCCTCGAGAAGAAGTAGTTACTGCGACTTGCGCAGCGACGCTTGCACACGGTCAATGGCGCTCCAGCGCTCCGGTAGCGTCGGGTGACTGTGGTGGTAGGCGCTGTACAGCGGGTCATGATGCATCGTCGACAGACTGCGTTAGTCACTTCACGTACTTGTGGATCTGCAGCTTGACCAGTGCGCGCTTCAGCAGCTCGGCGTACGTCTCCTCGGCGTCTGCCTCTTCGCTCAGCTTTTGCACCCAGTCGTGCACGGTCGCATCCGGCGCGTCCTCAGTAGGGCCGCGCTCCGCGAGCCAACGGCGCGCCTCGCGCTCCGCGGGCGTCGGCCCAGGGCGGCTCAATGTCACGGCAAAGCTGTGTCAGTCAGGAAACGTACCGATCGGCCTGGTACTCAAAGCTTCTAATAAGCGCATGGAAGGCAAACTGCACCAAGGCGTCTGTCGGCTTGAGCACCATATTGAATAGTTCAAAGCCGACAAGCACAGGCAGGTACGACACGCGCGCGACGGCGTGCGGGCCACTGAAGCCAAACGCACGGAACAGCGCGGCATTCTTGAAGAAGAGCGTGAACACACTCAGCGTCAGCGTCAGTTGCAGTACCGAGACAGTCATCATCTGGGCAGGGTGCGAGTACGACCAGTGCCCCAGCTCGTGCGCAAGTACCGCCTCGATCTCCGCGGTGCTCGACTGCTCGATGAGTGTGTCGAATAGCACAATGTGCTTGCCGCCGCCCGGCACAATCCCGTAAAAGTACGCGTTCGAGTGGCTACTGCGGCGGCTCCCGTCGATCACGTACAGGTGCTTCAGCGGGAAATGCAGCTGCGCTGCGAGCGCCGTAACGCGGTCGCGCAGCTGGCCCTCGGGCAGCGGCGTCAGCTTGTTGAAAAGCGGCTGGATGAGCGTAGGGTAGATCACCGACCCGAAAAGTATGACCGCGACGAAGAAGAGCACCGCATACGCCACAAATGCATCGCCGGCCCAGCGCACGACCACGACAAAGAGCGCGCACAGCGGCGCACCAAGCACGGCATTCAGCGCCTCTTGCTTCACCGTGTCGGCCAGGAACGTGGCCCATGTCAGCTTGTTGAAGCCGTGGCGCTCCTCGACGACAAAGTGACTGTACGCACTCGTAGCCATCGAAAGGGGCAGAGCAACCAGCGAAGAGACGATCATGTATACTGCCGTCGTCATCGGCTCACTCGCCGTCACGCCCAGGCGGCCCAGCAGCGCCGTCGACACCACCCACATGTGCGCGTGGACATTGCACGCGACCATGAACAGGTTCAACGCATGCGCCAGTGCATCGGCTACAAACCCGAAGCGCGCCTTGTCGCGTCCATACCGCTGGCTCTTGAGGAAGTCCTCGTAACTCACATGCTCGACGACCGCCTTTGGCGGCGTCGTCAGGCTGTACAGAGGGTACTGCCGCATCATCACGTACGTCTCGAATAGATACACGGCCCATAGCAACGTAAGGACAACGCGCTTCCAAGGAATCGCATCCGTGTCTAGGTACGTCTCGGCGGCGTGGATCGTCGCCGTAGCGCGGTGCAGCACGTGTGTCATGGTTGGACGAGTCGCCGGCTATGTGGAGCTACCAGAACCCGTCGTCGTCGTCGATGCCACGCGCGCCTTGGCTCGCTACCGCCTGTGCGCGGTACATGTTGGCGACCTGCTCAGGCGTCGTAGACGCTTCAGGTGTCTTGTCGTCGCGGATGCCTGCGTCAGTAGGGGCCACGTACGTAGGAAACGTGGGAACCGCAGGGAAATGCCACGCGCATCTATGAGGCCCCGCGCCGCGGTGTACACGGGGCTCAGCGACAGGTCCGCGGCGAGTACCTCCCAGACGATGCGCGGCTCGAAGTAGACCTATTGTTAGTGGCTTTACGTACATCCGGCTTGGCCTCACCCACGTCATAGTACCCCTTCTTCTGGTGGATCTCGAGCGCCTGGAGCGTCGCATGGTGTGACGCCAGGTCCGCCTCGGTGAACCCTGTGCCGATCTTGCAGATGCTCTGGTACGTCTCGCTGTCCTCGTCATCTGCGTCAGTATGTGCACGTACAGCAAGCCAGCAGAAAGGCGCCATATACGTTGGTGCGCTTGCCTTTGCCGTAGTAACCGCCAATCACCGCCAGGTCCAGGCTGTCGCCCGTGCCGGACAAGTAATCTTTCTTCAGCTTCAGCCAGTTGATCGAGCGCCGGCTTGGCTCGTACGTCGCATCGCCGCCCTGCAGCATCTTGACCATGAGGCCCTCACACCCGCACGCAATGCTTTCGTCTAAAAATGTCTGGATCTCCTCGGTCGTAATGCAGTCACGGTGTGTCGCATAGTCAAACTCGTCACGCACGGGCCGGAAGTGGGCCTGTAGCAGTTCGCGCCGACGCTCAAGCGTCTCGTGCAGCAGTGGCTGCCCATTCAGGTACAGCAGATCAAAACCGAACAGCTTGACGGCAACCTGCACATCTTCCGCCCTGACATCCTTGCGCTTGCGCCGGCTGAGCTCCTGGAACGGCAATAGGCGCCCTTCCGTTTCACCTGCTGCCGCATCCGCTTTCTTCCACGCCACAGCCTCTGCATCCAATACAAAGCTCTGCACCTCGTCCGTGAGGCAGTGGGGAATCTGCGCCATGAGGTCGGGGTATTTCACACTCATGTCCTCCGAGTTGCGGCTGAACACATATACCTTGCGCTGCCCGTCAGAGCCCAGAAAACCATGGACCTGCGCACGCTCGCCATCATACTTGAACTCGCACGTAAAGGCCTGCCCCTCGAAACGGTCCAGCACCTCCCCAATCGCCTTCGTAGGCTTGGCCAGCATGGGCTTGAGCGGGATGCCCGGCGTCAGCTGGAGCGTCGCGCGCGCACCTGCGACGCCATGCTCTAGCAGTGCGGGCACAAGCAAGTCGTACGACGGCAGCTCGCTAAAGATCGCCTTGACGGTGTGCACGCCCTCTTCGAGCTGCGCTGCCAATGCCTCTTCGTCTTTGTGCTGGGCTGCGGGGCCCATCTCGGCCAGCATCACCGCCTGGGCCATGGCCATCAGCACTGTCTTTTCTGCAAGGCCGATACGCAGCTTGCCTTCCAAGCTGCGGATCAGGTACTTGCTCTCATCACCTGTACACGCCGCCAGCAATCGCTTGATAATCCCGAGCTTCTTGTCCTGCGATTTGGCGCCGGACGCCGCCGCAATTTCTTTCAGCTGCTTGAATACGGATGGCACAGTGAGGCCCTGCACGCGGAACATGGTGGGCTGGTGTTTCTTGGACGCCATCGCCACGAGCCCCAGGTCGCCCTTGGCCTCGAGGTCCTTTTTGATGCGCGTTATCTCGCGCCCTGTGCTCTGTGCAATGGCCTTGATCAGCAAGCCCTCGCCGATGCCCAGCTCAAGGCCCTCATAGTCGGGACACAGCCGGTTGATGCACAGGTACACGGTATACAGCAGATTCTCGCTCGCCACGACGAGCGGCTCGTCGTTGTCGCGGCTCTGCAAGATCACCCGCACAAACAAGTTGGTTACCAGCTGCAAGATCTCGAGTCGCTTCGTCGTCGCCTCGACCTGTGCAAACACATCCACCAGCATCGAGTAGGGTATGGCTGCCTTAGCCTTGGGCACGGGCTTCGCGGCGAGTGTCTCCGCCACCACGATCGCGGCCTGCGCGGCCTCCTTCTCAGAGCCCGCCACTTCGGCCGGCTCTGAAGGCACTGGCTCGGCGCGCGCTCGCTTGCTAGGCGGCTCGCCCGCGAACAGGCTCTCAAGAGTCGCCTGCTTCCTCGCCATCGCGCTGCGCGTCGTGTCGCGCAGCTCTCGCGCGGCACGTCCAACCCACGTGACGCGACGCCGCACGACACGCCGCGCTATAAACACTTTCAGCGGTGGCGACGGCGGCATGCGCATCGAGGAACTCATCATTGATGGGTTCAAGAGGTGAGTGAGGGGAGTCTGACTGGCAGCTACCCCGTCCGCACGCATGTCCGTGGCTTTGATCCCAGTTTCAATGCCATCACGGGCCTGAATGGTAGCGGCAAGAGCAATATTCTCGATGCCATCTGCTTTGTGCTGGGCCTCACGAACTTGTCGTCTGTGCGCGCGTCCAACATTCAGGACCTCATCTACAAGCGCGGGCAAGCAGGCGTAACTAAAGCGTCGGTGACGATCGTCTTTGACAACAGCGACACGGAGCGCTCGCCCGTTGCATTCGAGAACTATGCCTCGATTACCGTGACGCGCCAGATCGCGATGGGCGGCGCATCCAAGTACCTGATCAATGGCCACAAGGCGACACAGCAAGCGGTGCAGAACCTGTTCCAAAGTGTGCAGCTGAACGTGAACAACCCCAACTTCCTTATTATGCAAGGCAAAATCACGAAGGTGCTGAACATGAAGCCGGCCGAGATCTTGGCGATGATCGAGGAGGCCACAGGTACACGCATGTTTGAGGAGCGCAAGGAGCGTGCGTTCCGTACTATGGCCAAGAAGGACCAAAAGGTCCGCGAGATCACGGCCTTGCTGGATGAGGAAATCCGCCCCAAGCTCGACAAGCTGCGCGAGGAGAAGCGCGCGTTTCTTGAGTACCAAAAAGCCACGACCGAGCTGGAGCGCCTTCTCCGCTTGGCCAAGGCTCACGAGTGGCAGACGCTGCAGACGCAGCTCGAGACGCGCGAGCGTAAGGGCGTGCAGCGCACGCGAGAGCGGCTGACATCGACCGAGGCAGACATAAACGCATGGAAGGGACATATGCAGAGCCTGCAGGAAGAGATGGAGGCACTCGAGCGCCGCCGCGCTGCCAAGCTTGGCAGCAAGCATACAAGCCTCTTGGACGAGGCCAGGGCGCTAAATCACGAGCTGGTCGAGGCCACGGCGCAGCAGGAGTTCCGGCAGTCGGCGCACGATGAAGAGGTGCGGCGCGTCGAGACAGAGGAGGCGGCACTTCATGCGGCTGAGGCCGAACTGGCTACGCACAAGGCCAGCTTCACGGAGCTGGACAGCTCGTTCCAAACCTTTAAAAGCGATGTCGACCGCGCAGGCGCTGAGCTCGGCGAGCAAGAGGCGCTTCTCCAGACGCTGCTCACCGGCATGGCTTCGGGCGATCAAGATACCCATGGCGGCTTCCAAGGCCAGTTGGCCAAGGCCAAGGAACGCGAATCGACGGCACGATCCGAGATTGAGCAGGCTCACGCGCGGATCCAGCATATGGAGCGCGAATGCCAAGCCAAGGAGCCACTGCTCCAGCGCGAGCAGTCCAACTGCCAAAAACTGGTGCAGCAATGGCGCGCCGCACAGCGAAATGCGGACGAGGCGCGCGCGGCCCTTGATTCCCAGGGCTGGGACGAAGCGCGCTACCAGTCTTTGCAAGCGGAGCGCCAGCGGCTGCGGACCAGGGTCACGGAGCTGATCGCCCAGCGCGATGCAATGCAGGAGCGCTTGCCAGCGGCGCTGCAGTTCCGCTACGAGAAGCCGTCGCGCGACTTTGATGCCTCCAAGGTGAAAGGCCTTGTGGCGAGCCTCGTGCGTCTGGACCCGGCCAAGTTGTCGTATGCTACTGCGCTTGAGACGTGCGCCGGCGGGCGCTTGTACAGCGTGGTCGTGCAGGATGAGCAGGTGGGCGCCCAGCTCCTCGCCCATGGCCAGCTGAAGAAGCGTGTGACACTTATTCCGCTCACCAAGATCCAGGCGCACGTAGCGCCAGCTGCCAAGGTTGCTGCAGCGCAGGCGCTTGCACCAGGACAGGTTGACCTGGCCCTCTCGTTAATCGGGTATGAAAAAGAGGTGGCCCAGGCCCTCGAGTACGTCTTTGGCTCGACGCTTGTGTGCAAGGACGCGGCAACGGCCAAGAAAGTTACTTTTGACCAGGCGGTGCGTATGAAGAGCGTCACTCTGGAGGGCGACGTGTACGATCCGGCTGGCACACTGAGTGGCGGCAGCTCGTCGGGCGCTCAGAGCAGTGTGCTTCTGCGCATGCACGAGTTGGCCATGCTAATGGACCAGATCCAGGCATGTTCAGCGGAACTGCAGGCCACCGAAGAGACTTGGCGCAAGCTGCAGAGCGAGCAGCGCAGCGTGTCTCAGCTGCAGTCCGAATATGAGCGCAAGTCTCACCAGGCGACCCTTTTGCAGGAACAGGTCGAGCACAGCCGCGCAGCGACTCTGGAAGCTGAGCTTTCGGCGACTCGCGCACACATTGACGAGCTGCGTGCAGGCGTGACTGAGGCAGAGGCGCGCGCAAACGACGCTGCTGCCCAGGCGGCGCAGCTGGAGCGCGATATTTCCGAGCTGAGCACCGACAAGGACGGCAAAGTGGCTCGTGTACGCGAGGCGTGCCGTACGCAGAAAGCGCAGCATACCCAGCGCATGGCTGAGCTCAAAAAGCGACAGGCGGCGCTACGCGCTGCAGAGCTGGAGGTGGGTCAGCGTCAAATGGATGCAGACGCTGCACGCGAGCGGCTGGATGAAGCGCGGCGCGCTTCGGCGCAGGCAGCGGCCGACCTGGCAGCCGGTGTTGAGGCGCTGGCGGCGCTCCGTGAGCAGGTGGCCGAGAAGGAAACCGCCGTGGCAGAAGAACAGGCGTCGCTGCAAACCTTTAGCGAGGACCATGCGGCCCTGCAGAAGGCGCTAGGAGAGAAAAAGCATGCGATTGGCGAGGCGGAACTCACCATCAAGCACGCCCAGCGCGAGCTGGAGCAGCACGAACATGAGTGCGAGGCGCTGCGTGCGTCTGCGGTTTCCCTAGAGGAGTCATACCCATGGATTCTCGAGGAGTGCGCACAGTTCGGGCAGCCGGGCTCGGCATACGAGTTTGACAAACACAACATGCGTGATGTCCAGCAGCTGTGCCGGCAGCTGGAGGGACAGCAGAGTGGACTGAAGCGCAAGGTGAACCCGCGCGTGATGAACATGATCGATAATGTTGAAAAGAAAGATGCGAGTCTGCAGCACATGCTCTCGACAGTGCTGCGGGACAAGAATAAGATCGAACAGACGATTGCGGAGCTGGACCGGTACAAGAAGGATGCTCTACAGACAACCTTTGAGCAGGTGAGCCGCGACTTTGGCGCCATTTTCGGCGAGCTACTACCAGGAAACTACGCGGCGCTGCAGCCACCTGAGGGTATGGAGCTGACGCAGGGCCTCGAGGTGCGTGTGCGTCTAGGCCAGACATGGAAGCAGAGCCTTACCGAGCTTAGCGGTGGTCAGCGCTCGCTCATTGCACTCTCGCTGATCATGTCGCTGCTGCAGTTCAATCCTGCGCCCATGTACATCCTCGACGAGGTGGATGCGGCGCTGGACCTGTCACACACGCAGCACATTGGCCACCTGTTCCGCACCCGCTTCAAAGGCTCGCAGTTTATTGTGGTGTCGCTAAAAGAGGGTCTATTTTCCAATGCGAACGTGCTGTTCCGCGCACGCTTCCGTGACGGCACCAGTGTAGTGGAGCGCATCGCCCAGAAGGGTGCCGACGGCGACAAAGACAGCCGTGCGCGGCGGCCGCTCGCGGGAGCCCAGCGAGGCGCGCCACGTGTCGTTAGTGGATCGGTAGCTGTGCCATAGACCGGTTGGACCCGGCAGGCATGCGCAAAAATCCATGCTGACCAAGCATAACATACAGCGACACTTGGACTCCAGGTACCACGTTTGTGAAGTTTCAGCCTAGTTTTTTTCTTGTTTGCAACAGGATGTTCTTCTCACCGCTTCTCTGTGAGGCGTTGCCTGGTGCATCATCGCCGTTGGAATCAGCCAAAGGTGCTTCTAAGATTGACGTCCATGTACGTGTGGGGTTGCTGGTTCTCACATTTTAGATATATACTCCCAGCGGTCCTAGCGGTGCTCTGGCTGCTACGCTGCGCGATCTAGATGCCCTGTCGCAAAAAGCATCGAGTTCGGTTCAGTATTCGAAGAAGAATATGACTGGCTCGGATTTGACGCTGCACAAACTGTCCATCACTGACACTGGTGTGCGGCCCACGCCTGACTCGACGGTGCTGGCACCGGCGCCTGCGCGCAGCAGCCTTATGGCGACACTCAACAAAATTGGCGAGTCGACGTACAATTTCGTGCTCGGCGGTGTCGCGGGCTCCGTCGGTGCGACGCTCGTCTACCCGATCGATCTCGTTAAGACGCGCATGCAGAACCAGCGTTCGAATGTCGTCGGCGAGGCGCTCATGTACAAAAACAGCCTCGACTGTGCGAAGAAGGTGATGCAAAATGAAGGCTTCTTTGGTTTCTACTCGGGTCTCGTGCCTCAGCTGCTTGGTGTGGCACCGGAGAAGGCGATTAAACTCACGGTGAACGATCTGGTCCGTTCCCTCACCATGGATAAGGATGGCCGCGTGCCAGTTCCGGCCGAAATTCTTGCGGGCTCTGTGGCTGGCGCCTCGCAGGTTGTGTTCACCAACCCCCTGGAAATTGTCAAGATCCGACTGCAGGTGCAGGGCGAGGTCTCCAGCGATCCGTCGCAGGTGAGGAAGGGGGCCTTGACGATCATCCGCCGTCTGGGCCTGCTGGGTCTGTACAAGGGTGCAGGCGCGTGCCTCCTACGTGACATCCCGTTCAGTGCCATCTACTTCCCCATGTACGCGCATCTTAAGAAGGACCTGTTTGGCGAGGCGCCCGGCGTCAAGCTCACCTTTGGCCAGCTCATCTCGGCAGCATCGATCGCGGGTATCCCGGCTGCCTTCCTTACGACGCCTGCGGATGTGATCAAAACGCGTCTCCAGGTCGAGGCGCGCAAAGGCCAGGCTACTTACAAGGGCATCATGGACTGCGCCTCGCAGATCCTCCGCAAGGAGTCGCCGAGCGCCTTCTTCAAGGGCTCGCTGGCTCGTGTTTTACGCTCGAGTCCCCAATTTGGTGCCACTCTGGTCACCTACGAATATCTCAAGGCGCTCATTCCGTCGCCATTCCCCGCGCAGCCGGTGCCTGAGATTGTCTGCTCGGAAGAGCACCACGCCATGCAGAGCGCGCTTCAGCTACTAACCACGGCCCACAAGCTTAGCCACTTGCCATAGGCTATGTATGTATTCTGCTACACAAGACGGTATCGTTCGGGTTCATTGCTTAGAAGCCCATGCCACCCATGCCGCCCATGCCGCCCATGGCCGGGGCAGGCGCAGGCTTCTCCTCCGGTGCCTCCACGATGCAGCACTCGGAAGTGGTGAGCAGCGAAGCAACACCCGCAGCATCCTGCAGAGCCGTGCGCACCACCTTAAGCGGGTCAAGCACACCCGCGGCGATCAGATCCTTGTACTCGCCGACGCTGGCGTCGTAGCCAAAGCCAAACTCGCCGGGGTTCTCCAAGAGCTTGCCGACCACGACCGAGCCTTCCTCGCCGGCATTCTCCACGATCTGGCGTGCCGGGCGGGTAAGAGCCGCCTTGATGATCGAGACACCAAGCTGCTGGTCGAAGTTGCTGGTCTGAATGACATCCAGGGCCTTGCTGGCCTTCAGCAGGGCGACACCACCACCAGGAACAATGCCCTCCTCGACGGCAGCGCGGGTAGCACAAAGCGCATCGTCGTAGCGGTCCTTCTTCTCGCCGACCTCAACCTCCGACGAGCCACCCACACGGATGACGGCGACGCCACCGCTCAGCTTAGCGAGACGCTCCTGCAGCTTGGTGCGGTCGTACTCCGACGTCGACGGGTCGTTCATGGCCGAGCGAATTTGCTCGCAGCGGGCAGTAATGGCATCCTTGTCACCCTCGCCATTAAGGAAGATCGTGTCCTCCTTCGTCACCGTCACGCTGCCTGTGGTGCCCAGCATGTCGGGCGTCGCCTTCTCAAGCTTCACGTCCAGGTCGTCCGAGAACACCTGACCGCCGGTGAGAATAGCCAGGTCGCCCAGAATGCTCTTGCGGTTGTCACCAAAGCCAGGGGCCTTGACCGCGCACACCTGCAGCTGACCGCGCAGCTTGTTCAAGATACACGCCGCCAGCGCCTCGCCGTCAAAGTCTTCAGCAATGATGAGCAGGGGGCGGCGCATCTGCACCGCCGTCTCCAGCGACGGCAAAATGTCCTGCAGCGCCGAGATCTTCTTCTCGCTCAGCAGAACGAGCGGCTTCTCAAACTCGCACTTCTGCGTCTTGACGTCAGTAATAAAGTACGGCGAGATGTAGCCGCGGTCAAAGCGCATGCCCTCCGTGATCTCAATCTCGTCCTCCAGGGTCTTGCCCTCCTTGACGGTAATCACACCCTCCTTACCGACTTTCTCCATGGCGGTCGCAATAAGAGTGCCAACATGGCTGTCGCCGTTCGCCGAAATCGTCGCGACCTGCGCAATCTCCTCCGACGTGGTCACCTCGCGTTTGTGGCTCTCCAGGAACTTGATGACCTCGTCCACGGCCGACTGGCAGCCTCTGCGCAGGTCCATCGGGTTGCAGCCCGCGGCCACGTTCTTCACACCCTCCGCGTAGATGGCGCGCGCAAGCACAGTAGCCGTAGTGGTTCCGTCACCGGCCACCTCGTTCGTCTTGCTCGCCACATCTTGCACCAGACGGGCGCCCAGGTTCTCGTAGCGGTCCTTGAGCTCAATAGCCTTGGCCACCGTCACACCGTCCTTGGTGATCTTGGGACCACCGAAAGGCTGCTCGATGATGACGTTGCGGCCCTTGGGGCCCAGCGTCACGCTCACGGCGTTCGCCAGCAGGTTCACACCGTTCAGCATAGCAGCGCGGCCCTCGTTCGAGAACTTGACGTCCTTGTGAGCGAACGCAGCCGCCGAAGTCGACAGCGCACGCGTGTTCAGTACGCGCGGCATACGCGATGTCGCAGAAGCACGCAACATGGACATGATCGGACCAAAGATAGTGGGAAAAGCTGCGCAGCGCACCTGTCGCCAACTATATGCTGCGCCCAGGAAGCCGGCAGAAGATCCTAGAAGATTTGCCACTGCAGCCTACTAGGTCCCCATTTCAGCCACTCACCGTGCGTCCCCGCTTCACATAGGCGCAACGTGGAAGAAATCGGAAGCGAATGGAAATTATTTCGCTTCGGCCGATGCAGCCTGGCCACGAAGTCGCTCGAATACAAGACCTCGTGGGGCACCGCGTAGCACTGTAGGTCCAGCTCCGTATATACCATGGTGCGTACTCGCTAGGTAACACGCAGTCTGCTTCTTCGATTCGCAACATCAAGTCTGTTGTTCCCCTGCTTGACCGCGTGCTCGTTCAGCGCTTTAAGCCGGAGACCAAGACCGCCTCCGGCATCTTCCTGCCCTCGTCGTCGAGCCAGACGCCGCTTCCAGAGGCCTCGGTGATTGCCGCTGGTCCTGGTGCTACGGACAAGGACGGCAAGGTCGTACCCACGAGTGTTCAGCCTGGCGACAAGGTGCTGCTTCCCTCTTGGGGTGGCAATTCGATCAAGGTCGGCGAAGAGGTATGTGGCAGCGCACACTCACATGGCAGGAGTACCTGTTGATTCGCGACTCAGAGATCCTGGCGAAAATTAACGAATAAATAGCGTGCGTTACTGCCAACTCGTCTTTCTATAGGGATATCATACAGTTGCCCCCGCTATGGCCCTATGGCGCTAGACAGAAATGGGTTTGATCTTAAAATGCAGCGAGATCAAGCTGAAAATGAGACACTCAGCGTTGGTTCGGTCTTACGCACCTTAAGGTCCTGTACTAGATAGTACATGACACGCAGACCCTCGGGGTCCTCGCTATTTTGCACTTCCACAAGGGAGCCCAACTTCGCGGTCTATGTGTGAATGGATTTGGCGTACCTCAAAGGATATGTGCTCTTTGCCCAGACGGATCTCCAGCTCCTGGCGACCCACCACGTTTTTCTTCGGCCACTTGGAGTCGTCCTCCCTGTCATGTGAGTGCGTCCTGACTTACTTCAAAATCTCACTTTCTTCCACAATTCTTCGCAGCTCTTGCACCATCAAAGGACTGATCCACACTGCGCGTCAGCCACATTACACGCACTCTCTTTGCGAATAAGCGAGTCGTTGCGGTAGTTGCTGTTATTTGCATAGCGGAGGCGGCCACGGTCGTACTCAAACTCAAGAAACTCGTGTCCATGACGCCCTTGATGCCCCGTGCTACGTGTCAGCTTACTGGCATGCACGTACTAGTATCGCACATAAAATTCGGACATGACAGCCGTGGTACGGTCGTCCTACGGTGGAGCTCGAGGTTCTATCCCTCCACCCTCCCACGTGGACGGGAGGTCGGCCTTGACTAATACTACTTGTGCGCCTCCAGTACAGCGGACTGTCAATAGCGCCGTCGATACTGACCCTGTACGCTGTGCTGATAGCGTCGCCACCGAGACTACTCCGCCACACTCACTAGTACTATGGTGGAGGTAGGGAGTATGCCGTCCATGCGTCGGCGCGCTCCTTGGGACGCCTTATCGGGCCCAGAAGCCACCGCAGGCTCATCTGGGGGGGCGCCCTTGCACGACGCATTCGCCCCTTTACACCAGCGCTTCACTCAGGCATCTACGAGCAGTTCATTAGGCCTCTCTATGACGGAACTCCCACCACCCTATTCGGCCGTCGCAGATGAAGCGTGTGGTACACACAGGCTCACGAGCTTCTCCACGGATCAAAGCGATGCTGGCCAGGAGACGACATCTATCTCGTCAATGGATCTGATTGCTTCAGAGGATGAGTCACTTCATCAAGTTGGGCGGATTAGTCGCATCAAACGGTTCAGGTCCACACCGCAGCTGCCCATGATATCACAAGTCTCTGATACCGATACACATGACGAGGGACATCGCACGCCGCGCAGCCATCACCCCCAGTCACTTCATGAGAGTATGAGCTCGTCGACAAAAGCATGTGAGACAATGGAGCCGCTGGAACCACTTCCACGTGCGTTTGAAATGTTACTGTACTCTCTACGTCTTTTTGCCGTTGTGCCGGGACTGGCTGGTACCTTGCTTCTCTTGCACCATGCCTACAGTGAGGCAATCCAAATGCACTGGCTTCGCACAAACTATATGTTTCAGCGCCCGAGTGCGTTGGAGTATGTGGTATGCTCTCTGTGGAGTATGAGCACGGCCTTTCATGCACTTTCGCTCATGACGCTACTTCTGCGGCGGTGGCTAATTTACTATACGCTGCTGCCCTCTCTTATTCGTCTGGTGGCATTCCAGTCCATATGCTGGTCTCTGGTGCGGGTGATCTTGCATCTCTTCGGCCCTATGCAGCCACTCACACCCTGGGTACTTATCTCCACATTCACTTCGTTTTTCGAAATCTTTGCGCGCTGGCTCACGAGCAGCATCAACAACAAAGAAGACTCGATACAAGGCGGGGGAAGGCCCCAATATGATCTCATCGAGACTGGCGTATCTGACATTGATGGTGTTCTGTCTCCGGACCAGGACGGCTTCGAGTCGACGCCTCAACCATGGCTCTGGCAGCTCAGTCGGCAGGATCGATTCCGGATGTACCGTGAACACAGCGTGCGCCTGGTGCGTGCCTTTATGGGTGGTCCTGAGGATATGCAAACGTCGGATTCCGAGTGCGATTCGTCTGACAAGACGCATATGTCATCGTCCGACCGGCTACCGGAGGCCGACTCCATCTTCTCGCTTATGGAAATGGAGCGGTGGCGCCGGCGCGTCCATGAGCGTCGCCAATGGAAACATCGCTTCCGAGTGCGGCGACGCCGCAAGGCAAAGCGGTCTCGCATATCGGCATTTTTCCAAAACTATCACGCAGCACACATTCGTTCCCGTCGAGTGTTCCACTGGGAGGTGGCCATGTGGCGGAACGTTATGCCGATTGGAGTTCTAGGCTATGTCTCTCTCTGGATCCTTTTGCTCGAGTTCACTCTGACGCGCTACGTGCAACATACATAGCTGCAACCGATACCCTGTACTACACAACCATACCCTACTGATTCCAAGGGCCAAAGTCTTTTGTCTCGCACGCATGCTGAGGCGAGTCATGGCTGCATTTGCAGCGACCACCCAGGTGTGCAGGCCAGTTCTCCAAATTCACATATTGGCTGATGATGGGAAGGTAGTCAGCACCACAAATGTTAATTTTCTCAGCCGTGTGCGCAGGCAGCCAACCCTTGATGCAGGCCCAAGCCGTGCTGAAAATGAAGGGGGCATTGATGATATGTACACGACCCGATAGTTCGGGGAAGTTGTTATCGAGGATAGACAGAAGCTCTTGCAGCTTATTCTTCATCGTCCAAAACTGGCCCAGCCCCAGGCCCTGCACGTTGAGTACCATAAAGTTATCGTCCACATTGTGACCTTGGGCTTTGGTGCAAGCATAGTACCGTCTCCGCACAGCGTGCTCCAGCGTCACCGCAAAGTTTTGGATAATGCGATCAGGCGTTGTTACAGAGAAGACTTTTTCGGCGTCCAAGCCAGACAAGTCCTGGATAAAGATGGGGCGACCTGCCGTATCAGTCTTGTGGAAGTACATGCGCCAACCGAATTTGGCCACATCGTCCCGCTCCGTGAACCGGAACTCGGAGTAAAGATGGTCCAGATTGATCTTCTTCTTCCACTCTTCCGCGCGCAGGTACATTTCGCGCGAGGCTTCCACGTCAAAGTTTCGTGCTCGTAGGAAGCGCAACAGCTGCGCTTCTTGATAGTGGGGCGGATTGCGCAGGGAGATAGCCCCTGCCTCCTCCAACTGCTTCGAGATTGCGTCGAGTGCTTTTTGCTGGTCTACCGAGAGGTTGCCTTGATGCCCAGGGGGTGTCACATAGGTCTGGAGAGAGGACTTGCCTTGATCAGAATTCCGCCGAGAACTCCGCCCTGACCCTCCTGACCTGCCATCACCGCTCGGCACACCTAAAGCATCCCCAAAGATGTTCGCAAAGCTCCTTCGTGGTGTACTCATTTCAAACAGGGGCGCCACAGCAGGGCAGATCTGAGCAACAGAGTGAACTTAAGTGTCCCGCACGAGCAGCTCGGTTTATGGTTATCAAATTCTGGGCACTTCTGTCACGTGTGCTTCTAGCCGCCGTGGCGGGGCGCCAGCACCGCCGATGCGCCGATTGGCGGCCCGCGAACCTGCAGCGGCCGTGCGTCCGATGGCATGGGTCAGGCCGAGGCGCGCCGAGCAGCAGGGCTCCCTGTGCTGCCGCGCGAAGTCTTGGCGGATGCCATAGCCTATTTGTCCCTACCTGCCTCTGAGGGCGACTGGCCTGCTACGCAAGCCTTGCTGCGCCTCAGCTCCGTGTGCCGACTGGTGCGCCACTGGGCGCTGTCGGCTCTATACGATGTACTTGTGCTTCCGCGGCATGTGCGTGAGTTTCGGCGCTGGTACGCGCGTATGCGAGAGGCAAAGCCGCCAATTCCGTGTGTAGGCTATGTGCGTGCGCTCTTTGTGGGCATTGACGATGTATGTGCGCCGACCTCACACGCAGATCACGCGTTTGACGCAGACCTCGGCGGGCTGGGAGGCTGAACTGCTCCGTCTCCTGCACCATTGCGGCTCGACGATCGAGTACTTGTCACTGTGGCAGACCGAGTCGCGCGCCCTGCTCCGGGACGCGGCGCAGGTTAGTGGACAGCACACGAAAGCTGCCTGGGCGGTAGGAGAGGCTTCCACGACTGAGGCGGACGATGCGGAGCACAATGCACCGGCTGTCGACCAGGACATGCCGCGCTGGCTTCAGGACGAGTTGGCACGCGCCCCGGCCGAGACTGTTGCTCGTCAACACCTCGCGCACTTTCCGCTTGTGCCCCGCGCACTGCCTACGCCAGCAGCGTGGCGCCAGCGCCCTCCGGCGCGACTTTGCACGCCGCGGTGTCTGAGCCTGGTGATGTACTATCCCTTTTATGAAAATGAGCGACCGGAGCTCTTTGCGCGGATGGTCGTATGGTCGCGTGTTGAGGAGCTGGATGTATATGTACCGATGGAACCACGCAAATCGCTGCAGTTGCTCGCGCAGCTCGGACATACCCCTGTGTGGCGCCTGCGCATTTCCGCGCCGCATGCGACCATTGCCATCGAGTCGCACAGTGACCGCTGGTCAAACGCGTGTGCTGTGCTCTTAGCGCTGGTGTCCCATCCCGACTTGGAGACGGCGCTAGTCAACGAGCTGCGCGGCCGCGCAACGGACGATGCACATGTTCTGGAGGCTGCATGCCTACGATACCTAGCTGGGGCCCACATGCCCGCCATCGCCCAGCCACTCGATGAGGTGCGGCACTGGCAGGCCCAGCTGCGTGTACGACTGACACTCACGCAAAAGAACCAGGCGGTGTGGGGCAAGCTGCGGCACCGGCTATGGGACTTTCGGGAACGTGCGCAGCACCAGCGGCCTGGTGCCTGGGCAGAGTTATTGCGCGACTAATGGTCTACATGAGCGAGCTGGCCATTTGACTCAGCGCTGCGCCCTGTTCCGGGTAGTCCTTCACAAATTGCAGCTGGGCGCGCGACGCAAACTCGTATGTAATGGCGTTCACGAGCTCAGGCTCTGTGCGTGCGACATCGGCAGAGCGACGGAAGTACTGGATAGCCTCAGGAATCTTGCTCTGCTGCAGGCTCAGCTGGGCGAGGGTGGCAATGGCCACGTCGCAGTCAGGGTCGATCTTAAGAGCATCGCGACACAGCTGCTCCGCGCCGCCGAGGTCCTGCTTCCACTGGAAGAGGACGAGTGCCTTGTTGATCATCGCAAGCACGTTGGTCGAGTTCCTCTTACGCTCCAGCTCGATGCTCTTGTCAAAGTGGGCGAGCGCATCTTCGTGGCGCTGCTGGTCAAGCAGGAGCTCACCATAGTAGTTGTGCGCCTCCGGCGCAGTTTCAAACGACTTGAGGATGCGGCGGAATGCAGCCGTGCTCTTGGCAATGTTACCCAGCTTGTAGTTGGCCACCGCGTGCTGCACCTGCGAGTATATGAAGGTGTCATCGAGCGACGTCGACTTTTCATAGTCGCGGATTGCCTCGTTAAACTCGCCAAGAATAAAGTGGACCTGACCCCGGTGGTAGTAAATGTCGGGGTCGTCGGGGTTGATGGCCACCGCGCGCTCAAAGTCGTGGAACGCGGCATCCTTGTCGCCCAGCTCCATGTGCACGCTGGCCTTCTTCACCCACGCCTGCACCAGGTCAGGGCACAACTCCGTGCACTTGTCCAGATCGCTCAGCGACTTGGCCGTCTGGCCGATCACAAAGTGGAACGTGCCCGACAAATTGTGGGCAGCCGCCTGCAGCTCCTTGGTCGAGAGACCCTGCTCCAGTGCCTCGCCCACGAGCGAGAGCGCATGGGGATAGTCACGCGCTTCAACTGCCCCGAAGGCCGCCTTGAGCGTGCGGTCACCCTGCGGCGCATCGTCTGCGATCGCCGGCGGAGCCTTGGGACGGAACGCCTCGAAATAGGCGGTAACAAATGTCGGGCTCGGCAGGCGCGGCTCGCGCGTACTCAGGATGAGCTTAGCCTTGCCGGACGCAAGTTTCTTGAGCACGCGCTCCACGCTGGTCGTGGCACCGGCGTCGCGGAAGTGGCCGAGGATCGCCACCGCGGTAAAGTCAGTCAGACTCTGCTCCATGTGCGCACGCGCCTTGTCGCCTTCGTCGCCCGGCGCGTCACACGCCTCACCGAGCTGCTCAGATGCTACTGCACGGCGGTTGAGCGCCTTGATATACGTGCGCTCGAGCTTAAGAGCCTCGTTGCAGTCGTCGATCACCTTGCTCGGCTGACCGAGGTTCGAGTAGCACGCGGCGCGGTTGCTGTAGAACACGGCCGAGGGCACTGCACCGATAGCCTTGGTGTAGTGCCCAATGGCTTCTTCGTACTTCTTATTGGAGTAGGCCTTGTTGCCGAGGTTCTTGAGATGCTGCGCCACGGACTCCTTCTTCTCCTGCGGAAGGCGCTGCAGCTCCTCAAGGCTCAGGCCTGCCAGCTGCTCATCGGTTGCGTCATCCAAAATGGGGCCACTGCCCGAAGTGCTCGCCTTGGCCTTCTTGGTCTTCTTCGCTCGTTTCTTCTTCGAGGACGAGCTGGGGCCCTTGGTATCCGTTGCCGGGCGGGGCGCCGACGAGCTGGTCGACAGGTACAGCAGGCCAGCCGCACTAAGAGCCGTCACCGTAGCGGCAATTGCTGCCACGGCAAAGCGGTTGTCCTGGACCCAGCGGACCAGGCTATTCGCAGATGCGTTCGATGCCATTGTGGTGGAACGCTCGCGAAGTCCGCGCGCGAAGACGGCCCATTTGTCACGTGACACCGGGCTACCCTCGCCGCAGGGCGTCGTACGGCTGCGATTGCAGCATGTCGGAGGAAACAGTGCCCAAGCCTGAGGTGGCGCCTGAGCAACTGAACATCAAGGTGAAGGATGCCGAGGGAAACGAGGTGTTCTTCAAGGTGAAGCGCACGACGAAACTCGCGAAGCTGAAGCGCGCATATGCTGAGCGTATGGGCAAGCCCGAGAACAGCGTGCGATTTATTTTCGACGGCCAGCGCGTCGGCGACGACGACACGGCTGAATCTGTGCGTAGTAGATACTAATGACTAGCTGGATATGAATGACCAGGACGAGATCGACGCGATGATCGAGCAGCTGGGCGGCGCGCTTTGCTGCTAGGTTAGAAGACCTGGGAGAGCACCTGATCCATCTTATCGCCACCCGTCGCAGGCGCACGATAGGGTCCCCGCTGCTCGCGTTGGTCCCGCACATCGCGGTACACGGGCGCGCGCTGCTGGTAGGTATGCGCGGGGGGCGCTTCGCTCTGGGGCGCCTCGCCGCGCCGCACGCGCTTGGCGTCCTTCTCGCGCTGGATGCGCGACCGCTCGACCTTCTTGAGGTAGTCGCGCTGCTCATGGGCCGACTGGGACAGCTCCATCCGTAGCCGCGCGGCATGCGTCGCTCGCTCATGCGCTGCCTGTTAGCTACTATACGTACACATTTGCTCCATGAGCATGGGCCACCGGAAACCCTGGAGGTACTTCATCGTCCATACGTCGTCTTTCCATCGATTCACGACGCCAGCTCCCGTCTGCGACTTGCGCGACGAGTGTGACGCGCCACCCAAAGCGCCAATCGGCTGTGCGTTTAGCATCTCGGCAGCCGTTCGCGCTACCTTTTTCGAGAGGAACTCAACCCAGCCCTCGGAAAAGTGGGACGCCCGCTTCTTTTTTCCCTTCGCACCTGCGTCCTTAGGCTGCAAATAGATCCGGCCTACCTCGCCAAATTGAGAGAAGATGTGCCGCACCTTCGCGGGCGTCATACCCGGAGGGATGCGGCTCACATACACAATGCCGCGCTTCTGCTGCTTCTTGTGGAACTCATGCAGCGCCTCTGGCGTGAGTTCCGGCAGTGCTCCTCGCTCGGACTCTTCATCCTCGAGCGCCTCAGCGTCCTGATCCGAGTCCCCTACAATTCCATCGTCCTCAATGTCATTTGGCGCTTCGTTCTCGTGCTTTCGCTTCGTTCGCTCGTGCCGCTCCGCGTCGCGTGCGCCTGGGACCATGGTCGGCGGCATCGGATGTGGAGTCCACGTGATACTTTTTTTGGGCGGCGGTGTCGCCTTTCTTCGCTATGGCCGTGTCGTACTATGATGAGATTGAGCTTGAAGACATGGAGTTTGATGAAGGCAAGCAGGCCTTTACTTATCCATGCCCATGTGGTGACAAGTTCGAGATTTCGCTTGAGCAGCTAAAAAATGAGGAGGATATTGCGAGGTGTCCCAGCTGCACCCTCCTGATCCGCGTCATTTACGACCCGCTCGACTTTGACTAAGGTACCCCTATGTTATCTACATGGGAAACTCTCCGGGCAAACTGGTCTCGGCAGCTTTCTCTGTGCCCTTAGATACCTCCCGCCTTGAGACTCGGCTCTCCCTCAGCGTAATGGTACTGCCACTCCGAGGCGCCTGCGCCACCGGCTTCTCTGCGCCATATGCGTCCATGCCGCTGGGCGTACTTGCACTTGACGAGAGCTGCTGCTTGGCCGCTGAAGATAGAGGCTCAGGCACCTCTGCGTCCTGAGTCGGCGCCGGCGCCAAAGGACGCTCCAAGCCCGCGTCTGTCGCTGGCGGCCCCTCCGGACTGCGGGGCCTCAAGCCTGCGAAGTGCATCGTTGCCGCCTTGCTCGGCTGGGACACCGGGGGAACCAGATCCGTATGGCCATTCAACGTTGTATGACTCACATTCTCAATCGACGGCACCGCCGGCATCGACGCCGTAGAGGGCTTGGTCGGCAAAGGCGCCACAAACTCATTTGTTTCACGAAGCTCGTCCTGCTGCTTGCGCCGACTGTGAAAGCCCGTGAAGGGGCTCTGCATTGATACCTCTTCCTTGGGCGTCGATGCGCGAGGCGGGGCGCGGCTTGGTGATGAGGTAGCCTCCATGGACGTTTCGGTCCGTACGCTAATGCGTGACACAGTAGACGTGAGGCTCTGCGCTGTGGCCTGCAGTGGTATCGTATCCACGTCATCTTCTTCCAGCAGACTCATGGCCTCGCTCGGCCCAGAGCGAGACAGCTGTGGCGCTTCGTCCGCTCTCGTAAACCCTGGTACAGGCTGCGGCGAAGATTCTGGTACAGGCCGCGGTGAAGATTCTGGCACAGGCTGCGGTACAGATTCTGGTACGGGCTGCGGCGACTCTGGCACGGGCTGCGGTGAAGACTCCGGCATGAGTCGAGGCATAGACTGTGGCTCGGATTGCGGTGAAGACTCTGGCATGGGATGCTGCGTGGCTCCTGGCACGGGCTGCGGCGTAGACTCTGGCATGGGTTGTTGCGTGGTCTCTGGGACGGGTTGTGGCGTAGACTCTGGCATGGGTTCCGACGAAGACTCTGGCACGGGTTCCAGCGCAGACGTTGACTCTGGCTCTGGCTCGGGCACTGGGTCGCGCAACACCGGTAGCTTGTCCATGCGGGGTGAACGCGTCACTGAGGCGGGTGGTACAGCCGCTCGTGAGCGCACGGGTGATTCGACCGTTGCAATAGGCGGCGATGTGTGAGATGCCAATGCGACAGCCGGCCATGCGCCTGACGCACTCTGCATCAGGTAGGGTGGAAGCCCCATCGAGGTCAGCGCAGGCAGCGGCGCGATGCGCGATGGTTGCGCACGTTCAGGCGTCACATCCGGCAGATCCAGCGTGCGGAATGTAGGCGTCTGCACCGCTGGTACCCCGTCGTTCGTTCCCTCTTCCACCTCAGCCCACATATCGTGCGTCTCCGTGGACAGCGTCTCCACGGCAGGATCCCATGTCGTTGCAGGCGTCGCAGGCCCGTCCGGTTCGGGGGTCGCGGCCTGCTCGGGAATGTGTGGCAGCTCCGCATCCATTAGACCAGTCGGCCGCAAACCCCGTCCTAGGCTGGACACCGGCTTCGCCGGCTCGGTACCGGTCTCGCCCTCTGATTCAGTCAGCGTGCGTGAGCTCGAGCTTGGCACCACGCCTTCCGCTAGCTGCGCATGCGAGTCAGTCGTGCCATGCGCCAGCGAGCGCGTTGCATCGTCTTCACTGCGTTCCGAGATACGGCTCAGGCGATACGATGGACGCTCTACCTCGTCGAAGCCGAGGGGAATCGCAGGCGCCGCGCGTGGCGCCAAGGGCTCTGGCATGCCTGGGCCTGAGCTGTGCGCATCATCAAACTCGGACCCCGTGCTCTCAGGCGACGACAGGGCCGCGGCAGCCGTGCTGTTGAACTTGACCGGCACAGGCTTAGTCCACGACATGGGAGGTGCCACAGGACTCGCTGCGCCGCTCGAGGTGGTTGACGCCGCTGATATAACGGGCGACGCCGCCCATGTACTGGGCGGGCTAGTCGGAGAGCGAGCGCCCACGGCCGGACTGCCACTGGCCCCGGTCAATGCAGGGCTGTGGAGCAGCGACATGGCCGGACTCGATGTGAAGTTCGGCGATGCCACAGGCGGCGGCATCTTGCGCTTTGACTGGGGAGGACGACGCGTTTCCGTGGGGCGCAGCTCACTGTCATCTTCGCCAGTCGGCACTGGTGGCAGGTCCGCTTCCTTGCCACCTTTCTTGCGATCAAAAGAGGGCCGCTGAGCCTCACGCCTATCACTAGGGGATACAGGTGTTTGAGACGATAGCGGCGCACTCGCATGCGGAAGAGCCTGCGCAGGGTCGTCCGGTAGAAGCGGCGACATTTCGGGCGATGACAAGTGGATAGGGGACGTCCTGGCGAGTGGCGGCAGTGTCTGTAGAGGCGATGACGTGGATGCCTGAGACGGCAGTGAGGTTGGCGCCAAAGATGGTGGCGAGGCGGGCAGTGACTCGGTAGGCGGCGGCAAGGGCGCTGGAAGCTTCGCAAGGGTCTCTTTAGGCTGAGCCTTCGAAAACACTTCAGTAGACCCAGCAGGCTGAACGGGCTCAACAAGTTGGACATGCCCGGCAGGAGGGACAGGCTTGACAAGCTTGACAGAATAGACAGGATTAGCAGGTCCGACGGGCTTGCTAGGCTCAGCAGACTGACCAGGCCTAGCAGGCTGACCAGGCCTAGCAGGCTGACCAGGCCTAGCGGGCTGAACAGACGAATCAGACTGAACAGACGAAGCAGGCTGAACAAGCCCGGTAGGGTGGACAGGACTGGCAGATCCGACGGGCTTGCTAGGCTCAGCAGACTGACCAGGCCTAGCAGGCTGACCAGGCCTAGCAGGCTGAACAGACGAAGTAGGCTGAACAGACGAAGTAGGCTCAACAGACGAAGCAGACTGACCAGGCTCAGCAGGCTGACCAGGCTCAGCAGGCTGACCAGGCGAAGCAGGCTGACCAGGCGAAGCAGGCTGACCAGGCGAAGCAGGCTGAACAAGCCCGGTAGGGTGGACAGGACTGGTAGGACCGACGGGCTTGCTAGGCTCAGCAGGCTGACCAGGCCCTACAAGCTGACCAGGCCTTACGGGCTGGTCAGGCTTGATAAGCTTAACAGGGTAGACAGGTTTGGCAGGCTGGTCAGGTTCGACAGGTTCAGCAGGCCTGACAAGCCCGGCAGACTCGATAGGCTTGTTGGATTTGACAGGCTCGACGGGTTTGACAGGCTCGACGGGTTTGACAGGCTCGACGGGTTTGACAGGCTCGACGGGCTTGACAGGCTCGACGGGTTTGACAGGCTCGACGGGTTTGACAGGCTGGACCGCTTCGACAGGTTTAGCAGATTCAGCAGGCTGGACAGATTCGGCAGGCTCATCAGGCTCAGCAGGTTCTTGGTTCATGGGCTGTTCACGCGATACATGTCGGTGCCCAAATCGCCCTAGACCGCCAAACAGGCGCGGCGATGCCGCCTCAGCCTCATCTGTGTCACCCGACACACTGCGCAACGAGCGCAGACTCTGTTTACCCTTTAGGAGCCACTGTGATGAGCGCTTGCGTATACCTGACAGGATGCGGGGCACACGTTCCGGTGCCTCTCCCTCTGCCTCACTGGGCATGCGCGGCGAGAAGGGCACCCGCTTTTGTCGCGGAGTCTCTGAGGCATGGGGCGAGCCAAGTGACGAAAGGATGCGCTGGACTGATCGCTTTTTGTTGAGAGGCGGCGCGCCGGTTACCGGTTCCGGAGCAGGCTCTGGCACGGACACCTGCTCCGACGCTGGCACCACAGGCGACGCTTGTGCACTGGCTGCCGCTGCCTTAGCCTGGAGTCCAAGCGGCACCGATTTGCGGATCGGCCGCGGCCGCGCGCTGTCATTCGAGGACGATACAGACCAAGGCTCGGGGGTTCTGGGAGGAATCGTGCGCGCAGGCAATACCGTCGCATGTTTGGGCGGGGCAGGACGTGGGCCCTGCGCAGGAACCGTATACGTCTGCGATGGCTCGCTGGGCTTAGGCACCTCCGGCTCCGCGGCCGGGGCCGCAGCGTTTGCATCAGGCGGGAAACGATACAAGACCGCCACAATCGACTCGGGCGCCTGACCGGCACGTACCATGCGGAACTGATTGAGCTTGCGCAACATGGGCCGCGAGCGACGAACGGGGCAGAGGGATGTGCTCAGCGCATCCCGGTACGAGGAAGGTACGACCTCCTCCAGCACGAACCAGGTCGAAATCCTGGTCGACGCACGGCTGTCCGGCGTGCTTGTCGTGCGCATCTGTAGCACGGCGAACGACGCTTCCCTGTGCACGCGCTCGTCGCGGTTGCTCCAGCCATTACCCACGAGGTAGTCGGCCCACACCTCGGGGAACAGCTCATCAATCACTGTGTCAGCCACGTGCGGATCGGAGCGGTAGGGGAACGGCGGAGCCGACTCACCGAGCGCGGCTGACTCGCTGCGCTGCAGCGCCATGTCGCTGCGGTCTTGCAGTGGCTCGTCGAGGCGCATAACCCAGTCCCAGCGCGAGTTGTCGTCAGCGCCTTGGTGGAAGCCGCGCTCCTCGAACTGGAACCAGTGCATGCTCTCGACACGCTGCATGCGCTGCCGGCGATCACTCTCACGCAGGTCAAACTCGAGCGCTGACGTGTCGAGATCGTCGAAGCCCTCGAAAGCAAACTCGTGCCACCGCTGCATGGACGGTGAGCCGAGTCCGTCGGCCGTCTCATTCGCCACGTCCGGCGCCTGCAGCGACGAGCCGGGGCGCGGAACGTGGCCCGGCACCAGGTTCAGCTGCTTGCGCGTCTCGGGGCCCAAATCCATGCTCGCCAACGCGGCGGGCCACGCGGAGCGCTGCAGCAGGTCCTTGGAGTACTGTTGCACATGCCGTGCCATGTAGGTGGCCGGCACGGTGCGCACCGCTGCGGACGAGGCGTCTAGGTCCGGCGAGAGCATGCGGGGGTAATCGTCAACCAGGCGCAGTAGGCGGCGCGGCAGATAGGTCGACTGCGTCGCAACCGACACATGGTACCGCATAAAGGCCACGAGTATGTGCTCTGCGGCGTTCGACGCCTGTACGTACATTGCATACGTATCCGCGAATGAGGCATCCTCTGGCAGCCCGAAGAGCAGCACGCCCATGTGGCGACCGATGCGGCTGGGCGTCATTTGGTTCTGGCTGCTGTAGGTCGCGACCAGCGCGAAAAAGTCCATCAGCACGTCCAGAAGGCGCGCCACACGCGTCTCGAGCATTTGCGTCAGTGTCAGATACGCAGAGGTCGGGTGACCCTGCTGCCGCTCTTGTGCGCGCCAGCTCATGTACGAGGACCACGGCATGAACCCGCGCTCCTGCACCAGCACCAGCGGCTGGTCCGACTGGCCAGGCGCTCGCTCTGCAACAACGCGGCCGACACGCGCGAGCACCCACTTGAGCAGGGCCACCAGACTGTACACGTTCGCGAACTGCAGCTCTTGGTCCAGCGCGCGGTCTGCCTCGGTGCTCGGCGCATGGAGCGAGTCCACAACCGTGCGTATGAGCCGCATCGAGCCCGACGACGATAGGTCGACGGCCATGCTGCTGAGCAGCAGCGGCGCGTCGACGCCCAGGGCGCGTATTCGCTCAATCGTGCGGATCACGTAGGCTGTCGCGACCTCCATGTCAAGCTGGTACTCCCACGCCAGGCCCGTGTAGCCGTACACGGGGATAGGTGGCACCGCTGGGCGGCGCGTGTGCGGCGCATTGATCTGCGCGAGTGAGTCACTCAGGTCCCACGGGCCAGGGCTGATGGCGGTGCTCGGCACGGGCGCCTGCTCCGCAGGCGCCACGGGCCGCGTGGCGCTCACTGGACCCCGGTCCTGTAGGTGCTCCTCGCTCGGAAGACTCGGCAGCGGTCGGCTCATATCTGCGCCAATATCAAGACCGAGTCCTAACGACGCTCGCGCACCAGGAGCAGTAAATGGCGCGCGAGACGATGCCTCGATGGAGCCAAGACCCGGCGACAGGTTCGGCACCGGGCTTGGACCTGCCGAGCTCGAGCGAGAATGCGACGCAATCCATGCGAGGGCGGGCGACGACGAGGTGTACAGACGGTCACTCTCGTTGGAGGGGCGCGCCTTCTCCGTCACCATGCTGGGCATCAATCCAACGCTGGTCGTAGTCGCGTTCGCTGGGCGGGTGGGTGTGGAACCGTCCCTGTCGGCACGTTTTCGTGGACCAATCAGCGCGGGGCTGACCCATGCGCACAGGTGGACAGGGTTTCAACCTCCACCTCTGTGCATGCTGCACAGATAGCGTGGCCGGAGAGGCGGCGCGAGCGCGCTAGCTGCGCCAGAGACGTTGGCTAGCGCAGCGCAAGCGGGAGGCGGATCTGTGTACCACATATCGCGTTCGTGGAACTGGAATCGTGCTACCTGGCCTGACCGCAAGCACTCGTACTCGCTGGCAGTTCGCATCCCACTTGCGCTTGTTCGCAGGAGGCTCGTCTCACCCGTCGAACTGTACGAACTGCAAGCGGAGCCGTACTCTTCGCCGGGTCCCTAGGAGCACTTTCCACGCTTGCGGGTGTGTCTAATGTACAGTGCGCCGCGTAAGGAGCTTGCACCCTATCTACCCTGTTGCGGACACGGCCAGCGTCGGTCCGGCGGCCGGTGCGCTGGCTCAGAAGAGGACGACCCGGCACGGGTCCGTCGGTTTCTGCAATAGGGCCCGCACGCTGTTTTCTGCCAGCAGGGCCAATAGTGCATCGCGTGTCTCTGGCGTATCAAACACGGCGCGCTGCTTTGCGTCTGTCCACGAGGCATCCACGAGCAGGGCCTGCAGGTGGTCGACGTGCAAGGCGCGCTGCTCCAGCAGGGCCTGTACACGGTGGGGCGTGCCCACGGCGATGGGTGTCGCCTGGCTCTTCAGCCACGATACCTGTTCCTCCAACTTAAAGTGGCGCGCAAACAGCTTGGCCACGGTGGGCACAGGCGACGATGCGGTGCCTTTGCGCCGCTTCGCTGGCGGCTCGTCGGTGCCCGGCAGCAGCACACGCAGTGCCCGCGTGAGATCAGCGGCTCGCTGTGCGTTGCCCGTGAGCACGAGCATGTAGGGCGTGCCTGGCTCGGTCATCCATGGCTGCTTCATGTCCTGCAGCTCGTTATGGCGAGCGACGACTGGGTCAGTGGACGAACGTACACTCGCGGACAAACGGGGAGAGATGCTCCACTGTCCGCTCTGCGTCGAATGTGAATGTCTCGGCAAATGCGCGTGCTGTGGTTAGCCGAGCCGACGCACCTGGCACACGTAGCTCCTGGAGCTCGAGCTCACTCAGCTTCGGGAACGCCTTGCGCTGTAGACCAACGAGGAAGTCGGCCTGCAGATCGCGCGGCTGCTCCGCAATGTGCTGTGCGGCCGAAGCCTGCTCCTGCAGCCGGGCTGCTTTCTAGGGTCAGTGGACCAGCGTACCTTGCGGCGCTGCGCCTTGGCCTGTTCGCGGCGTTTGCGCTTCTTGGCAGCAGCGGCGTCGTCTGTTGACGGTGGCGGCGCATGATGCTGTGGACGCACCTCTGCATCGGACGCATCGTCCGAATAGGCCACGAGCTCGTCCTCGAGGAGGAGACCGTCGTCGAGCTCGTCCGCCATGGCAGGCAGTCACAGGTGGGCTCGTGGCGCCTCGCTTTTTTTATTGCTGAGTCAGCGTCGTCAGCGCGGGCGCGACGCGCTCGCCGCGCAATGCGCAGCGACTCTGACCACCGTGATGGTGAAGCGCAGCACGACGAGCAAGTTCCCCATCGCGCGCATCAAGCGCATCATGCAGGCAGACGAGGATGTCGGCAAGGTAGCACAGGCAACGCCGGTGGTCATCTGTACGTGCTATGGGCTCACACACAGCGAAAGCACTTGAGCTGTTTATGCAGGACATTGTCGAGAAGGCGGCGGAACAGACGCGCTCCACCGGCGGCAAGCGTGTGTCTCCCTATCATCTGTGCGTACGACATGCTTACCACAGGAAACGCGCAGCCCAGGCGACAGAAATGTTTGATTTTCTCAAGGATATTGTCGACAAGGTGCCGGATCCTCTCGAATCGGGCGGCGCACGCACGTCCAAACGACGAAAAGTCACCCGCAGCGAGCCCAAGGCGGAAGATGAGGCTGACGAGGTTGCGAAAGCGGATGAGGAGGCCAACGAGGGCGCCAAGGCCGAGGCCCCTGTCAAGACGGAGCTGCCTGCGTCACCAGACGCTGCGCCGACCGAACCTCCCATCAAGGAATCCGACGACAGCGAAGAGTAAGCCATGCTGAGACCAGGCACAGACCTGGCGCTCTCTGTACCATAGCCTAGGTGGGCCTGCCGCCGCCGTACCGCCGCGGCGGCGACGGCGCCTGGCGCATGTCCGTCGTCGGAGATTAGTAATACTGACACACATTTGCGCGCTGGGCCTCTGGTTTTGGCCTGGGCCCCTTTTTTTTCCCGCTGGGCCGCGGTGTGCTCCTCGTTGCGCCCACCAACGTCCAGGCTGTAGCTGTTGAGGTTTTGCCTTTTTGCTGCTGCATCCACGGTGTCATAGACCGGGAAAGGACTGGATTGGGAATCTTCGAGGCAACATATTTACTACGATGACGGGGCTGAATGTGAACGGCCAGGCCGCGGCTGCACCCGCAGCGATTTCGCCGTCGCTGCGGTCCGCGCTCGCGGACCAGGTTCCCTCGAGGACGCCTTCGCCGGCGCCGCCGGCGACATCGGCGCCAGTTGGCACGCCTGGTGTCTCTCCCATGGTGCTGGAGCTCGCGGACGGTACCGTGTTCCAGGGCCTGAGCTTTGGTGCTGAGGGCAAGAGCATTTCCGGCGAGTGTGTCTTCCAGACCGGTATGGTCGGCTATGTCGAGTCGCTCACGGACCCGTCGTACGAGGGCCAGATCCTTGTTCTGACGTACCCGCTGATCGGTAACTACGGTGTGCCGGCGCGCCCCCAGGGCGAAGAGGTGCCGAAGCTCAAGGCGCCGTTCGAGTCGTCGCGCATCCACGTCGCGGGTCTTGTCGTGGCCTCGTACAGCCACGACTTCAGCCACTACCTGGCTGCATCGGGGCTGAGCGACTGGCTCCAGGAAAATGGCGTGCCGGCCGTGTACGGCATCGACACGCGCGCGCTGACGAAGCGCATCCGCACGAAGGGTAGTATGCTTGCGCGCCTCCTGGCGCCGCTACCCGATGCGCCGGCGGAGGGCCCCTGGGACAAGCGTGTGATGAACGTGCCGTGGCACGACCCGAACGGCGACAACCTTGTCGTGCGGGTATCGCGCCAGCGCCCTGAGCTGTACACGCCGCAGGACACGGCGCCTGCTGGGCTGCGCACGGTCAACGAGCCACAGCTGCTGCACGCGTCGGGTCGTCCCCTGCGTGTGCTGGCGCTGGATATGGGCATGAAGCTGAACCAGATCCGCTGCTTTACATCTCGTGGCGTGGAGCTGAAGGTGGTGCCGTTTGACTATGACTTTCTGCATGAGCCGGAGCCGTACGATGGTCTGTTCATTTCGAACGGTCCAGGTGATCCCACGCAGTGCATGGGCACGGTGGAGCGCATCCGTGCGCTGCTCTCACGCACGGACGACGTGATCCCGGTCTTTGGTATCTGTCTGGGCCACCAGCTGCTTGCGCTTGCGGCTGGCGCACGCACGGCGAAGATGAAGTACGGTAACCGTGGCCAGAACATTCCCTGCACGGACCAGCTCTCCGGTCGCTGCTACATCACGTCGCAGAACCACGGTTATGCCGTGGACGGCGCGTCGCTGCCGGCGGGTTGGGCGGAGCTGTTTGTGAACGCGAACGACCACACGAACGAGGGTATCTACTGCGAGCACGCGCCCTTCTTCAGTGTGCAGTTCCACCCCGAGAGCACCGCGGGACCGCGCGACACCGAGTACCTGTTTGACGTGTTCGTGCGTAGTGTCGTGGACAATGCGGCTGTGCGCCACGCGTCGGGCGGTGCATCGCTTGCGCAGGGCCCGACAGCGTTCCCGGGCGGCACACTGGCGGAAAACGAGGCGGCCGCGCCGCGCCTGCACCCCCGCAAGGTGCTTGTGCTGGGTAGTGGTGGTCTGAGTATCGGCCAGGCAGGCGAGTTTGACTACAGTGGCTCGCAGGCGATCAAGGCTCTGAAGGAAGAGGGCATCTACACAGTGCTGATCAACCCCAACATCGCGACGATCCAGACGTCGGCGGGTCTCGCGGACAAGGTGTACTTTTTGCCGGTCACCCCCGAGTTTGTGCTCAAGGTGCTGCGGCATGAGCGCCCCGATGGTATCTACTGCACGTTTGGTGGTCAGACGGCGCTGAACGTCGGTATCAAAATCAAGGACGAGCTGGCGCCGCTGGGCGTGCGCAACCTCGGCACGCCGATCGACACGATTATCAAGACAGAGGACCGTGACCTGTTCGCGCGTGCGATGGAGGAGATCAACGAGCGCTGTGCTCCGTCGGCGAGCGCCAACAACTGGGACGAGGCGCTTACGGCGGCGCGCACGATTGGCTACCCAGTGATCGTGCGTGCAGCGTTTGCGCTGGGCGGTCTCGGCTCGGGCTTTGCGAAGAACGAGGACGAGCTGCGCCGTTTGTGCCACACGGCCTTCGCCAACAGCCCACAGGTGCTGGTCGAGAAGAGCATGAAGGGCTGGAAGGAGATCGAGTACGAGGTGGTGCGCGACTGCCGCAACAACTGTATCACGGTGTGCAACATGGAGAACTTCGACCCGCTGGGTGTGCACACCGGCGACTCGATTGTCGTGGCGCCCAGCCAGACGCTCTCCGATGAAGACTACAACATGCTGCGCACGACCGCGGTGAATGTCATCCGCCACCTTGGCGTGGTGGGTGAATGCAACATCCAGTACGCGCTGAACCCCCTTTCGAAGGAGTACTGCATCATCGAAGTCAATGCGCGTCTGTCGCGCTCGTCGGCGCTGGCGTCGAAGGCCACGGGCTATCCCCTTGCGTTTGTCGCGGCCAAGCTGGGTCTGAACATCCCCCTGAACGAGCTGCGCAACTCGGTGACGCGCGAGACTTCGGCGTGCTTCGAGCCATCGCTCGACTATATCGTCACCAAGATGCCGCGCTGGGACCTGCGCAAGTTTATGCGCGTCAGCTCGAAGCTGGGCAGCAGCATGAAGAGTGTCGGTGAGGTCATGTCGATTGGCCGCACGTTCGAGGAGAGTCTGCAGAAGGCGATCCGCTCGGTCGACCCCTCGTTTGAGGGCTTTGGCCGCAACGACCACGTCGACCTGGCGGATCTGGACGAAGAGCTCGAGCGCCCGACGGACCGCCGCATCTTCGCGATCGCCAACGCCATGGCACAGGGCTACTCGGTCGACCGGCTGCACCAGCTGACAAACATCGACCGCTGGTTCCTCAAGAAGCTGGAGGGCATCATGGCCGTGGCCCAGGCAATGGAGGAGAGCAGCGCTGCGCAGATTCCTGCGGCACTGCTGCGTCAGGCGAAGCAGGTCGGTTTCTCCGACCGCCAAATTGCCAAGTGCTCCTCGAGTGCGGAGCTGGCGGTGCGCCGCCGCCGCCAGGAGCTGGGCATTGCGCCCTTCGTCAAGCAGATCGACACGGTGGCCGCCGAGTTCCCCGCGCAAACCAACTATCTGTACACGACGTACAATGCGGTGGAGCACGACGTCGCCTTCAACGACAAGGGTGTCATGGTGCTCGGCTCGGGTGTGTACCGCATTGGCTCGTCGGTCGAGTTTGACTGGTGTGCGGTGCGTGCGATCCGCACGCTGCGGGCACAGGGTTACAAGATGGTGATGGTGAACTACAACCCCGAGACGGTGTCGACGGACTACGACGAGGCGGACCGTCTGTACTTTGAGAACATCTCGCTCGAGACGGTCATGGACATCTACGAGCTCGAGCAGTCGAGCGGCGTCGTCATCTCGATGGGTGGTCAAATCCCCAACAACATTGCGCTGCCGCTGCACCGTCAGGGCGTCAAGGTCCTTGGCACGTCGCCCGAGATGATCGACAATGCAGAGAACCGCTACAAGTTCTCGCGCATGCTCGACCGCCTGGGTGTCGACCAGCCCATGTGGAAGGAGCTGTCGTCGCTGGAGGACGCCTACAGTGCATGCGCACGCTTTGGCTACCCCGTCCTCGTGCGCCCGTCCTACGTGCTGAGCGGCGCGGCGATGAATGTCGTGTACTCAGCGGAGGACTTGAGCAACTACCTGTCTCAGGCCGCGGCGATCAACCGCGAGCACCCAGTGGTGATCACCAAGTACCTGGAGGGCGCCAAGGAGATCGAGATGGATGCAGTCGCCAAGGACGGCAAGCTGATTATGCATTACATCTCGGAGCACGTCGAGAATGCAGGCGTGCACTCGGGTGATGCGACGCTGATTCTGCCGCCGCAGGACCTTGAGCCGGAGACGGTGCGCCGCATTGAAGATGCGACGAGCAAGATTGTCGAGGCGCTCAACGTGACTGGCCCGTGCAACATCCAGTTCATCGCAAAGAACAACGAGATCAAGGTGATCGAGTGCAACGTGCGCGCTGCGCGCTCGTTCCCCTTCGTCTCCAAGGTGACCGGCGTCGATGCGATCGAAATGGCCACGTGTGCGATGATGGGCCTGCCCGTGTCGCCGTACCCGAAGGTCAGCCTGCCGAAGGAGTACGTGGGAATCAAGGTGCCGCAGTTCTCCTTCTCGCGTCTGAGCGGCGCGGACCCGATTCTCGGTGTGGAAATGGCGTCGACCGGCGAGGTCGCGTGCTTCGGCCGCAACAAGTACGAGGCGTACCTGCGCGCCATGCTCGCGTCGGGTATCCGCCTCCCAACGAACAATGTGCTGCTCAGCGTCGGCTCGTTCAGCGAGAAGCAGGAGCTGCTGCCGTCGGTGCGCACACTGCACGAGCTGGGCTTCACGCTCTACGGCTCGTCCGGCACCGCCGACTTTTACACGGAGCACGGCATCCCCGTCGTGCACCTCGAGGCGCTGCCCGAGGACGACGACTGGCGCAGCGACGACAACAGCAAGGCGTCGTACTCGCTGCTGACGCACTTGACGCAGGGCCTCAGCTCGCTGTTCATCTCGCTGCCAAGCAAGAACAAGTACCGCCGTCCCTCGTCATTCACGTCCATGGGCTACCGTGCGCGCCGCCTCGCCATCGACCGCTCGATCCCACTGCTCACGAACGTCAAGAACGCCAAGCTGTTTGTCGAGGCGCTCGCGATGCACCGCCGCCAGGGCGGCACCTTGGAGATTCTCCCGATCGATGCGAAGACGTCGCACATCACGTGCCAGTTCCCCGGCCTGGTGGGGGCGCCGGCGGTGGTCCCGACGCTGGGTGCGCTCGACAAGGCGGGCGTTGCTGCGTACACGCGCGCAGCTGCACAGGCCGGCTTTACGTCGCTTGTACTGCACCCTGTTGGCAAGGCGGGTTCGATCGTCGACGACGCCTCGCTCTCTGTCGCGGAGGCCGCGCTCGAGGGACAGTGTGCCGTCGATGTCTCGCTGACGCTCCTCGCGACGCCCGAGCACGTCGAGCAGTTCGCGCTGCTCGCCCCCCGCGTGCGCGCCCTGTTTGTGTCGTACCACGGCAGCGCGCGTGAGGCGAGCCTGCGGCCTGCCATGGTCGCGAGCTACTTTGCCCACTGGCCGGAGGACAAGCCGATCATTACGGATGCCGCCGGCGCCGAGCTCGCGTCCGTGCTCCTCATCGCGAGCCTGCACAGCCGCCCGATCCACGTCACCAACGTGCGCACGCGCGACGACCTCCAGCTCATCACGCTCTCCAAGGCCAAGGGCCTGAGCGTCACATGCGATGTGCCGGTGTATGCGCTCTTCTTCGCGAGCGACCGCTACCCCGCTGCGGCGTGCCTGCCGAGCGCGGAGGACCAGGCAGCGCTGTGGCAGAGCCTGGACGAAATTGACGCGTTCTCGCTCGGCCCGATGCCGTGCCAGCTTGCCGAGCAGCTCGGTCATGCGGCGCCGTCGACGGCCGGCCTCAGCGAGGTGATGCACCTGCTGCTCAACGCTGTGAACGAGGGCCGCCTCACCGTCGAAGCCGTGCAGGAGCGCCTGTGCGAGCAGCCGCGCACCATTTTCCAGCTGCCCGAGCAGGTCGACACGCTCGTCTCAGCCGAGGTCGACCGCGTCGTGCGCGACGTGGCGCGCGACGGCTGGTCGCCGCTCGACACTGCGTCATGCCACGGCGCGATCGAGCGCGTACAGCTGCGCGGCAAGACCATTGTGCTGGATGGCAACATGCTCGTGGAGCGCGCCACGGGCTCGAACGTGAGTGCACTCGCGAGCGTCAAGCCTGCTGAGACAAAGGGCGCTGACGTGGTGCCCATGTCGCCGGTGCTCACGCGCTCGCCGCGCCGGCGTGGAACGGGTCTGCGCCCGCTCACGAGCATGGACGAGTTCCGCGTCGAGTCCGACGTGTCGCCCGCGCTCGGTCCCGCGCTCCCGACGCGCATGTCGCTGTACCACCCCTCGTTTGCCCGCCGCCACATTCTCTCTGTGCGCCAGTTCTCGCGCGACGACCTACACGCGCTGTTTGCTGTGGCGCAGGAGCTGCGTTTCCTTGTGGAGCGCCATGGCGTGCTGGACATTCTACGTGGCCGTGTGATGAGCACTCTTTTCTACGAGGAGTCGACGCGCACCTCGTCGTCGTTCGAGGCGGCGATGCTGCGTGCGGGTGGCCAGGTCGTGACGATCAACACGTCGCGCTCGTCGGTCGCCAAGGGCGAGACGCTGGCGGACACAGTGCGCACGCTCGGCTGCTACAGCGACGTGATTGTGCTGCGCCACCCTGCGGTCGGCTCGTCGCAGGAGGCGGCCAAGTTCTCGCCGGTGCCGATCATGAACGCCGGCGACGGTGTAGGCGAGCACCCGACGCAGGCGCTCCTGGACGTGTTTACGATCCGCGAAGAGCTTGGTACGGTGAACGGTCTCACCGTCACGCTGCTGGGCGACCTGAAGAATGGCCGCACGACGCACTCACTCGTGCGCCTGCTCTCGCTGTACGGCGTCACGTTCAACTTTGTCAGCCCCGCATCGCTTGCCATGCCGCGCGAAGTCGTGCGTGAGGTGTCGAAGCACGGTATCTCCATCTATGAGACGTCGAGCCTCGACGAGGTGCTCCCCAAGACGGATGTGCTGTACGTGACACGCATCCAGCGCGAGCGCTTTGCGTCTCCGGAGGAGTACGAGGCAGTCAAGGGCTCGTACGTCATCGACAACGACGTGCTCGCGCGTGCGAAGGCTGACATGATCGTCCTGCACCCGCTTCCGCGTGTCGACGAGATCGACCCCGAGGTCGACTTCGACATCAAGCGCGCCGCCTACTTCCGCCAGATGCGCTGCGGCCTGTTTATCCGCATGGCGCTCCTCGCCATGACGCTCCAGTCCAGCGATCGTTCGTAGTCCCTGATTTTAGTCAGCGAATCTGCGTCTGTCGCCTTGCGGCTCGCTGCTCTTGCCATGGCCGAGTGGGACGCGGACATTGGCTTGGGATGGCCGCCCACCTATTGCGTGTACATACGCCTTTATGGCCATCTGTTTTTGCTAATGACTGCAGCCTTATTTGTGCGCATGCTCCTATCGCGCACTCGGGTATTGCACGCGTACGCCGTGCTGCTGTCCGCCGTGTGTGCGGCGGCCATGCTCGTGCGGATCCGCACCGAGCTACGGCCCATGGTAGCGCGCGCGCTTGATCTCGCCAGTGCTGAGCTGACACTGGGACTGTGCATGCTCCTTCTTTACCGCATGCTGCTCCTGCTCGAGCGCACTACGCGCCGCGCGTGGCCCATGACGGCCACATGGCGACAGTACCTCGTGTTCTCGCACTTGGCGTGGGTGCTCACTACCTGGACCGCCTATACACGCTTTCTTCACACCATCGTTTTCCTCCTACTTTGCGTACAATGGGGTATCTACGCGGTCGCCCTCGCCGCTGTGCAGCGGCACTGGCTAAGGGGCCCCGACGGGGCGAGCGCGTTACCTGAGCGTGCGCCATTCAAGCTTGCACTAACGCCTCATGCACTCAGGTCCTTGCTTTGCACACTAAACTTTCTCTCGTTAATGTGTGTGCAGGTTCTGTTCCTCGTCATCTTCCAGTACGCGGAGGAACTGCGCGATTTTCACACGTGGATCGTTGTCACCACCCGTTCTTTTTCGCTTGTGTTCCTAGGTCTGGCCCTGCTGCCGGGCATTTTGCCGCGCTTCGACGCGACGTTCCACTCGGCCCGGACGGCCGACTTTCACGACCCAGCCATGTAATGACCTCGACTCTATGTAGCCATGTATACCACGGCCTGTCTACTCCCGCGATGCGCGGAAGTCGGCCTCAACACTCGTGACCAGCGTGTTCATCTCGGCATTGAGCTGCTCGAGCGTCTGCGCAGCCGAGCGGTGGTAATTCAGCTGTGCCTTGACGAAGCTCGCGAGGCTCTTCACCGGTTCAGGGTTGTCCAGCACAGTCTTCATCAGGCTGATCGCCTCCTCCGTCGCGCTTACGAGCTTGTCCTCCGCCTGTTCGACCTCGAGGCGGTACGTCTCCAGCTTCGACGACGAGCTCGCCTCGGCGCTCTTGAGGTGGCCGCGCCAGCCGTCTAGGTGCAGACGCGCCTCACGGACCTGTTGGCGCGCCTTCATCGCAAGCTGGATCTGCGAGCCAAACGCATTCCACACCGAAATGAACTGGCTCAAGATCGCCTTGTCCTGCGCGATACGAGCGTGACCCACGGCATCTTCGGCCACGGCAAACTTCTGTAGCAGCTCCGCAAGCTTACTCTCCATCGTTGTCACTGGCTCACCACCCGTGTACGCCGGCATCTGTTGCGGGCACTTGCCCAAGTCCATCGCGGCAGCCGTCGCACTACGCGCAATCGCATGGTGTAGCGTGCGGGGATGCGTCGGCGGCGCATACGTAGGCTGCACCTGCGGCAGGCCCGTGTTGCGCGTAGCTTGCGCCGCCCACTGCGACAGCGTATGGCCGATCGACTGCGCACTCTGCGTCACAGACTCCTGCAGGTGATGCTGCGGGTAAGCACCGACCACATACCGGATAATCGTACGTCTCCGTCTCATACACCTTAATTGTGCTGCACGTAAGCAGGAAGTACATACTGCATCATCGCCTGGTGGGCGCTCCTCAGTGCATCGACGCGCTGCTCCAGCTGCTTGTACTCCTCTGGCAGCTCAGTCAGGTCGTCCGTCTGCCCGAAGTGCTCGCGCGCCTGCTGGTTCTGCACGTCAGCAAGACCACAGACGTACCAGCGTGCCGAAACGCTCAGAGAGCTTGTGACCCAGGGGGGCCACACTCGCCGTCCAATGCTTAAGATGGTCCATCACAAAGACCGACCCACCCACGGCCCAGCTTACCGGCAGGGCCCGCTTGGCACGTGGCTGTGGGGACGCCGGTGGAG
The DNA here is from genome assembly GCF_000349305.1 of Malassezia sympodialis ATCC 42132. Classification (NCBI taxonomy): domain Eukaryota; kingdom Fungi; phylum Basidiomycota; class Malasseziomycetes; order Malasseziales; family Malasseziaceae; genus Malassezia; species Malassezia sympodialis. The sequence continues at coordinate 182,948 of NW_017387809.1, read as the reverse complement.
GTAGCAACGCGGCACGCTTTCGTCTCGCGATAGGCGTGCGATGCAGTACCACCAGGATGAGAAGGTGCTGTGTTTCCACGGCCCCTTGATATACCAAGCCAAGGTATGCGCACAAGCTCACGCCAGATCTTGCTTGCGGAAAACTGGAAGGAGACCGACAACCAGAATGGGGCCACGGGACCTCACTACCTCGTGCATTACCAGGGCTGGAAAAAGACATGGGATGAATGGGTGCCTGAGATGCGCTTGTTGAAATTGAATGATGAGAATCTTGCGCGACAAAAGGCGCTGGTTGATGCATATAAGGCTGAAGCAGCCGCAGCCGCAGCAGTAGCGGCTGCGCACGAGCACGGCGCGCGCGGCAAGGCCGACGCGCGCCGCGCGCCTGCATCGAGTGCAAGCTCGGCAAGTAGCAGCCGTGGATCAAAGAGGAGTCGCGATACCAGCGAAGGCGAGGAGAAACGCCCCGACCTCCGTTTGCATGTGCCAGACCCGCTCAAGGCTGTGCTGGTAGACGACTGGGAAAACGTCACGCGCAAGGAGCAGCTGGTCCCGCTTCCGCGCAAACCCAACGTGAAGCAAATCTTGCAGGAATACGCCGAGCACTACAAAGCCACGGCTCAGGAGCGAACGGCGGCGCGCACACACACTTCCTCCATTCTAGACGAGGTGCTAGCCGGCCTGAAACTGTACTTTGACAAGAGCCTCGCACAGAACCTGCTGTATCGCTTTGAGCGGCGGCAGTACGTGGAGCTGCGGAAACGGCTTGGGCCCAAAATGGGCGACGGCGACGTCGAGACGGAGATTGCAGCGGCCAAGCCTACGGGGCGGCGCAGCCGTGGTGGCACCGCGCATCCGACCCCCTCTGAAAGTCCGTCGGCTGCAGAGCTGGAGGCGAGCGAGGTCTACGGCGCCGAGCATCTGCTGCGACTGTTTGGTACGTGGCAACTACTTACGCAGTGAACCTGCCTGGTATTGTGGCGCATACGTCGATGGATCCCGAGTCGGTGTCCATTTTGCGCGAGCATCTCAATGAGTTCTTGGCGTTCCTCGCCAAAGAACAGTCGCGGCTGTTTGTGCGCGAGTACGAGGAGCCGAGCCCCGCGTACCACCGCCTGAACTCCACATAGCAGCCGCGGGCGGGTCTCGTAGACGTTTCGGCCGATAGAATCTCCCCACGGCCACGGGCCACGCGATGTGTGTTGTTCGGCGACACGATGAATGTGCAGCTGGATCGCAACCAGCCCCGCACGCCGGCCACTGATAGCCGTGCGCTGCAGAACTTGATCAAAGCAGAGAAAGAGTATGTGGACGACCTCCTCAATGCGACGTCGTCGGCCTTCTCCGCGGCTAGTTCCCTGCATGCCTGGGGCCTGTCCGAGACGCCTGACCTCGGCCAGGCGACCGGGCATGTCTCGCGCATGCTCGAGAATGTGGTGCATGCGCAAAAGACGTATGCGTATTCCTTGAACCAGTACCGTGAATCGCTCAAGGACATGCTCGATCGCGAGCAGAGCATCCGCAGCATTGTGCGTGATCGCGACATCTTGATGAACCGTGTCATCAAGAGCTCGCAGCGCAAGCCAACGCGCTGGGAGATGATGAAGGGGGAGGAGGAATACCAGGCCCGTATTTTCGATGCACAGCGCGAGCTCCAGGCGTGCGAGCAGACTCTGGCTAACGAGATGGCGAGCCTCGTCGGCGTTAAGCGTCGCACGTTCAAGGAGGCGCTCATGATGCGCGCCAAGACGCTCGGTGATATGGGCGCCCAAATGACGGACTGTGCGCGTCAAATCCTCGTGTACCTTGACCAGTTTGATGCGGACATCCCGGTGGCACCGATGCCTATCTCGTCGATGGAGATCCCTGAGCCTGAGCCCATGTCGCCGTCTGTATTTGTACCGCCTTCCCGGAGCTCCCAGAACGTATTCCTCCCTGACGAGGAACCTGCCACGATGCAGGCGCCCCCCCATGAGCCGCCGGCTTGGCACGGGTCGCTCCCCCCGCTTCCGGTGGGCGACAGCGACGTGGGCGCTGAGCCCATGGCGCCCGTCGACGAGCCGCGCATGCCGCGTGCATCGTCGCGCCAACGTGTCTCGCGCTCGAACAGTGCATCTGAGGCAATGTCTACGCCGCGCCCATCGAGCAAGAAGGTCCAGCGCCGTACGTCGTCGATCATGTCGTACGGTACGCCCATGTCGGTGCCCACGGTGCCGGGAGGCGTCCCGAGTGCGCCACAGATGAACTTGGCGCATGCGCGCGATGGCTTTGTGGCGCCCACCATCCCAGGTGGTGTGCCGACGGCGCCGCGCCTGTATATGCATGATGCTGGCGCGGCAGATGCGGACGATGCTAGCACAGTCGACTCGTCGGTCGTGTACCGTCCATCGGCCCGCCATGGCCGCAGCCATTCAGTGGACGACGAAGCCTTCCGTGGCAGCAGCCGTCACAGCCGCCAGGGCAGCGGTACGAGCTTCTTGTCCAAGATGTCCGGCCTGTTCAAGACCGACATGCGCTCGCCCACCGGTCCGCAGCGTATCAGTTCGCAGCGGGGCGGTGGCTCTGACGCTGGCTGGGGCTCGAGTCAGGTGTCACGCCGTCACCGCGCGTACCGCGACGACAGCAGTGATGATGAGCCGATAGGCGGCGCGAACGTCGTACGTCACGTCAACGAGCGCGTGAGCCATGGCCGCGGCTCGACAAGCTGGCACCCGAAGACGGCTGAGGAGCAGGCGCTAGACGAGGCCATCCGCCGAAGCGTCATGGGCGAGGGTATTGCGCCAGCCAAGAATCGTCCCAGTACACGCCAGTCGGACGAGTACGGCATCAGGCTGGGCCCTCCGTCGCAGAGCATGGTCAACTCGCGTATGACGCGCAGCACATCGCTGGATTATGCAGACGCTGTGACACTGCGCCCTGACCCAGCCGGCGTGCGCAAGGTGAAGAAGCGCAGCAGTAGCGAGCAGGTGGGCGGCAGTGCCAAGACGAAGGGGAAGAAGAAGAAGGACCCGGCCGCGCACCCGCCGCCCGCGCCGTCGAGCTTCTACACGGCCAAGTCGCCGGCGGCATCGCTCCCTGTGCGTCCGTCCAGTGTGTCGAGCGCCTCGCGCCAGGGCACACCACTCAAGTCAGCGATGAAGGGGCATGGCACGCCGTCGTCCACGCATAAGCGCCTTCATATTGCTGGCTCTGACACGGGCCACACACTGACCATGGACGATCAGGTGGACGGCACGGGTCACCTCGACTTGGACCTGCCTGAGCTGGGCTTGTCGAAGGATGCATCCATGGCGCCGGCGCTCTCGTATCTCGGACCTGTCGTGCAGTCGAGCCAAGCGCCTGCGAGTGGTCTGGGCGGCGAGGCCGCTGCTACGTATCTGTCGTTTGTGGCGAGTGAGGGCGCTTCTGAGCCGGCCGCTCCGGCTGTGTCGCGCGAGCGAGCCCCTGCACCCGCGAGCGAGCCGGTGCCTGCTGTGGCGAGTGAGCCGCCGGTCATGGCCAGTGCGGTGCCGGCCGTAACAGCGACGCTACTCAGCCAACGTCCGGCACGCCCGCCCCGAGCCAAGGTGCCCCGCAAGAAGAGCGCTACGCCGGCACCTGCGCCGGCGGGTGAAGTCTTTATCGACGACGACGATGCGTCGGAAGTGGGCGTCGAGCGCCGTGCCACCTCGTGGAGCACACGCATTGGTCGCGCCGACTCGAGCGACGAGGAGGGCGAGGTCGATGGCGACGACGATGGCGCGTACATCTCGGCGCGCAAGAAGTTTGGCAGTGCTACGCGACACCTGGGAGAAGCTACGGGAGCCATCCCGCCCAAGGTCAAGGGCGAGCAGCGCGCCAAGGCGCAGGGCATGTAAGCCATAGGAAGGACTTGATTAGGCATCAGCCAGCGCGCCGCTTGCACGCTCAGCGGCGATGCGGCGTACGTATGTAGCGCTCACAATGTTGAATGCCTCAAAGTAGCGCTCGAGGCAGCGCTCGACGCACGTCTGCTCTTTGCTGCTCAGCGACGCGCCAGGCCACGTCACACACTTTTGGTAGCACTTGTCGGTGGCCTTTGAGATGAGCTGTTGCGCATTGGCCATCGCAATCTCCGAAGAGACGCGCTGCTTCAGAGCTTCTTTCTGCTCTGCCGACGAGCCGCTCGGCTTGGATCCAGTCAGCGACGAAAAGTCCACCATGGTGGCCGACAGGCCCGGCCGCCGCCCGCGCGCGACGTCAGCGGGAGCACGTGATCTTTCGGTGCCTCGCCACCGATTGCTGGATGCCGCTGGTGCTGCGCGCCGTCGCCGCGCTCTCGCGCGCGTACCTGCGCCTTGGGTGCCGGAGCGTGCGTGTAGCGGGGCTGGACAAATTCCTGCGGCTACTCGATGACCCGGAGCGCCGCGCCGCCGGCCGCGGCCTTCTTACTTGTACGTTGCGCCACTCACACAGACGCCAATCATATTTCCGTGCTGGACGAGCCGCTCATGTGGGGCGTGCTGCCTCCGCCATACTTTCGTGACCCTCGGAGCGTGCGCTGGAGCCTCGGTGCCAGTGACATCATCTTCAAAAACGACTTTTGCCGCTGGTTCTTCCGCCACGGCCAGACACTCGAAGTCGTCCGCGGCGCCGGCATCTTCCAACGCTCCCTCCACGAAGCACTGGCGCGCCTCGCCGAGGGCCAGTGGGTGCATTTGTTCCCCGAAGGCTATGTGAATCTGACGCGCTCTACGCGCATGCGCCGCTTCAAGTGGGGCGTCTCGCGCCTGGTGCTCGAGGCGCCGCATACCCCCCTCGTCGTGCCCATCTGGCTCATGGGCATGGACCAGGTCATGCCGCACCCCCGCGCGCACCCCCGGTGGCTTCCCCGCCCGGGCGCAGATATCGGCATCACATTTGGCGACCCTGTGGATGTGTCGACGTTTGTCCAGGCCTACCAGCAGTGGCGCGCCGCGCCGGCCGCGGCCGTGCCGGCTTTCGACGTCGACGCGCCCTCTGAGCATTTGTACCGCGACACGCCGCTGCGCCCTGATGACGCACCGGGCTATGCGCACATCCGCAGCTGCCTTGCGGCGCACCTCCGCACACACCTCGCGCGTGTCGGCTCTGAAACCCGCCGCGAGTGGGGCCTAGGCGAAGGCGAAGGCACCTTGGCGCATCGTCCTGATCAAGGTGTCTAGCTGCTTACATTGTATATAGCGCTGACGAGACCAGTCCCTCCTTGTCGTCCAGCAGCTCCAACAGAGGATCGGCCAGCCCATGACGCGGTGCCAGTGCGGCGCCTGCGTCGTCCAGCAGGCCCAGCAGGCCGCCCGTGAGAGGATACAGCACGCGCCACTTCACGTGTTCGGCAAGGGGTAGTGCATCTGAAGCGCCCGGGCGCGTGCGCCGCGGTGGCGCCGCGGGCCCTGACTCCTGCTTCACGCGGGGCTCCGGCTCGTCCGCCGGCAGGTCATCGGTAGCACCGCCCACAAACGCAGCGACACTCCGCGCATACGCCATGCCATCGACGCTGCCGTACACCGTCTCAATGAGCCGCTCTGTCTCCTGGGCACCCTGCATCGATACTTGCAGCGCCACAGGTAGCTGCTGCAGCGAGGCACGCGGCACAAATTGCGCCGTGCGTGGCAGGCCCAGCGCACGGTACGGCATCGCCCGCAAATGCTCACGGAGCAGATGCGTCAGACGTGGGCCTGCGACAGCTGCGTATGACTGCAGCTGGGGCTGGTCCGCTCGGCGCGCCGCCCACGCCGGCATATTCGCATACAGTCCGACATCTTCCTGCGCGAGGAGTCGTTGCATGTGGGGCCGACCAAACGTCCAGTTGTGCTCATCGAGCTCCTGTTCCAACTCGCGCTCGCGCCGGTTCAGTCGAAGCCCAGACTCCTGGAGCGCCGGCGGCGCGGGTGCCGGCCACACGTGCAGGGTCGTCCAGGGGCTCGTGGCGCCAAGGCCAGCAGGGCCGGGCTGCGACGCCACCGCATACGGCTGTGGCCGCTGGGCCTCAGGCACAGGGGTGTCGGCAAACGTGTGGCTCGCATTCGTGCTCGGCGCGACCGGCGCAGCGAGCGTCGACGCCAGCATAGCGTCCGGCCGGCCGACTTGGGCCGGCGGAAACACCAGACTCGGCTCAGCAGGTGCGCCACCATTCGTCGGCGCCGGCATCGAGAGCGAGAGGGGCAAGTGCTGCAGGGACTCGAGCACCGGCTGGTTGTAAGCCTGCTGCGCGAGAAACTCGCGTGCATCCGCAAGCTCCGAGGCCTCGAGTGCACCATCGTCTCGGTACACGAGCGGTGCCGCATCACTTTCCGGATCGCCACTCTTTTCCGGTGCGGTGCTGTCAAGCAGGAGCGAGAGCGGGGGCGCGAGTCGCGGCTTGGCCTTGGCCTGAGCACGCGCACTGCATGCGCTCTTGCCGGTGAGTTGGTGCTGCCCGACACCCGCATAGGCCAAAGTGCGCCGAAATACGAGCTCCGCGGGGTCATCGGTATCAACGCCCTGGAGCGACCAGGTCGTCGAGCGAGCGCTGCCGATACGCATCATGCGCCGACTCAGGTGCTCCGCGTTAGGCTCCGCCTCAATGAGGCTATCGCCCATGGCCCGCTCATGCGCCGTGCGTTTTCTCCGCCCACGACGGCCGCCCTCGGCCTCCTGTGGCGACGCGCGCGATGGGAGCTCGTCTTCGTCGACGACGCTCATGGCCTCGCGTGCAATCGCACGCAGGCCCCACGTCTCGAGGCGCCGCGCGGCGGTGTGGTAGATGGACGTGGGGGGGTTGAACGTCTGTGCATTCTGCGTGACGAGCATAAAATCATGCTGAAACATGTCCATCGTCTTGTAGTAGCCCTCATGGAGACGCTTTTCCATCGTGCCAAGATCCATGGGGTGCGTAATCACCTCGCGGTAGCCAGGCACCTCGTCCGCATTCACGGGCTCGTGGAAAAAGAGATAGGTATCGCGTCTGTGTCAGTACAGAGACCTACCTTTTCAGGCCGGCTATGAGCGCTTCCAGCGCGACCGGCAGCGTTTTCGCACGCAGCTGCTTCAGGGGGCGCGCACGCGGCAAGCCGCCAACGGCCGCCCGCAGAGAGGCGGTCGTCAGGTCGCTCCGCTGCGACGGGATGGGAGAGGGACTCGCATCGACCTCCGCGGTACTGTCGTCCTGCGCCGAAGCGCGTGTCACGTCGCCGTCCGCATCCGTATCCGCCTCCGATGGGCGTGTGCGAGAGCGCTTGACCTTGATCCGCACAGTCTGCACCGCAGGGCTCTGGCGCTCATCGTCACTCGACCACGCATCGTCTGCCCATGACGGACTCGAGTGCTCCTCGTCCGACGCTCGGCCCTCCGGCGACGCCGCGCTCATACGGAAGGGCCGACGAAAGGCTACGGCGCTGACTCAGCGAAACGGTGTCGCCTCCACGCACCGCGCCGTCGTTTTCGGCAGCACTGCTGCACGGCAGGATTTTCGCGCTCACACGCCTCGGTGTGCGCGCCGTTCCTCTTTGTCGGTTTATGAGTTACATTGACAAGCCACGATTCCACAAGCCCGCGCATCCTGCGCGCAGAAAGCCACCGCCTGCTGACCCGCTCCTGGAGCCGTACACGGCCCACCGCCTGCCGCTGCTCCAGGCTGCGTGTGTGCCAGCCAATGCACCGCCGCTGCAGTCGCACGCTCAGGCCGGCATAGAGATGCAGAGAGCTGCTGCTGCCGACGATGATGAGCGTGTACGGCAGCAAGAGGCGCAGCGTGCCATGCTTGTGCAGGCAAAGCAGGAGCTGCGACACGTCCTCCCCCTCCTCGGTGTCCGCTGCGCTGCGACGCAGTGCAGCGCTTTGGCTCGGCATCCCGCGGTGCAGGCGCACGTGTTTCGCTCGAAGCGCACCAAGCACATATGCCCGGACCCCGAGGGCGATGCGACGGCGCGTGTGCTTCAGCTGGGCCTCGAAGACGAGGCGGCCCTCTCGGACGAGACGCGCGCAGCCATTGCCGAATACGGTGGGCATGTTCTAGCACACCCCGTGGTCCTCGACTGGGATTATTGGTCCGTCGATCAGATCCTGCGCGCAATCCTCCCCTTGGAACTCGAAGAAGGCGCGCCGTCGGCCTTCTCGATGGTGGGGCACATTGCGCACGTAAATCTGCGGGAAGAGTACCTGGCCTATCGCTACCTCATCGGAGAGCTTATCCTTGAAAAGACGCCGCGTGTCGAAACGGTCGTGAACAAACTCGACACCATCGATACCGAGTTCCGTGTTTTCGCCATGGAGCTGCTCGCAGGCGAGCCGCGGTATGAGGCGCAGGTATCCGAGTCGAATTGCCTATTTACGCTGGACTTTCGACATGTCTACTGGAATAGCCGGCTGCACACCGAGCACGCGCGCCTCATCAGCCAGTTCCAGCCCTTCCAAGTCGTGGCGGATGTCATGGCAGGTGTAGGGCCTTTTGCTGTGCCGGCCGCCAAGAAGGGTGTGTGGGTGCTCGCGAACGACTTGAACCCCGAGTGCCATGCGAGTATGCAGCACAATATCGCGCAGAACAAGGTCAACGCCCACTGCCTCGCGTTCTGTGAGGACGGTCGCACGTTCATCCGCGCGAGTGCGGTGCGCGCATGGGACGCCGCGTTCCCTGCTCACGACGACAGCCTCGTGAGCGAGCGCCAGAAGCGCAAGGAGCGCCGCCGCCACCGCGAGGCGGACACGGCCGAGCCAGGCCCTGCCCCGGCGCCGCCGCACCGCCTCATTGACCATTTCGTGATGAACCTCCCAGCCACGGCGCTCGAGTTTCTCGATGCGTACCGCGGCCTGTACACACGCTTAGCCGCGCATGTGGGCCACGAGGCACTGCGGGCGGAGCTGGATGCGCGCCGCAACGTGCCTGGTCTGGAGCCATGGCCCATGGTGCATGTGCACTGCTTCACCAAGGAGGTCGCTCATGCTGGCGAGGATATTTGCAAGGTACGCTCTCATACTGACGCAGCGTGCGAGTGAAGCCCTCGGACTCGACGAAGCACACCGCCTGCACCCCCCCGGCACGCCCGATGCGACGCCGGACTTGTCGCTGCACCTGGTCCGCTCCGTGGCGCCCAACAAAGACATGTACTGCCTAAGCGTCCGGCTGCCCGAGTCGGTCCTCTTCGACGAAAGGGTATGAGCTGTGCTTCCTATTACGCCAGACTAGCTGTCTGGTCCAAAATACTAAGGCGCAGATCCAGCACGCCTTCGCGCGTCTCGAGAATGTCTCGCACGGGCTCGGGCGGGCTCTCGCCAATCTCCTGTGCGCGGTGCCAGCGCTCCAGCCGCGTCAGCCCCATGCAGGGACCGTAGCTGCAATGAGATACCACAATACGTACGCCGGATTCAGGTCAAACACCCGCAGGATATGCTCAACGCGGCTCGTGCCCTCCGCGTGAACTGCGTCAGCTCCGAGTACGTACTTGGCTCCCCACCCATAGTGCGACACGCATCGGCCCAGAGCGCATCGTACTTGGCATCGTCCACATCGAGCGCTGGGCGGCCATCCGCCAGCTTCAGCTCGGCGTCAGTGTACGTGCGCGGCGGCGCAGAAGGCTCGTGCGTAGCAGCAATGGCCCGCACGGCCTGGTCAATCTTCTGTCCCCGCTTTCCGCCAGCCTTCTTCAGGCCGGCCTTGGAGCTCGTCAGGCCTAGTGGCCCACCAGCTTTGCTGCGTGCCGTCGTCATCGGTGGCGGAAAGGCGCCGAGCGTGGGCCGCGGCCGTGGATGTTCAACCTTTTTCTCACGTGATAGTGATGCGGCGCGGTCGCGGGGGAGAGGCGCCGTGCCTCAACGTGTGCTCCTGGCCAGGCTCGGTGCTTTCGATCGGCAAGCCCTAGGCAGGAGGGCTTTGGATCACACGACCTACGGCGTGAGTGGGTCACTCTCTTTGGCAGGATAACTGGGGCTGGACCTACGCTTATGCAAGCAAGCCCCCCGAAGAGCGGCACGCCGTGGGAGGCAAGCAGCGCGCGTCTTAGCTCGCCGACCGCCGCGCCGATGGTCTCTCCGCAGCGGGCACCCCCGCCTAGTCTCACGCCGGAACGGCGTATGCCCTCGGCACGCTCGCCCACTAGGCGAATCGGAGTGGCTTCGGCGGGGCGACGCGTCTCCAGTCGGTCGCCCGACAAGAGTCATCCGCCTGTGTCTGTGCCGCCCGGCGCTTCCCTAGACCAACAATCGTCCGCCAGTGTCTCGCCAGATCGGCGCACGCACTCGGTGCCATGGACCTCTGGCCGCGCGGCGGCGGGTGCACGGCCGCCCGCGTCTTCGCCTGAGCATCGCCAGCCCTCGAACCCATTCTTGGCAAGCCAAGCCGCTACAAGCAATCCATGGCAAGCGCGCCGCGCTTCCTCGCTCCTCATTTCTCCTGATAAAATGATGATGCCTAGTATCGAGGAGAAGACAGTTGCCAGCATGTCGCCTAACCAAATGTCTCCGACATGGGCGTCCTCCGCGTCGACGGCCATGCCTCACGGCCAGCAGACTGGACCTGAGGCCGGCGCTGATGAAGTCTCGCCGACCAAGAAGCGCGATCGTCGCTACGAACGACGCGCCAGCTATGTGTGGACCAATGCGGCAGGCGATATCGATACAACGCGACACCAGTCCACGCACCTCTTACCTGGCGGGTCGTCGCCTGACCTAACGCATCTGATCTCTCCTGATCCCACAGCCGAACGCAAGGTGTCAGGGCACCGCAGCACGTCGGCGGCCTGGTCGACATTGCCGCCGCGTGCTGTGTCAGGCTCGTTTGTGCCGGCTGAACTGCCCACTGCTCCTGCACAGATGCAGGCACTGCCCTGCAGTATGCCCATGCTGGCGACTCTCGCGGTGGTGGACTTTGGCCTCGGGGCCGTACTGTGGGTGATCGGCCAGGTGCGCGACTCGCTCGCCCTCGTCGGTTTTGGTTTCTTGCTGGTATTCGATACGCTCGGTATCATCAACGCCATACTCACGGAGCGTGTGCAACGCTCCAACTCGCTGCAAGTTCTCCAGCGCCCATTTGGGCTGCGCCGCTTCGAGACGCTTTTAGACTTTACGTTGGTCGTGTACCTGCTCTTTGCTGGTATTTATATGTGCAAAGAAAATGCAGAGCATGCGCTGCTCGCCTCCAGCGCACCGCATGAAGAAGACCGCGCCGGTGTGTCACTCCCCACGGTCACTCTTGGCCTTGTGTGGCTGGTATGCTTTATGACAAATGCGGTACTGAAGAATCACCAGCGGATCTCGATGGCATGTGGGATGAGTTTCGATGCTGGCGACACGCTCGATGGGCGACCACAGCGCACGCATGCGCGACATGTTTCTGTGCTTGCGCGCCCCATCATCGCGGCAGGACCGCTGTATGATGCGTTGACGAATCCCTTTGCTGTGATGATTTTGTTCTTTGCCACGGTGCTGTTTGCATCTGCACTGCTGCTTCCACCTGCACAGGCCGCTTCGTTCGATAAGCTGCTTGCTGGACTGGAAGGTACAGCGATGATGTATGTCAGTGCATCCGCCTTGCGTCCTCTGTGCAAGGTCTTGCTTCAAGCAGCGCCGGCGGCCAAGGAGGGGAAGGCCTCGCAGATGCATCGGGCCGTGCATATTATTGAGAGCCATCCATCGGTCGTGCGCGTATCCAAGATGCAAATGTGGCAGCTCACGCTGCCGTCGCTAGGCTACACCCAGTCGGGAATCGGCACCGACGGTAAGCGGGGTTTGGCCGGCATCATGTCAATGCATCAGACCGTCAAGTCGGCGCCTGTGGTTGTGACCATGCACATTGAGGTGAAGAAAGACGCTTCAGCCCAGGACGTCCTTAATGTAAGCCGATTTGCGTGGCAGCAATGTGCTCCGAGCATCGGCGCGTCAAAGCAGGCTCAGGTGGGCGATCCTTTGCGCGGCTCTATGACGGCGGGTGATCTGACGATCCAAGTTTTGCGGGAGGGCGAACATGCCGTGGTAAAGCAGCATCACTGTCATGGCCATAATCATGGTCACAGCCATCATCACGACCACAGCCACTGCCACGATCACAGCCATGATCACGACCATGGTCATGGTCATGATCATAGCCATCCCCATGAGCATGACCCAGGGAATGACCACAGGCACAGTCTCGGCTCTCCACAGAAATCGATGCAAGACTACGCACCCGGCTCTCTCCTGGCAACCAAAGGGTTTGATCCACATACCCAGCTGCATAGTCCACCGCCCTCGGCTCCTCCCAAGATGATGTCGCCATAACTCTGGGTGTGCTAGCAAATACATGCCTTGTCACTATGCTGCTATTTAGTCCATACGGCACTTGAGAGTTCGTTCAATGACCTTGTCAGGCGTACTTCAGTTAGTCGCGAAACACGTACATAATCCGAACAATCACACCCATGCCCGAAAGGGCATCCCGCTCGATGCCGTTGAGCATAGTCTGAGAGATGGTCTCGAACAGATCCTCGGGCTCCAAGTCGGGTTCCCACAAACCTTCCGCAACACCAAAGAGACGGTCGCTGGCGGTGCCGCTAACAACAAAGTCTTTGGCAAAGTTCAGACATCCAATCAAGTCAGATGCGGCAATGAAAGGCTCGTTTTTGGAGTTCAGACCGGCTACCACGGGCTCGATAAAGTACGGCCCGAACCGCCGCTCATACAGCGTCGAGCTCATGAGATGCGCAAACGTCTCCGGCTCGATATCGCGGTCCTCCTTCATGCGGTACATGTTCAAGCGGTAGCGGAACTTTTCGCGTAGGGTATCCACGTCGGTAGCGAGTCCGGGCAAGCCCACATACGTGCGGTCGGTCATCTTGAATACCTTGTCAAACTGCGTAGACACCAGCAACGCCTGGTTTCCAAGTCGCAGATCGGAGGCGATTGCCACGCAGTTCTTCCCCTTCATGGCAATCACACTCCCACCATTGTATTCCATAATACTCACTATCGTCAGCATCATCCACGTACTCTTTGCGGCTGGAGGTGGGCAACGCGCACGTCGCCACTACGCAGCGCGTGGAGGACCACCGATCAGTCACGTGGGACCACGTCGATGGCGCCCCGGACGTGTGGACGCACCCCAAGCCGCCATGGGCCTATTCAGCAATGCACAGTTGCGCCGTGTGGCACAAGATGGTGAGCTAATCGGTTCTTACAGCAGGTATCACTAGCATTGCTGTGATGGCGGCGACATATTACGTTACGAGGGTTTGTATCGACGCGCATCCACTAACGGCAGCTGGCCTTGAGCTACATGGACCCAAACCACCAGAAGAAGTCGGACGCCAAGAAGGTTTCCGATACAAAGTTGGGAAAGTTGGGTATTAACCGTAAAGAGGTTAAGCTCAATGAGTACGAAGAACAGATCGCCATGGAGCTGATCCTGCCGGATGATATCCCTGTGACGTTTGAGTCAATTGGTGGCCTGGATGGCATCATCGCCAGCCTGCAGGAAAGTGTCATTGCCCCTTTGATCTTCCCCGAGATTTTCAGCACCACCAATGGTCTACTGGGTGCACCTAAAGGCGTGCTGCTCTATGGGCCGCCGGGGACAGGTAAGACTATGTTGGCCAAGGCTCTGGCCAAGGAGAGTGGTGCAACCTTCATCAACATGCACGTATCCACCCTGACCAACAAGTGGTTCGGTGAGTCCAACAAACTCGTGGCTGCCCTGTTCGGCCTCGCCCGCAAGCTGCAGCCCACAATTGTGTTTATTGACGAAATCGACAGTTTCTTGCGCGAACGTTCGTCGGGTGACCATGAGGCGATGGCGATGATGAAGGCCGAATTTATGACTCTTTGGGATGGCTTGACGTCCTCGACTGATCGCATTCTTGTTCTGGGCGCAACAAACCGTCCTTCCGATATCGACGCTGCGATTCTGCGTCGCATGCCGAAGCGTTACGCCGTGAGCCTCCCCGACGCAGGCCAGCGCAAAAAGATCTTGTCCATCATGCTGGCGAACGTCCCTTGTCACTCCTCGTTTGACATGGATGAAATTGTGCGCAAAACCGTCAGCTACAGTGGAAGTGATTTGAAGGAGCTCTGCCGGAACGCTGCTATGGTCCCTGTGCGAGAGGTGCTGCGCAGCCGCACCGGCCGGGAAAAGGTGGAGCAAGCCCGCCAGAGTTCGAAGGCTGGTAACACCGTGGACGGATCCAGCTTGGCGATGACCGTTCGCCCGCTGAAAAACTCGGACTTCTTCCAAATGGACGTGGCACATGCCACACCCACCGAGCCGGATGCGCTAGATTGACTTTGTCCTTATGTAGAACATGGTAGTATGGGCCTACACACGGCAGTTGTTGATGCTCAGGATCAAGATATCAGAGGCGCCCACGCTCTCCAGCTTGTCCATGATGTTCGCCACCTCGCTACGCAGCACCATACTAGACACGGCATTCCATTCGCTCTCACGCAGGGGACTCACAGTGGCCGCGCGACGACCCGGGGTGATTTCGAGTGCCTTGGCTAGGTTCTCCTTCTCAATGTTGTACTGGCAGAGGACATACTTGCTGGCCGCAATCACACCACGGATACGAGATGTAATAAGCGAGATGATCTCCGAGCTCTTTGTCGAGTGTGGCTTCGTGGGGCGGATCAGTACAGCTTCTGATTCCAGCAGCGTGGCAATCGGCTTCAAGCCGCAGGCACGCATAGTTTCACCCGACTCGACCAGGTCCACAATGCCATCGGCCAAACCCAGTGCACACGCAGCCTCCACACTGCCATTCAGGTATCGAATGCTCGTGGCAAGCTGACCACTCTCGCCCGTCTTGCCCACTTGCTGCTCCAACTTACGGAAGTAGTCACTAGACATATAGTCAAAGCTAGTGGCTACCGTCTTTCCAATCAGATCCTCCACGTTCTTAATCGTCTCGCTGTTCTCGGGTACTTGCACTTGCAGCTTGCACTTGCCAAATCCAAGAGGAAGCTCCTCTGTGATCGCGCTAGAGACTGCTGTGCCAGCTTCCTGCACCATATCCTGGCCAGTAATACCAAGGTCCACATTTCCCTCGGCAACAAAGCGCGGGATATCGGCTGCAGGTAAGAAGACCAACGCAAGCGGCAGATTAGTCACAAGAGCCACGTCCAAGCGGTGGGCGCGCTTAAATTGGATATCAGCGCCATTCAGCAGCGTAAGGCATGTTTCATAAAGACGACCTTGGATTAAATTTTACCACGTACCCTTCTTTGGAATAGCAAACAGAAGCCGATCCTGCAAGTGTTCCGGACGAAGTAGTTGCGACATGGTCACTGCGGAAAGGAGCGGAGGTGTCAACGTTCGCGGGTCTAAGCACGTGAATAATCGCTTATGTCATGAGCACAAAATTGGTCTCGCTAAACACCCCCACACGATCACTCAGCGCCAGTCGCGCGTCTTTCGCGATGCGATGCACCAACTGTGGCTCGTTGGCCATCGATTTTGCCGACTCGCAAGCCGTATGCAGTGCTTGTGGTGTAGTACTGGAGGAGTCGCAAATTGTCAGCGATATTACCTTCGCGGAAAATACGGCAGGTGGCGCTGTAGTTCAGGGAAGCTACCTTGGCGTAGATCAAGGTACGTGGTAACTATTTCATGCAAAGTCCGCACTCGTACGACCGGACCGGGATTTCGGGGAAGCTCTGCAGGAGAGTCACGCGAGTGTACCATCGCGAATGGTACGTAAATGCAAGCTGACGCAGCCCGCTGGAACATTAATCGAATGGCCACCGCGCGTGGCGTGCCTGCCCATGTGGCTGAACGAGCGCTGCGATTTTTTCAACTTGCATTAGATGGAGGTACGACCACGGCATCTGGATCGCAGCCGAAAAACTTTGTTCTAGGACGCAAGTCGGACTATACGGTGGCTTCGTGTCTGTATGTCGCATGTCGTATGGCCAAGACAACACACATGCTGATCGATTTTGCCGATGTAATCCAAGTCAATGTATTTGTGCTTGGGCGTAGCTACCTACGTCTTTTGCGTGTGCTCAACCTCCAAATGCCCTTAATTGACCCATCTTTTTATATCAGCCGCTTTGCTGCATTGCTGGAGTTTGGAGACGAGACACAGCGCGTCGTAACAGATGCTACACGTCTTGTCACACGATTCAAAACAGACTGGATGGTAGAGGGACGTCGCCCTGCTGGTATTTGTGGCGCATGCCTTCTACTGGCAGCTCGCATGAACCATTTCCGCCGCTCGATTACAGAAATTGTCCAAGTCGTGAAAATTGCGGATGTTACCTTGAGAAAGCGTTTGGAAGAGTTCAAGAGCACACCCAGTGGCCAGCTCACTATCGAAGATTTCCGCAGTGTGTGGCTGGAGGAAGAGAATAATCCCCCAGCATTTTCTCGAGCTCGTGCCCCCAAGAAAGAAAAAAGTGGCGATGCCCATCTCGTGGCGATGCCTCAAGAAGAGGTGCAGGCACCTCAAGAGGAGAGCCAGCCTCTGCGTAGCGATATTGAAGAACTGGCTGAGCAGGCTACGGAGCAAGAAATTAACTCGTTTTTACAACAAGCTGAAATTCATGCCCTCGACAAAGATCTGGCTAAAGAGGAGCGGCAGCGCGTCGAACGTGCCAAGGCAGGCCATGCACCCCAGCATGCCACAGAGAGCACAGAGACACCGTCTGATGCACCTTCTACCGCCTCGGAAAACGCTGAGGAAGCTGCACCTCCCTCTGTCAATCACGAACAAGATGACCTTGCTGATTTGGACGAAGAAGAGTTGGATAGCTTCATTCTCAACGACGAGGAAGTGAAAATCAAGGAGCGAGTGTGGATGGAGTTCAACAAGGACTATTTAGAAGCTGCATTGGCCCGCCAACTCAAGCTTGAAGCTGATCAGAAGGCTGGTATCGCGCCTGCACCTCGAAATCGCAAGCGGCAAAAGCCGCGCGATGCCACCACAGCCCCCACAGGCTCAGCTGCCGAGTCAGCTAAGCAAATGATGCAACAGAAACGCTGGTCTCGTCGCATTAACTATGATGTATTGAACAGTTTGTTTCCGAGTACCCAGTCCAGCAGTAAGGATCCTCAGCATCCGAGCTCAAAAACCGTTGGTGAAGACGCACCGGAAGACATCGCTGCTTTGGAGGAAGACACTGAAGAAGAAAGTGACGAGGATGATGAGGGTGGTCACACTTCCAAACGGACCCGTACTGAAGACGACTGGATGGCTTTAGGTGGCCTTAGAAGGCCCGCCTCAGACGATGAGGAGGATTACAATGAGAATGAGAACAACGATGTGTGGTAATGCAGCCAATAGATACCCAAGTACTATAGTCCATGATATGCAAAAATGTTCAAGTGGAGGGCCCTGGATGGGTACCCGTCGAGTTAGACGTGTAACCATACTGACAAGGTAGGGTGTCGAATCCAATCGTATTGGCTGTATATGGAATGGGGCCACTGGGGAGAGCCTACCATTCCCGACCATCTCTCTCAATATTGCGTTACTCGCAGAGTTCTTGGCCAAAGATTGCTCTCGGTAGACGAAAACTGCTGCAGGGTCGAACGACAGAGACAAAAAAATGGTACATTAAAAGGGGCGCCCGCATGGGAAGATTCTTTCCAATATTCTCAAACATGGCTCCTGTTGCCACTGCTGAAAAAAGTACCACTGATGGTGAGGAGCCCACCACCTTCAAGAGCACACATTTTTCGTCCTTCGACGTAACGGACCAAGTCTTTTACGAGACGGAGGATGCTGCTGCCATCGTGAACCTTAAGCCTGTGGTTCCAGGGCATGTCTTAGTGATCCCGCGTGTACATTATAAGCGTCTTGCCGATGTACCTCCGGCTGAGCTGGCTGCCATGTTTGACGTGGTTCAAAAGGTGGGCCGTGTTGTCGAGCATGCCTTTAGTGGAGACTCGCTCTCTATTGCGATCCAGGACGGTGCGTCGGCCGGACAAACGGTGAACCACGTCCATGTTCACATTCTGCCTCGTCGCCCTCGTGACATTGAGCCTAATGACAAGGTGTACGACCTGCTGGACAAGTTTGGCCTGGAGCTGCGTGATGTTCATCAGGGCAAGCAGATGGATAGTGAGCGTAAGCCTCGAACGAAAGAGCAGATGAGGGAAGAGGCACAGTGGCTTAAGAGCCAGTGTAGCCAGCTTCTCGGAAAGCAGCGCCCAGGTAAGCTTCCTGTCACGCTTCTCAGCGGTTTCTTGGGATCGGGCAAGACAACCTTGCTGCGTCATATCTTGTCTAGCCCTGACCATGGTCTCCGTATTGCTGTCATTGTAAATGATATGAGTGAGCTGAATATTGATGCTCAGCTCATCGCAGGACGTCGTCTCATTCAGGGAAACGAGCACCTTGTGGAAATGAGCAACGGTTGTGTTTGCTGCACCCTGCGAGCCGACCTACTGGAGGAAGTGGCCGCACTTGCGCGTGACCGCCACATTGACTACCTTGTCATTGAGTCAAGTGGCATATCAGAGCCTATGCAGGTTGCGGAGACATTTAGTGCTGAATTCTCTGCTAATGCAGTGGAGGACGAAAAGCTGGCCGCCATCTTGCAGCGCGGTGGCTTGCCCGCTGTGGCGCAACTGGACACTTGCTGCACCGTTGTGGATGCAGCTAGCGTGTTCCATGACTTCCATACGTCGGACTTTCTGGTCGACCGTCATGCGGGTATGGTCCCCGAAGAGGACGACCGCAACATTAGTGATTTGATGGTTGACCAGCTCGAGTTCGCGGACTGCGTCATTGTGAACAAGGCAGACCTTGTGTCTGGGGAAGCTCTCAAGCAAGTGATCTCGCTAGTGAAGAAACTTAACCCTGAGGCTAATATCATTCCTGCGACGCACGGCAAAATTGATGTCAAGAAGGTCCTCGGCACTAAGAGCTTTAGTTTTGAAAAGGCCGCCATGAGTGCTGGTTGGCTTCGCAGCTTGATCGAAGGCCACAAGCCGGAGTCTGAGGAGTACGGTATCAGCAGTTTTGTATACCGCTCTCGACGGCCTTTCCATCCTCAGCGCCTGTGGAACACGATCCGCGAGTGCTTTGTGGTCATTCAAGAAGAATTCATGGATGATGGTGAAGTTGGCGAAGAGGAAGTTGAGGAAGGGCACGAAGCTGGTGAGCATAAAGAGGACATCGAGGTCGACGATGAGGAGCAGCCAGCGCTGCGTCCAGACGCTCGCCTTGCCAGTAAGCGCAAGTCGGAGGTATGGAACCCGCTTCTCCGTTCTAAGGGCTTCCTGTGGCTTGCTACTCGCCCCATGCTATTTGGAGAGTGGTCGCAAGCGGGTGTCATGCTTACTCTCACCGGCGGTGCCCGGTGGCGCTGTGAGGTGCCGAGGGATGAATGGCCAGAAGACCCTGATGTCATAGAAGCCATCCGCCGCGATTTTGACCCGGATACACCATGGGGGGACCGTCGCCAAGAGCTTGTATTTATCGGCAATGGTATAAACCATGAATTGATCAGAATGACCATGAACAGTTGTCTTCTAAACGACGAAGAATGGTCCCAGTGGGTCAATATTATGAGCAGCGACGAGAGTATGGAAGACAAGCAGAACCAGCTGGTGGACCTTTTCGACGATGGCTTCGAAGACTGGATTGACCATGAAAATGATGAGCATGTTCATAACATGGACTACGAGAGTGCCATGGATGAGGCATAAACAAATTACAATGCACCTGCAGCTACAGAAACCAGTGTACCAAAAGCTGCGAACAAAAGCGCTCCTGTAATGCAGGCAAGCGTGAAAACTAGGAATGAGAATCCATGTAGTACTTACTCTCAACTCGACTTGGGATAAACTTGCCACGTATCATTATGTTTTGGGCGTGGAAAAAGCGCACGGCACCAACGAGCAAGACAAGCACTCCGACTCCGACGAACGCGATACCAATAGGTGTGCCGCTAAAGGTTAGAACATATACGTACAGTCTTTGTAGGGTTTGCAGATGAATTTTGCCGTCTACCATGATGGACTGCCCACGCAATTGGGCAAAAGGTTTCGGGGCATTCTGACCTTCATCGACAATCAACTCTGGCAATCGAAACAACTGCGAAATAGCACTCTTGTCAGTGAGAAAGAACATACATGCCAATTGCAACGAGGCTAAGTGAACTTCTCATCCATGCTAAAAATGTACGCTCAAGCGCCAAATGGTCTCGAGCCACAGAACCTTTATTTTCTAGCTCGGGCCATAGTTTATTCATGGTGGGGTGAAAGCCTGTCTGACCGCAATGCGACATATGTGGAGAAATCGGGTCCGTATCGGGCTCGGTGTTGGCAGGATATGGGCCAACCAACACTCCAGCAGTTGACCATGACATTCCCCTTCTATGTCAAGTCGATTGTGAAGTACAGAAGTCCGCACCCGCAGGATCTTTCTTTTCTGAAAGGTGAGATTATCCGTGTCTTTGGTTACGCGGATCGCGCTGTCGAAGCCAGCGAGTCAGCTGATCCTTACGACGAAGACGAGGATGACCGTTGGTACATGGGCGAGTCCTTAGACGGATCAAAACAGGGTCAATTCCCAGCCAGCCTTGTTGAATATACAGAATATTCAGTTGAGACGCAGCCAAGTTCCCAAGATGAAGGTGCTCAGCCCAACTCTGCTGTATTATCGCAAGCATCGCCCATAATCGAAGAGCGTGCCGCTGAAATGGAATATGCGGGAATGCAAAAAACTTCCGAGACTCCTAAGGATGATTTGAAAAGTTCTCAGGATGCTGACATTCCTACAGTTACCAAAGAAGCGAATGCATTGCCGGTCGAAGACACAAACCAAGAAGCGACCCGTGTTGATCGCATTCATCAAGATACAGCAGCGGAAAGTGTGACTTCATCGCAGACTTCACCTTCTGAAGTGAATACCAATCAAACAGAAATTATCCCTCACGAATACACCCCCCCTGACACACTTGCATCTCCCGCCGAACTGTCTGCTGTTGAGTCAAAGCTTCAGCAGGAGCCAAAGACGGAAAACTACGATGAGACTCCTTCAGCTACTAATACAGTAGGCTCACAAACTATGGAGGCCGATGAAAAGGCATCAGAACCGTCAGAGATTGATCCAAGCCGTATGTCTCTCCGAGATCGTATTGCAGCATTCAACAAAACGGCAAATAAAACCCCACCACCAATCCCTAAAGGTAAACCGAGCACTTGGAAACGACCTTCTATTTCCAACAATGCCGAAAAACCACTCCTTCCAAATCAAGTGCCGCCTGCACTCGCCGCTACTACTGTGCCGCGTGTTCAGAAAGCCCCTGATACTAGTGATTGTGATGCAAGCGCAGATACGGGATCTTCTTCCTTCAGTGCGTCAGATGCAAAGAGCAGCATTAAAATGAGTTTGAAAGAACGAATGGCAGCGTTGCAACGTGGCCATGAAGGTGGGACCACAATCCCAGCACCTTCGTC
The DNA here is from genome assembly GCF_000349305.1 of Malassezia sympodialis ATCC 42132. Taxonomy (NCBI): domain Eukaryota; kingdom Fungi; phylum Basidiomycota; class Malasseziomycetes; order Malasseziales; family Malasseziaceae; genus Malassezia; species Malassezia sympodialis. The sequence continues at coordinate 161,602 of NW_017387809.1, read as the reverse complement.
CGAACGAGCTGTCCCTGTTGTGGTAAAACAGGAAGAACAGACTCAAGCCAACATTACTAACACAACAGAGGATGAAGCCACACGTCGTGCTGCAATTGCCAAGCGCATGGCAGCTTTAGGTGGTCGTCGGGTGGATGCGGGCCTTTTTTCTTCTTCAATTGCACCCACCTCAGAACCCACAGTGGTGACAGAGAAGCAGCCTGAAAAAGATGAAATGGAAGCTACTAAGGAGAAAATGGAATCACCGGTAGAAAATGGTTCTCACACAGATGCACCTCAGCCTTTGGTGGTTCCAAAACGCACAGCCGCTCCTCGTACACGTCGATCCAAGCCTGCCGAGTCTGACAGCTCAGTGAGTCAAGAGCCTGAAAAGACTCTCATGAATAATGATGGTCCCGAAACCACTGCTTCGGATCCTGTTTTGCCACCACAAGACAGGGGACTTAAATCTTCCATGGAGCAGGACGCTACACCAGGCCAAGTATGCTACGATCATGCTATTGAACCGAGTGGATCTAACTTAGACACGACTCCATTGTCTTCTGATTTGGAGGAGCGTTTGGGTGGCACAAGTCTAGCAGAAAATGATGGAATTTCTTTTCAAGAAACTGCACCACTTCAGAACTTGCAAAGCACAGTACCTGCTGTATCAGAGATCGATGGTAGCCCTGAGAGGGCTGAAGAGGGCGCTCAACAAGTGCAGGAAGGTGTGGCTCTCTCTCCAGAAGACCCAATTGAAACTGGACCATCCTCTTACGTGACGAGGGCTTCAGAGGAACAGAATCATATATCATCCCAAGAGGAACCTGTCTCTCAGTTATCCCCTTCAGATACGCTGGATTCTCATTCACCGGTGAACGTTCCAGATATGAAGGATGAGCGCGCTCAAGTCTCGGTTGTCACCCGACTAATGCCTGCATCCGCTGTACAAGATTCGCCAGCTCATACTGAAGACCAGGTGGCTTCTAGCTCTGTGACGAGTCCTACGATGCCTGCACCTGTTAATTCATCATTCCCTGTGATTCCAGGAGCAGAATACGTATCTCCAGCCAGCTTTTCATCGCCCCAATTGGCAAGACCTGCTCAACCCGTTGACCGTACTGTGCATAATGCATCTGAACCAGTCGCATTACCAGTTAACCCACCCTCTATGCCCGTCGTGAAAGACCCACTTGAACGACACAACTCATCCAAACAATTTGACGATGGAAACAATGATTTTTCAACACAGCACGAGCTTTTAAACCAACTGCTTCAATGTAACACAGAGGCGCCACCTGTACAAACAGACTCAGATGAGACTGCCAAGCCTGATATACCTAAAAAGGATAATTTTGTTCAACAAGAAGATCCCGAGGTGTCTGAGAAGACACGACGTGAGGCCATCGCGCGGCGCTTGGCCCGAATGGGTGGTCAACGAATTGCAGGTTTGGGTCCCATTCCAGTGCAGACGACGCCCAGTCCTTTAGCAGAGCCAGTTGAAGGCATGCAAGAAGCTCCTGTGCAAGAAGTACCTTCCTCGATGACGAGAGAGAGTACATTGGTTGAGAACCAAGACTTGCGAAGCCCTACCAGTCCACCTCTTCGCACGCCCCCCTGTATCCCCACTCCCGGGGCAGAGCTACCAAATGGGCATCAAGAGTATGGAGCAGTGGTTGATGAAGATGCTTTCCATAAGACTAATAGGCCGACACGGCCACCCCCTCGCGCACCGCCGCGTGCACCCCCTCCAGTTCCAGAGTAACTTCGTAGATTTTGGCAGGTTCGAAGCAGTATACAATCCTCCACACGTCACATTGTGACGAATTTTAACATGGTGCGATTCAAGGTACGCGAACACTCTCACAAAAGAACCGATGGCTTTTGTTAACATTTGTATCAAAGCCTCCTGCCATACCTGAAGATTATGGTCCCGATGCTCTGCCGACTGCTCGGGCGCCAAACTTGAATGCGTACAATATCACCAAAGCCTTGCGAGCGTCACTGCATAAAAATTTTGGTGATGCCACGGCAGGTGCTTTTGCGGGGCCATTAAACTGTAAATATTATTCTCCCAAGTCGGGAATTTGTATCGTTCGATGCGCCCGTGAGGGCGTGCGGTATGTTTGGGGTGCAGTAACATTGCTACACACGATTGACGGGAATCGCGTCCGCGTCTGCGTTCGGGCATGTGGTGGTAACTATACGAACGTTTGCTTACAGCAGGCACAATCCGCAAAGTACAGAGGAAGGCAATTGCAATTCACCAAAATTATATCATTCAGCTGGAGGCTGCCAAAGCAAAGTCTAAGAGTGCCTTGGACGAGGCGTCAGCCAAGCCTCTATTGGAACCTATGGATGCCAAAGATATTGATATGGATGACGATCTTGGTATTGCCCTAGGTAATACAGAGGATGTTGGGTCATCAGTGCCAGATGACCCCTCTGACATGCCGGAGACCGATCTTGAAGACTATATGGACTCAAATGAACTAAAAATATCAGAAGAAGTCCGTGAACAGCTCCTTCAAGTACGAAAAGAAATTTTAGGAATATCACAGCAGTAATATACCACATCCTTAGGAGAGGGCATTAATATCGAAGGATGTGATGTTGTGTAATTGGAACGAACGTGAGGAAGTTATATTGGTCTATGCAACGGCGATAGACATCTGGTCTCGTTGGTGTAGTTGGTTATCACGTCGGTCTCATAATATGATCGCGCCTGGCGCGAGGAACTTGATATCTGGAGGTCGCCAGTTCGATCCTGGCACGGGACATTTTTTGCAGTCGATACGTACACACTTATCGAGAATAGAAAATAGAATGTCAGGATTGTTATAAGCTACTGATTTGGTAATTATAAGAGAAGCTAAATGTTCCGAAGTAACAGTGTAGCATTTTCAATTTTTCGTCCTAACCCCCCTACCAGCCCAATACAATGATGTAGGTAATTCTCCAATTGAATAGAAAGGTTTTGTCTCGTTGGTGTAGTTGGTTATCACGTCGGTCTCATAATATGATCGCGCCTGGCGCGAGGAACTTGATATCTGGAGGTCGCCAGTTCGATCCTGGCACGGGACAATTTTTTACCCTCCTCCTCTTGAAGGAGGGTCTGGCATTCAATGGAATCTACTCATGGACGATTCTTCTCCCTGCGGCGAATTAAATAGCGTATAGGCATCCAAGAAGTTTTGGGGAAAGTATACACATGTTCAGACTATAGAGAACTCTGTTCCACACATGCCGCACACCAGCCTTTAATTTGCTTACCAAGAAAAGTCTTGTCGAATAGCCACTGGCATGGACCATCGGCGCATTCGAAGGGGTCAGACTTTGAAGGCATGTGGTCATTCTTAACGGTAGGATATTCAGAATAATTGGGAAGATCCTTCGTCGCTGACTCTTCTAACAAATGATCTTGGGAGTGTCCAGCAATATGTCGGTGTTCTTGTGAGACAAACACCTCACGATGTCCACCGGCTAGTTGAGTTACCATCTTCCGACATCGATATCTCCCTATGGATTTATACACACTTAAGGCGGATTCTCCAAGACTTTAATGTCCCATGGCTAACCAGGCTACAGGAAGTTTGCACGTCTTCGGGTGGCTGTAATGCTATGCGGATTGGTGACGATATTTTACTGTGTCGTGAGCACAATGACGGTCGCCCTTGTACAGCTCAAGAGTATATTTTTCATGCTATGGATGCTGCGGCGGATACTTTGGGAAGCATTGGTGCTTTCCACTCCAAACTTACTTCCATTCCTCGTCATTGCACGCGTCTTTTCCCCGGTGTTTGCAAGCAGATTGCAAGGGTATTTTCGCATTTGTACCTTCACCACAACGAGATGTTCGCCTCATGTGAAGCAGATACCTCCTTGTATGCCCGCTTTAAATGTCTAGTGGAAGCAAACTCGTTGCTTCCTGAAGATGCGTTACCTATCTAGTGGGAAAGTGAAACTGCTTCAGAACGACCTGAGGTTAGTCGCAAAATATACATACACAAAGGACATGTATTCGAGCTGTTCTCGAGCCAATGATCAATGCAAGAGGTATGGAATACATGCTTGCAGGATAATACACGGCATTCGCTATCGTCTTGCCATTCCTCCAAACACACCAAACACTTTTCCGACGTATTTTCCGTAATGGCACCTTGTTCCAATAGAGCTGGTAGCTCCGTGCCGCGCACCTTCTTGAGACCACTTCGTTCAATATCATTTGCGCTTGCTGTTGGTCGCTTGTTTTGCATAGCGGACATTGTGCCAAGGAGTTCCATCATAAACATAAGATCACGACCCGCTTCGCGAGGGTGCGCCGTTAGCAGCGGGTGTTCGTCATGATAACGTCCGCCACTTACAAACATCACAAGGCGTGAAATTCCACGGCCATTGTCATCTGTCTGTGGGGCCACTTCACCCATAAGCCGCTCATCAGCACGTAAGCTTCGCACTCCAACAAGGATACAAGGAATAAGTGATGTGGGCTCGTGACGGTCGAAGCGGAATAGCCGGAAAAACGACAACTGTCCACAGACCACATCACCATCCTGGCGATTCGACTGCTCAGCATCCGCCTCCCTCGCAGGAGACGGTCGCTCTGGGTCATTTTCCTCGCCAAGACGATGTAATGCCGCACTTAAGTCTTCAAGCAAGTCATGAAGGAAACGATCGAATGAACCAGGCTCACCTGGTGTCAGAGGCAGACCTGCCCGGGCCTGGTCCAGTGTTGCTTGCACGGATTCTGATGGCGTCGTTCGAGATGATTCGGAAGAAGACTGTGGGTCTCCTCGAGCCGAAAGAGAGGCGCGGAGTGCCTCACGCATAAGGCGCGAAATCATTGAAATCGCTTCAGATTCAGGCATGGTCGACTGTGATGTAGACGATCCTTGACGATGAGGCAACAATCGTTCCAGCAGATCTCGCCCTAGGCGGGACTCACGAGCAGAAGACTGCGACACTTCTGGCGAATGTTGTGTTTCTGAGCTGCTAGAATTGGTGTCTTGTGGTGCCGCATCGGTGGTAGTGGCAGCAGAGGGCATCGTCGAAGCACCTACCACGGAGGCAGCCGTGGCCGCCGCGGCAATACGCAATATGCGACCCAACATTTCGCTCTGCTCTTCGATCGTAGCAGTCTGGGGTATTTGAGATTGTGTAGTATTGTGTGTGTGACTAGAAGTTGTCGTGCTCTGAGATGAAGAGGCATTGGAGGAGGATGAGTCGCTTGAATGATTCCCTTGTAATGAGCCATCGGTAGCCGTACGTTCATCTTGACTAGAACTACTCGGCGCTTGACCCATTGTTTGCCCACTTGGTGATGTACGGGCTACCAAGGCGCCCTGCACAATGACCGAAGTACCCGAAAGGGGCGCATGGCCGGACGTTTGACCAGACTGGGCCCCTAGAACATCGGACAGCAATGAACCAAACGTGGACGCTGGGCGTGGACGCTGACCGAATAGGGCGGCTCGACGAAGAGCAGGCATGACAGGAAAGTGTCGGCGTCCATATGTACCCGGGAGTCTAGTAGGGTCAAGTGGGGGATGTGGTGAGGCCGTTTCTCGAAGAGTGCGCTCAATTAAATTCATGGCATGTTGACGTTCTTCGGCCAGAGGATCTTGCTCTGCAGCATGCGTAGTACCAGAGTTGGATGGGGAGTGCCGGTCCATAGTGCTGGGAGGATGCGGGTTATGTGGGATACCTCCCTGCTGGAACTGACTTTCAACGCGCGCAAGAGTATCTAAAAATGGATTCCCTCGCGTATCCTCTTGTTCAGACGAGGAGCCCAGCCCAGGTGCTAGGCGGCGGCGACGAGCTCGTGACTCTGTGTGCTCCTGCTCCTCTCCATCATTTTCATTGCGATCTTCACGGCGACGACGCAAGGGATTATTACGGAATATACCTGGGCGATTATTTTGGCGTTCCTCGCCGTCTGGTATATCGTTTGCTCCGCGTGAGTGTGCGGCGCCCATAGATAGCAAGAGGCAACGCTGCTGAACGGTGGCGTGCAACACTCGGCCTTATCTTCACGTGATCATCAATGCAACGCACCGCCGAGTCCCCCGCTCGGACCTCATGCAGTCGCCATTGATTGCACTACCGTTGAAAGAAACGCGTGATGTGGATTTAGTGAAGCCCATCACGGAGCTGATTGTGAAGAGTTATGAACAGAGTCCGGTAAAATACAAGGAGGAGCTAGAGCGGATTCGCCAGGCACGCAAAGATGCCATGAGCTTGCCGAACAGTGAGGAAACGGGTCGAGACTTGCTTTTTGCCTATTTTCACATGCTTGAGATGATTGAGTTTCGCTTCCCTGAGATCAAACTGAATTTCCAGTGGCATGATGCATTCACGCGCAGTAAAGTCAAGCAGGACTCGCTGGCGTACGAGAAAGCCTGCACCATTTTTAATATGGCTGCGCGTGTCACCCACGTATCGGCGCAATTAAATCGAGCTGACTCCGGCTCGGATGCATTAAAACGAGCCTACAATGGATTTCGTCAAGCCGCAGGGTTTCTTGAATATATCAAGGACAGTTTCATGTATGCACCGAGTGATGATCTCCAAGGGACCATGCTTCAGTCGCTTGTTGCACTACTGCTAGCACAAGCTTCAGAAATATTCCTGGAGAAAACACTCCACGACGGAAAAGGGGCAGGTCTCATTGCCAAGCTAGCAAGTCATACAAGCCACGCTTATGGCACACTCCATAGTGAATGGAGTGAGCCATCGGCTTCGAGACATGTTCCTCCCGCCTGGATCATTGTGGCGTATTACAAGTCCCGATACTTTGCATCCATGGCGCAATTATATCGCGCTAAGGTGGATGCCGCAGCAAATCATCATGCGATTGCGCTTAGTCGGTATCGACTGGCTCACACCTTGGCTAAGGAGGCCCACGCCTTCTCACCTTTGGTAATGCCGATTCTGAGCTCTCACCTACGATCTACATTGCCAAATGACACAGTGGCGGCGTTACAGCATATTTTTAGTGCCCAGGTGGCTGTATCTTTGGAAGCGCTACGAGAAGCGGAGCGGGAAAATGACTTGGTATATCACGAGCGCGCCCTGGAAGAGGGAGCACTCCCAGCTATTGATCAGACATCTGTGGCTATGCCGATTACGATTCGAGAGACTTTCAGCCAGCCCGAAGTGCAATCAGTTCTAGGTCCTGATGTCTTGCGCACTCTTGTCCCTCTTGGTGTGCTGGAAAGTGCATCAGTTTACTCAGAGGAGCAAGCGAAATTGATCCGTGCAGAGAGCGCGCGAGTCGATGCGGCCAATGCGCAGATTTCTGTGTCCCTTTCGGCATTGCACCTGCCCGAGTCTCTCGAACGATACGCGAGCTTGGAAGGCGCCGCACCACGTGAATGTGCTCCCTCCGAAGCTGTGCTTTCGATGGCGCAAGAGCTTTCTACCGCGCCCCTAACTCGTATGGAGCGGGTGATGGATACCCTGCTGAAGCGCGCTCCGCCGATTGTGGATACGATTCGGGGTGCTTTGGCCGACCTCGACGATGATGCTCGCGAATGTGAGCGTGCTCGTGTCCAGTATGGAGCCGACTATACACAGCCTCCGACGGCCAGTGTTGCGCGGACCTTGCGGCGAGATCTAAAAAATGCACTGGATGCACTGGATGCCGCTCATGAGAACGATAGCGATGTTGTGCATCTATGGCAGCAAGTCGCGCCGGATGTGCGTTTGCTGGTCGCGGGCCCTGCAGATATTCGTCAAATGTACAAAGAGCAGGCGCGCGTGTCGGGTTCGAAGAATCTCCTGGACGCGGACGTCACAGATACGGGCCCTGCGCGTGAGCTACTTCGTGAGACGAGGGCTCTACTCGACTCTGTGGCAGCGATGCCTCAGGAACGCGAGCGTATGTTGCAGGCGTTCAAACAGCGTGTGCGAAGCGACGACATCTCGCGGGTCCTGCTGCTCAATCGGCGTGTGCCGAATGGAGAGGCCACCGTCTTCCAACAGGAGCTCGGAAAATACCTTCCAATGCAGTGTCAAATCACCGACCACATCCAGCTCCAGCAGAAACGCATGGTAATGCTTAAAGATGCATTGCAGCGCCTGGATTCGCACCCAGGCACCATGGATGCGCGGCGAGCGTTTGATGCCTCTCGGGCGACCGCGCTCGATGGCGACGCGCGACTCTCGAAAGCTTACGAGGCTTATACGGAAATTCAGGCCACTCTGGCCAAGGCCCATGCTTTTTACGATGATATGGCTAGCCAGGCAGACATGCTCGCTAGCTCGGCAGCCCGTCTCGTGGCAGAGCGACGCGCTGCGCGCGCCGATTTTGCCGAGCGACCTGCGTCGTCCGCGGCTCTGGGTTCCTATCCCACGGCGTCTACAACATTGGCGGAGGATTTAGCGGCCCTACATATGACATCAGAGCCTCGCATGATGCCGGCGCCCCCGCCAGGACCCGCACTACACTCGACTGCAGAGCGTCGGAACCAGCCAGTGCCACCCCCACGGCCACCCCGGATATAGATGGCTAGAGTCCCAGCTCGTCTTCGTCTTCGTCCACTTCGTCGTGCGATGGTAGTGGTCTCTGACGCCGCCTTGGCTCGCTGACCACCTCCTCCTCGGACGTAGTCGCATCGTCCAAGTCAACGTCCGAGGGAGACGCATCCCGCTCCGTGGCCACACTCGGGGTCCGCGAGCTTCGAGAGCGTGCGCGTGGCCTCGCTGTATCCGGCGGGGGCAACGCGCGGAACAGCGCTTCTAGCGATGACATTACCTCGTTGTCCGGACCCTGCTCAGGCACGTTGTATCGCTTCAACAGAGCCTGCTCATATTTCAAGAGTGCATTGCGGGTGGTAGCATCATCGGCCCGCCGCTGCCACTCACGCCCGAGAAGGAATAAGGACGTGGCGCGAGCCGCGTCGAGGGCAGCAGGCCATGCCAGTTTGCCGAGCATCTGTGCTAGGGCCTTGCGCTGGTCGCGGCTGGGCGTCTGAAGAGCGTGCTTCATCGCATCCACGGCCATGTCCACATGTACATACACGTCGGGGTCCGTCAGCATGGAGCGATCTGGATGGCTCCATTCTGCTAGCTGGGCGGCGAGCTGGGCGGGCGAGATCATGTGTGTGCGTGCCTCTGGGTCGTCGTACAAGTGGGCCAGAATATCAAACACATCCATAAATACGTGCTGGATCATGCGCTGGTGGCGCGCGTGTGAGCTGCAAAAGAGCGGCAAAAAGTAGCTTAAGCACTGCCGCAGTGGCTGGTTGGCCGCGGTATCAGGGCTCATGTACGTGAGAATAAGGCTCTTGAGCACGTCGTCTTCGCTGAGCACGCCAGTTAGCAGCAGCTTGGCTAGACCTTCGCTAGCAATGGCTTGAATCTCTGGCTCCTCGTGCTCCAAGAGACTCAAGAGGAAACCGAGCAGTTGCTGCCGAGCATACTGTAGCCCTTTTTCCTCGTCGCCATCGAACTCGTTGCGGGCCGCGACGCTGGCGCTTTGGGTGCAAAGTGCATCCATACCGTGCACCACAGTCAGGTCAAAGAGGCTCTCGACACACCGCGCTTGGATGGTGCCGTTCGCCCGCTGAATTTGGTTGAGTAGCAAGGGGAATGTGATCAGCGCCGTCTTTTTGTCGAGCAGGGAGCACAGACCCAGACAAATGAGCCCCTGCTCGCGAAGTGCCGCATCCTTGCTCTGCACGGTCGGCACGATCAGCTCTTGGATCAGGCCCTCAAGCGTCGTCTCATCCTGCAGTGTGCCTGTCATGCGTTCGAGCATGGCTCGCACAATCAGCAAGCGGCGAGCGTCTAGGGCTGCCAGGTCCGCCGCCTGTGCCGGCGAGGCGTCCTTGTCCACTCGCCGATGCCACGAAAGCGACTGACGCACGGACAGATCGCCATCCTCATCCTTATCTGCTTCATCGAGCTCTGCATCAAGGGCCTGCACCAGCTCCACGACAATTTGCAGGAAATCGCGCTGCCCGCTAGCCAGACGCAGCAGGACATCAAGGCAGCGAGAGACCAGCTGAGCCGGCAGCCATGCGTTGCTCAGCATATCGCGCACCAGCATGAACATGTTCCGGCGCCCGAGCTCGTCGCCGTAGTCGCAGTACATGGCGATGGCCAACAACTCGCCCACGACAAACACATGCGCAAGCGCACGGTCGTCCTGCAGTGCAGGCATATCTTCTTCCATTTCCTCAGCCGCCTGCTGCTCGAGGAGCGCGTTAAGGGCATGATATTCAGCCTGGATGCGGTATACGAGAGCGGTAACGACAGGCACGCATGTCTCCAGTTCGCGCTCCATGTGGTGCGTCGTCGCATAGAGGACGAAACATCGCGCGAGAAGGGCCTTGCCTGGCGTGATATCGGCCCAGTAGGTATGATGATCGGCTAACAGGCGTGACACACTCGCTCGCACGTCGGGGAGATCCTCCAGTAGGGCAAGTACCACGGGCTCGCCGTCGGGTGAGCGCATCACATGCAGCATTGACAGGAGTGTCAGAATGTTTCCGCCGGCCGCCTCAAGCCAGTACGTGACGAGTTTTCGTGCAGCTTTTTGCACAGTCGGCTCTCGCTCATGCAAGCCAATCCGCACCACTTCCGAGAGGGACACCTCTCCTAGGCCGAGCGACTCCTTGATGACGAGGCCACTCTCCAGCTCGACTGTTGGCTGGGAATCCAGGAGAGATTTGAGCGACACAAGATACACGCATCGGCGGTTGGTCGCGTCCACATCAAGGAGGCGCTCCAGCAGATACGGCAAAGTCGCGGTAGTAGGAGGAATGTTGAACAGGGCGGCGCGACGGACATCGGCGCTGGTATCGTGGCGCAGCAAGTGAAGCAACAGACGCATGGTGCGCTCATCTGTGCCTGCTTCACTGCATTGCAAGCGTGCCAATGCAATCACCGCCTGAACACGCACAGCCGACTCCTTGTCCACGAGGCGCTGCATGAGCAGACTGACTAGCGTCTCGTACAAGTCGTCGTCCACACTGTCCATCGAGTTGATCAGCAGTGCCACACATGTGCAGCATCTCAATCTTACGTTTTTATCTTTGGATTGAAAGCCCTTGAGGAGGTGCTTGAGGAGGATCGCGACGAAACGCGTGGCGGGAGTGTCGTCCTCGTGGTCGTTCGGGGCATCCGTGCCAGGGTTCGAGAGCTGCTCAACTGCATATGCCGCATATGTCGCCACAAATCTGCTTATACGATCTGCTCCTTTAAACCCCTTCTTGAGGGGCAAAATGCGATGCAAGCAGTCGAAGAAGCACTCATTGAACACTTTCTCGCCGACCAAGCGTGTTCCGCGGGGCGTCGACTCCGTAACTTGAGCGCACTGCGAGTGCAATCTAAACAGAGATACACAGTTTTTTCGGTGATTTGCAACGGAATGCTGTGCATCCTGGAAGTGCGGCGGCAGCTGCGCCTGCACCGTCGCGACGAGCGTGTCGCGCATGGCGTGGAGGGGGGTGGGCCGTTCGCTCGAAGACGCGTTGTGTCACGTGAAGACCATTACGGCGAAGCGTACCTAGCCCATGGCGCCGTGGGCCGCGCGATGGGGCGCATGCACTCGCTGGCGCGGATGTGCGAGTGTGGGGCAGCAGCGACTGGCGCGGCATGCATCGAGCTTGGCCGTACCAACACGGCCAACCATGTATGTGTCGTCGTTGCACGACCCCTACGTGCACCTTGCGTGGGAAGACTTCTTGTTCCGCACAGTCGCTCCAGACGTGCCCGTGTGTTTCTTGTATGTCAATACGCCATGCGTGGTCATCGGAAAAAACCAGAACTTATGGGGCGAGGTGGATCCGCGGGCCATGAGGGCGGCCCATATACCCGTGGTGCGCCGCAAGAGTGGCGGCGGCTCTGTGTACCATGATCTGGGGAACCTAAACTACTCGTTCCACATGCCGAGATCGGCATTTTCGCGCCGCACGCACACAGAACTGGTGGCGCGTGCACTACACGCGCCGCCCGTGTCCTTGCCGTCGCGCTTCGGCCGGCCACCCGTGTTTCTCAATGCGCGGTACGATCTCGCCGTGTACAGCTTGGGGGCCCCCACGGCGGATGCGGCACACGAACGAAAAGTATCAGGCAGTGCCTATAAAGTCGCGCAGGACCGTGCCTATCACCACGGAACGCTGCTTCTTCATGCAGATCTCGCCCGTATGTCCATGCTCAAGCAGCGTCGGCACAACATGGAGTCCAAGGCGGTCGCCTCGGTGCCTTCGCCCGTGGCGAACCTGCAGGAGACCTTCCCGGGTGCCCCGTGCACCTTGGCGCATGTGACTGAGGCGATTCGTGCTGAGTTTGTGCGCATGTACGGCTCAACAGACGTGCATACATTGGACGCCTCGTGCCTCGATGCGGCGGCACATGTGCGGGGAAAACATGTGCGTGTTCGTTCTAGCTATGAGGACATGCAAACGTGGTCGTGGTTGTACGGGACATCGCCCGCCTTTTCCGTGACAGCATCCACGCAGGCGGTGCCCGATGGGGACCGCCAGGGCACGCTGACCTTGCACTGCACTTATGGCCGCGTGGACAGGGTGGATGTGCGCTCGGCCGCAGGCGGCTTTGCTGAGGCGGCACAGACACTCGTCGGTGCACCGTACGATGCGCTGGTCCTCCCGCCGCCCTCTGTGGTGCCGCGCTCATCGTGGCCACTTGAGGCGCGTATGGCCGCGTGGCTGGAGCGCGCGCTGTGCTAGGCAATCTGTCCAGAGAGCAGCTGATCAATAATGCGATTCATCAGGGTCTTGTGGCCCGTTAGGTCGGCATGGGGCATCGAGGCGGCCACAGCCTCGCGAACATCGCGCTTGGTGACGTGCATCAAGCTTGACTGTGCCGCAAGATACGACTGAATTGCTGTGCGGATCTGCTCCTCGGAGGGATGCTCCTCGTACACCATCGGTAGGCCTGTATGATGGTCCGTACTAGACGGCGGGAATGGCGTGCCCATCTCTGGGAACGACGGGTACATGGGCATCCCATACATGGAGGGCATCGATGGCATGGACGGTGCATACATGGGCCAGCCCAGGCCGCTGCTAGCCATGGAGGGGAGCGTCGCGAGCGAGTCGCGCGCCTTGCCTGTGGACGGCATCCACGATGTAGACGAGAGGCGATGCGAGCGGTGTGCCTTGTCGCGTAAGTTTGTGCTCTGGAAGTAGTCGTCCTCAGGCTCCAGGGGGGTCGAAGAGGCCATACTCGGTGGTGCGCCGTACAGCAACATGGGCTCCTCGTCGCCATATAGCTCCTGCTGGTACTCGGTAACGCTTTTGCGGGGGATCATTGAGTCGTCGTACGGCTCGTCGTCTGTGCCAGCGACCACTTTCCTGTTCCCTTTTTCGCCAACGACAATGCGCGTGTTGCCCCACGAAAAATCGTCCATGTGCCAGAACGAGTAGATGGGGAGGAGGAATGCGTACAACGGGTAGGCCAGTAGGTAAATGACCATCCAGCCAATATACTGCCACTGGCCACGGAGCAAGAACACGACCGCCTGCAGACCGTACACGGCGCCGATCATGGCCAGGGCAATCACCGGAATGGGACTCTGGCCGATCGACACCGTCACAATCAGGTATACCATGTACACGGCCGTTGCAGGCAGGATAATCGTGCCTACCAAGTCGATAAACACGATGAAGCGCATGGAGAAGAGACAGAAGCCACACAGCCCTTTCATCTTGACCAGCTCCACCAGATTGTGCACGGTCGAGTTAATCCAGCGACGGCGCTGCGACAGCAAGACAGAGAGTGAGTCCGGCGCAGCCGTCATGGCCTTCGCATCGTGTCGGTATCGCGTGCGGTAAAGCGGGAAGTGCTTGAGCAGGAGCGTCGTCAGGTAGCGGTCCTCACCGAGCGCGAGCAGGTTCTTTTTGTGCAGCGTATCCACACGGTTTTCCGAGTAGTCGTCAATAATTTTGTCCGAGATGAACAGCGGGCGGCCCTTGTCGCTTGAGCGAAGTCGGTACATGCTAAAGCAGCCGGGCAGACACGTTACACTGCCAAACAAGCTCTCGAATGCTTTCGACAGGTTGTGTGAGATGTAGTACTCGTACACCTGCACCATAGTCCACACTGACTGTTTTTCGTTCTCAAGCAGCGTCTCGCCACACACGGCAATCGTGCTGGGGTCGTCGACTGACGCAGCCACGAGGCGATTGAGACCATCCGGAGTAATGAGCGTATCAGCATCGACCATGAGAATGTACTCGTAGAACGACGGGTCAATGCCGATCACATTCTTCATGTGGTGGTACATCTCCAGTTCAAGCGGGTACATTGGCGCATCAAAATGCACGCGATTCAAAAAGCGCATCAGCAGGATCTGCGTGTCGCGCTTACCACGGTTACCGGGCCGAGAACGCTCGCTGGGACGACCAACCTTGACGACAACCAAGAACGGCACGACATGGCCCTCGCATTCAAAGAGGCCTGAGTAGACCTTGCCATAGTTGAGCTGCTTCGAGCCTTCGGCAACCGATTTGAAAGGGAGCGGCTCGGCATCCACACTGGGATCGACACCGAGGATATCCAGCACAATGCGCGGCGTTGCGTGCTCGTTGCCGCTGCCCACGATCATTCCATCACATACAATAAATAAGAGCTTGCGCTTGTCGTCGTACTCTTGCACAGCCAAACTCTCAATCGTCTTGCGAAGCGACTCCTCGCCCTCGGTATAGCAGGGAATGTGCAAGATGACAAAGCGCTCCTGCTGCTCCGGTGAGGGACGGTGTGCGAGCTGCAGCGCACTGAGGAACTTGGCCAAGATCGAGATGAAAATGATCACCGAGAACGCAAGTAGCAAGTAATTCTGGACGAGACACCGCGCTTCGAGCCGGAAGTCCGATCGGCCCACATAAAACGCCTGGTCCAGACAGTGCTGATGTTGCTGCTGCGCGGCAGGTGAAAGGCTTTGCAACAGTGCGTCGTAGTCGCCTGAGATATCGCTACCCGCCTGCGCCTGGAACAAGTCGACAAGGTCGTGGTTAAGGAAGCTGTACTTGTCATCGCCGGGGTGCTGCTGCTGCGTGTACAGGTAGTTAGTGAGGTCGTACAAGCGCCCATGCACAATCGCCCAGCTGCGCCATGAGCCATCGCTCTGAATGCGCGCCTTGTCGTATACATAGTGCCCCTTCCAATACTTTTTCATCGTGGGCAAAAAGCGCTGGTAATACCAGTTGGGATTGTTGAGCTTGGTGTTCTTGTGCGACTGCGCTGCACCGGACTGATGCACGGCTTGGGCAATGGGCGCTGTGAGGTTCTGCTGCTGCATCAGCTGCATCGTCGCGTCCTGGACGAGCCCCGAGCACCCCACGTTGAGTGGCACCGGAAAGTAGGGCGTGAGGTCCTGGCCAGCCAGTTGCATCATCACGTCTTGCGTGACGGGCATGCTGGGAATATCCGAGTGACTCAACTTGTAAAACTTGGTCAGATCGTACACATTGCCCGCGACCGCCACATAGAACGAGTCGCCATCCCCGTGCTCACTCAGCTGCCCCTCGTTCCATGCACGATTAAAGTCAGGACACAGAAGGTGGCCGAGTCCAATGATATAGAAGAGGATCATGGCACACAGCAGAAAGATGAGCAAACAGATGGTCATCTTCTCGCGCCATGCCATACGCACATCAGGGCGCGTCTTTCCGAGCACATGCGTGAGGACCGAGTCGGGCATCCAAAAAGTCAGCACCCACGTCAGACACGACCACAAGCGGCGCTCAGTTGACACAGGCTCTTCGTCCATCTCGGTCGGCTGCAGCAGACCCTCCTTGCTGTCGACCATGGGCGGCCATGCAGGCGCGAGGTCCGTTGGGAGCATGGGCTCCTCGCCCAACGCCTCAGGCTTGAGCAGCGACATGTCTGAGCCGGGAGGATCCTGCATGTACGGTTGGTGCACCGTCGGCGCTTGCTGCGATAGGCGTACAAGCGGCTTGGACGTACGCGGTGGCGTGACGGCACCCGTCAGCGCAAACCACGCAGGGTACGACAGGGCCACCAGCGACTCGCCCACACTCACATCGCTGGGCACAAGCCATCCACGGGACTGGATCGCCTGCTCCAAGTCGCCAAACTGCGCTGCAAAGGTATCGCGAGGAAGGTATACATAGCTGTAGCGCTGTGCACTCACCAGTCTCGTCAGGCCTAGCGCATGGATCTGTGCCGAGACACGTTGCGCGTCGAGCCCTTGTGGCTGAGTCCAGTCGAGCGAACGTACACACAGTACTCGCCAGCACGTATCAGCCTGCTGCATCGTGTGCCAGAGACTTTGTACCACATAGTCAATCTGCTGCAAAACGCCCTCAATGCGCGTCTCAGGCCACGGCACACGGGCGCCTAGGCGCGTGGGTCGGCGCAAGGGGCGCGACGACACTTGAGCACGAAGCAGCACCTGCTCTGACAGACGTGACTCGATCGCGAGGCCGGGGCCAGCGAACAGCCGTGTAACAAATGCGTTGCGCGAGGCGCGCAGCATCGAAAGCTGCTGCGTAGGTAGCCAGTCGAGCTCGGAGCGCTGATGCGACAGCACCGTGTAGGAACACGGCCCCAGCGAGTGCTGAATATCAAATACGCTGGACCCCGCACGCGGCGCGACAAAGGCATGGTGTTCTGCATGGCGCTCCAAGTCACGCAGCAGTGCGCCATCGTCGTCAATAGCGCGCTCGCCGGCCAGCACGGTGTCCAGCACACGTGCATAGTCGGAGAGGAGCCCGCCTGTGGGCTGCGCCAGCGCGGGCGGCGACGGTCGCCCCTGTGCGTCCCAGGGCGCCGCGCCGCCCAGCGGTACCGGCTCGCCACGCAGCAGGGATACGCAATCCGAGGGAATGTGGGACTCGGGGACCGGCAGTCCTTCGGCCTCACACACGCCGCGCCAGCCGCTGGGGTCCAGGATGGAGCGCACGCTCAGGTGACGCAGCAAATCGGCAATGTAGTTTTTCGCGAGATCATCAAAGTGCGAGGCGCGCGGCGTCCGCTGCGGAAGACGCATATGCGAGACAAATCCAGGCGGATCGAGCTGCACGATTTGCAGAGGCTGGACTTCCGCCGGCGCCAGTTTCTGGTTCATTGCCTCGACAACAAAGGCGAAGAGCACGGCATACAGGTGGTGCGCGAGCGAGTCGCGCTGCTGTCGTGCGCCACGTGCATCAAGCATGTGCGTCACACGCTCGCCCTGTACAAACAAGGTGTCCATGACGAGACTCTGCTGCAGATCTGCCGCACTCACCTGCAGCAGTTCCGCCGCACAGGAGAGCTTGGTGGGATTGAGCACCTGGACGTGGTCATCGGCGTCGCCCAGCTCGATCGCGAGGATGTGCAGGATCGAGGCAATCACGCGAAGCACGCCCTGCACATGCTTTTCCTTGAATCCGAGGCGCGCTAGTGCTGTGCGCGTCCACTCGAAGGTGCGTGCATCGTCGCGCGTGGGCACAATATCCAGGTTGAGCTCGTCGAGACGGTAATCGCTGCGCTCTTTGCGTGTGGCACCTGCCAGTACCTGGTAAAAGATGGCATACGAGCGCTCCCCGCTAGGCAGCTGGTGTAGGCGGTGCTGGTCTAGCGCGAACGTAAGCACCTTGGCGCCGGCAAGGCGTCCACGCGCAGAAAAGTGCAATTCCCAGTACGTGGCATGCCGCGATGCCTGCTCGTTGGACTGGGTTTTGGCGCCACCAAACGCAGAGAGTACCTGCTGGGCACATTGCACCTGGTCGGCAAGCTGTGACTCATGCTGGGAATGCGATGCGGAGAGTGCGAGTAGATGTTCCGTCACACGGAGCATATTGTGTGTCTTGCCCGCATCCGTCAGGCCGCTATACAGAATCGACTGCGGCGCCTGCGACTGCATCATCTTGTGGTACACGCGTGCCGCGAGAGCCTGGGGGCTCGGTGGAAGAGATGCAAGGTCCGCGTATAAATGCGCCTCCTCAGCTGCCTCCTCATCCATGGCCGTAGAATCACGGTAGGTATTGTGCGCGACCAGCATGGTCGCCGACGCCCATGTGTAGGGCAGCCCGCTCTCCAGCCGGTCGCACAGCAGCTGGGCGACGCTGACATCGCTCACAGCGCCCCCATCGGGGCCTGCTATCTTCTGTGCGATGTCGCGCGTGCCTGTACTCATGGCCGAGCGACGTCGCTCTCAGCGAGCTGACAACGTGGCTGTGTGTATAGTTCGCGCAGTGTTGGTCTACGATCTTCGGCCGACGCAGGTGGAGGTCAGTGCTCCCCAGGCGCCGCGCGCGTCGGAAGCGCGGCGCGCAGGGCCTGCTGCATCGGCGCCGTACGGAAAAAGTGGTCCACGGCCAGCGTATGTAAATCAAGTGAGGGTCGCAGCGCGACTAGGTGCGTGCGCCATGCTTCATAGGACGATGCCCCCGTGAACTGGTCATTTGTACCGTATACGATCGTGAGCCCCCGCTGCTCGTCGCGGAGGAGCGCGTCGAGGGCCCGGACGTAATACCCCGTTTGTAGGCACGTTAGCAACCACCGCACACCTAGCGGGTAGGCGAGGAGGAGGTAGTGGAGACGTGCCTGGGACCATGCGCCGTCCGCGAGCTTGGGCCGCACGGTCGAGGCCTGCAGCGCGCCGGCGCTGTAGCCTACCACGTACAGCGTGGGCGCAGACGTGGCCAGTGGCGTGTGCTCCATGGCATACTGCACGACACTTTGCATATCCTCACACTCCGGGCGCATCGTCCAGGAAATGCGCCCCTCCGAGCCTGATACACCACGCGCATTGTACGTGACCACATGCACTTGCTGCGCAAGGAAATGGCGCACGAGCGCGAGTACCACTGGGTTGTCCTGATCTCCTCCAACGTACCCGTACGCTCATGTAAGGATGGCCCACGTACGGTGTGCAATTATAGCCAGTCCATAACTCGCATCGGATGGCGAGTACCAGCGGCCCGACAGCGCGACGCCTGCCCCCGGCAACGACAGACTACGGGGGAGCATGGCAGAAGCAAGACACGTGATATCATACGGGTATAGCTATCGACCGCCCGGCTCAGGCATCGTGACCTGAGAGCGTCAGCGTGGCCGTAGTAATGACGCGATCTACCGGCGGATCGTGCGCTGGCGCGCCATGCTCGAGGAAGGTGCTGTGGATCGAGCTGTCACTCAGACCACGTGCCCGCGATCGTTTGAGTGGCTCCTCCCACGGCCGCGTCGGTGGCGCCGCATTGGTAATGTTCGCCAGCGGCCGCCGTGGCGCCCGCTGGCCCACATCAGCCAGGCTTGGCTGCGACGCCTTCGTCTTCAGGATGCCTGGCTTTCCGGCTCCATGCATGCCATGGGCATGCACGGCCACCGATGTGGACAGCGCCGCTGTGCCGGAGCGTGGCAGTAGCCGGGACGGCGGCGCTGCATTGCGTCGCGGCATGGCCATTGGCACGGTAGCGGCCGGCGCTGCCACGTCAGTGGGACCCACGCGTACGAAACCAGAGTCGGTCGCACTCGGCAAGGACGCTGCACCAGGCTCAGCCGGCGTGGCAGCCGACTCGGTCGAGAGTACGCCTGTTAGCATACGTGAGATCCAACTGCGCCCAGTATTGTACGTCTGCGCGCCAAGGTGCTCATGCAGCAGCTTGGCAGCCGCCTGCGGTTGCAACTGAATCTCATTCACGCACCGACGCAAGCGCGCTAGTTCCAGCAGCGACTCGCGCTGCAGCTTCACGAGTGCGAAAAAGTCGCGGCGCGTCACAAGGCTACCGTCCAGGTGCACGCCACGACGCGCCTCTTTTTCGACCATTTGGCGGAAATGCTCCTTCAGACCCTCAACGTCGCGTACACTGGCTTGGACAGTCGTGCGCGAGAGGTGGCCAACATCACCCGCAAGTTTCTGGCGCTGGAGACGCGCAGATAGCGTGTCAACATCGGCTTGCTGCAGTTTGGTATAGGTGCGGTGCATGGCCTCAATGAGTGCGCCGAGCAAGCCGGTGCGGTGCTCTAGGGTGAGCTCAAAGTCCATCCCCCGCAGCGAGCCCGTGTCGTATGAGGCACTGTCCTCATCCAGGCACAGGCGCGACGTCGAGGGCGTCGTGATCGCTGTGCTATTGCTGCCGCGCGTTCCGTCGGTTGTGGTTTCCGTACGCGACGTGTCTGACACGCCATGGAGGTCAGCACTGAGCACCGCGCCTTGCATCGACTCGCATGATGGCGCCTCCGTCGCCTCACGCAGATGCAGGATGTCGTCTTGTGCGCCTCGCAAGAGCTGCTGCAACTGTGCATTTTCTTTTTGGAGTGCATCGCGCTCCTGCAAAATAGCCTCTAGGTCGTCGTCCTGCTCAGCTTCACCGTCGCACGACGCACGCGCCGCATCCAGGCGCGCACGCACGGCATCCCATGCCTTGGCATAGGCATCTTTCGTGCTCGACGCCTCCTCGCGTAGGCTCTCTTGCAGCAGATCGCTCAGCTCCATGCACCGGCGCGCTACCAGCTGCTGGTTCTGCGTTGAAGCAGCGGCCGTACGCCGCTGCTCTGCACGTAGCTCCGCCCGTGTATCCTCCAAGTCCATCTCGGCACGTTCCAGCTTGGCCTCGAGGCTAGATGCTTTGGTACGGTGCTTCTTCATATGCTTCATCTGCTGCCGCGCATCTTCGAGCTCAGAGAGCAGTGCGTGGTGGCTCTGGTCCGCCGCCTCGAGATTGAACTGCGCCTGGCACAGCTGGCGTTGGAGCGACTGCGTCTCCTTGATACTCTGGGTGAGCCGGGCGAGCAGCTGGTCCCGTTGCAGCGCATGGTCCTCCGACTCTTGCTGCGAGCGATGCACAATCGCGTCCTGGCGCTGCAAAAGTGCCTGGCCAATCTCTGCGCTGAGCTGCAGATCCATCTCCATGTCCTGCATGTGCTGCATCACACGCCGCGCGACCTCACAGTCTGGCTGCTGGCAGCAACAGGGCCGTACCAATACACCCGACACAGACGCGTCTTCGTCGACGCTGCTGAGCCGACTATGAGAGCTGCGTCCATCCTCGCTGCTTGCAAAGCTCTGGAAACTGCGCCTGTGGCGCGGACCCGTCTGCAGCCGGCGGTGCGTGCTGATCTCGTTGACGATGCGGCTGAACGAGTCCGCCGACGGCTGGCGACGCAGCTCCGCGATCGACTCCTCCAGCTCGACCAGTCCCGTTTCTGAGACAAAGCTCGCACCAGAGGCGCACGTAGACACCTCCAGCAAGCCGCTAGGCCGCTTCCGCAAGCGCGGCGACATCCCAGAGGAACTCGCCCCCGACATGGTGACAAACACAGCGGCCGCCACCGCCAACACGCCATGCCAAAGACGCGCGCGCGTCACATTTATGCTGACTAATGTATGTGATATAGGCCGGCTCATGTGCGCCTGGCGTGCAAGAATGGAGGCCCACGCCAATGTCGGCTCTAGGTCGCTGGCCGCAGCGCGCGCAGCCGTTGCGCCAGCGCCTCGTCCTGGTCGGCTGTGGGGGCAGCGCGGCGTGCAATCCTCTCAGCGGGCAGATCTGATACCTTACCGGCCAGACCGGCCTCACCTAGCTGCTGATGGACCTCAATGCCATTCTCATCCGCAACTTGCTGCATAAGCAGGTCAACCTGGTCCTGTGGCATGCCCTGGGCCGTCGTCGAGTTCATAGTCGTCTCCATATAGGAGGTCTGTACGTCAACGTCCTCGAGCTGGTTCTCGAATTTGTCCATCACAAGCGAAATCTGGTGTGAGCGACCGGTACGCACGCGCTCCAGGTCCATCGACTGCATCGCCTTGTCGAGGCCTTTGACAACGGACGACATGCTGCCCGTTACCTGGCGCATGGACACAGCTGTTTCCACACGACTTGCCACCGCATCGATGCGGCTGCTGAGCCGCAGGAGATTCAGCGATTCGTTCTTTTTCCTAATAGAATTGGACGCGTAAATCCGCGCGCCTTCCGTGTTGCCCTGAGCGAGGGCCTGCTGTCAGGCGCATACACGCACCTTTTTGAGCTTGGCCTTCTCCGTCACCTCATCGCGGCTGGCCTTGTTCGCCTGGCGCTGAAGCGATTTGGCCGTGAACTGTATTAGCCAACATCACACACTTTAAGCTGAAATAGCGACTCTGCATGGTCAGGACAGGCGACATACTTTCCAGGCCGCTCATCGTCCAGCGGTCGGTGGCGGACGGACCAGGGAAGAGCCAGGATGTGGAGGGCACGCTCGCCGCTGCTCGCGAGCCGAGTCGTCGACCATGCAGCACGAGCCAGAGGGAGGGGCAGCCTCGGGCCTTTGGCAGCCTGCTGTGAGCACTCTGCACAGACTTCGAGAGCATGCCAGTGACTCTCGACCAGCCTATGCGCTCTCCGCTCTGTGTATGTTGCCCCTTTGACTAACGCCAGGTGCCATGTCCATACCGTTTGGGTTCGGCTACACGGCCAAGACGGCAGGCCTAGATCCCAAGTTGCGTCCGCCGCGTCTCGTGCCGCCATTCTGGCAACTTCTCGGATTCAGTGTCTTCTTTGGCGCTGGTGGTTACATGATTGAGCAGGGCGACGTACTAAACGGCAGCGGCGTCCTTTCGGCATGGTCGCTCACGTACGTGACCTTTGCTACGCTTCCGGCACTCCGTCACATGCATCGATCTCCCCTTTCCATGCTTCTGTCGGCCTCGGTAGTGGGTATGGGTCTCGGCATTTATGCCAACTATTACTTTGACAAGGCCAGCTGGCGCGGAGCTATTCCTGGCCTGCTGCCCAAGCCCAAAGCCTCTTCGCCGGATCATGGGAGCAAGGGTATATTGCATGTATGAACAGAATTACGTAGCTGGCACCTCCGATGGCATAGCCCGCACCAGCGTGTTGCGCAGATGGCGCACGATGCGCAGGAGTGACTGTGCCACTAGGCTCAGTGTCCACAAGCTGACATTGCGCACCCGTTGGTTGTTCGCCTGCTGTGACGCCACATGGTTCGCCATGGCCTCCCAGATCTGTGTAAGAAAAGTCCACGTACCTTGTCCGATACGAGAGGGGGCAGGCCCGTTTGAGAAAGATCAAGGGACCCGTCGAATTCGCTCTGTTGCGTCAGTCTCATTGAGCGTACCAGGTCCATCACCACGCGGCAGTTCACTGGAATCAAGGTTTTGTTCGCATTCATAAAGGCCACGATGGGCCGCGCCAGGGCATAGGTCGAGTAGCTCAGAGCGCGCGTGAAGATGGGCATGGATGCTTTGATGTCCTTGAAGCGAATATCAAGCTCGATGACCACCGAGGGTGGAATCCCCGGCGCGTCGCCCACCTCGTTCATCGAGAGATGCCAATCGCGGTCCGACTCAGACACCTCGTCCGCGGGAACAGGTGGCCCGATGCGCGGTCGCTGGCGCTGGCGCGCTGCCTCGTCGTGCTCGGCGCGCTGCTGCCGCGCCCGCTCTGCGACGGGACCCACAGCGGTGACGGGCGCCAGAATTGCAGGGCCGCTCAGCACTGGCTGTCCGGGAATGAGCTCGTCATCAGGGTGTATTGACTCGTAGCGACCCGGCGCAAACGTATTATTGAGGTTCTCCAAGATTTCAGAGATGACCATATTGATGTCGACATCTTCGCCATATTGCCGGGGGAATTTGATATCGGCCACCACTGCCGCGTTAGCACACAGTACATACAGTCAAAGCGGCCCGAGTAGATCCACATGAGTGGCCCGGCCAAGCCGGCCATTTTTTGTACATGGTCAATGTTGACGCCGTCCACACGCAGACGCGACTGTCGTTAGTAGCAAGGCGTACCCAGTTTTGAATGTAGGGTGCATGGTCTTTTCCAACTTTGCTGTACATGCTCCGTGTTGTGTGGTAGGCGCTCTGGGGCTTGTGCAGGCTGAACAGACAGCCGTCCAGCTGTCCTGTCATAGAATCGGCATTCAGCATGTCATAGAACAGCCATTGTGTCCGTAGACGCGGGAAGCTAGCATTGAAGATACTCACATTAAAGGGGCGGAAATCCCCGGGCTGATACACGGTGACCAAAAAGTCCTCGATCGTGAACGAATCCAGATCAATGTCATTCGGCTTGGGTGTGCGGCGTGCCAGGCGCGGATCGTACGGGACATCCGGGTCCCAGAACACATGCCGTCGATCCACAATGCCGCGAATTCCACGCACATCCATCTTGTGAAGGAAGCCATGTCCATCGAGCCACCGACGTAGACTGAGCTGCACATCAATCGAGTCTACGCGCAGCTCGAACATGGAAAAGTTGGTATCAGCGTGACTCTCGCGCTTCTTCGCATCTTCCTCACGAATGGGACGCACGAGATGATCGCCTGTGTCAAATGCGGGGATCGTAGGCTCGTCACCCAGTCGCATTTCCAACAGATGGGTGTCCAGACGCCGGGTATCCGTGTCTTGAGACTGACGCTCTGCCCGGAGCCGCTCCGGATCCATGGGTTCAGCTCGACGCGAAATCACCACATCTTTGAAGCTAATGCGCCCCTCCTTCCACTTGGGTACAATGGCACTGCCGCACACGATCGTGAACCCCGTTTGTCGCGAGAGGAATTTAGTCAATTGCATGGCAAACCACTCCTGTAGATTAAGCGCGTTGAGTGTGGCAAAAATGACTGACACAAACGTCGTCGTGCCGACAATCACCCAGATGGCGGTGCCCAGGCCGCCCAGCGTGAAGAACGCGCTGAGGTCGTCAATGTTGAAGCGCCGGAAGCCACGGATCGTAAACCACTTGAAGCGAATGCGCATGCGTGTCCAGAATCCGCGTGCAATCCGGAGTAGTTCGTCCTTCGTGGGCCGCTGTTCCTTCCCGTGCTTGTCCGTATCGGGTCCTTGTCCGTTGCTCTGCGCAAAAGAGCGCGCTTTGAGCGCTAGCTGCCGCAGGGAGCGTGGATAGTTGTGGAATAAGCTCCGATCCACAAGATCCTTGGCCGTAGAAGATGCCTTTTGAAGGTACATCGATGGGCCCTGAGACACTTGGCCCGATTCTTCGTCCGATCGCTCCTTGGGTGGCGTGCTGAAGGCACGCAGTTGTAAAGGGCGTCCAGAAGACCCCACTAGCATCCCAAGGATGACAAACGACTGGTCCGGTGCTATCATTTTACGGCTAGCACGCGAGCCGCCAGCCCATAACTTCGCGCGCAGCGCCATAGATTGCCACCAAACGCTCACCCCAGACAGGTCTACCCGCACGCCAATTCTCTCCCACTCCACACGTGCAGCGGGTCTCCTCCACGTGCCTCTCCACACCATGGCTGAGGCGGCGCCGAGCGAGGTACGTCGCGTGGGCGCTGTGTCCTGACAGCAGACATGTGCGCAGCTCGATGAGGCCATCCTGGATGTACAACGACGTACGTGTGGCTTATCATAACTCCAGGCATTGCCGCGCCGCCGCAACGACTGGATCAGGCACACGATCCAGCCAAGTTGGAAGCCCAGTTGCGCGAATGTGTAGAGCAGCACCGCGTCCTCCTCGGCGAGCTGGAAGCAGAGCTCGAGCTGGAAAAACGTGATTGTGAAGAGTATGTTTGGGGCTCTCACGTGTAGCCATAAAGCGAGCTTGCAGGAGCTGCAGCAGATGGCGCAGGCGTTGACAAAGCCGCCTCCGCGACTCGCCTCGGACGCACAGGCACCCGAACTGCT
The DNA here is from genome assembly GCF_000349305.1 of Malassezia sympodialis ATCC 42132. NCBI lineage: Eukaryota > Fungi > Basidiomycota > Malasseziomycetes > Malasseziales > Malasseziaceae > Malassezia > Malassezia sympodialis. Next base: position 136,053 of record NW_017387809.1, on the reverse strand, counting down.
GCGGATGCTTGTGAATGTAACTGAGGCTGCCTTTACAGAGAAAGAGCTTTGTGTGCAGCTTCGCTTGCTGCTGGAGCATTTGATGAACGCCATATGGGACACTCCCAGTGACCCGTACGTGAGCACGAAAGGATGCGACCCAGCTGTGCTGGCGTTTTTGCAGCGCGCTCGTATTACAGAAGCGCATCCATCTGAGCCAAGTGCTGTGCGCCTGGTAGCCTTCCACGAGCCTATGCCCGATCCTTCCATGATTAGACCCACACTGTATAAGTAGATAAACTATAGACTACGCCTTCTTCGCGTACAGAGCAAGGATCTGACGAGTCCAGATCTCAAAGTAGTCGCGGAAGTAGAACAGGAGCGCCTGCGAGAGCACCGCCTTCGTGATCTGAGCGTTCATGCCCTGGTATAGACCAAAGAAGCCCTTCTCCTTGTAGGTGTGGCCCAGTACATGGAAGGAGTCCTTGTAGGGTGTGTCCTTGGCCTGAAGGCGGACCTTGCTGATGATATACGGGAACGTGACGATCGTAGCCAGGGTCTTAGACAGAGCGCCGATCACGAACGACTTGCCTGGCGTCATCTGACCGTCCGACGCGGCCAGGATGATGTTCTTCACACGCTCAAAGACACCGTATGTAATGGCCGGGTTCACAGTGAGAACCAAGCCCGGCTTCAGACCACGCCAGAAGCCAGTGATACCATCGGTGCGGAAAATATCCTTGATGTGGCCGGTGAACGTGTTGTCGGCCTCATGGTGGTCCGCGCCAATTTGCTGGCGTGTCGCAACCACGCCTACAGGTGTGGTAAACAGCTGCGCAAAGGCAGCGGCCAAAGCACCCAGCACAAGCTCTGTCATGACATTCAGTGAGGGTGCAGCCACGGTCGACCGCAGGATGCGTTTGATATACACAGAGCGGACAAGAGTGTACCAGTAAAAGTAGGCAAATTCTTCCGTCAGAGCAGGCGTACATACGCTGGATGAAGGTGTTGGCCATGTTGGCCATAAAGCCGCGGTACAGCGAGACCGGACCCTTGGTACGGATAATCTTAATCAGCGTCTCAATGATACCAAGTCGTTTTTTGGTCTCATCAGACGCATCCTTCTTGTCTGCTTGGATCACAGTCTTGACACTGGAAGTCAGAAAGTAGCACATACGTGTCGAGAGGGTATATCACGGCATTGGAAAATACACCTATCACCGTTAGAAGGTTTGGCTAAGGGAACACGCACCACCAAGCGCCCCGGCAAGAGCATTTTCAAAAGGAGTAAGAGGCTGCTGAGTGGCCATACTGTAGGGGAAAGGACAGGTGGGTCGCTACAATGAGCAATTATCTGGCCGACCGTCGTGGTAGAGTAGGACCCGGCTTCCGGTGTCTGAGTCCTAAGGGATTTCGTAAGCTAGGCGGGGTATTTAGAGACTTGCATCTGGCCGGCTACACGGACCACCGATGTGGAGATGTTGCACGAAGTTGCACCTATTAGACGCCCTTTGAATTGGTTCACTTATATGTCACGCTATTCGATGCTGAGAGCGATGTTGAGAGTACATCAGGTCTCGGTAGCTACTAAATTTAGCGTGATAAGAATATTGTTTAGAATTAAAAACAGAATGGTTGGAAATGGTGCCGCTTAGTGGTCGATGATCGCCAGGTTACCGGTAACGAGCTTGTTCTCGAGCACGGAGCCGTCGGGAATCTCGATCTTGTTACCCTCGTTGGCGACAATAATCACAGTTCCCTTCAGCACGACGTTGCGACCGAAAGAAACATCGCCCATCACAGTCAGATGATCCAGCTCCATCATCTTCGGGATGCTCTTGAAGCGCTTCTGGTAGCTGGCGACCTTCTTGAACGTGTCACCAAGCTTAACAACAGGCGTTTGGTTGAACTGACGCGCCGGGTTCATAACAAGCTTGCCATGCTCAAGACCGTAGAGGTCACTTGTGATCAGGAGCAAGTCTGAGCAGCTCTTCACCGGCAGGAAGCGAGAACGGGGCACGTTCACACCCTTCGCACCACGGAAGTGCTTGATGGCAGCACCCACCGCCGTTTCCAGCTGAATGACGGGCTCGCCGTTGTCGAGCGCCTTGTGGTTGATAATGATTTCCAGGTCAAGCTCGTCGTTCTCGACCACGCGCTTGATGGCCTTCAGGTTCAGCCACAGGTTGTTAGTGTTGAAGATCTTGAACTTCTTCACGGACTTGAAGTCCTCGACGTGCTCCTTCGGCACCTGCGCAATTTCCAGAAGACGAATGGTGCCCTCGTAGTCGATCAGCGTGCCACCCTTTACGTCGGCCTTCGTCTTGTCGGTGACTTCCGAGATAAACTCGGCCTGCGTGTCGATCATGTGCTGGTAGATGTTGAGGTCCACCACAGCACCCAGGTTGTCCACGTTCGACACAAACACGTATTCCTTGCCCATAGCAATAAGACTGTCAAGCAAGCCCGAGTTGTTCATCGCATCGAACAGATCACCGTGGCCGGGCGGGTACCACAGGTTTTTGTTCGAGGTCGCGCTGCGAGGGCACGGCAACAGGCTGTCGCGGTTGATACGGGGGTAACGCGACTGGTTAAACGTGAGGATTTCCACGTTGTGGTTCGCGTACTTTTGGATCACGCGCGCAGTGTCGTCATCGGTGTTGAACGAGTTCATCAAAATGAACGGCACGTTCACATTGTAGGTGCCGTTCAGGTGCTCGATTTGACGCACAGACATGTCGAGGAACGTCATGCCCTCACGCACCTCAATGACACTCTTAGGGCCAGTGCAACCCATTGTGGTGCCGAGACCACCGTTCAGCTTCAGCACGGCAAGCTTGTTAAGCATCGAGGGGTCACTAGCCTCGGGCAGAGAGGCGTATGGAGTCACCTGCTCAGGCGCAGGCGGCTGGATCTTCTCCCAGTCAAGCTTCTCGCCCTTAGCTTTCTCCGCCAAGAAGCGGTTGAACAGGTGGTAGAACGACGACATCTCAGCGGCAAAGGCCTGAAGATTAGAGTATTGCACGTACATCCTTGGCAGCAGGGTCTTCCACAGCCGCAATCATTTCGTTCAGCTCATTGCGCATGGCCTTGCTAGCAACAGCCGACGAAGCCGACTTGAAGTCCTGCCAGTCAGTGTAGCGAAATACATACGATATGCGAGGCACCGCGCTGACGAGCCGACTTGATGCTCGAATTATCCAGGGAAGGCGAAAGTTTCTCAACCATCTTCGAACTAAGGTGCGACACGGAAAAAGAACGTTGGGAGTGAACGTGTGTACGCAAAGCTACGACCCGTCCGCGCTAGACACGTAGAGCTGTCGTCCAAAAACCTCGCTGGTTGGTTTCATCTCGCTTATGTAATGAGTGCCTCGCCGCGTCCCTTACTACTTTCTGGCAGGCCAAATCTGCGTCGGCTTGCAGGTATGTGTTGGTCCCCCAAAATGGCACGTGCAAATGGCCCGCGAGTGCATAAGGTGTGGGTGCCATGCAGATCTACGAACGATCGGCCTATGAACTATCGTTCCCAGCCAGCAACAAGTTCCTCCTGCAGCTTTTTAGCGTTTCGGCTCGCCTCCAAGTTTTCTGTACTGCGCAGATGACCAACGACGTCCACCATCTTTCCAAAGTAGATTTCCTGTAGCTGGTTGCGAACTCGACTTTCGACATCCTCAATGAGGCGGCCGAGATTAACCACATGGCCAGTTGCACCGGCCACCGGCAATGTCTCTTCGGTTTGTCGGGTCAAACTGCCGCTGAGATCCACCTCCCCCACACTCGCACTGTCACGACGCTTCAATGTCAGCATCACGGAGCTAGACAGCTTATAACGCGCCGTTTGGGCTCCAGCAGACGTCTCCTGTACTCCGACCTCAAAGACATGAATGGAGTCCCATGCGCCAAGTGTACCAGACGCTTCGGCATCCACGGGACCGTCCAGCTCTGATGTGTCAGGAAGGTCGGTACACGAACCTTTTTTGAACAAGACAACGCCAGCAAAAGAATTTGGCAGAGCATTAGATGATCCCTCCTCTAGGTCCCACATGTAGGTGCTGGTATAGCCCGTGTCATAGTAGAGTTTCAGGTACGTTTCAAAGGCATCGTTAGCTTGCAGCTCTAGCTCCCGCAATGCGCCAAGAGGCATAACAGGATCGCTGTCAGTTTCCAATGGTGGATTGTATGTGTTGCTATACCAGCTTCTCCAACTTTGGCCGTCTCGGTTATAGTCGCAGCATAGATATTCGCGACCTGCTCCCTCGGTGGACATATCAATTTGCAGCGTCAATGGCTGATCCACATTGGACATAAGGTCATCTGCATCATTTGGAAGTACTCTGGCGAGGGTATCCAAGTTCTTTTTCACATTCGCGGGCGGCAAGCGGCGCAAAACATCCAGGGATAGGGCCACAGGATCCAGGCCCTCCGCACTCATGGTGAGGCAGCAAGGGGTGGAGAGGCGGCACGTGCGCAAAAGCCTCATCACAAAGACCATGAGTGAAACTCGTGAGAAGCGGGTGCAGGTGGTGGGTGAGCCACCTGTGCTGACTCGGGGGCCAGTACAAGACGATACAGACTCTGAAAATGAACGTGAAGTAGAGGAGCCGCATATCAACGATGTGGGCACACATGACGACGACGATGACGACGATGAAGGTATGGAGGAGTTGATGTCGGCCTTCGAAGACAATGAAATAGAGCTGGATCTCACGCATCTTCGCATTAAGTCTACCAAGTGTCTGAATTTGCCAAGATTCTCAAAGACGCTGGAGCGATTAAATCTGCGCCAGAATGAAATCCATCATATGCGGGGCAAAGACCTGGGCAGTGTCCCTCACCTGAAAGAGTTGGACCTTTATGATAATGCTATTGAACACATCGCAGGACTGGATAAAAATGACGAGCTGGAGTAAGTGGCAGATTCTAATGTCAGGGTTCTGGACCTTTCTTTCAACAACATCCGACATGTGTCGCGTATTACGCATCTGGGCCGTTGTCACACGCTATATTTAGTGCAGAACAAAATTGCGCGCGTGCGGCCCACTGATTTCGCAGGCCCTATTTCAGTGAGTTTGCGAAGTCTTGAACTGGGGGGAAACCGATTGCGCTCTCTCGAGAATTTGTCGCAGCTGCCCAATTTAGAAGAGTTGTGGGTGGGAAAGAACAAAATCACGTCTCTCGGGGTTTGTATGACCGACTTACAATCAGGGCATTGCGTCTTTGACAAAATTACGCGTGCTATCCATACAGTCGAACCGCTTGACCAAGCTGGAGGGCCTAGACACACTCAAAGCGTTGGAGGAATTGTACTTGTCACACAATGGCATCCAGAAGTTAGAAGGGCTGGATAATAATCTCAGCCTCACGACACTCGACTTTGCTGCGAATCAAGTGACAGTGATCGAGAATGTAGGACATTTGAAGAAGCTTTCTCAATTTTGGGTACGTTTGACACGCTCACAGCAGGCCAATGACAATCACATCAATGATATCAACCATCTGGACGCACAGCTGGGCCCCCAGAATATGCCTGAATTGGAGACCGTGTACTTGGAAGGGAACCCAGCACAAAAGACTGAAGGGCCAGGTTATCGCCGAAAGATCCAGCTGGCATTGCCGCAGATCCAACAGCTGGATGCAACGTACGTATAGAGAGACTAACTACTAGATTGGTTCGGCGGTAGGATAGTGGTATACAGCGAATGCGAGTAATCTAACCGCGGTTACCCTTGGAAAGCAGCATCCGGTCAACGAGGCGCGAGTAGTATGTGGCATTCATGCCGCCGGCTGGCATTTTGGGGGCGCCAGGTTGTCCTGGCAAGGGTCGCTCTGTTCCGCCGTCGGACTCGGAGCCGAGGTAGACATAGGGCTTGAGTTTAGTGTCCGCAAGGCCCGGAGGGACGACAAAGGAGACCATCCGAGACTCGTCGAGGCGGTGTGTCCGAAGATTCCATGTGCGCGGACGACCGTATTGGTCGAAAAGCTGCTGCCCTTGGCGATCCGCTAATGCGATACGTTTGCGAAGCAGAACATTCTTGGCACCAGTACCTACAGTGTTAATGAACTAACAGGGCGACTCACCCTTGTAGAAATCTTTATTGGCCTTCTTAGAGTTCAGAGGCAGACGGCTGGCCTTCGAGAAGGCCACCTGAGTCGCACGAAACATGCTGGTACGTCAGAGAAGGAGTTGTCCAAGCGAGAAGGTTATCACATGATTTGTCATACACTTAGTCAGATGCACAAAAAAGAAAAGGTGCCGTGTTCCAGGGGAGGCGGACAAAGTACTTCAGCACCGGACGTTCACGGCCGCCCAAGTGCGTGAAAAATAAAATGGTTGTTTCCGCATCGAAGGCTAAGCGCCAAGCGTATGTTTTCAATAAATACAGCTAACTTTTCAGTGAGAAAGCCGCCAAGGCCGCCGCCAAGGCCGAAAAGACTGGCTCGTCGAAGGACTCCGTGACCACGGATGCGACCTCGAAGACGGCATCGACCGACGCTACGAGCGTAAGCGAGGGTCCCATCACGGATATGAAGAAGCTGGCTATTGCTACGGAGCGCAACGCCTCTGGTGTCATTATTAGTGACAAGCAGAGCCGTGACGTGCACATTGACAGTTTCTCTATGTCTTTCCATGGCCGTCTGTTGATTGAAAACGCGACCATTGCACTAAACTATGGTCAGCGTTACGGTCTTCTTGGTGAGAATGGTTCTGGTAAGACTACGTTCCTGGAGGCTCTGGCCAACCGCGACGTGGAAATCCCCGAGCACATTGACATCTACCTGGTCCGTGGTGAAGCAGAACCCTCGGACGAGAATGCGCTGGATTATATCATCAAGTCTGCGCGTGAGAAGGTGGCTCGCCTGGAAAAGGAGATTGAGGACATGTCAGTGGCCGATGAGGTCGATGAGGTGGGTCTGGAGCTAAAGATGGAGGAGCTCGAGGACCTGGATCCCAGCACGTTTGAGGCCAAGGCGGGTGCTATCCTGCACGGTCTCGGCTTTTCGCAGACGATGATGGGCAAGCCGACGCGTGACCTGTCGGGTGGTTGGCGTATGCGAGTGTCGCTGGCTCGTGCGCTGTTCATTAAGCCGCACCTGCTGCTGATGGATGAGCCGACCAACCACTTGGATCTCGAGGCCGTCGTGTGGCTGGAGGCCTATCTGTCTACCTACAACCATATTCTGGTGCTGACGTCGCACAGTGCCGACTTTATGGACAATGTGTGCACCAACATTCTGGACCTGACGATTCAAAAGAAGTTCATCACCTACGGTGGTAACTACTCGACATATGTCCGAACCAAGACGGAGAACGAGGTGAACCAGATGAAGGCATACCACAAGCAACAGGAGGAGATTGCTCATATCAAGAAGTTCATTGCGAGTGCGGGTACCTACGCCAACCTGGTGAAGCAGGCCAAGTCGAAGCAGAAGATCATTGACAAGATGGAGGCGGCTGGTCTGGTGGAGCCCGTCGTGGTGCCCAAGCAGCTGCGCTTCAACTTTGAGGATGTGCGTAAGCTTCCGCCTCCGATCATTGCCTTCAACGATGTCGGTTTCAGCTACAGTGGTAAGGAGGAGGACTTCTTGTACAAGGACCTCAGCTTCGGTATCGACATGGACAGCCGTGTGGCGATTGTGGGCCAGAACGGTACCGGCAAGTCGACGCTGCTCAACCTCATTACGGGCCATCTCCAGCCGGTGACGGGTAGTGTGCAGCGCCACTCGGGTCTGAAGCTGGGCAAGTACTCGCAGCACTCGGCGGACCAGCTGCCGTACGACAAGAGCCCGCTGGAGTATATGGAGAGCAAGTACAAGGAGAAGTTCCCCGACAAGGACGTGCAGTTCTGGCGTGGTCAGCTTGGCCGCTTCGGTCTCTCGGGCTCGCACCAGACCTCCGCCATTCGCACACTCTCCGACGGTCTCCGCAACCGTGTCGTGTTCTCGCAGCTTGCCATGGAGAACCCTCATATTTTGCTGCTTGATGAGCCTACTAACCACTTGGATATGGGCTCGATTGATGCGTTGGCGAATGCGATCAAAGAGTTTGAGGGCGGTGTCGTCATTGTGTCGCACGACTTCCGCCTCATTTCGCAGGTGGCGCAGGAACTCTGGGAGGTCAAGGACCGCAAGATTGTCAACCTGACCAAGCAGGACATCAGTATTCAAGACTACAAAAAGATCCTTATGAAGAACAGTGCCGATGCGATTGAGCGCGCCAAGCTGACGGCCAAGTCCAACTAAAGGCCATAGCGCTTCCGCCGTCGTTGCGGCTACCGTAGCCTTCGTATGTAAACGACAGCTTATTACGTGTGTGGGCACGTGGCCTCATGCGGTGGCTGCAAAGGCAGCGAATGTGTGGCTGTCCGTCTCGGGAGACAAAGTGCTGACTTCCTCCATTGGCTAGGAAGTGGTCCTCGCCCAGTGCAACACACGCTTAAAGCGCATCGGTGAAGCCTCTTAGTATGACAAGTGCAGACAACGGCGTAGAAACGCTGCCGACTAGCGTCGTGGACTCTGCAGAGGCCAAAAATATAACCATGCCCGCTGGCGGCACGCTTGAGTCCGAGGCGCAGGCCATGGGCCCTGGCTATGGCCCCGTGGCGGGGGCCAGCGCGAGCGACAACGCGAGCCCTGACACGTCCAAGACCGAGGGGTCGGAGGCGTCGCGAAACTGGCCCACCTCTCTGCCGCCGCTACCGCCGCACTTGGCCGGCGCCGATCTGCCGATTGCGAACATCTCGCGGATCATGAAGCGAGCCTTGCCGGAGAATGGAAAGATCGCCAAAAACGCCAAGGAGTGCATGCAAGAGTGTGTGAGCGAATTGATTAGCTTCGTCACGTCCGAAGCAAGCGACCGGTGCGGAAGCGAAAAGCGCAAGACTATCAATGGTGATGATATTTTGTACTCGCTGCGGGTGCTCGGCTTTGACAACTATGAGCAGGTCCTCAAGGTGTACCTGAGCCGCTACAGGCAGGCCCAGGAGGAGAACCCGCGTCATCGCCGACGAAGAGCCTCGAAGAGGCGCTATTCTTACGACCCCGCTGTTGACGGCGAGCTCTCGGTGATGGATGGAGCGGCTGTCGATAATGACGTCGCCGACGATGATGATGACCACCTCAGTGATGATGCGGAAGAGGAGTAGCTTTGCATTGTGCAAGGGTCCCTGGCAGGCTATACCTATACATCGCGAGCGGCTCAGCAAGAGGAGCAGAAGCGCACCTCTCTCGGCAGAGATCCGATCCGTGATCCGTCTAATCCCGCAGTTGTACCTTACATAGAGACTATGACACCACCTTTGACTATGGCAGCCCATGTACGGGATCCGCTCCTGGAACCAGATTACTCTTCTGCATGTCAGACGCGCTGCGGTGCGTACCGGCCACAAGTGCCATGATCATTCTGCGGTAAGTAGGAGGCACGTACCGGTAGAGGTAGAAGAAGAAGGTCAGCAGGTAGAATCCCAGCTTGATGAAACTCTCCTTCTTATGGCTCATGAGCGTCCGGAAAATTTCCGTCGCATCGAGCAGGTACGTCTTGTTTATCACCCTGACGTTAGCATGCGCACGCACTTGTTAACATTGTATGCGAGCAGGGGCAGGTTGATCATCAGGGCCACCCACTGGCCATGGAACAAAAACAGCACTGTGAGGAAGGCATGGGCCGCCATCTCCGGGAGCGTGAACTGCGTCAGCACGCGCGTGCCTACCTGGTTCAGTTTCGTGCACAGATCAATCGGGTTGATGTAGTCAGACTCGAGATCCGAGTACATGATCACCTGGGATTAGCGCCCAGTACGCACATAGAACACCATGACAAACAGCAGAATTGCCGTCAGCAGAATAGAGAAGAGGAACAGCCATCCTGGGCATCAGTAGCCCCAACATACCTTCGCCGGGCATGGTCAGGAGCCGTCAAGCGCGCAATCCGCCGGCGTAGCGGAGAAACACCAGGCGCCTGGGACCACCAGCGCGACGCTATGGATTATATAATCAGGTTCGACACGGTCAGACCCTCGGGGCCTGCGCGAGGCGCGCGCGCTTGTGCCGGACCAGCTCGGCCACTGTGGTGAGTGCTTGCCACGTACAGGATAGGCGCTCGGGTAGCCAGTCTCCGTTGTTGATAATGAGCACCTTCATCAGCTCGTGGTACCGGAGGCCAGGCAGCAGCTTGGGGGTGATGAGGAAATATTGCCCCGCCTCCGGGCGGCACGTCATTTCGACCATCTGGTCGTGGACAGCGCGCTCAGCGCGCGGGTCCATGCCCTGGTTGATCTCGTCGACGAGCGAGAAGGGCGAGTGCGAGAGCCCCGTCAGACTGAGCAGGTACAACACGGTCGATAGCGAGCGCTCGCCGCCCGACTGGCGCTGCCCGGTCAGGGGCTGGAGCCGCTCCGTGTCGCGGAACTTGACGAGGATCTCAATGCCCCACTTTTCGTAGTCCGCATCGCGCGAGAGTCGGATTTCGCCTGCACACCCGAGGCCTGCGTCAGTAGCCGATACGTACGTGCAAAGGCCGCCGAGAAACGCTCGTTCACGCGGCGTAGGAGCGCCTCGAGCTCGGGCAGCCACTGTGCCTCGAGCTCGCTGATCTGCGCCTCGAGCTCCCGCTGCTCGCGGCGCCCAGCCTCGATCGTGCGTTTCAGCTGCGCAATCTTCTCCTGGCGCGCTTGGAACGACGCGACGACATGGGTGCCCACGCCCCACGGCACCTCCAGCTGCGCCTGCGCTCGCTCGAGCTGCGAAGCGAGCTGCGCGAGCGACTCGCTGTCGTCGTCAAGCACCCCCTCGACACTCTCCCGGATATCACTAGCGGCCTCGTCTAGCCGCGCATGCGCGCGGTCGCGGCATGCCATGGTCTGCTGCTTGACCTCCGTGAAGCGAGCGAGCACCTCGCGCAGCGCCCGCTCGCCCTCTTCCACCTGCGTCTGTAGCTGGCGCAGCGCGGCGCGGCCGGCCTCGAGCTCGGAGCCTAGGGGCAGGGCGTCCAGGCACGCCTTGTCGCTGTGTGCATGCGCCTCGGCCAGCTGGTGCAGGAAGCGCACGGAGCGCTCGACCGACTTGGCCAGCTCCACCGCGACTTTGCGCCGCGACTCGCTCAGCTGCTGGCGCTGCACCGAGACGGACGGCCGCCGCTCCTCGTGCGCGAGTTGCTCGCGCTGCGTATGGCACCGGACCTGCAGGCGCTCCCAGTCCCGCTGGGCCGCCTGGGCTGCCTGGAGCGCGGACGCAAGGGACGCGCGCTGCTCGGAGAGCGCGTCGAGCTTGGCCGTTTGCGTGTCGCGCTCCTGCTCGAGCTGCGTGATCGAGGCATGCAGCTCGTCGCTCTCGGCCTGCAGCGCGCGCAGGGACGCCGTCGCGCGCTCTCGCTCGGCCATGTCTCCGACGTGCGCCAAGTTCCGCAGAGGCTTGAGCACGCGTGACATGGTCTGCGGGCGCCGCTGGCCGTAGTTCGAGAAGGTCGTTGTGAAAATCGTGTCGCCGGAGATGTAGCGCCGGATCTGGCGCTGGCGCTCCATGTGCTCGGGGTTCACACGGCCTTCGAAGGCGATCGGAATCGCATGAAGGTGCGCTGCGCTGCACAGGTACCGCAGCACGTCGGTCGGCGCATCGATGCACTGCAGCGCATAGGCGTCAAACCCCAGGGCCCGCAGCTCTGCCTCGGGGAGCGGCGGCGTGTACGACTCGAGCGGCTGCGCGCCCTCCATTTCGACCACGTTCAGGCGCCACTGGCGCTTGTCGATGAGCTCGTGCGTGAACAGGTCGTAGTCAGCGCGCGTCTGGCACACAAACGTGCGCTGCACGGGCCAGCTCAGGCATGTCTCGATGGCGCGCGCAGCTTCTGGGCGCGTCATATCCACCATGACCAGCACGGGATCGTACACGCACTTTTCAAACACGCCCCGATTCTTCTGGAGCCACTGGATCGCCTCATACGCGTCGCGGTCAGCGCGCGCAAGAACTTGCAGGCGCTGGTAGCGCACGGTGCTCAGCCGCTCCATCCTGAGTAAGTAGCGGGACGTACGCTTGCTGCGTCTCGTGCAGGCGCGCCTGTGTGCGCTGCTTCTTGGCGCGCTGCTCCGAGAGCTGTGTGTCCATGTCGCGCACGTCCTCGGAGAGTACGCGCTGCTCGCTCTTGACAGTGCGCAGCCGCTGCTCGAGCGCCGGCTCGGGCGGCGCGGGCGGCCCACCGGCCATGCGCTGCTCGAGCTCGGCAATGGCGCGGCGCAGCTCCTCGATCGTGCGCTGGCGGTCCTGCTCGGCGGTGTCGAGCCGCTTCTCCTGCTCGCTCAGCGATGCCAGGTGCGCGTCCAGCTGCTCGCGCGACGACTCGGCGCGCCTGAGGCCGACCAGGGCCTGCTCCGCGTCCTTGGCATACGCCGTGCGCCGGAGGTCGGCCTTGGCGCACTGCTGCTCCGCGCGCTCGCACCGCTCCTGCAGGGGNGGGGCGCTCGCGCAGGATCTGCTCGAGCGCGCGCTTGGCGGCCTCGCGCTCGTTGCGCGCGGCGTCGTACTGGGCCTTGGCCTCGCGGAACTCGGCAAAGGCCACGCGGATCTGCAGCGCGCTCACCTGCTTCTCGAGCGCGACGCGCTCCTCGTAGCGCCGCACGTCGCGCTCCAGGACGGCATTGCGCTCCTCGAGGTGGTCGTGCTCGCCCTGCTCCTGCTCGAGGCGAGTCTGCAGAGCCGCGAGTGTATGCCCGAGGCCCATCAGCCGCGTGTGCCACTCGGAGAGCGCCGGATGGCCGGCTGCCTGCTGTGTATCCTGCAAGAGGCGGCTGGGCGTCATGGCGGCAAAGTCGGCGACACGGTCCTGCGGTAGAAAGGCGCACAGATTGCCCACCTCAATGTGAAAGGCCGAGACCGCATCGTTCACCTGCCGCGCAGTCGCAGGGGCGCCGTCCAGGAGCCAGTCACTCGAGTTGGACTCGCGGAAGAGGACGCGGCGAACGACGACGTTGGCCTGCGCGGGGAAGCCCTGCAGCTCAATCTCGACCCAGCCCTGGCTGTGCCCCAGCTTCACGTAGGATGCCACGTCCTTGGCGCGGCCCAGCACCGACGGCTTCCAGCCGAGACCGAGGGCGATCGCACACACCACTGTGCTCTTCCCTGTTCCGTTTGGACCAATGATCATATTCAGGTAGGGCCCCGGAAAGAACTCGACGGCATCGTACGTGACAAAGTGCTCGCACGCCACACGCACGATCGAGCCCGGTCGGAATCTGGGTCAGCAAGCACGACGCACTCCTGGTCACTCCGACTGCATGCCGCGCGCTCGTCGCTCGGCGTGCGCCGCCGGCGTGCGCCCTGCGAGCTCATCCGCGACGCGTCAGAGGCGGAGCGCGAGTCGCGGCGGCTACCGCACGTGATGCGCTCCCACCCACGATGGACGACGGGGCGCGCGGCGCGAGCGCCGTGGCAGCGTGGTGTGAGGCCGTAGGACTGGGGCCGGACCGCCGCGCCGCCACGCTGTGGGCGCAGTGTGTGGACCGCATGCCGCCGCACCTCCTCCGCATCGTTGGCGAGCAGCTATCGCCCGCGGAGCGCGGCCGCGTCCCGCAGGTGCGCGAGCGGCGAAGGCAGTTCGCGGAGCGCGAGGCGCCGTACGAGCTGAGCGCGGCTGTGCAGCGTGAGCGGTACCCGGGCCTATGGAAGGAGCTTGTGGCGGAGGAAGAGGGGGAGCAGGAAGACGAGGCAGAGGCAGAGGAGGCGGCGCCAAAGGCGCCGCCTCCTGAGGACGGCGACCTAGGTCTTCTCGCGCCGACGGGCCCCGCTGCGCAGCTTCATCGGAGCTACCTGGCTGCGGTGGATGGCGCGGCAGTGCCCATAGCGTCCACGCCAGCGCACCTCGTGGCGGCGTTTCAGCAGGCCATCATCGCGCAGTTCGTGGCGGGCACGCTGCGCGTCGATGAGGCGCTGTATGCATGCGACTACGACGAGCGGTACGACGACCCGCATCCATTCCGCGCACAGGCTGACGAAGACGCATATTTCGACGAGGGGTATGAAAGCTAGTTACGCCGAGGGGCCGTCGTAGCGCTTGGCAATGCTGGTGTTAGGTAGGCAACGTACTTGGCCCCGTACGGGTGCGACTCGTCTGGGAAGATTTTCAGGCGCTCCAGTCGGCGCTCGCGAAGCTTGTTCTTCGGGAGCATGCCCGACACGGCGCGGCGCAGAATCTCCTCCGGCTTCGACTGGAGCATGGCTTTGAAGGGGATCTCCTTCAGGCCACCGGGGTACATGGTGTGGTGGCGATACAGCTTCTGCTCGGCCTTGCGGCCCGTCACAGCAATGTGCGAGGCGTTCGTCACCACGACATAGTCGCCTGCGTCGACGGCCGGGTCGTAGATGGGCTTGTGCTTGCCCATCAGCGTCACGGCAATCGAGCGCGCTAGGCGGCCCAGGACACGTTCGCGCGCGTCCACTTGGTGCCACACACGGGCAAAGGCGAGCGAAGTCTGCGTCAGTCTGCGCCCACGTACCGAGCCTACGCGCTGCGACATGACGAGGAAAACGAAGACGAGAGTGGAGGGCCACGAGACGCCTCGGCCGGGCAGGCGCCGAGGGCCGCCCCGGCCGCGCCGCTCGTCGACCTCGCGATGTCATTTGAGTTTGGCCAGTTTGAGAGCAACCGTGGGGCGGATCCGACGTCTGAGTTCCTGCAGCGCGAGCGACTGGCGGCAGGCGACCTGCTAGGCGATGACCAGGCGCTGTTCGGCTCGGCGGTGCCGGGCCGCGTCAGCGACGATGTAGCGCAGCGGTCGCAGGCGTTCCCCGCCCTGGACGACGAAGCTCCGTTTGAGGACGCCGTCTCGACGAACCTGGGTACGCCGGACGTGCCGCAGGCGGCACCTGGCGCGCAGGACGACACGGCGCGCTTCGAGGCGTCGTTCCCTGCGCTGCGCGATGAGGCGCCGGCGAGCGAGGAGGAGCGCTTCCAGGCGTCGTTCCCCGCGCTCGATAGCAAGGCGCCGGCGAGCGAGGAGGAGCGCTTCCAGGCGTCGTTCCCCCCGCTCGACAGCAAGGCGCCGGCCAGTGAGGAGGAGCGCTTCCAGACGTCGTTCCCCCCGCTCGACGGCGAAGCGCCGGCGCCGAGGGAGCCGGCCGAGTCGCTCGGCGTGCCCGACGAGCGCGGCGGGCCGGTGGACGAGGCGGCGTGGGGTGTGGCGCCAGCTGCGCCGGCCGAGCCCGTGTCAGCGCAGGCGCCCGCGCCGACGCCCTTCTCGTACGGCGACCTCGAGGAGGACACGGCGCCGCTGCGCGCGTGGCAGGCCGAGCAGGCGGAGGCCATTGCGCAGCGCGAGGCGCGCGCCGAGCGGCAGCGCGCCGAGGCCGTCTCGCAGGCCGAGCAGGACATCGATCAGTTCTACGCCGAGTACAACGCGCAGAAAGAGAAGAACATCAAGAAGAACAAGGAGGCGGAGGTGCGCTTCCGCGAGCAGATGCAGCAGGAGCTGGCGGAGGGCACGACGTGGACGCGCATCACCAAGCTGCTGGACCTGCAGAACAGCCAGTCGAAAACGATCGCCAAGGGCGGCCCGGGCTCGACCGACCTGACCCGGCTCAAGGAGCTGTACTTGCATCTGCGCCGCGAGGGCGACCGGGCGCCTGGCGCTGCCGGCTATTAGCGCTATGAACGGTACGCCTCGATCGCGCCGCGCGCTGCGCCGGCGCTGCGCCGGCCCGAAGCAAGCATCTTGTACTCCTCGGGCGATGGCACGCGCGCGCTCAGATAGTCCAGCAGTTCGTCCAGCGTGCCCTGGAAGTTCGGCGCGCGCTTCCGCAGCATGACGACCCAGTGCTTCTTGATCACGTACATAGGCCACTGCCACTCGGGCGTCGCAAGCTTGTCAAAGTCAATGTCCGCTGCACTGTGCCGGCACTGCGCGCGGATCCGCTGCAGCAGGATGTGGTCGTCGTGCGGCGCGTACCACCGCGTGTTCTGCTCCTCCGACATGCGCCGCTCAGCGCTCAGCATGCCGCGCCACTTGCGGCTCAGCACACTGATGCGCCGCGGCGACGGGCCCAGGCGCTCGTGGATAAGCGTCCACGGCAGATTCGGGCCGTCCGGCGCACACCCGACCTCCTCGCAGCACGCAAGCACGGCCTGCCGCAGCGCCGCCTCTTCCTCGGCCCGGAACGCGCCCTGCGGCGCGGGGCCGGCGCGGCTCTGCACCTGCTCGCGCCAGTAGTGCTTGCATACATTGCCCGAGCGCCCAAGGCGCGCGCCGATCTTTTCCCACTGGTGCCCCAGCTCGCTCACGGCCGCCGCGAGCGCTTCCACGTCCGCGGGCGTCCAGTGGCCGCCCCGCACCACGTCCTTGCGCATGCTCTTGATGTGCATGCGCACCGCATAGTTCGGGCGTGTGCCGACGGAGAGCGAGATGTGCTTCCACAGCTCCTCGTGCATGTGCTTCTGCTCCGGCTTGCGGTGCCAGATCAGCTCGTCGAGGCCTGCCTGCGTCAGCTTGTAGTGGTCACAGAACTGCCGCAAAGCCTCGGTCGCGCGCGCCTCCTCGTCGTCGCTCCAGCGCCCCGTGCGCCACGTGAGGCCATACGCCTCCTTGAGCCAGAACAGGCGGTCGCTCGAGTACGCGTGCTCCAGCACCATTTGCTCGTAGGTCTGGCCCGCATGCGCCGCCACAAACAGCGCGCGGGCCTTTTCCTGGTCAGGCTTCGTACGCCGCGCGCGCGAGTTTGCGCGCGCAGGCTCGCGCAGTGCCACACTCGAGGACGCCGCATTGAGCATGAGCGGCAGCGCCGCGTCGAGCACGATGGGCGCCTGAGACGCCTCGTGGAACTCGGGGTGCAGCTCCCGGATCGACTCGAGCGACCGGGCACCTAGCGCCGCATCGTGGCTGTCCAGGCCCTCACGCAGCCGCTTCGACAGGGGCTCGTCGCTCTCTGCGGCACGCTTGGGCGCCCGCTGCGCGTCCGCGGCCCCCGGCGCCGGCGCCTCACCGGCTCTCGCGGCCGACGCGGGCGCAGTGGACACGCCTCCATTGCGCGTGGCGCTCGCGTCGAACGGCGGCGGCGGCGGCGGCGACGCGCCGCGGGGGGCCCATGCCATGCCGCTCCATGGGGCGGCGGACGTGCTGGGCGCCATAGCGTCCTTGCTCAGCAGCGCATGCCGCGCACGCTGCGCACGCTGCTCCATCGTACGGACGCCTCGAGCGGCGCGGCACGGGGTCTACGGTGTGATCACGTGACTGGTCTACGACGGGGGCGGCGAGCGGGCGCTGCGCTCGCTCGCGCGGCGGATCGCCCAGGTCAGCGCGTACGTCTTGACCGCGTCCTCGTACGAGCTGAGGATCGGCGAGGTGCCCTCGCCCTTCTCGATGCAGTCGATCAGATTCGACACCTCCGAGAAGAAGGGGTCGTCGTCGTTGTAGCGCACGACCTCCTCGTGGTCGTCGCCGGGGCGGCGGATGTAGAGCATCGGGTTGTTGTACGGGTCGACGAGGCGCAGCGAGTAGCCGTCCGCGTACACGTCCAGCTCCGTCGAGTAGTCGGTGCCCTGTAGAGCAACGGCGTGCGTCAGCGAGCCGACGGCGCCCGTGTCGAACTTCCACGTCGCGCAAGTGACGCGGGGGATGCGGTTCTCGGGCGCGATGAGCGACTCGTCGACCGGGATCTTGCTCAGCCGGCCGGCCGGCTCGTAGTGCTCGAGCGAGTGCGCGACCACCGAGCTCAGGTCGGCCTCGCCACCAAAGTAGCGCGCCAGGTCACAGAAGTGCGTCGCCTGCTCGACGATCGGGCCGGGGTTCTTCGACTTGTCCCACCAGTCGAGCTTGGCCGTGTGCTCGTACGCCATAATGTAGCGCGCATTGATCGCCATCACACGCAGGTGGTTCTCGGCGATGATCTGCTTCATCTTCTGCACCACCTTGAGATAGCGCAGCATGTACCCCACGCTCACCAGGTTGCCGCTCTTTTTTAGCATGTCCGCCACAGCAAACGCCTGGTCCACGTCGCCCGTGGCCACAGGCTTCTCGATAAACAGCGGCACGCCCGGGAGGCCGTCGGTCAGCAGCTGCTCCAAGTTGCGGCCCGGCTCGGTGCTGCCGCGGAACGCGGGCGGCGAGCCGACCCAGATCGCATGCGGGCGGTTCTCTTCCGTGACCGACTCCAGGTAGCTCTTAAAGTCGGGGTACACGATCGTGTCCTTGTAGGCGCTCAGCACGAACGACTGGCACTTGGTCTTGAGCACGTCCCGCGCGCGCTCCGCGCTCGGGTCGATCAGGGCCACCACCTTGAGACGCGGACCCAGCTTGTGCTCGAGGCGGAACGAATGGTTCCAGGGGCCCTCGTCCGACCCAAAGTTGATGTTACCGGCACCGACAATCACCACGCGGAAGTCCGAGCCGGGCTCCGGTGGTGTCTGCTTGTCCATGGCCGTCTTGACCGACGGGTCAAAGCCCGTCGTCCGCTGCGTCGAGTACGCGGACGCCGCCATGCGCTGCATGGGACGGGCCACTGCCGGCAGGCGCGCCAGCACGCGGGTGCCGCGCGTAGCACGCAGCATGGCAGGGCGAATGGTCTTGGGGGCTAGCATCTTCGTAGTAGGTGGCAGGGGGCCCGAGCGCCCTGGCCAGCGGTCCGTCGACACGTGCCAGGGCAGTCGACGGGCCGTCTACGTCGCAGCCTGCCGACTTGGATGCCATACACATGGCGCCTGTGCCCCTTGACGCGGGTGCGCTCGCGCGCCGAAGAAGGCGAGGCGCGCGCACCGCAGGCCAGTGCGGTGCGCTCTATAGATCAGCGGCGCACGCCCAGACGCTCGGCGAGCATGGCCGTCGTGAGTCCGCCCTCACGCACGTCAATGACCTTGCCGACGTCCGCGTGCACGCTGAACGTAGATACGGCCGATGCATAGAGCGTAGAAAGCTCCATGCTCGAGGAGACGGGGGCCCAGCTGGTGTCAGTGCGCTACACGTACTGGATCAGTACTAGGGGCTGTGGTGTGAGTGTCGAACAGCACGTACATAGGAGATGCGGCCATCTTCGTGGCGCAGCTCCATGCTCAGCACAACAAAGCGCGGCGAGTGCTCGGGCAGTTCCTCTTCGAGGTCCTCCGGTGTGATCGGGTCGAAGACGTCTTCCTTCTCGATGCGCAGCTGCGCCTTGTTGATCTTGGCGACGAGCGCTGCGCCTTTGGACGA
Organism: Malassezia sympodialis ATCC 42132; assembly: GCF_000349305.1. Taxonomy (NCBI): domain Eukaryota; kingdom Fungi; phylum Basidiomycota; class Malasseziomycetes; order Malasseziales; family Malasseziaceae; genus Malassezia; species Malassezia sympodialis. The sequence continues at coordinate 116,914 of NW_017387809.1, read as the reverse complement.
CCGCTTCGCTAGGCGAAACGTGCGAAGCTCGGCGAGGAGCTCCGGCGCTATGTCAACGGTCGTGGACATGGGAACGGGCGGGCCGCCTCCACGAATTGGGCCTATTTTCCCCATGGGCCAAGTGCGTTGGCCGGTGGTCCCATGCACCTCGCGGCCTATGATCTATGGACCCCCTCGCGCGTGCACCAGCCACAGCCCACCACCCACGAGCGTACCTGGCGCGCTGAGGCGCTTCGCGCTCGACGGAGAGCGCCTCCCACACGCGGCGCCCCGCCCCGCGGCGAGCTCTGCATTCACGTGACCCCATCCTCGTCGCGGGCTGGCTCGGCGGCCGTTTCTCCTAGACGCCATGCCTGTTCCTTTCGAGGCCGTGATCCCGATGGCCATCGTGGCCACTCTCTTCACCGTGACCGGTACTGGCTTCAGCGGAGTGTCGCGTCTTGCAAACGAGGGCAAGGTGCGTGGGGATAACTAACGGTAGCCGCTGCGGCACAACGTCGACGACTGGGAGCGTATGATGATGCGCCGCGACCTCCGACTCACAGGCACGAAGCGAGGGCAGGCGGTGCGTAGTGCGCGGCTGACCACAGCGAGATGCCATTGCCCCCGAATCGTTCGCGACAAATAGCGCATGGGGCGCAGAGCGCGTGTAGTGGTAGATCTACAGTACATTCAGCGCTTACGCCGGCGGCGCTCGTTCGGGTTCTTGCGCCCTATCCCTAGTGCGGGCAGATCGCTCGCTGCGGGCGTGTGCGTCCCGCGGAGCAGGTCCGGCACCCAGTCGGGGTCCGCGTACCGCGCCGTCAGGGAGTCCTGGCCCTTCGCGAGTGCCTTCTGCAGGGCGCGCTCCTCCTTCTGCCGGTGCGTCTTCTGCTGCGACACGGCGCGCTGCCACTCGAGCTGGTCCTCGCGCAGGATCGGCACGCCCGTCTGGCGGTTCCGCGCACGCCCGCTCGCCTGGCCGCCCGACGCACTCCCCGCGCGCGGCAGGGGCAGCGAGTAGACCGTGCCGCGGTTCTTGTACTGGAAGTTGGGCTTCAGGTGCACCTGCAGGCCCGACGCGCCGTCGCCTGGCGCACCCGCCGTGACGGACGTGCGCAGCAGCGTGGCATTGCCGCACGACGGGCAAAACTTGCGCTCCACGTCGGGGCACAGCTTGTAGCATGCGTGGCAGCGCAGGACCCAGCTCTTCACACGCTCGATGCGCAGACCGTCGACACCGACGAGGTAGAGCCCCATCTGCAGAAGCACGTTCTGCACGGCAAAGTCGCCGGTCATGCACGCGACACTCATCCGCGACGGAGCGCCTTTGCGCCCGCGCCGGCGACGCCCCTTTTTCGGCACCTCCTCGGCCGTGCTCTCGCTGCCCACGAGGCCCAGCGACTTGTTCTTGTGCTGTGTGATGTTCTCCGGTGTGATCCACTCGCCCTCGTCGTCGTCCTCCGCGCTGTGGACAGGCCGCGTCTTGCGGGCCACGAGCGTGAAGCCGTCGGACGCATCCGACGGCGCCTCGGACGGCGCGGCCTTGGCGTCGTCCGCGTCGGCCTTGGGCTCAGCCGCACTCTGCGCGCTCTTCTCCGCGAGGCGCTGCTCCTCGTGCTGCTGCTGCCCCGTCTTGCCGCCGACCGTCTCGCGGATGCGCCACGTGCCGTGGGCCTCGACTTCGAGCGCGTAGGTCAGCGCTAGCACATGCAGGTCGGCAGGCGAAAGCACCGCATAGTCGCCCGTCTGCTTCGCAAAGGCAACGACTGCATAAGCCACTCCCACGTACCCTTCGCGAGCGCCGCCGCACTGGGCTCGCGCACATGCAGGTCCACTTGGCCGGTGGCGTGCAGGTTCTCCAAGTACTCGCGCGCGCGCACGTCGCGCAGCTCGGCCAGCACGGACGGCGGGATATAGTACTTGTCCGCGAGACCTGCAATGCGCGCCTGCGTCAGCAGTGGCGCCGCGTCCAGCACCAGCGACTGGATCCCCCGGGCGCCTGCGGCGGCCATGATCGCTCGACGCAAAAACGTGGAGGCGGCGCGCTCGGCCGACCCGGCGTCCAGCTTGTCGCCATGGTCGGTGGCGGCCTCGGCGGCGTGGTGCGTGGCGTGCGCGCGTACTCGTCCGCGAGCCAGCCGGACTTTTATGCGGTGCTGCAAGTGCCGCGCGATGCGTCCAAGGCGCAGATCAAGAACCAGTTCTACCGCCTCTCGAAGCAGTACCACCCCGACGTGAGCCAGTCGGAGGAGGGCAAAGTCCTGTTTCAGCGCGTCAGCGAGGCGTACGCTACGCTCAGCAACGACCGGGCGCGGCGCGACTATGACCGCGCACGCGGTATCGGTGCGGTGCGCGCTGCGCACCCCGACCATGCCCCCATGACACATGCCCAGCGCCGCGAGCAGGCGCGCTACGCCTGGGAGTACCAGCGGCGCACGCACGCGCGTACGCACACGGCCTCGCCGCGCTACAGCGCGCACGCACATGCGGCACATGCGGGGGCGGGCTCGCCGGGCGACTCGACGCACCTGTACGGCAAGATGGCGCAGCGCGAGGCGCGCCTCGAGCGCTTCCGCACGCGTTTTGGTTCCGCGGCGCATTCGCAGGCGCACCCCGACTCGTTCCGCGCGTGGAGCCAGCGCCGCTGGAGCGACGAGGAGCACCAGGCGGAGCGTGCCAGCACGCTTGTGCGCCTCGTGCAGGTCAGCGCCGTGCTGGGCGGCGCCGTGTGGCTCGGCCACCGGGTCTTTTCATAGAGACTATCGTACAGCTACTGCCTATACCAGGTCGTTGCCCGGTCCGTACGCGGCCATATCCCGCGCCACCTGCAGCTCGGCACTCTCGCGCGCGACTTCGAGCTGCGAGCGTTGACGCGTCGACGGACTCGGCGGGCGGGGGCGGCGGCGCTGCGCCTCCTCGAGCGAGATCGTTGGGTTGCTGTACGACGAAATCACCGGCTGCGACGTGTCGCGCCCGATGGTCGCCTTCATCACGGCCTTCATCCAGCTGCGCAGCGCCACCGGGTCCTCCAGGCTGAACTGGTGCGTGCGCTGCGACTCGTGCACGATCTTGAAGCTGTAGCGGCCCGGCGCCGACTCGTCCGAAATGACCTTGTAGCCCTGCAGCGGGATGTGGCTCTTGACGCGCTCCGCATTCGGGTCGCGCAGCACGAGTAGGTCGTGGCCCTGCAGCACCAGGTACCGCGCATTCCACGTGTTGTACCGCTCTCCACGCTTCTTGATCCATCCCTGCTTGTCCACAGGGCCGATACGCTGCAGCACAGCGTCCTGCGCCGTGCTCTGACGCGCCCCGTCCTTGGGCGGCGCGGGCGGCGGCATAAAGTGCGCATTCGACGTCGGCAGCGAGATCTGGCTCTTGTTCGGGCCATTCGCACGCGCCGTCGACTTGGCACGCACAGGACGCAGGTGGAAGCGGTGCCACGACTCGCGCTCCGCGCTCGGCACAGCAGGCAGGGGCATATCCACAGACTCGCCCGCGGCCACAGGCACCTGGCGCTTCGCCGCAGGCACCGCCTCAGGCTCCGCCGCACGCACCTCGGGCGCCGCCGCAGGCGCCACCGGCTCGGGGACCGGCTGCGGCGCCGCGGTGCTTGGCATCGGGGCTGCGGTCTCGACTTCCCACGGCATGGGCGTCGCCGTTTGGACCGACGCCCATGACGCCGGCGGCGCTAGACCCGGCACCGTCGACACCGACGGCGCCATGGGGCTCGCCGTCGGCACAGCATCGCGGACCACGGGACTCGCGGACGGCTGCGGCGACGTCCATGCCGCGCCCGTCCCGTTCCACGGCGACTTGGGCGCAGGCGGCGGCGCCACGGGCGAGGTCGGGACCATGGGCGAGGGCGGGACCATGGGCGGAGTCGGTGCCATGGGCGGGGTCGGCGCCATGGGCGGGGTCGGCGCCACGGGCGTCGGTGCCACGGGCGTCGGTGCCACGGGCGTCGGCGACACGGGCCCCGGCGCAACGCGCTCTTGCAGCTCCTTGATACCGTTCGCCAGGTGGAAGCGGCGGCCGAATGCCACAATATCAATTTCCTTGAGCAGGTGGATATCCATGGCGAGCAGCGCATCGCCACTGATCTCATGCTCTGCGAGCTTCTCGATGGTCTGCGCATCAAAGTTCTTTGCGCGCGCCCACGCCACCACGTCGTCGACCGTCCAGGCCATGGGATTGCCGCTCGGCGCGCCGCTCGGGGGGCTGCCAAGCGTCGCGGGCCGCGGCGGCGTGTCGAGCGCGGCCGGCTTCGAGTCGCTCAGCACAGGCGCCGAGACGGGCGGTGCAGCAGGCGTTGCCTCTGGCACTGACGGCCCCGACCACGCAAGTTCGCGCGCCGGCATGGGCGGCTCGACAAAGCCGCCGGGAATGCTCACTTCCTGGCGCGCCGGCGACGCCTCGACGGGGTGTGTGGGCGCCTCGGCGTCCGGCGAGGTGGCGGTCATCGGCGCAGGGGGCTCAGGCATCGGCGCCGGCGCCGGCTCCGGCGCCGTCGACGCGAGGGCCTGCGCTGGCACCGAGAGAGGCTGTGGCTGCATCGGCTGCATCGCCAGTGCATCGGCGGACGAGGGGCCCGGCGGCGTAGCGCCGAGCGGCGACTTGGGCGACTCGGGTACCGACTGCGCCGGCTCGGCCTTGCTGGGCGGCTCAGGCACCGTCTCGGCCAGCTGCGCGGGCGGCGGCACAGCGGTGCTCGTTGACGCGCCGAGGGCCTGCGGCGCGTCGTCTTCGTCCTCGCTCTCGTCGCTCATCTCGAGCATCGCGAGAGGCGTGATGCCGGGCGCCGTGCTGAGGCCCACATGCCTGGCGTTCGAGATGCTGCCAGGCTCGCCGAGCCCGCTCGCTGCGGGCCACGCACCACCGGCCTCCTGCTCGTGGGCGACCTCCGCCAGGCTCTTTTGCGCGTTGCGTGCGAGCGCGGCGCGCGCTGCGGCGCGCGCGGCAAAGTCTGGCTCCGCCTCGTTTTCGTCGTCCCAGTCGCCGGTGCGGGGGCTGTGGAGTTCCGACAGGGCGTGGTCAATGTCGTTCATCGTCGAGTGCAGCACGCCAGGCTCGGCGGCGGAGGGCTCTGCGGAGGCTGAGCTGCGCGCGCCGGTGACCATCATCTGCGCGGCCGACTCGTCGTAGGTCGTGTACGAGAACGGAAACAGGCCCGTCTCACCGCGCTCATTCGTGCCCTGGTACCAGCCGTCGCCGTATGCGTCGTCCTTCTCGACTATGCGGACGCGCTCGCCCATCCGGAAGCTTACCTCGTCGGGATTTTCTGCATCGAAATTGTACAGCGCGTACACGTACTCGACAGACTCGGCCGTCATCGCGCAACTCGCACGGCGGTGGGCAAGGACGGAAGCGCCGCCGCGGGCGACGGCCCTGGATCACGTGATCTACGACGCGTGGTTGGCTAAATCACAAAGAGCAGGTTCATGTCGATCGGGTGCGACGCGCTCAGCTGCGGCTTTTGCGAGTACTTGGCCGCGAGCAGGTCGCGCGTCGCATTGAGCAGCTGGACGTACGACAGCTGCGGCCACTGCGAGAGCACACTGATAAAGGCCCAGCTCATGGCGCCGGTCGCGCGCCCCGCCTCCATAGCGTCCGCACTCGTCTGGCTGTCCTTGCACCCTGAGAGCATGACAACGTCGGCGCCGCTCGAGCGCGTCTGACGCGTGTACTCGGCGGCGTTGCGGTTCGTCGTCGCGCTCTTGACCGTGTTAAAGAGGCCGCTCACCATGCCGACCACGTCGCCCCGCGCATACTCCATCGCCGCGCCGAGCAGGCCCTTGCCGACATTCATCGAGATGTTCGTCTCTTTGATGTTGCCCGACGTCGCATACACGTACGGCAGATCCAGCGCCGTACCCGAGTGGCACGAGTCGAACAGCGCCGTGAGACGGCAGCCGACGGGCAGCGGGCGCACGAGGCGCGCGTGCAGCTCGTCGTCCGGCATCTGCCCGCTCATCTGGTAGTCGAGCGGCAGGATCGTCTCATTGTACCCGTCCTCCTCGTCGGCCTCGACCGCGCGCTCCTGCCCGCCGTGTCCCGAGTAGTGGAAGAAGAGCGCATCGCCCGGCTGCGCGCCCGAAACGAGCCAGTGCATCGCCTGGCAGATGTTCTCGCGCGTAGGAAGCGAACGCATATTGTGCGTCGGCTCGTCCGTGAGGATCACCATGTCGTCGGGGTGGTAGCCGCCCTGGTCTGCGGTTAGTAGCGCCACGCACGTTGGATAAAGCGCGCCATGTTGTGCACGTCGTTCCAGCAGCCGCGCAGCGCACTGCTGGTGCCCGCATAGTTGATGCCAATCAGCAGCGCCTTGCGCTTGCCGGTCATGCTCGAGTACTCGTAGCGCATGTCTCGTGTCAGAAGAGCCACGTACTGCCGTTCATGACGCCGCCCTGCGGGTTCGCATGCACCTGCCCCTGGTACGCGGGCGGGCCAGTGGGGCCCGACATCATATGGTACGACGTCGGGGGGCCATTCCCACGCATACCCGGCGCGGGCATCGGGGCGCCGTACATGCCGCTCGGCGGCGGTCCATACCCGGGCTGTGCTCCGTATCCGTACATCGTGGTGGAAGCGTGCCCCGCGCCTGGGCCATTCATCACGTGGCTTGCGCCTCGCCTGCCGGCGCCATGGACGTCAGTGCGTCGCAAGCGCAGGCGTTCTTCGCGCACTTTCCCGCGCGCCTGGCCGGTACGTGGGCCACGCTGACCCAGCCATCCACACGCATGTACAGCGCGGCGAGCACGAGCAGGCCGTCGCCGCGCTCCTAGAGGCGCGCCAGGCGCTCCAGGCACAGGTGCACGTGCTGCCGGCGTACGACCGGCAGAAGTACGAGGCGGAGCTCGCCGAGGCGCAGCGCTCTCTGCACGCGGCGCAGCCTGCGCCCTTCCGCTTTGCGCGGCGNTGCCGCCGAGCCAGACGACCGTCGCGGACGTGCAGCACGAGGTCGTGCGTCTCCCGCCCACGAGCCGGGCCGTGCACCTGCACCGCCTGCATGCGTGCGTCGTGCACCTCGGCGATGTGCAGGGCAGTGTCCTGCTCGATGCGTGCACGTACTGCGTGGTGCTGGGCGCCGCGTGGCAGTGCCGCGTGTCCCACTCGCACCACCTCGCTCTCGGCATCGAGGCGCGCTCCCCCCTCACGCTCGACGCGTCGGACGCCATTGGCGTGAGCGCCGCGGCGGCCTGGACCGGGTCGGCCGATGCGCCGCCGCCGGCCGTCCAGGACATGGACGACGTGTTTGGCACCGGCGCGCATTGGTACCCCCTTACGCCTGCCAGCAGGGCCGCGCTGCAAGCGCACTTGTCCGAGCCCGAGGCCGTCCGTGTATATCTCGCTACATAGCTCGCTTCCGTTTCTTGCGGCGGCGACCGGGGCTCGAAGCCGGCTCGCCCGGCGAGCGCTGCGCGTCGTCGTCCGACTCGCTGCCCCGGTGCGCGAGCCCCTGCGCCTGCAGGAACGCAGCCCGCGAGACAGGCTCGCCCAAGGTATCGTCAAGGCGCGCGACGGGCGCCTCGCGCTTCGCGGGACTGGGCGGGCCAGACGCACGCGCAGAGCTGGCGGCGGGCGCCTCGGGCGCGCTCGGCTCGCGCAAGTAAAAGAGCACATACGCCGACGGGTCGTCGACGGGGCAGTGGCGCAGGGGCGACACGTCCGAGTCGTCCATGCGCAGCCACTGGCCGTCGGCCGCACGCACACTCGCGACATAGTGGCCGACATGCGGTCCGCTCCCATAGTGGTGCACGATCGCATACAGGCGGTAGGCCTCGGGGTCCGCGGCGCCCGCCTTCGGCCGCTCGCTCATGTAGCGCCCGAGGTGCAGGCGCTCTGTGTAGCTCACGGGCTTGTTGATCTTATTGCCCAGCAGGCCAAAGCGCTTCAAGTGCACGGTCAGCGCGAGCGGGGCGCGATCGACCGTGAAGCGCTTGGTCGCATCGACGCGCGCGTGGCAGCTGTCGCACTGGTACTTGTCCGCGAGCGCCTCCGGCGCGGTAAACGCCTCGAGCGCCTGCTTGACGTTGCTGATGCCCTTGCGCACGTCCAGGCTCAGATCCATCGCAGGGTCGAACGTGTCCGAGTGGTGTCGGCAGCTGTGGCACGTCACGCGGCTGCGCAGGCGCCCGCCAAAGATCTGCTGCACGAGCGTCGTGGCCAGCAGCGGGTCGTTGGGCGGCACGTCCTTGCCGGCGAAGCACACACTCGCCTGCTGCATCGACTCGAGGAGGAGGCGCAGGTACTCGTGCGCATCCTCTTGGCGCCCTGGCCGCAATGGCCGTGCAAACTTGCGCAGATTCGCGACCAGCTGCGTCGGTGCCACGGCGCTGGTCCCGCTGTACGCGCGCTCGAACAGCTCTTTTAGGGCGGCCACGGGGTTGAACATGGACGCGGCCTTGAGCGCCTGCTTCTGCGTGCGCGGCATGCCATAGCGCCCCAGCAGCGTCGGCACACTCTGCGTGAGCATCGCCGCCGCCAGCGGCGGCGTGTGCAGCAGCGCCTGCATCACACTGTTCAGGTAGCACGTGTTGCCGCGGTTGTACAGGCCCGCCACACGCAGCCCCTGCCGCGGCAGGCGCAGTGCGAGCGATGGCGCGTACAGCCCAGCTGGCCGTGCCCGGTTCGGCGAGCGGGCCGCCTCGGCAGGCGCCGCCGACGGACGGCGGACGGGCTCGTCCGGTTCGTTGACAATCTCGAGGTGCGCTGAGCGCGCAGCGTCCAGGCTCATGCTGGCCTTGAGCTCATCGCGCGAGCTCCCTACGAACCGGATCGGCTCGTCCAGGAGCGCAGCAAGCTGGGCGCCGGGCCGGACGACCTCGTCGAGGCCCCGTGGGACACGCGCGGCCTGCACAGCCGCGGCTGCCGCCGCCGCTTTGACGGTGCTCTTGGCCTTGCTTTTTCCTTTGATTTTGCTCGTGCGCATGCCACCGGCACGCGCGACCGGGCGCGGGACGCCGCGCACGACTCGCACCATGACGACCGCGCACTTGGCGCCGACTTTTTTTTGTCGGCCCTTCGGTCGCTGAGTCAGCGCCGCCCGCGCGCAGGGGCCACGCCGGGCGACCGTGGCGCCGCACGACGGTGAGATGGGTATGTGCTGTGAGCTCACGCAGACGCCTCGCTCCAAAAGGCCCTTTTTGACCGCGTGTACGATAAGCGCAAGGCGGCTGCGCTGGAGCTGGAGCGGTACGTTCCTGCCACTCACGCAGGCATGTCCGCGACCTGGTCGCGCGGCAGGATCGCGCCAAGATCGGGCCGATCGTGCAGCAGCTGTGCTCGTTCCTCACCGAGCAGCCGCCCCCGAACGCGAATGCGCGGAACGGCGGCCTCATTGGTCTGGCGGGTGTCGGGATTGCGCTCGGGCAGGAGGTGGCTGCGTACCTGGACCAGATGATCGGGCCGGTGCTGGCCTGCTTCAGCGATGCCGATCCCAAGACGCGCTACTTTGCGTGCGAGAGCTTTTACAACATTGCCAAGGTGTGCAAGGGCGAGATCCTCGTCTACTTTAACGAGGTGTTTGTGGTGCTGGCGCGCCTCGCGGCCGACTCGGAAGTGTCGGTGAAGAACGGCGCGGAGCTCCTCGACCGCCTGTTCAAGGACATTGTGTGTGAGTGTGCGCCCCACTACGTGTCCGTCTACCAGGACGTCTCGCGTGTGCGCGCGCGGCAGGACCGCGAGCTCGGCCTGCTGGGCGGCGCGCACGAGCTGGCCGTCGCGCGCGAGAAGGCCGAGCACGAGCGGTACCTGGGCGAGATGCACGAGCAGCATGACCACCGCAACACCGTCTCCAACAAGGCCTTTTCGCTCGCGCGGCTCGTGCCCCTGCTCTCCGAGCGCATGCAGGTCATCAGCCCCCTCACGCGGAACTACCTGGTCGGCTGGATCGCCGTGCTCGACTCGGTCCCCGACTTGCAGCTCGTGGCGTACCTCAGTGTGTTCCTCAAGCACCTGTTCCAGTACCTCGGCGACCCGAACACGGACGTGCGTGTCGCCACGGCTGAGGTGCTCGCCGACTTTCTGCGCGAGATTCGCGAGGCCGCGCAGCACCAATCCCACCTCGAGCGCCCGGCGCCTGCGCCGGCGCCGCCCGCGGATCGCTCGCCCGAGGTGCCGCCCGAGGACAAGGCGCCGGGCGACGAGCCTGGCACGGGCGACGACGACGCGGATGAGCTCGTGTGGATCCACTCGAGCGACGTGCGCATCGAGTACGATGCCCTTATCGAGATCCTCCTCGAGCTTGTGCAGGACCATGACGTGGAGATCCAGGCGACCACGTTCGAGTGGATTACCGAGTTCTTGCGCGCTGTGCCGGACAAGATGGTGCCCTTCACGCCCCGGCTCATCTCGTCCGTGCTGCCGTGCCTTGCGCACCCTGCGCCGGCCATCCAGGTGGCCGCGATCGAAACGAACAAGCAGCTGTACACGGCCGTCGAGCAGCTCCCTGCGCTGGACGGCGCCGCGAGCGCGCTCGACTCGTTCGCCACGACCAATGCACTGAAGCAGCACCTCGTCGACCAGCACGACCAGGCGCGCCTCCAGGCGCTCGAGTGGCTCACGATGCTGCACGCGAAGAGCCCGTCGAAACTCTTCTCCATGGAGGACGGCAGCGTGTCTCTGCTCTTGCGGGTGCTGTCAGACCCCAACGAAGAAGTCATTCTAAGCGATATGCGCCTCCTCATCCAGATCTGCAGCCAGGCGGACGAGCGGCATTTCCGCGTGTTCATGTCTGACCTGCTCGAGCTGTTCGCCACGGACCGCAAGCTGCTCGAGACGTGGGGCAGCTTGATTGTGCGCCAGCTGTGCGCCAACCTGCAGACCGAGCGCGTGTTCTGCATGCTCGCCGAGATCCTCGAGTCGTACGCGGACCTGGAGTTCGCCTCGATCATGGTGCAGAACCTGAACATGATCCTCGTCGCGTCGCAGGAGCTGCAGCCACTGCGCCGGCGGCTGCGTGCGCTCGATGCGCGCGAGAACCAGCAGCTGTTCGTGCGCCTGTACCGCTGCTGGAGCCACAATGCCATCTCCGCCTTTTGCCTCTGCCTGCTCACGCAGGCGTACGAGCACGCCTACCATATGCTGCGCATCTTCGCCGACCTCGAGGTGAGCCTCGCCATGCTCCTCCAGATCGACAAGCTCGTACAGCTCATCGAGTCGCCCATCTTCACGTCGCTGCGCCTCCAGCTGCTCGAGCCCGAGCAGAACCCGTTCCTATTCAAGTGCCTCTACGGCATGCTCATGCTCTTGCCACAGAGCTCAGCCTTCGCGACGCTGCGCAACCGCCTACACGCCATCAATGGCCTCGGCCACCTCGCGCTCACCACGCGGTCCTCGGCACCTGCGCGTGCGTCGAGGCCACCCATGGCCGATACGGCGTGGAGCGACTTGCTCGCCCACTTCCGCGCCATCCAGCAGCGCCACGAGCGCATACGCATCACGACCCCCGCACGCACAGCCACCGAGCGCGCCGAGCGGCCTCGCGAGACGTCCACAACGCGCGACGAGGCCCCGCGCCGCCGCCGCGCCGAGGCCGCGCCGTTCGCCTCCACAGCGCGCTCCACGGCGCCGCTGGGCGTCACGCACGTGGAGGCGAAAGCGCCGCCAGGTACGCGCGCAGCGCGCGAATAATGTCGACGAGGGCGTCGCCCGAGGCCGCCGTGCGTGCCGAGTCCATGTGCGCGGCGTACACGTCCAGCGTCGCCACAATGTCGGCCCAGGGCACGCTCTTTTGCTCGGCCATGTGCGCCTGGATCTGAGGTAAGTAGGCGGTACGTACGCCGTCGTCTTCCATGGCGAGCCATGCGAGCACATAGTCCAGCAGCTGCAGCGCGTACAGTCCCCCCTCGAGGCGCCGCGCATACACGAGCGCGTCGATATCGGCCGGTTCGATACCCTCAGCGGCGAGCACCGCCTGCTCCTCGGCCACGCGCGGCTCCGCCGCCTGCACACGCTCGGCGGCAGCTGCCCGCAGCGCGAGGAGGCGGTCCGTCTTGGCATAGTCCTGCTCCACAAACTTGGCGATCACACGCGCGCGTTGTGCACTGTCCGAGTCGAGGTTGTGCAGGAGGGCCGCAAAGACGCCAAGCAGGTGCTCCATGTCCTGTGCACGCAGCGCGCCTTTTCCGTCCATGGGCCGCATGAGAACGGGGCACAGCGCTCGCAGTCCAAGCGCCTCGACAAAGTGCAGACACGCGGCGCCGCCCTCTGCGTCACTGAGCGCGTGATCGAGTACTTTGAGAGCACCGCTGCGCGCCTGGCGCTTGGCCCTGAGCAGCAGGATCATCAGCTCGAGGCCCTCGGCCTCGAGGAGCTGTGCGCGGTTTTCGCGCACGGCGAGCGCCGCACACAGCGCGTCGACGGCATTCTCGAGGAACTCGCCTTCTTCCGCATCGCGCGGGTCCGCGTGCCGGTAACGCGCGAGGACTTGGAGGAGCGTATCGACGCCCTGGACACGCGCGAGCGCCGCGCGGTTCGCGTCGCTGTCGTGCAGCAGGATCGCGAGCAGTTCTGCCGCATACGCCTGGTTCTGGTCCAGGCGGCCTGCGCGGTGCATGCGCGTAAGCAGCCACGCGAGCAGCGGCGTCGTGCGGCCCAGGTCCTCGGCGACGCCCGGGCGCAGCGACACGAGATTCTCCAGCACGCTCAGCGTGTGGTACACGGCCTGCCGGTCGCTCTCGTAGTTTTCCATCGCCGCTGCATCGTCTGACGCGGGCGGCGTATCGTGGAAGCGCTTCAAATTCGAGACGAGCAGTTCCAGCACCTGGTGCTTCAGCAGCACATCCACGAGCGCCTGCATCGCCGCTGCGCCTGCCTCGTCGGCGGCGTCCACCACATCGTCGTCGGTGAGCTCCTCCAGAACCTGGATGGCGGCGGCCGCCATGTCCGCATTCTCATGCGCGAGGAGACCCACGACGCTCGCGGCGGACCCCTGGTGAACGAGCACAGGGTACAGCGCACCCGCGTTCGTGGTCAGCAGGACCAGGGCACGCAGCGCACTGTCCAGGTCGGCCTCCGAGTCGATGAAGCGGCGGGGATCGTCGGGGAACTTGAGGCGCATGGCCTGGTTCTTCTCAATCGCCCGCTCAAGCCGCACGAGCAGCTGGCGCGTCTCTGCGACGTCGTCGGCAGCGCGCGCGCCGCTCTCGGCGCCGTCCGTCGCGTGGCGGTTCATAATCTCGAGGATGCGCTCCTGCTCGTCCGTGAGCCCGCCACCAAAGAACCGGCCGCCCTCCTCGTCGTCACCGTCATCAGGCTCGCCGTCGTACAGCTCTTCGCCGTCGTCCACGCGCGTGCGTTTCAGTTCGGGCGCTGCCCGTGCGACGCCTTCGTCGCGGTCCGCGTCCGCGTCCGTGTCCGTGACCGCGGCCGCGGGCGGCGCGGCGCCGGCGGGCGGCGCGCCCCACTTGCGCTTGTTCACCGCCGATGAAGACACGGTCGGCAGCTGTGGTCAGTGGGAGCGGCCTACCTGAAACAGCTTGCCCACGTCCATGGTCGGCTCGGGTGGAGTGGCGCTCCACCTGCGTCGCCTTGCGCCACCGCCTGCATGAGCACGGACGCGGGCGATATTTACACGCCGTTCTACTACTGGGACGGCGTGGCTGGCGAGTGGGCCTTCGACTACGAGGGCTTCTACAAGAAGCATGGGTATCCGGAATCGTCGACGGCGCAGCGGCAGCGCGCGGAGCCGACGAGTGCGGAGCTGTACCAGCAGCAGCTTCAGTCGTCTGTGTACGACTATGTGCCGACGCGCGCGGGCCGCAGCACGCAGGTGAAGGTGGCCGGGCACCTGAAGAAGGGCGAGACGCGCGAGACGGTGCTGCGCCGCGCGGCGGGCAAGCTGTGGGAGGACCGCTCGCTCCTCGAGTGGGACCCGTCGCACAAGCGCCTCTTTGTGGGTGATCTCGGCAACGATGTGTACGACGAGCACCTCACGAAAGCCTTTCAGAAGTACCCGTCGTTCTCGCGCGCGCGCGTCGTGCGCAACAAGGCCGACGGCAAGAGCAAGGGCTACGGCTTCGTGGCGTTTGCGGACCCCGAGGACTTTCTGCGCGCGTGGAAGGAAATGGACGGCAAGTACATCGGCTCGCGCCCCTGCCGCCTGAAAAAGGCACAGGACAACATCGCGCCAGTCGAAATCGGCGCGCGCAAGGACAAGTTTCTCGCGGCCAATGCCAAGTACACCGACTACCTCAACAAGGCACGGCGCGGCGGGACCGTGGGTCGGCACCTGCCGCGCGCGAGCGGCCTACCCAAACCGTATGCGAAAAAGTAGACAGGCTCTACGTGATTAGATCTTGGTCTCCTTCAGGCCGTCCTTCCAGAAGACAAAGTAGGGCGTCACACCGTCCTCGCGGTAGTTCAGCAGGGCGACCATACCGTCGGGGTTCATCGACTCACCCGTGTAGAACTCCCAGTCGGAGAACTTGCCGATGATCTTCTTGGCGAACTCGGCGGCCTTCTTCTCGAACACAGGCACGCGCTCGGGGTTGGACTCCTGGAGCTCCTGCTTGATCGACTTCATGTAGCCCTTCAGGTAGGACAGGTAGGTCTTCTTGTCGAACGAGGTGGCCTGCAGACGGAAGCTGTGCACAATGTTGATCACCTGCTCAGCACCGTTCTCGAGAGCCTCAGCCTGCTCCTCGGCAGACGGGTTTCCACCAATGTCGACCTCGCCGTCCTGCACAACGATCATCGAGGCGTCGACCTCGTACACGATGTCGTCGACCTCCTGGATCTTGTAGCCGTCAGAGACCATCTCATCGCCGCTAATCTTGTCAGTGTAGAGCTGCGCATGTAAGCTACCAGGCACACACCTTCATGTCGTTTGTATACCTGGAGGAAGGCGAAGGGAGCCACGTCCGCAGCGGCTCTCTACGGCGCGCATTTTCGGCCGGGCAGGAAAAAATGGCACGTGGCACATCCACCCCACCCTGGCCCGGGCGCCGCCGGCCTGCATGGAGGCTGTCGCTCGCGCGCTGGGGCCGGCCGCCTCGGAGGCATGGCACCGCCTCGGCCCCTCCCTCGAGCAGTTTGTTGCCGAACAGCAGCGGTTCAAATTGGTCTATACGTCGCAGCCCACATGGCCTGTCCTCCCGGCGTCGTGTGAGCGCGCCCACATTGCCGTGCTCGACGCGTCGTTCAATCCACCTACTCGCGCACATGCCGGCCTCGCACACCTGCGCCCCGCTATATCGCCGCACCACTTTGATGCACATATACTGCTGTTTTCTGTGCGAAACGCCGACAAGGGCCGCGGGCGCCCCGGCGACGCCAGCCCTCTGCAGCGTCTGCACATGATGCTGCTGCTCGCGCAGCACCTCGAGCAGAGCGATATGCAGGTCGCCGTCGCCCTGGTGGACGAGCCGCTCGTATTTGCCAAGTCGACGCTCTTGCATACGCACCTGCGCGCGTCTGCGCCGCTACACCTGCACTGGCTCATGGGCAGTGATACCCTCGTGCGCGTATTCCAGCCCAAGTACTACGGGTCAGAGGCCGCGCTTGTTCATGCGTGCGACCGCTTCTTTGCTCAGGAACAGTCGCACATGCTTTGTGCGGAGCGCTCGCCCACCTCTGTGCAGGGCACGGCGGGCCTTCCCGGCGCAACTGCGCTGGCACAGGCCACGTCGCCAGAGCTGCATGAACTGCTCGCACACAGCGCCCTCGCGCGTCACTGGCTCGAGCAGGGGGGCATTGCTCTCCGTCCACTCGACCCTGACGTGGCGCGCCACAGTTCCACGGCCGTTCGCACGTTCCTGACAGAGGCCGAGGCCCAGGGCATGAGCCGCGAAGACCTCGTCAACGCCTTACACACTATGGTGCCTGCGCCTGTGGCTCGCTACCTGGCAGAAGCACACGTGTACTAGCTACGCGCCCAGATCTGCCTGTTAGTAGACACCACGTACACTCTTGGCGAAGCGCCGCCTTCTTGGCCTGGAGCATATACGCTTCGATGTCTTTGCGTGTCACCGTTTCGGGCATCACCAGCTCCTCGGCTGGCAGCGCGCTCAGCAGGGAGGCTCCTAGTGCAGGGGTATCTTGAGCCTTATCGCTGCGTGCAGTCGCCGACAGGTCCAACGGAACGGGCGGCGGCCGGGGCATCGCAGGCGGCACAAAGTCGCTCGGCAGCTCTAGGGTCGCAGCCACGCGGCGCCAGCCCTCGGACCAGCCGAGTTCCTCCGCGCCCATTTCTTCTCGTAGAAGCACACCGTCCTGCTCGTCCTCGTTGCCAAAGTATGCGGGTGGCTGTCCCTGGTACGCCTTGATGCGCTTTTCCTTCACCGACTCCTCCGCCTTGTCTTCCTGTGCCTCGGCGGGGCGCAAATGCTCCTTGACACCCGGCAGCTCCCGCGCCCGCCCATAGTAGCGGTACCCGCGCATACCTGGGATCTCTTCGCCATGGTCGTCCAAGATGCGGGGCACGCCACTGCGATAATTGGCACCGCCAAGCGCGGCGATCTGCCGCTCCCACTGCCCCTTCTCGCGAAATAGGTGATTGATCTCATCATTCAAGTCACGCAATTCATAGTCTGTCAAGCCCTCTGCCTGTGAGTTTTCTCACACGCACCGTCCTGGATGCGAGCCACTTTCCGACTAATCTCCCTCATCACTTCGTCGCGCCACTTGTCGCAGTCGCGCACACTGTTCACAGTAGATATTAATTTCGGGCGCCTGTCATGACTCCGCACGTTCAACCCAAGCTCGTGCACTTGGGTCTGCCTGAAACGGTGGAGCATAGACTGCGCCTTCTCCTGGTTGCGAGCCATAGTCGTCGCCAACGTCGAGCACGCTCCACCTCGGCGTGGACGTGGAGGTCCCTCGTGCGCCATCGCCTATATATCACGTGATAATTTTTCGGCGGCCTTTCTTCCTTCAAGGCGGCGCGCCTCTTTCTTTGCCAACCGCCTTCCCAAAGTAAGTCTTGGCTATGGGGCCGCTAACTCGGTGCAGTGTCGAAGATCCAGGTGTCCAGCGTGCGATCGTCCGTCCGTGACCTTCTCAAGGGCTCGGAAGAGAAGAAGCGTAACTTCAACGAGACCGTCGAGCTCCAGATCGGTCTGAAGAACTACGACCCCCAGCGTGACAAGCGTTTCAGCGGTACCGTGAAGCTGCCCAACGTCCCTCGCCCGCGCATGTCGCTGTGCATTCTCGCTGATGCCGCCGATGTTGACCGTGCGAAGCTCATTCAGCTCGACTTCATGACCGTGGAGGACCTGAAGAAGCTCAACAAGAACAAGAAGCTGGTCAAGAAGCTGGCGAAGAAGTACGATGCTTTCCTGTCCTCGGACGCTTTGATCAAGCAGATCCCTCGTCTGCTTGGTCCCGGTCTGTCGAAGGCCGGCAAGTTCCCTTCGCCCGTCTCGCACGCTGAGGACCTCGAGAAGAAGGTGACCGACGTCAAGTCGACCATCAAGTTCCAGCTGAAGAAGGTGCTGTGTCTCGGTGTGGCCGTCGGTCACGTAGAGATGACGGAGGACCAGCTGACCGCCAACATCATGCTGGCTGTCAACTTCCTCATTTCGCTGCTCAAGAAGAACTGGCAGAACGTCAAGTCGCTGCACATCAAGTCGACCATGGGCAAGCCCCAGCGTCTGTTCTAAATGTGCTGCCAAAAACGGTTTGCTTCATTCCCGAATACAACATGGCTGATCGCACGCTTGTACCCAGCTTGTCTATAGACCTACCCAGGGCTTGGCTCAAGTGAGGGGAGCTCGGATTGTAGTAAAAAACCGTACACCCATTGCCATGGTAGCTAGTTGGTCTCTGGCCACGACAGACTACGGCTCGAAAGGTTCGATTCTGTTACTGATAGAGCTATGCACGTAGTGGGTAAAGAACGCCAGAATATCCAGACTCGGCGAACAACGGCACCGACCGGGCGATCCGTGGCATCCACCATCAGTTACAAACCATTTTTTGGATCAAATACACGCTTAGAAGCGGTTGAAGGCCTTAGCACGCTCAGTGCTCTTATTCTTGATCACCTTCAGGGCATTGAAACGGACGGTCTTCGAGAGAGGGCGGCACTGGCCTGAGGGGTTAGCGCGTCTCGGACATTCGTAACATACCAGCCACGATAATATCACCGACCTCAACACGGAACGCAGGCGAGACGTGCACAGCCAGGTTCTTGTGACGGCGCTCGTAACGGTTGTACTTGGGCACGTAGTGCAGGTACTCCCGGCGGATAATCACAGTGCGGGTCATCTTGGTCGAAACAACCTTGCCGCTGAGGAGACGGCCGCGGATCGACACGAGACCAGTCCAGGGGCACTTCTTGTCTAAGTGTGTTAGTACGCGTTCACACACACGCCAACGGCGCCTTACTCACCAATGTAAGTACCGTCCACGGCGGCGCTGGGGGTCTTGAAACCCAGACCAACGTCCTTGTACCACCGCTTGGCACGGGTGCTCTTGCGAGCCACCTTCGAGTTAAGGAACAGAGGCTGCTTCTGGAAGGCCTTCTCAGTCTGCACACCAAGCTCAAGGTTCGACATTGTGCTGTTGAGGCGGTTAGAAACGACGGCCTCCAAGCTTCCTCGGCAAGGAATTGCGGCGCTCACCAGAACTATATCACACACGTGACCATCCTTCATCTCGGAACCACGTGACCATACGCCAGCTTTGGGAGCGTCGTGCACCATTGTCTCTTCTTCACCCCAGAGCTGGTGCGTAGGCGGCGTCTTTACTGAGGCTAACACGGCTACAGAGTCGGCACTGCTTTTGCGGTCCTTTCGAAGAAGCACTTAACGTATTTTAACCATGTCTGAAATTGAGGAGACCCCCGTCGATGTCCAGGTCGAGGAGACCGAGGCTGCCCCTGCCCCTCAGAGCACCACCATGAGCATTGAGGACGCTCTTCAGCAGGTGCTGAAGAAGGCTCTTTGCCACGATGGCCTTGCCCGTGGTCTCCGTGAGGCTGCCAAGGCCCTGGACCGTCGCCAGGCTCACCTGTGTGTGCTGTGCGAGACCTGCAACGAGGCCGAGTACCTGAAGCTGATTGAGGCTCTTTGCAACAAGCACGACATCAACCTGCTGAAGGTGTCTGACCCCAAGACCCTCGGCACCTGGGCTGGCCTGTGCAAGATTGACCGCGAGGGCAACCCCCGTAAGGTCGTCGGCTGCTCGTGCGTCGTCGTTCGCGACTACGGTGAGGACTCGGAGGGTCTGAACGTGCTCCTCGAGTACTTCAAGAGCCAGCGTGCCTAAGAGGCCATTCTTTTGGTATGTGTGATTGCAGGTGGAAGAGGAACGGCGATGTACTGGAGTGGTGCAAGGATGACGCAACAGGACTCCCTCTACCGATACTCTTGAGGACAAATCCTTTATCCGGAATCATCAATTTTGTCTGAACCACCGGTCGTTCTTCTCGTGCTGTGCACCTGCAGGCGCCTCTCCTCTTTCACCTGCCAGCGTTTTCGAGCCATACTAACATGCTCAGCCTTCTTGGGCCATGACTCCAAAATGTGATACAGCCTATGTAGCATAGTGCCAAGTCACAATTTTCCCATACTACGAACGATAGCGCCGCCCGCGCCGGGGTGGCGAGCGCTCGCGCCTTCCTGGTATCGGCGCTGCATCCAGCGCGCACTCCAGGACTGTGTCGTCTCTGACACGTAGTTGCTGGAGAGTCCGTGATGCAGCCTGCTCGGCCGCTGAGGCCTTTTGCGACGCATCAAGGGACCCCTCTTTGGAGGCCAAGAGTGATGCTACAGCTGCGGTAGGTATCCGGGTGACGCCATACACAGGCCTGTCAGCCTCATATCGACCTCTGTCGCCATCGAAGTATACAACGCGGAAGTCGTGCGTCGTCATTGGACGAGACAGGGTGGGGTCAACCAGGTATAAAAGATTAGCAACTTCCCGCAGTGTTGTTGTAGGCCTGGCATGAGAAGAGCAAGGGCACATACCAAGCGTAGACATTCAGTTCCCCGCGCAGGGTCTTGCTTTGAAAGTCGTCAAGGTGCCTGAGTGTGAGATGCATATTGGGACTTACCGAAACTCTGAACGCGTTACGGCACATCTCAGAAGAAAGGGTGCCGCCTAGAATGATCAGTACATCACGGTACGCACATCCTCTTCGATCTCGGACGCGCGGCTCGACATCGTGTCAGGGTTGGTAGAACGCGAGATCTACAATCACGTGCTATGGATCCATGGCGGAGGGTGCCTGGAGGTGCGCTGTGTCGTCCTTCGTGAGCCAGCGCAGTCTCAACGTGCCACGCAGTGAAAAGGACGTGATAAGCTGGCCTATGTGACATGTCAGGCTATCCGCACCGTTCTCATGATGTGGAGTGCGCACTGACACTAAGCTTGGATGAGCGCTGGATCTATCATGCTCGCCACTCTGTGGCCCAAATGTGTGTCACAACGTCTTCTGCCATTCCAAAAAGATTCAATCTATGGAGTAAATGATACTGCATGGGGCGTTTCTTATGCACTCAGATGCTGACGATGTGGGAGAGGGCAGCCTGGGGTGAACGTATAAAGAGTCCGCCTTTCATGACTAGGTCCCCATCGCAATCATGTCCCTGGGCTCTTCCCCGCTGCTCAATAGTGCGCTCTTATTCATGCCCATGGACGATGTATGGAAACCCATTAATGCACAAAGCCTGCCGGATGACACCTGGCCAACGAGTCGCGATAGTGCCAAGACCGACGCAAACAATGAGGTGCCTCGTTGGCTGACCAGCATGGTCGACTCCCTGCCGGGAAACGAGGCACTTCCTAGCCAAGAGAACGAAATGGAATCCAAGGACACGGCATCGCAACACGTATTGCCTGCCCCCACGCCGCTGTGTCCCCCTAGGTCACCCTCCCCCAGGTGGGTGCTCTGCTCTACGCATCCGGCGCTGAGCGCCTCTCCCCGCAAGCACAGCGCCTGTTCGAAACCATACGTGCCATTAGCTGACTTTGAGATGAATCATCTATCCAGCCTGCATATTGCAGGACTGGCGTCGCATATATCAGAGGAGGAGTTGGCCGAGCACTTCCAGAGGCCCTTCACCTGGACCTACGAGGACGGCCATCCCCGAAAGCTCTTACTGGCCCCGTTCCAGGTTCATTCGACTAAGATTGTGCTTCACACGACTCAGCCTAGTCGTGCGCCTTACGCATTTGTCCGTATGCACACGCAAGCGGACCGCGACCGTGCGCTGGTTGAAATGCAGAATTCAGTGCTTGTACCGCGGCACCAGCCAGCGACACCGCTTTGCTTAAGTCTGAATCCTGCCAAGCCGCCTCCCCAGGGCTCGTTCCTAGGCGCAGGTCTAGGCGCGCGCCACGCACCGCGTCGTGCGCAGCCTTCGCGCCGACGCGCGAAAGAGGTCCAAGCGTCGGTGCCACGGCCTCTGCTAGCCCCCTATCGCGATGCAGGACGCCCTGTGGACCAGTGCTGTGGCCGACCTGACTGCAAATTTCATCTCCACACATGCATCACGGTCACCGAGCTGCATTTCCTGGAAGAGGGCAAGGCGCGGGGCAAGGCCAGCGCAAACCCCGGCCTGGTGTCGGCACTACAATCTGCCCACCGTGCGAGTGCGTTTGACCCTAAAAACACCACCGTGTTTATTGGAAGTCTACTGTCTCTGTCGACGGACGTTGCCCTTGACTCGGTCTTTCCTTTGCTTGGCAAGGTGTTGTCGGTCAACATCCCCCGCGGGCAGGACTGTGGCTTTGTGCAATACGAGCGCAAATGTGACGCAGCTCATGCTGTCGTCTACCTGCACAAATTCATCACGCCCATGCACTCGCTGCGCATGAGCTGGGGCCGGCTCGTGATGGAAAAGGTGGCCGCTCGGGCGGCCGTGCGCGCGGGGCTCAAGTGGGTGGAGGGCCGCCATATGACATAGCGCGGTTGTAGTCGCTTATGACGCCGTCTCCGGTGGCGGACGAGCTGCTCCTGGTGTTTGTCCATGGATTTAAAGGAAGCGCGGAGCATACGTTTCTAGCGTACCCGGAGAGACTGCGGCATATTCTTGTGGAGACGTATCCCCAGGGAAAAGTGTCGTCGATCGTGTACCCTACGTACGAGACGCGTGGGTCGCTGCAAGAGGCTGTCGATGGCCTGCTGTCGTGGCTCACGTCCGAAGTGGCTCTGCGTGAGTCGAGCGATAATACGCACTGCATCGTTGCACTGTGTGGCCACTCGATGGGCGGCCTCGTTTGTATGGACGCCGCGCTTACATTGCGCAAGAACACACCGGCCGGCCGGCCCATGTGGCCCCACGTATGTGGGATCGTGGCGTACGACACGCCATTCCTAGGAGTGCATCCGCATGTGTTCAAGCACCAGCTGTCGACCTATCATGGCTACGTCGATGCCGCCCTCAAGTTCGGCGCAGTGCTTGCGCCGGTGGGGGGCAGTCTCGTTTCGATGCTGCTGCCTGCGCGCTACCGGGAGACGTCCGCATTTTCGCGGCTGTCCACCGCGTCGTGGGTTGGCATCGGTACCGCCGCGGTGACGGCTGTAGGCACAGCGGCGGCGGCAGCCATGACGCAGAAAGACCCCATGTACGAAGCGTATCGCTGGATTTCTGAGCACGCAAGCTTTGTGCAGCACTTGTGGGACGAGCGCGGGATGCATGCGCGCCTGCAAGACGCCTGCATCCCCTTTCACTGCTTCTACACGCGCCTGCCTGGTATGCCGCCGCGCACGTTTATTGTAGTGCCGCCAGCGTCAGCAGATTACGCGCACCACTTCACGCCCCTCGATACCCACAGCGCCGACGAAGTGACGGCACACATGCACATGTTTTCGCTCTCGACAAATTCATCGTATCTGCCCATGGGCACGGCCTCCGCGGCGCTGTTAGCCGAGTGGCTCCAGGCTGGCGGCGCGCCCTCTTGCCATGCGAGCATTCCAACTGTAGAACCTTTGGACTAGTCTACAAGTACGACGAGGTCGCCTGACTGCACTCCATACCACGCAAGGTCCTGCCAGCCATCGTCCATGGCGACGACCAGTGGCTCGGGCTCAGCGGCCAAGACGGCCCACAAGGACGCGGTGCGAGGCGCCGCGCAAGCTCTGGCCACATGACGCAGCACGGACCGCACGGGTGTCGTGGCCAGCATCGACAGCTGCTGCGCCTGTGCACGGAGGGCGGGCACGTCAGCCACGGCCGGCGCATGCGCCGCGCGCGCCCAGCGCAGGTCCACCATATTGTCGCGCAGCGTGCGCGGTGCCGCGCGGACTGGCGCACCGTGCACCTCACACAGCGCACCATACCGTGGGTCGTCTGGCGACGCGATGGTCAAAAAGTAGCGCTCTGCGTCTGTGCGCTCGTGTGGCGTGATGGGCGTGTGATTTAGGCGTGCGAGGCGCGGCAGCTGCGCAATAGCCCACAGTCGAGTCGCCTCCTCATCGCCCCTGAGCGGCGGCAGTACAAGCGCGTAGGGCACAGCCATCCACGATTCCAACACTGGCACACTGGACGCCTCGAGTGGGTTGTCCGCGAGGTGCACCTCGTCCAGCTGCGCCAGGGGGCGTGCCATGGGCGTGATGTGGGTCAGCTCGTTGCCACTCAGCAGGAGCTGACGCAGCGACGCGATCGACTGGAGCGCTGCGCCTAGATCTTCGCTGCTGCGCAAGCGGTTGCCGCCCAGGTGCAGCGACGTGAGGCACGGAAACGCTGCGCCTGCGTCCTGCGAGGGACCAAGCGCCTCTATCCCGTTGTGCGCGAGCTGCAGCGTCGTCAGCGCAGGCATCGCGTGCCCCAGGACGAGGGCCTGCGCCCAGTCAGTACGGGTATCATTCAAGTGCAGGCACTTGAGCTGCGCAAAGGCGGCAGGCACCTGCATGGCGCGGCGGAGGCGCACTTGCTGCAGGACGAGCGTATGCAGTGGCAGAGGCGCAGCGATCCGCGCGACCTCGTCCCAGTCGGCCAGCAGGGAGCGCGAGAGGTCGATGGTCCCGAGATGCGTGTACGGCATGGGCCCTGTGGCGCCGTCCGGGTATGCACAGCGTACGTACACGCACGAGGCATCCGCCAGGGCGGGCGGGGGCGGCGCGCCCACCAAGCTCGCTACCGAGAGCGCACGTACCTCGGGGCCGGTGCCGTACTTTTGGGCCATGGCATCCACAAACGATACGCCCGTGTCGAGGCGCGCCGAGGCCGGGAGGAACGAGCCCTGGCGTGGCGCACTGCGTTAGTGGTGGTCGCTTACCAGCTAAAGTGGCGTGTCCCATCTGGCCCTACCCCGTCGTGCTGACCGCGCTCGAACCGGTCCCACACGACGCCGTACCATGTCCCCTCGTGCGGTGGCAGAGGGCCAACGTACGCGACGGTGGCCGTGTCGCCGCGCCGCGCGACGCGCGTGCCAGGGGAGAGGAGCATAGGTGGAGGAAGCTACGTCACACGGACGACGACGACGCCGTCGTCGTCGCTGCTAAAAGCGCGGAAGGCGTCTTCCAGCGGCAACACCGACTGGATGCGAGGGCTAATAGCGCCGCGCTGTGCGGCTGTCTTGATTGACTCGAGCGCGGCGCGGTGGTCCGCACTTGCGTCGATGCCGACCCACTCGTACCCGAGCACCTTGCGGTCTTTTCGGAAGAAGGAGCGGCGGAGGCTGCGGAGATGCGAGCGGTGCGTCGGATTTGGGAGGCCATTGCCGTCACCATAGCAGGTGACAAACTGCCCTTGGTTGGCGAGCACGCGGCGACACGCGTCGTAAATGGCGCGTCCACCGATCGTATCGATCACGAGCTGGAAACTCGACTCATGCAGCAGGTTGATCGACCAGAGCGGCTCGCCAGTGACCACCTCTGAGGCGCCATTCGCACGGCAGATGCTTACGGCGTCGGCCGCCTGCGTCGGCACCTGCGCGACAATCACGAGGCCAAGGCGCGATGCCTCCTGCATGGCCAGCAGGCCCATATTGTCGTGCGCCTGCAGAATGAGCACACGTGCGCCACGCGGCAGCGTCACGCAGTGTTCCTGGATGATTTGGTGGACCATGATGCCGGTCGCGGGCAGCGCGCATATCTGCTCTGCGCTCAGCCGGCCTTCGGGCGCGCTGGCGACCAGGTCCTGGTCCACGCACAGAAACTCGGCCAGCGCGCCGCCTTTCTTCAGGTCCTGGAGGCCAAACACCATGTCCCCCATGCGCAGCTTCTTGACGTCCCAGCCCATCTCGACAATGCGGCCACAGAAGCTGCGGCCGGGCACCAGCACCGAGCCGCTTTCGCTGTGCAGCTTCTCTGCGACCAGCGCGCGGTCCACCCGGTCAATCGCCACAGCAATCACCTGCACAATCACCTGCGTAGACCCCACCTTGCGCGGCGACGCCATGTTCGGCACCAGCGAGATGGAGCCGGTCGGGCCCTGCGGCTCCATCGACGGCGCATTTACATCAAGTCGTTGGCGGCTCAGCTGGTTCGTCGATACGCGGCGTTGCAGACGGCCCCCCATACCAGCACTCGCCGAGCCCACGCCCGTGACTTGCACGGCAGCCATCGTAGGCCGCGAACGCACCAAGTCATCTGCCGGCCGCAGACGCCCGTGCAGGCCACCGCCGCGCCCGCTGCTGCTGGGCGGCGATCGTGTGCTGCCCGAGTCGCCCACCGCTGGACCCGATGCATCGGACGACAGGCCCAGGTACTGGTTCGTGGAGGCACCGAGCGGCGCCTTTTTCATCGCCGCAGCCGTCGACATGCCGAGCACCGACGTCGAGTCTGCGAGCGAGGGCTCTGTGCGCCCCATGGGTGTGTTGGCCCGCATGTTTGTCGTCATACTGTTTGCGTCCGAGTCGGCGCCGGTTCGTGCGCGGCGCGCCACGTCAGGCGATAAAAAAGCGCGTGCATCGCGCGAGGGCATCATGCTGCCGGTATCGGACATGGCGCCGTACCGGAAGCGACTCACATCGGGCGTAGAACTCACGCGACGCATCGACATGACCTGCGCAGGATCGCGCTCCGATGGCGCCATGAGCTCGGCACGCGGCGGAGCAATACGCACAGGATTCACCATATGCACACGCGATGGCACCACAGCGCCGGGGCCCCACCCTGGCATCGGCGCAGCACCTGGCCGGACCCACGCACCAGGCGACACGGGACCCGCGTAGGAAGGCGACGCGGGACCAGCATAGCCGGGCGACATAGGCCCAGCATAGGTAGGCGACACAGGACCAGCATAGGTAGGCGATACGGGACCGGCATAGGCAGGCGTCACATTCAGCTGGCGCATCGGCACTGGGCCAGGCGAGGCAGCCATGCGCGCCGGCCCGTACGAGGGAGGCATGTGCGCCGGACCCGGCGGGTGATCCATATGTGCCGGACCCGTGGGAGCCATGCGCGTCGGACCATACGAGGGAGCCATGTGCGATGGAGCCGACGGGGGAGCCATGTGCGGCGGAGCCGTGGGAGCCATCTGTGACGGAGCCGCGGGAGCCATGTGCGACGGAGCCGACGGGGGAGCCATCTGTGATGGACCCGTGGGAGCCACGCGCGTCGGGCCATACGAGGGAGCCATGTGCGATGGACCTGACGGGGGAGCCATCTGCGCCGGACCCGTGGGAGCCATGCGCATGGGACCATACGGGGGTGCCATGGGCGATGGGCTCGACGGAGAGGCCATGTACGATGGAGCCGAGGGTGGGGCGGCGTGTGAAGGACCCGTCGGGGGAGCCATGCGCGTTGGACCATACGACGGTGAAGAGTGCGACGGGCCCGATGGAGAAGCCATCTGCGACGGACCCAACGAGTGAGCCGTCTGCAACGGACCCGACGGAGGCGCCATGCGCGTCGGCCCATGCGAGGGGGCCGTGTGCGATGGAGCCGACGGCGAGGCCATGGATGCTTGGCCCCTGGCAGGATGTACCGGGGCTGGCGCTGGCTGGTGCACAGGCCGCGTAGTAGGCTGTGTGGGCGGCGCCGGCTGGCGCATAGCATACGGGCTCAGCGGCGCCGAAGGGCTCGACCCGTAGCGTTCCGGTGAGTGCGACCACGGGGACATGGCAGCGCCAGACTCTGGCGCACGCACCGGCGAGAGGGGTGCGCTCACTGCTGGCGCAGCACCGGGGGACCACGCGACAGGCGCCGCCGGGCGCGCAGGCGTGACCGCGAGGTAGGGCAGCGTCGGCTCCGTGGGCATCGGTGGCGCCGGCACGTCGTGAGACGGTGCAATGCTGTCAGCATCGTACACCTGGTACGTGTGCACGGGCTCCTCGCGCTGGACTGGAGCGGCTTGAGCCGCAGAGGGGCTCGCTGTCAGGCTCCCCTGCGTCGTGAGCGGCGGAGCGAGTCCGGGGATCGGTGACGTCGGTATCGCCTTGGAGGGGGATATGGACAACGCAGGACGGGGCGACGCTGTGTCCAGAGCAGCACGCAGCTCCGCCGCGGGTGCCGCGAAGGACCACGCGCCCTCGGTGCGGAGCGCAGGCGCCGGCTCTCGCCTGTCACGCTCCGCTGGCGGCGGCGGCGTATACACATCGTCGCCCACACGCGGCGCCTCTTTCGTGCCCCCGCTCTCGGCAGGCAGGGTATCCTCTGGCAGGTCCTCGTCCGTCCATGACTGCGCGTCGCGCGCGACGCGTGTATCCGACACGTGACGAAGCGGCGGCATGGACGGCACAGGCGGCGCGGACCGCAGCGCGGCCTGGTCTGATACGCTGCGCCGCGGCGTGTGGCCGGGCGTAGGAGCCGGGAGTGTGCCATGGGCGATCTGGATGCCGCCCAGGGCCGTGGGCCGGGGGCCGCGGTGGCGTGGCCGATCGAGCATGCGCCGCGTCGTGGCATGATTCGGCGTCGTGGCGGCAGGCGGCGCGGCGGACGGCGTCACGGGGAGCGGCATGGCGCTGCTCTCTGTCGGCGTGGGCGGGAGGCCTTCCGCGGTGCCGTGCAGCTCGCTGCGCTCCAGGTGGCCAAGCACACTGGCATGGGCCGTCCAGGGCGCAACGTCGGGGCTCAGCTCCTCGCGCACGGACTCGGACACGGAGAGGGTCGACAGGCGGTGGTCCTGCAGCGGACGCAAGAGGCCTTCGACGCGTCGCCGCCGCGACGCACCCAGGTCGTACGCCGGCTCGCGGAACACGGGCGACGGCTCCAGCACGGGGCGCGTCGCGCGCGTCGTCGGTGCGCGTAGCTCAGGCTCGGCGCGCGGCGGCGGCGGCGCACGCTCCTGCGCCGAGGGCGCGCGCTCCTGCACCGAGGGCGCGCGCTCTGGAGACGGCTGAGGGGGGCTCGCCGGGACAGTGGGCTCGGCATACGTCGGCTTGGTAGGCGAGGTCTGGACCAGGCCGCCGTCCGCGAGGTACAGGGCATCCCACGAGAGACGCGCGAGCTCCTCGTCGGGCAGCGCCTCGAACGCGTCGCCGGGCTGCGTGCTGCGTGCGGGCTCGCGTAGCGTGCGCAGCGGCCGCTTCACGCTCGGCTTGGGCGCCGAGAAAACGGGGCTTGTGCGGCCCACCGTCTCGGCGGGCAGCGCGAGTGTGGGCAGACGACTTGCGCTCGTGACCGGCGGCGTCGACGAGAAGCGCATCGTGCCGAACGACTCGTCCTCCTCGTGCACCGAGCGGAGCGGCGACGGATCGTGCACATCCTGCGTGAGGGCATAGCCCATTTCAGACATGTCGAGCCCCGACTCGTCCTGCGTCAGAGGGACGTACAGCTGCGATGGCGGCGAGACACTGCCTCGCGGCGTCTCGCGGCGCTGCTCAAACGAGCGCAGCCATGCCTGCCAATCGCTGCTGTCCTGCGCTGGCGGCGCGCGGGCATGGGTGGCTGGCTCTGCCAGCTCCCTGCCACGCGCGCCCGCGCTCGAGTCGGCCTGTGAGCGCTCTTCCCACCAGCGGGAAAACGGGTTCACCATGTTCGTGTCCGGCACGAGGGTATGTGCGTCTGACATGGATGGGTGGCGGCTGCGGCGCGCCCGCGATGTGTTCGAGCGGGACGCCCCGTAGCCTCGCGTAGATGGGCTGCGAAGAGCGCTGCCTGCTTGCGACGCGCTGCCCACTTCGGACGGAGCACGCGACGATGCCACAATATCGCCGCCATACGCTCCGGACCCCGCATAGGTCTGGGACGGGCGACCAAGGATCGAGTCCAGGAGCGTGGCCTTGGGCATAGCGCTCGAGGCGGCCTGGAAGACGACGGAGCAGCGGCGCGTACAACCCGTGAAGACGTCGACGCGAAGCACGCGTCAGACGCTGACGCTGAGTCAGCGTGCCTGCGCGCCAATGCCGGGGCGCGTGCAATGCAGCGCGTGCGCTCTATGGCCTCCACGCTATGTCGACTTGAGCGTGCGCTGCTTCTCAGCGGACACCACCAGGCGCTGATCGGTGCGCAAGCCCTTGCGTTTGCGCACGAGGTTCATGTAGCGCTTGGCCGTGTTGTCGCGGTCGCCCTTTTCGCCAAGATCCTCCAGCTCCTCGTCGGTGCGGGGCACCCAGAACGGATCCTGGTCGTACAGGCGGAACCCGGCCATGGTCAGCTGCGCACTGGCCGCGCCAGATGTGCGCTTCCACATTTCTGGAGGTGAGCGAGCGGTACGCACCATCGGCCAGCCCAAACGACTCGACAACAGGTAGCAGCGCGCGGATCGTAAAGAACAGCGTGCCCTCGCGGATTTCTTCCGAGACAATCTGCGCGCGCCGCCGCGCGAGCACAGCATGTACTTTGCCCTGCGCAGACGCTGATGTTAGTAGCACAACGTACGTGGCGTCTGGATATCACATGCGTACATGGCGAGCATCAGGCGGGGCGACCAGTCCAGCAGGCCCTGTCGACACGCCTCGCGCACGCTCGAGATCAGCGTCGACGCAAGCTGCGATAGCTTCGTGCGCGCATCGCCCAGCCGCGCCTCGTCGACGTGCACGTCCTCGACACACACAGCCAGGCCCTGCACTGGCTCCGCACACAGCGGGCCAGCGCCCATCGCGAGCTGGAAGCCCGCCTCGATCGCATCGCTCAGCTCCCGTTCGCCGCGCGCCTCGCTGCCGGCGTCCGCGTCCGGCGCTCGCACGCGTCGCAGCACCTGCGCAGGGTCCAGCAGCACGTTCGGACCCACGTGCTTCGGGCCCCACGCACACACGGCGTCCGCCAGGCCGGGCCACTCGCCCCCCGCCTGCTGCAGCACGCTCCGCCACGCATCGTGGAACTGGCTCGCAGGCACGCGACGGACCTCCTCGTCGTCATGGTCCTGCGGTTGCACGGGCTCCACGTCGTCGTCGTCGTCGTCGTCGCGGCGCCCCCGGCGCTGCAGGCGGCGGATCGTCGGGCCATTCACCACGAGGAAGTCAGTGGCGCGCTGGGGCAGGGGCACGACGCGCAGCGTAAAGTGCACGGCGCCCTGCAGCGCTGTTCCGTGCACCGTACCGCGCGGCGCACCGCTCGTCTTGGGCGGCGCCATATCGGCGGCCTTGACGCATGTCTCGCGGAACGGAACGAGGGGAGGCGACACCTGGATGTCACACCGCGCGAAGCGCTCGCGCAAGTCCCGCAGGCACCGCTCGAGGTGCAGCTCACCCGCCGCCACGAGGCAGTGCTCGCCATTGTCCTGCACCACAACTTGGACGCACGGATCGGCCTGGTTCAGCAGCTGGAGACCCTCAGCCAGGCGCGGCATATCCGCGGCATGGCGCGGCTCCAGCGCGACACGCACCATGGGCGCGGTCGTGTTGCGCACGCCGGCCAAGTTCACCGTGAGTGTCGGTGCATCCCCACCGGGGGCTCGTAGCAGGGTACCGTTGCGCAGGACAGCTCCGTCGAGACCTCGCACCGCGAACACATTGCCGGCCGGCACCCGCTGCACTGCCAGCAGGTCGCGGCCCATCATCATGTACAGATGCGTCATGCGCACCTCGCGTACGAACGGCGCGTTGGCCGCATCGTGGAGACCGAGGGACGGGTCGTACTTGGGCAGTAGGGCGTACAGCGTATCGCCCACGCGCAGCTGGCCACTGTATAGGCGCGCAAAGCCAAGCAGGACCTCACACGGCTCGTCCGCATCGTCAGCAGGCGGAGCAGGTGCCTCGTCCGTGGTCGGCGCAGCCTCGGCACCCGTCGACGCCATCGCCTCGCGCCGGAGCCGACCGCGCTCGCGCATCTGCTCCGCCGTGAGCTGCACACGCTTGTTCTCAGGCATGTCCTCGTGGCGCACCGCAAACATCTTGCTCACATAGGCGACCGTGTATGCGTCCGGGCCGGAGCGCGACTCGAACAGGTCGCGCTCCAGGTCGTTGGTCGGGGCCAGTTCGTCCTGCGACGCAAAGAAGCTGAGATCCGGGCGGATCATGCGCGGCACACGCTCGCGCTGCGCTTCACTCGGCGCCGGGAGGCACCGCACGACCGCGGCAAACGTGCACGCGGAGAGCGGGAGCCACTGGCTCAGGATCGCCTGCATGAGCGTCGCGGGCTCCTTCGACCGCAGGTCGCGTGCGTGGATCGAGAGGCCGAGCGTCGCGATGATCTTGTCGATCCGCTCCTGATTCCGCTCGATGACCGTGTGCTGGTACACGCTCCAGATATTGTCGAGGACAAACTGCACAAACATGGGTTTCAGGTTGCGCTTGTCCTTGTCGTGCTGCTTCTTGGTGAGCACGCGTTTGGTCTTGGGATCGAGGTAGTAGTGCCCCCACAGGAAGCCGCGGATGTGGCTCTCACTGATCCCAAGCTTTTGGGCGTACATGGTCGAGAAGCGCTCCAGTCGGAAGGCCCACTGGTCGATGGCGCTCGCAAAAATCACGTTGCCGCGCGGCGGATCAAAGTACAGCTCGTCGTCTTCCGGCGCGTCCTGTCCGCGCTGGTCCTGCTCCATGCGCTCTGCAGCGTAAAAGCCACCGATGACCGCATTGACCTGCTCGACCAGCTGCAGCACGCGGTGGTGCGCCTCGGTGGGCGTGAGCTTCAGCTCGGTGATCAGGCGGTCCATCTTGTTCACCACGAGCACGGTGCGCAGCCCATCAAGCCACGCCTGGCGAAGTACCGAGACCGTCTGCGTGCACACGCCCTCGACGACATCGACAATGACCAGCGCGCCATCACACAGGCGCGCCGCCGTCGACACCTCGGACGAAAAATCGACGTGGCCGGGTGTATCAATGAGATTGAGCGTATAGTCCTCGATCTGGCCTACACTCCCGTCCTCCTGCCGCTGGCGCAGCTTGAATGTGAGCGAGACAGCGCTGGCTTCCATGGTGATGCCCCGCTCCTGCTCGTCTTCGCGGCTGTCGAGGTACCGGATCTGGCCGGCCGCGCGCGACGAGATGATCCCGTTCGCAGCAAGCAGAGAGTCGGCATACGACGACTTGCCATGATCTACATGCCCGATGAGCGTGCAGCACCGCAGGTTCTGCGACGCAAACGCCTGGCGCGGCGGCATAGCGTGCGTACGAGCGGCCGCCACTCGCCGGTGGCGTTCTGCTGAGTCAGCATGGATGTCCACACGGCCCTGGCGGCCGTCGCTGCCTGTCCACCATGGCGGACAAGCGCAAGTCGCCCCCGCTGGGCGGCGAGATGGTGCTGTCGAAGCGCACACGAAATGCGCTCATATCGCGCGAAGACCGCACGCGCAGTCTGGCGTCGCCGGTCATGGCGCTCACCGAGGCCCATACGGTACGCAGCCCCGCTAACCCTAGGCCGACGTGCTCGATGTCCAGTTTGCGCCGGACGGCCAGACCATCGCGGCCGCCTCGGCGGACCACACGATTTGTACGCCGTTACGCTAACGCAGCGCTATGGGAAACCTTTGGCGAGCACCGCAACATTGGGCAGCTCGCGGGCCACAAGGCCGCCGTGACGTGCCTCGCGTGGGTGCCCGGCAGCGGCGCCGAGCGCCTGCTGCTCTCAGGCTCGGCGGACAGCACGATTGTGCTGTGGAACAGTGCAACAGGCGAGCGCGTCCGCCGTCTCCGCGGGCACCGAGGCATTGTCAACAGCGTCGCGTGCACTCGCGCGGGCGGGCGCTGGGCGTCCGCGTCTGACGACGGGCGCGTCCTGTTCTGGGCGCCGGACTCGCGCTACCCCGTCGCCTCGATCGAGCTCGGATACCCTGTGACCTGCGTCGAGTTCAGCGACGACGGCACGCAGCTGTTTGTCGGCGGCGTCGACAATGCGATCCACGTGATGGACTGCGCGACAGCGTCTCGACAGTCGTCGCTACTCGGTACGTGCACCCTATTGACACAGGCCACACCGACACAGTCGCCTCGCTCTCCTTGTCACCTGCTGGCACGCACCTCCTGTCGTCCGCGCTGGACAACACGGTGCGCGTATGGGACGTGCGCCCATTCGCGCCACCGCCGGCGCCGGGCGTAAAGACGCATCCGCGCCTCGTGCGCACGCTCACCGGCATGCCCAGCGGGTTCGAGCATCTGCTGCTCAAGGCCGCATGGTCGCCCGACGGCGAGTGGGCCGGCTGTGGCGGCGCTGACCACACGGCGAACTTGTGGAAGTACGTACACGAGGCTGACGCAGTGTCGAAAAAGGCACACTTGTATTCAAGGTACGCTGCGCCTCTCACCCAGCTCCCCGGCCACCGCGGCACATGCACAGCCATCGACTTCCATCCCCACGAGCCGATCTGTACGTTGGCGGCGCTGACACAGTCGTCTCTGCCTCCACCGACGGCACCCTGCTGCTGAGCGAATGGGACGCCGACGAAACAGGGGCCCTGTCCTCGCTGCCATAGACCTCCACAGTCTCCTCGCCCCGCCGGATGGAATCGTCGGACGCGCGTGCGCCGGCGCCGCCGCCGAAGACGGAGGATGCACCGTCGAGCCGCCCAGCACGCCCGTCCTGGTCACTCACCATGGACCGCGTTGAGCTTCTCGCCACGCCGCCGCTGCGCGTGCGCTTCCGCTGTCGAGTGCGTTGTCGCTACTGACGCAGACGAATATTCCCAGCTTCCACCGCCCGCAGTACGACAACGTGGAGCGCACGTACGGAGAGCTCGCGCTCTACGCGGCCGCTCTCGCACTCACGAGTCCGTCGGTGATTGTCCCTGCGCTCCCACTGCCGACGCCATGGATGCTGCGGGTGCCGACGGTCGACGACACGGACGGGGGCCCCGAGCTGCAGCATCTGGTCGCACACTGGTTTGCGTGCGTCTCGGGCGAGATGGCGCTGTGCATGCACCGCGAGACGGTGCGGTTTGTGGAAGCCGACTACAGCTACGAGCCGCTGCCCCTGGACGATACAGCGCCAGCCGGCCTCGCGCGCCAAGCGGCGCGCACACAGTCGTATATCCAGTCGCTGGCGCAGGTGCTGGATGGCTCGCTCCTACTCGTGGACGACCCGCTGGAACTTGGCGTGCCGCGTGGGCGGCGCGCGGCGCCTAGCAACGCGCCAGCCGCACTCGTTCCGCCGTTGCTGGCCAGTGCATCGCCTGTCACCGTGTCGGACCCTGACGAAACGCTCGCAGCGGCACGTGGCGAGGTTACGCGCCTCGAGACGCAGCTGGGCGACGTGGCGCGCGCGAGCGCGGCGGTGACGCAGGCGCGGCAGGGCGTCGACACGGCGCTGCGCGATGTGATGGCCAAGCTGCCGGGCCTCGCGATGCTGGAGGAGACGCGGCCCGTGTCAGCGCGCCTGCAGCTGCCTCGCACGCTGCGCGATGCCAAGGCCATGCTGCAGCAGATGGTGCAGCTGTCCGAGGAGCAAATGTGGGCGGACCAGGTGACCCTAGGCGATGTGATCGAGTACCATGAGCTGAGCATGCGCACGGTGCGGCAGTGCCTCCAGGAGCGCACAGCTATGGTCGTGGAGTCTACCTTGGCCCACAAAGTGATTGCGACGAAGCAGCACGAGGCGGAGCAGCTTCAATTCGCCAAAACAATACGCCCTGACCGCGTGGAAGCGGCGATTGCCGAGGTGCATGAGGCGCAGCACCATGCTGATCTGCTGGACAAGTACCTCGCACAGGTAAGCCGCGCGATGCGCGAGAGTCTCCAGCGGCACAGCGTGCAGACGCACCATGATTTACAGCGCGTGCTCCGCGAACACGTGCGCCTCAGTGCCATCGTCGACCGCCGCCTCGCCGAGATGCTGGCACACTTTGACGAAGAGTCGCGTCAGCTGACGCAGGACGTCGAGGCGCTCGTGCAGCAGGGCGAGCGCACGCGGCGCAAGATCACACCGGCGCAGCGGGCGGCCGCGCGAATGATGGGGCGCGAGCTGCCTCCCGACGACGATGCGGACCAGCGCAGCAAGGAACTCGAGACGGAGGCGCCGGCGCCGGAGGCCGCCGCGGTCGCCGAAGGCGCTGCGCCCGCCGAGCCTGCGCCCGAGCCTGCGCCCGAGCCTGCGCCCGCCGAGCCTGAAGCGGAGCCTGAGCCACCGGTGCGTGCCGAGTCCCCCGCACCAGCGCCGGAGCCACCCTCGTTCCCGTCCATGCTGTTCCGGCGCACGACGCAGGACGGGCGGTGGGGCCGCCTCTCTGCCTCCGACGCGGCCAAGAGCCTCGGCGGCACGTTCTAGCCGTTCATAGCGGAGCGGGCCTGGCCCGTGCTCTTCGGCCGATCTGGGTCTCCTTGACACTCCCATGCTGCAGCGCTTTTTCGAGGCAATCGGCGCCTCGCTGGGCCTGCCGACTGACTATGCCAAGGTGCGCTGTGCCACTTATACCAGATTGCGATTGCGCTGCTCCTGTCCTTTGTGCTGAGCCCCATCCTGCCGCACCTACCCGCGCCGTGGATGCGCCACTGCATGAACCTGGGTGTCTCGGCCTTTTTCCTGCTGGGCATTCTGCGTCTGTACGGCGGTGTGATGCATCTGCTGGCGGCGTGCTTCCTCACGTACGGAATTGTGCGCTTCCGTATTGGCGGCCGCAAGTACATGCCGTGGATCGTGCTTGTCGGTGCGATGAGCCACATGCTCTACACCCACTGCATGCGCGAGTTCGGGCAGGTGCCGGTTACCACGATGGAGATTTCGTCCATGCAGATGGTGCTTGTGATGAATCTCACGTCGTTCGCGTGGAACTGCTACGACGGTCAGCTGCGCACCGACAAGCAGCTGGACGAGGTGCAGATGCGGGACCGTGTGATGACCATGCCGAGCCTGCTCGAGTTCTTAGGCTATTGGTACGTGGTGTGCATTAACGCAGCTTTTACTTCCCTGGCGTGCTCGTAGGGCCGTCATCGCGTTTCCGTGATTACCAGCAGTGGGCGAATGGCACGCTGTATGCGCCGTACCGCGGCGTGCCGGTCTCCCGCTGGCGCGAGGCGTTCAAGGAGCTCCTCACGGCCGGTATCGCGCTTGTGCTGATGACGTCCTTGTCGGCGTACTACGACTTTGAGCGTCTCGCGAATGTGGCCGACGAGCTGCAAACGCGCCCGTTCTGGTACCGCCTCGTTTTCCTGCAGATTGCCGGTCTCGTCGCGCGCTTCCGTTTCTACGGCGTGTGGTCGCTCTCGAACGCCGGCTGCATTCTGTCAGGTCTGGCGTACAACGGCGTCGACTCTACGACGCAGCGCGCGACGTGGACGCGCTGCAAGAACGTCTATGTGAGGCGCATCGAGCTCAGTCACAACTGGAAGGAGCTGCTTGACGCGTGGAACGCCAATACAAGTACGTATGCCCTACTTACGCAGACGTCTGGCTGCGCGAGTCTGTGTACAAGCGCCTCGCCGGGCCGCACAAGCCGGGCTTTGGCAGTGTGTTTGGCACCTTCCTCACGAGTGCCATCTGGCACGGCATTGCGCCGGGCTACTACCTGGCGTTCCTTCTCGCAGCGATGTGCCAGTGGCTCGCGCGCCTGCTGCGCAAGTCGGTGCGTCCGATCTTCTTCGCGAACCCCCGCATGCCCGACCCGACGCCGTCGACGTGGAAGCAGTACACCACGGTGCAGGTGCTGTACTCGGTCGTGTCGATGGTGTGCACGATCTCGTCGGTCAACTATGTGGTCATTCCTTTCTTCACACTCACACTGCGTGGCTCGCTGCAGGGCTACAGGGCCATGTTGTGGCACTACCATGTGATCGTGGCCCTGGGCCTCCTCGCTTTCCAAGCTGGTCTTGGCCGTGCGCTGCGGCCATGGCACAAGGCGCCGCGCGCGCCTAAGGCAGCTGCACCCGCCTCGTAAATCGCAGCCGTACATAGACCACCATGCACACCACAAGGACATACACGAGGGGGAAGCGCGGCAGGGCCCGGCGGAGCTCGTCGCGCAGGGGCGGTGGGCCCAGGAAGCGGCCCCATGTCGCCGTGCGGCACTCGTCCGACAGGTGCATGTGTGCACCTGCGCAGGTACCAAAGACGAGGGCGCCACGTCGGTCGAGCTCGCGTAGTCCGATCCAGTCGTCGCGGTACAGCTGGCTCTCTCGGAGCGGCACGGTGGTTAGCGCTGGCGGCGCGTCCGGCTCTGGATCAGGGAACGCTTCGAACCACGACGAGTTCGAAGGGATCACGGTGGCTTCGTCCGTAAACTGGATCATGACGAACGACTCGAGCTGGAGCATGTGTGCCTTGTACGTGGCATTCTTGTGCGGTCCCTCGTTGTTGATGTCATGGAGGAACGAGTTCTTGGCATGGTACTGCGCAAACTGCTCCGGTGTGCGCGTGTCCCGAAAGTACTGGGCCGTGACAATGTGTCGCTGCGCATAGTCCGAGTATACGTGCGTCGCGAGGGCACTGTGCACGGTGTGACACACAGGATCGTGCGGCCCACACGCCGGGAGGTCGGTGATGCCCATGTGCTGCGAGCCAAACGTGAGGAGGCGCCGCACAGGCGGATCGTTGAATCGCTCCACGTACGCGCGCAGGAACTGGCCGCCCTGGGAGAAGCCGACGGCATCGAAGCCGTGCTGGAGCTCTGGCACGCCCTGCAGCTGTGCATGGACCTGCTCGACCTGCGTCGGGACATGGCCCCAGAAACTCGCACGCCGATCACTCCATACGCTTGGCTGCAGTGCAACCACATACACAAAGATGCCGGGGTGCATGGCCTCGAGCTCCTGCTTGGTGCGCTCCATCCAGTCGGAGTGCGCCGCATCGCCGAGGCCGTGCCACACGACCACGGGCCGCGGGTGGCGCATAAGCCACGGTGCCATCGCAGGCGGCTGCGTGATTGCGGCCGGCGCGGCCAGCGCCGGTATGCACAGCGCGCCGACGAGGGCCGCCACGACCAGCACCCACCGATGTCCGTGCGCCATGGAGGTGGGTCTATGAGCTATCACGTGCTTATGCCAGGCGCGCGCCGTCGAACGACTCGCCTGCGTGGCGCTCGACCTCGAAGCGGCAGGCGCGCTGGTACGTGTACACGGCGGGTGCGTAGTAGCGCAGTGATGCCCAAGAGAACCAGGGACTGACGTTCTGGCGGTGGACCGCGTCGAAGTCGACTGGGTGAGTATGCGGACGTACCCTTCATTTCGTCGCGCAGCTTGTGCAGGTCGGCGGTGTAGTCCGTCAGAATCGCCTTGACGCCGTACCGCGCAGCCTCGACCATTTCGTCCTTGCGGTTGACTGTCCACACCATCACGTCCTTGTTGGCCTCGCGGGCCTTTCGCAGGAACGCCTGGCCCTCGGCACCCACAAGTGAGGGGAAACGAATCGAGAACGCGTCGCAGTCGTTCCAGAAGTACTTGACGGCGTCCGCGGGCGACGCACCGATGTGTGCGCGGCGCAGCATAGGCACGTGGTGCTTGGCCGGCTGAATGAACTTGGGGTGCCACAGGCCGAGGATCAGGCGCGGCGCGAGGTCGTTCTCGTAGTTCGGGAACTGGTGCACGACCTCGCCCATGATGCGGAATAGGCGCTCAGGGTCGTTGTTCGGCTTGATGTCGACGTTCAGCGAGACGTGGCGGTTCTCCGGCTCCATCAGCAGCGTGCACAGCTCCTTGAACGTCGGGATCTGCTGCACGGGCTCCTTGAGCGTGCGCACATGCTCGAGGCCGTCGGCGCCGAAGTAGTTGCGCGCCGTGATCAGTCCCTTGCCGTTGGTCGTGCGGTCCAGCGTCGTGTCGTGGAACATGACAATCACATCGTCGGCCGTAATGTGGACGTCGCTCTCGATGCCCTCCGAGCCGTCCTTGATGGCCTGCTCAAAGGAGCGCAGCGTGTTTTCGGGAAACTCGGCAGAGGCCTGTGTCAGCGCGCATAGCGTACACCACGGTGTCCCCTGCGCGTTAGAACACTTACGTACCAGCAGTGAGGAATGTTCAGCCCAGGCGTCGACATGGTCGGTGACAACCCGCTGCAGGAACGAGCACGGAGCGCCCATGTGGAGCCTGCACGGTGCGCACGTGCGGTGCAGGGTATCAACTACGGGCGGGGCGCTTCGGCCGCCGGCGCCTCCCCGTCGCCAGCAGGCGCGCGCGGCTGCACCGTGGGCAGCGGCAGCGGCATATAGGCCTCCATGCTGCGGGGGCGGTACAGGAGCATAGAGTCAATGAGCCAGAACTGGAGCATGTTCATCGCCATAGGAAAGAGTGCCATGACAAACACGACCTGCAGCGCGCGGTGCGTGCCAAAGAGGCTGAGCAGCCAGCTGCCAAACGCCACGAGGAACGGTAGCCATGCGAGAATGAGAAGGACGAGCGCCTTCATCAGCGCAAGGCCCAGTAGATACACGCCCGTCTGCCGCAGCCAGCACTGGAGCACGCTCGGCGGCGGGCGGCCTGGCTCGCCCGCCGGGTAGTACTCACCCGAGACAAAGCCTCGCAGATGCCCGACGTCCTCCATGACGCGCGTGGCGCCGTGCAGCACGCCGTACAGCACAAAGAGGCCGAGCGTGGAGTCGAGCAATATATTCAAAAAGTACAGCGAGCATGGATTACGGCGCGTGTGCGATAGGCCGACCGCACTACACATGACATTCAGCATGTGCACCATGCCCTGGCCCGTCAGCTGCTTGGACACATCGAGCGCCCATGTCCGCCACGCGCGCCGCGGGCGCTCGCGGTGCCGCTTGTACAAGAGCGTAGCCAGCACGACCACACCCATAAGCACTTGCGTCGCAATGCCGATAGGGCCCATCAGGCGGCAGTGGCGTGCATCCATGGCGGCGCCCGTCGGCGCCTCCACGAGGCCCGCGCCCCCCGGCGCCGTCGATGGCATGACGACACGGCTGGCAGGCCTCCACCTGCCGCATGGGCCCCCTACGTGACTAGCGAGGCCTGCACCCACGCGAGCTCCAAGGCACGCACCTCGTCCAGCGCATCACGCGCTTGCTGCCGCACGATCAGGTCGACATCCTCATCGGCCACATACTGCAGCACGGGCGCGACGGGCGCAAGCGCAGCAGGCGTCACAAGGAGGGGGTCCTGGGGCGTCCGCGCCGCCGCGTGGCCCGCACGCACATCGGGCAGGACACCGCCGCCCGGGAGGCGCAGCGCGGTAAGAGGCGCGTCGGTATCGGCTGCTTGCTTCTCCTGCGTCTCTTCCAGCTGGTGCCTCGTGCCGCGCACAAGCAGCGCAAGCAGCAGGAGCGCACTGCGACGCAGCTGCGGGCGCTGTGGGTCTGGATCCGTGCCGCTCGTCGCCTCGCGCTCCGCCCGATCGGCCGCCTCGTCCGAGTCACTGTCGTCCACGAGGCGCTCCATCGTCCGCCCTGCCTCGTCGCGGCCCACGCGCGTCGCGCGGACCTTGGGCCGCCTGCGTACACCGCGCCGCTCCGACGTGAGCGTGAGCAATTCCGTGCACAGGGACAGGAGGGCCACGGACGTGCCGTCCGCGGCCAGAGCGAGCGGCGCGAGCTCCACACACGTGCCGAGAATCGAGAGGAACGAGCTGCGCAGCGTCGCGGGCCAGCGTGGCTGGCGCACGGCGGTGAGGAGCGGCCCGGTGATGCGCGGCAAATCCGGCACAGCCGCCTCGCCCAGATGCTGCAGCACCTGGAGGAGGGCCTCGCCGATCCGCAGTCGCGCATCCGTCGCGCGCGCAGAGAGCGGCTCGGCGCTCTGCAGCGCACGCGCCACACTGTCCTGCGTCTTGTCGCCGCCCACATACACGGCGAGCAGCTGCGTGAGCACGGTCGTGCGCCATGTCACGGCCATGTGCGCGAGGCCCTGCACCGCATTCAGGTACAGGAAACTCTCGTCGTCCTGGAGGGCCTGCAGAAGCAGATCGAAAATCGCAGGCACGAGCGCGGGATCGAGCACATCGCCATAGCACACGGGGTGGTGCCGCCGGTCCGTCGCGACCAGCTGCATGAGCAAGTGCAGCCCGTGCGCGCGCACCGGCAAAATCGGGTCCTGCAGGTGCCTGAGCGCCTCTTGGTACACGGCCTGGTACGCCGGCGCCTCGCGCGCGGCCGTCTGTGCCGCGGGCGCCTGCGCGCGCGCCATAAGCACGACGGCCGCCTCCTGCGCGAGCGCGCGCGTCTCGCTGTCCGGGGCATCGCGCAGGCGCTCCACCTGCGCGGCGAGCACGGCCAGGAGCGGCGCCGTCTGGGGCGTCAGCTGCGCGTGCCGCTCGAGCAGCG
Source organism: Malassezia sympodialis ATCC 42132 (assembly GCF_000349305.1). NCBI lineage: Eukaryota > Fungi > Basidiomycota > Malasseziomycetes > Malasseziales > Malasseziaceae > Malassezia > Malassezia sympodialis. The sequence goes on along the minus strand of NW_017387809.1, from coordinate 75,575 downwards.
CAAGCAACAGCTGCAGTGCGGTCTGCGTCAGCTCCGGCTCGCCCGTCTCTTCGTCGCTGTGCACGCCGAGGGCCAGCTCGACGAAGGGCAGCGCCTGGTCCACGTCGCCGTCCAGGAGCGCGGGCCCTAGCGCCTCGAGCAGCTGCAGCACAACGTACAAGTGCACAAGCGAGTCCCGCGTAGGATCCGCGGCACCACCGACGCCCGCAGCGGCGGCGCTGACGGTGCCGCGGTACGCGGTCATGCGCGCCATGAGAAGGGCCCGGCCCGCCGCGCTGCGCCCCGCTGCCTGCAGCTGCTGCGCGATGCGCGCTGGGTCGATGGGGAGGCGCAATACACGTGCGAGATCGCGTGGGACCGGCGCCGGTGTGTCGAGCGCCTCGGTGTCGTGGCGACGCACCACCTCGCCGAGCGAGAGCGCTTCGCTCTGCGCAAGGAGGGCGTCCAGTGGGTCAGCCGTGTCGGGCGCCGCGCGCGCGCGCGCGCATGTCACGCCGTCTGGCGTCTCGGTCCACCGAAGGGCGTCGGGACGCAGGCTGTCGGACATGGCACGGTCCAGCGCCGTGCTCAGCGTCTCGTCCGGCACGAGCCTCAGCCACGTATGCAGGATGTCGCGCGTCTGCGCTGCCAGCCACGTACGAGGCGGAGGCGCGGCGTCGGCGGCCACGATGCCCGGACCGGGCGCCGGCTGCATGAGCAGGGTATCGATCGCAAGGAGCGCGCCGGCCAGCGGCGTACACAGCGCGTGGATCCAGTCGGGCGTGGGCGGCGACAGCGTGACGAGCGCGCTGAGCAGGCGCAGCGCACGGTCGACGTCCGCGGGCGGCGCGGGGCGCGAAAGGGCATCATGGATCGGCACGCGCAGGGCGTCCAGCACGCTGGCCGCGTCGCGCTCATGCATGCGCGCCAGCGTAAAGGCAGCTGCACGGCGGTGCACGCCGTGCACGGGCGTCGTAGGGGGCGGCGCGACAGGGTCGAGCACACGCAGCAGGTTCGGCACCATGGTGGCATAGTACGGGGCGCGGGCCATATCCTTGGGCGGCGCACACAGGAGCCTAGCGACGCCGTCGAGGCGCTGGAAGAGGGCATCGCCCTCCGTCAGCTCGTCGCCGAGATCGCCGCGCAGCAGGTCGTCCTCACTCGCCCCCAGCATGCCGAGGAAAAAGGCGCGCACACCGTCGGCACGCAGGAGGAGCTGTGTGCAGAGGCGCGCGGCGTGCTCGCGCACAAACGGCGGGCATCGCCCGCCACTCGCGCCGAGGGCGCTGGGTTGCGGCGCTCGACGCAGCGCCGAGAGGCCCTGGATCGTGGGCCACGCGCCGAGAAGCGCATCGAGGGCCACCTGCGCTGTGTCGCGCAACGCGTTGTCCGTGTACGCAGCGCGAAGCAGCACGCGGAGCATATCGACGTCATAGAGGCGATGCATGCGCGCCGCCACGTCCGTCCGTGTGCGTTCGCGCGCGATGGCTGCCACGAACGGCACAAGCACAGTGGCCACGGTGCCGCCGACGTCGGCAGTGTCAGCCTCGATGCTAGACGCCAGAGCCGCGTCCCACTGCGCGACGCTCGGGACGACAAGCCACGCAAAGGCAAGGGACAGGAGCGTCTCGAGCGTACGCGCGTCCTTCGCGCCGAGCGGCGCCGACGTCTCGCACAGCAGCGCGTGCAGGGCCTCGGCACACGTCCACGCGCACCATCCGGTGCGCCGCTGGAGGCGCGCGACGTCGTCCGCGGGCGTGAGCAGCTCGGGCAGAGCCGTCTTGGCCAGGCCCAGCGCGTCGAACCATGCGAGGCGATGCGCCAGCGTGTGCGCCATGCGCTGCGGCGCAGGTGTGCCGCGCGCAAGGGGCTTGAGCGCGTGCTCGGCATCGCGATCGCCCGTGAGTGTGGCCGCGCCGCTGAGCCACGCCCGCAGCGCGGGCGGCGCGGCGGGCGGCGGTGGCGGCGCGCGCGTCGTCATAGGTGGAGGGTGAGCTCTGACCGCCATGAGCGTCACGCTGCATACGACGCTGGGCGACGTCAAGGTGCGTTGCGCTGCTCACACAGATTGAGGTGTTTTGCGAGGCGGTGCCGCGGGCGGCTGAAAACTTTCTTGCGCACTGTGCGGCGGGCACGTACAATGGTGTTTTGTGGCACCGCAACATGGCTGGCTTCATGGTGCAGACGGGCGATCCGACCGGGACAGGGAAGGGCGGCGAGTCGATCTGGGGGCGCCCGTTCGACGACGAGATCCGGCCGACGCTCAAGGTGCGTTGGCGCCGCTTATGCAGTTCCACGCGCGCGGCATGGTGGCGATGGCGACGGGCGGACCGAACGCCAACCGCTCGCAGGTACGCCGGGCGCCTGACGCAGTTCTTTATTACGTACAGCGAGCAGCCGCATCTGAACGGGAAGTATACCATCTTTGGCAAGGTGATCGAGGGCGCCGAGCTGGGCGGCACGCTCGAGGCGATCGAAAAAGGGCCCGTCGATGCGAAGCACCGGCCGGTGCCCGAGATCCGCACAGAGAGCGTAACGATTCATGCCAATCCTATTGCACAAAAAGCTATGCAGATGTAGACGCTTACTCGCTGAAGCGCAGAACAAAGTTGACGATGATCGCCGTGAGGAGTAGCACCGAGAGGATGGTCGGGCCTGGGTCAGTGGGGCACACGTACCGAGGCGGTCGTCGTACGGGCCGCTGCCGCGGTTGCGGATGGCCTGCGCACGCCAGTGGTACGTAGCAAGGGCATAGAGCATAATAGCGACGGCTACACGTTAGAAGGACAACGCACCGACAAGGCTGAACAGCGCCGCGCTCACGCGGCCCACACGGTCGCCAAAGTTGAGCAGACCGGCGGCGAGCGCCGAGAGCGTCACGGTGAAGCTCAGCCACGAGAGGAAGGTACGCTCATTCGCAAAGAACACCTTGGGCTCCACGCGCACAGGGAGCGCAATGCGCTTGCCGGCGGTGCGCTGCAGCAGGGGCTGGGTCGACATGGTCCAGGGGCAGCGATGCAGGCCCGCCGCTCTCGCCGCGCAGCCCGTCCACACAGCACGTGCACCTCCACATCCACGTGCGCCGCCTAGCGCCGTGCACGTCCGGCTCGCTCCGCGAGCAGCGCGCGTCGGTGGTAGTCCGCGCGCGATGCGCGGTACTGCCGCACGAACGTGGCGTCCTGGCGTGAGTCGGTCGACATACATCCATAGAGGGCATGAGCCCTTCGACGTACGCATTTGCCAGGTCCTCACTCGCCTCGTGCGCCTCGTTGGCGCCCATGTGCAGTCGCGTCCACAGGGCATGCGGCGTAAAGCGCTGCGTGAGAAGCGGAGCGTACCTTGTGTGCCTCTATCATGGCCTGCTCCACGTAGGGCCACTGCTGCTCCAGCGCGCGCGCGCGCGCATAGGCTGCGCGCGCCTCCGCGCGCAGCGCCTCGAGCGCCGGGCGCTGCGCCTCGTTCGCCGCTGCATAAGTCCCTGCCACGTACCTGCTGCCTGCTCCATGCGCCGCAGCTGCGCTTCGTACGCCTCGTACATGGCACGCACGGCCGGCAGCTGATCGACGGTCGCCTCGTACAAGCGCACCTCCTCCGCATGCCGCACAGGATCCAGCGACTCGGCAAGAAGCGCCTGCCAGTCCTCGCGCGAGAGCGCAGCCACGCCGGGAAAGTCGCGCGCGAGCGCCGTGGCGCCTGCGTCCATGGCTGCGTCGTGGACAAAGGCGGGGCGAAAGACCTCCACTCCTCATGCCCCTCCCCGGTGTGCTGGCGCTGTACGCGGGCGCCCTGGCTGCCGCGGCCGGCGCCGGCCTGCTGTATGCGATCGGTACGTACGCGCTGCTCACGCAGCGCTGGGGCTCTTGCATGTGAGCCAGTGGATGGAGGCGCACCCCGCGCGCGCGCGCGCCGTCGGTCTGGGGTACAGCTTGGTACGTGCTCGGCGCTGACCAGACGCATCTCGGCGTCGTACTGCCCGCGCTTGCATGGACGGGGCATCTGTCGTGGAGCGCCGGGCTGCTGTGTGCAGCCTCGACGGTGTACAGCGCTGTGAGTATGGCGCATGCGCATTGGCCGCTGCAGCGCCCGGCCGCCGTGTGGCGCTGGACACTCGGCCTGGGTGTGCCGCTCGCTGCGCACGCCGCCCTCACACGCTATTATCGTGATGCGCAGCATGCGTGGCTGCTGCATGGTCATGCTCCGCACGTCCCTCCCCCGACGCAGCCGTACGCCGAGCCGCTGCAGGTGGTAGCGCTCATTGCCGGCCTCGTGTGGGTGCTGCCCGTGTACCAGTGGGTCAGCGAGACGACCCAGGGATGGTCGCTACCAAGCTAGCTATGGAGGACGGGCCGCTGCGGCGTCCACGAGAGGGGGCCTGGCATCGGCCCCGGCGTCGGCGCCCACGCCGGCGCGGCAGGCGCCTCGGACGCAGGGCGCGCGTGGGCCGCGGGCGGCGGGACCTGGCTGTGTGACGCCTCCATCTCCGACGACGCGCCGCCACTGCTCTCCTCGCCGCGATCGCTGGGGCGCAGTGTCGCCTCCTTGTCCGCGGCACTGCGCTGCGGCGTGCGGGGCGCCCTGCTGGGCGAGGCGGTGCCATTCGCCGCGGCCTCCTTGCGCCGCATCAGCAGGTACCGCTGACGGCACTGGTGGTACGAGCGCGTGCCGACCGCTCGCGCCACGTGCTCCCACCGCTGGCCATGCTCGTGGATGGCCCGGCGCAGCTTCGCGTCCTCCTCCGCGCTCCAGCGCACGTATGGCAGGCGCTTTTCGGGACTCGCACCACTGCCGGCAGCGCGGACCTTCGACGCGGACGCTGGCGCGCGCAGCGGCGGCCCCGGCGTCCACGACGTGGAGCCCGGCAGGATGTGGGGGCCCGAGTGTGTGCGGCGGTGCAGGCCCATCGGCGAGGCTGTGTGCTCAATCGCCGCCTGGTTCGCCAGCACGTCCAGCGCGGACGTGGGCGGCGCGTCGTCCATGTCCATCGACGACATGCGCCGGCGCTTGGGGCTGCCGAGCGACGGCGCATGGGGCGTCCATGGCGAGTGCGGCGGACTCGATGGCGCGAGCGACTGCGCAGCGTGCAGGAGATCGTCCAGCCCGCTCGAGTACGTCGATGCAGGCATGCTGCGTACAGACGACGGCATATAGGGACTGCCATTGGGTCCGTCGTTCGCGCGCCGCGTGTGCTTGGGCGTCGTCGGAAACGGGTCCACGGGACGCCGCGGCGTCTGCGGCGAGTCCGGCCCAGAGCGCGCCGGCGCATCGCTCGGGGGACGCGCTGCCTGCCGCAGCGTGCGCAGCATGCGCGTCGCGAGGATCAGGTGCTCGGACGTGGCATCCCCCATCACCGCCTCGCGCCGCGCGCCCCGCGCGCGCCGCGGCGTCCGGCGCGGCGTGTGCGTCGGCGCATCGAGGGTCTCGTCGTCCGCATGGTTGGCACGCAGCAGCAGGGGCCGCAGGCTGCGCAGCTCCGTCTCAAGCCGCGCGACTTGCGCTTCGGTGTCGCGCACGCGCTGGCGAAGGTACCGCTTGTCCGCAAGCAGCTTGGTGCGCTCGTCGTCCTCGTCGGCCGTCGCGCTCCCAGGCGTGGCCGGCGCGACACGCGGCGTGCGCTCCTCCTGCGTCTGCAGCGAGGCACGCGAGATCATATCGCTGAGCATTTTGGACTGTGTCTTGGAGCCGGAGAGCTCGACCTCGAGCCGCGCCTTGATATCGCGCTCCGCCTGGAGCATGTGCGAGTAGGAGATCCGCAGACTGGAAAAGAGGGAGAGGGAGGCGAGGCGCGTCACGCGCAGCAGGTGGCGCATGCGCTCGCGCGACTCGGTCTGCTGCTGCAGGCGCTGCGCCAGCTGGTACGTGAGCTGCGCCCACGCCTCCTCGCGCGCGGCTGTGTCGTCGGTAGACGGCACGCGCAGAGGCGCGTCGGACGCCGGCGCCTGCAAGCCGAGCTGCGCGACGAGCTCCGTGAGCTCGGTCGCAGCGGCCTCGGCGTCCGCGGGGGAGGTTTCGTCCAGCTCGTCCACGTTCTCGAGGTCCATGAGCATCTGCATTTCCTGCTCCATGGTGCCGAGGCCGAGGCCGACCTGGGGGAACGTCAGGTGCCCGCCCTGCGGCGTGTACGTGTCGTCGCCCATCGGTGCGCCGAGTATGGGCGAGGGCGTCCGCGGCGACACGGACGAGGGGGGATCTGTGCCGGTGTCCGCAGGCATCTCCAAGGCCAACGGGGGGGCCTCTGGCGGCAGAGCACCCGAGCCGTGCGCCCCAGGCCGGGGCGCCGGGCCCGGCGCCGCGGTGGAGGCCATGTTCATGAGGGAAACCGTCGCCTCGTGTCGGGCGCTGGGGGTGGCGGAGAGCGAGTCGTTCGCCGGCCGCGCTCGCAGCAGTTGCATGGATGTCTACATGTGGCCTACGGGGTCCGTAGAACATGTTCTAACACGGCGCGGGTGGACGTGGGCGAGTGGGTCACATGACATCACGTGGGGCCGCCGCGTGGCCAGCGCGCGGGCGGGGGCGGTGGTGCGGCGCTGGCTCGTCTCGGGCGCTGACGTGCGACGCGTACCGCCGGAATGCTGCTGGATATTCAGCGCAAGTTCTTCTCGCGATCCGAGCGCGTCAAGTCGGTGGACTTTCATCCGACGGAGCCGTGGCTGCTTGCGGGTCTGTACAATGGCACCGTGTTCATTTGGAACTACGAGACGGGGGCCGTCGTGAAGACGTTCGAGGTCGCGGATGTGCCGGTGCGCTGTGTGCGCTTTATTGCGCGCAAGAACTGGTTCCTGGCGGGTAGTGACGACTTCTTCCTGCGCTGCTACAACTACAACACGCACGAGAAGGTTGTTGCGTTTGAGGCGCACCCCGACTATATCCGCAGCATCGCGGTGCATGCCACAGGCTCGTATGTGCTGACGGGCAGCGACGACATGACGGTCAAGCTGTGGGACTGGGAGAAGGGCTGGCGGCTCATGCAGACGTTCGAGGGCCACACGCACTTTGTGATGGACGTGTGCTTCAACCCCAAAGACTCGAACTCGTTTGCGTCGGCGTCGCTCGACCGCACCGTCAAGGTCTGGACGCTCGGCGCGGCGGCGGCCAACTTTACGCTCGAGGCGCACGAGAAGGGCGTCAACTCGGTCAACTACTACCACGGCGCGGACAAGCCGTACATGGTCACGACGAGCGACGACCGCACGGTGCGCGTCTGGGACTACCTGAGCAAGTCGTGCGTGCAGACGCTCTCGGGCCACACGTCGAATGTGTCGTTCGCCGTGTTCCACCCCTCGCTGCCACTGCTCATCTCCGGCTCGGAGGACGGCTCGGTGAAGCTGTGGCATGCCAACACCTACCGCCTCGAGTCCACGCTCGACTATGGCCTGGAGCGTGTGTGGTGTATTGCGTACAAGAAGCATAGCCACGACATTGCGCTCGGCTACGATGAGGGCGCAGTCGTCGTCAAGCTCGGCAAGGAGGACCCGTGCGTGAGCATGGACGTGAGCGGCAAGGTGGTGTATGCGCGCCATGCCGAGGTCCTTAGCGCGAACCTCGGCGCGGCCTCGGAGAGCGAGCTGGTGGATGGCGAGCAGGTGCGCATAGCGCCGCGCGAGCTCGGCACGACGGAGGTCTTCCCCCAGCTGCTGGAGCACTCGCCGAACGGGCGCTTTGTCACCGTGCTGGGCGACGGTGAGTACACGATCTACACGGCGCTCGCATGGCGCAACAAGGCGTTTGGCTCGGCGCTCGGCTTTGCGTGGGCGGCCGACTCGACCACGTACGCAGTGCGCGACAACTCGTCCGCGCGGGTGCGCGTGTTCAAAAACTTCAAGGAGCAGAGCGGGCTTGTGCTGGTCAACTACGCGGTCGAGGGCATTGCCGGCGGCGCGCTGCTGGCGGTGCTGGGCGTCGGCTTCCTCTGCTTCTACGACTGGGCGACTGGGGCGCTCGTGCGCCGCATCAACGTCGAGGCGCGCCAAGTGCTCTGGTCGACCACGAACGAGCTGGTGGCTGTGATCACCGCCGACTCGTTCTACGTGTTGCGCTTCCAGCGCGCGGCGCTCGATGCGGCGCTCGCGAGCGGCGAGTCGCTCGGCGACGATGGCATCGAGGACGCCTTTGAGGTTGTCGCCGAGATCAGCGAGTCTGTGCGCAACGGTCGGTGGACAGGCGAGTGCTTCCTGTACACGAACTCGGCGAACCGGCTGCAGTACCTGATTGGCGAGCAGACGTATACGATCCGCCCGTGCGACCACCCGCTGTATGTGCTAGGCTACCTGCCTGCGGTGAGCCGCGTGATAGCGGCCGACAAGGACATGCACCTGTACAGCTTCGCGCTCTCGCTGGCGGTGGTCGAGTACCAGGCAGCGGTGCTGCAGGGCGACATGGCGCGCGCAGACGCGCTGCTGCCGCAGGTCCCCCCGCTGCAGCGCGGACGGGTGGCAAAGTTCCTCGAGGCGCAGGACATGCCGGAACGCGCGCTGCAGGTCGCCACGGACGCGGACCACCGCTTCGACCTGGCGGTGCGGCTGGGCGAGTTTGAGCTGGCGCTCGAAATGGCGCAGAGCGGCCCGCCGTCCGGCGCCGAGGCGCGCTGGCGCACGATTGGCGACCAGGCGCTGGCGCGCTGGAACGTGTCGCTCGCGCAGGCGTGCTATGAGCGGGCGAACGATATGCACTCGCTATTCCTCCTAGCCACAGCGCAGCAGGACGCAGCGCTGCTGCGGCAGGTCGCAGCGGCAGCGCGCGCCCAGGGCGCGCTGAACCTCGCTGTGGCCGCACTCACGCAGGTGGGCGACGCAGAGGGCGTCGTGGACGTGCTGGGCGCCGCGAAGCGGTTCCCCGAGGCGGCGCTCTTTGCGCGGACGTATGCGCCGGCGCTGGTGCCGCGCGCCGTCGACGCGTGGAAGCAGTCGCTGGCAGCGCCGCAGAGCGAGAAGCAGCAGCAGATGGCCGAGCGGATTGGCCACCCGACCACGATGCCCGAGCTGTTTCCCGAGATAGGCCCGTAGCTACTCGCGCGGCTGCAGGTAACGGTGGAGACTCTCGTAGAAGATCCGCTGCCGATCTGAGGGCAGTGCGCCGTACTGCATCGCCGTGGCGGGGTCCGCGTACGCCCGCTGCAGAAAGCGCCGCAGTTCGTGCACGCCACGGCCACTGTACACGCAAAACGACTGGCGCTGGTGCTGGTTGAATTCCTTGGGCGGCGCCCGGCACATGCCCTGCAGGTCCGGACGCCGAAAGGCAGGCACGCCCGTAAGGCTCAGGTGCGAGAGGCGCGGAAGGCGCAGCATGAGCCAGAAGATGGCAGGCACCGTGATCTGTTCGCAGTACGAGAGGTGTATGCGCTCGAGGCTCGTGTGCCGCTCCACGAGCGCATACACCGCGCGGTCCGTCAGGCGCACGAGGCGCACGAGGCCGATCCGCCGCAGCTTGGGCAGGTGGGTCGCGATGGCCGCGATACTCTCGTCGGTGAGCTGCACGCAGCACGCCAGGTCCAGGTACCGGATGCGCGTGCAGTGCTGCGCGAGGTGGACCATGGCGCGGTCCGTGAGGTGTGCACAGTGTGCAAGGTGCAGGTGCTGCAAATGCCGTCCCAGCTCGGCAATCGCATACACCGACTCGTCTGTCAGGCGCTCGCACTTGGCCAGCGTGAGGTATCGCAGGCGCGGCGCATGTGCAACGATGGCGCGCACCGTCTCGTCCGTGATAAAGGAGCAGGTCGACAGGTCCAGCATGCGCAGGTGCTCGCAGATCGGAAACGCAGCGGGCGCGGGCGGCGGCGCCTCCGCCAGCGCCGTGGGCGTGGGAAACGCACGGTCCGTGAGGGCCGTGCATCCCGCGAGGCGCAGCTCGCGCAGGAGCGAGGGGCGCAGCCACACCTCGCGCACTGTCGTGTCGTTCATGCGGGCGCACCCCGCGAGATCGACTTCGAGGAGGATGGGGCACGCCTTGAGCAGGGCCGGCAGCGCCCGTCCATCGAGGCGCACACAGTGCGCGAGCTTGATGCGGCGCAGCGAGTGGCATGCGTTCGCGAGGGCGATCACGCCGTCGCTCGTCACCAGCTCGCACCCGCTCAGGTTGACGCCCTGCAGCTTCGGGCACGTAGCCGCGAGCTGGTGCAGGGTGCGGTCGGTCAGCTGTACGACGCCGCTCAAGTCGACGGCGACGAGGTGCGGCGTGTGCTGCAGCACGCGTGTGAGTGTGTCGTCGGTGATCTGGCAGCAGCCCGAGAGCGTGAGGCGCTCGAGGCGGTGGCACGCGGCCATGCGCCCAAACAGCTGGTCGTCGAGGTCGCCGGCGAGCAGGCTGAAGTTGAGGCGCCGGATATATAGGGCATACGGGAATGATGCCTCCGGCTGGATCATCACATGGATCATCTTGAACAGCGCGGAGAGCCGGTGGAAGCAGGGGCGGAGCCATAGCAGCTGCACACCACACGCGCACCACCGGCGGCACACCAGGAGGCACGAGAGCAGGTCCTGCTGCTCTCCCGCGCAGTATCCAAAGATCTGCAGCAGAATCTCGTGCGGAAGGTCGGCGGGCAGGGCACTCGCGTTGGTTTCCAGCGGCACGCGCTCGCCCAGCGGCGCCGGCGACGACACACCGCTGGCCTGTAGATCCACAAAGTCGGGCATGTCCGAGCCCGTACTCGACGACGGCGACACCGAGAGCGAGAGCTCAATGCCCTGCATGGCGGGACGCACACGCACGGGCGGCGGCGTCCCAGCATGCACGGCCTGCTCGTACGCCATCGCCCTCGAATCGAGGCCCAGGGCCAGGCGCGCGCGGTGTTGCCTCCACTATATCGGGCGCCGATCTACGAGCGGCGCTGCAGCGCCGCGGCGAGCTCCGCGAGCTCGTCCCACGCAGGGTCCGTGTCGAAGCTATCGCGCGTGCGCGCCATGAAAGTGCGCACGAGAGTGCGCGCACGGAAGCGCCAGTCGGGGAGCGCTTCCTCCGTCGAATTCGGCGATGCAGGGCGCGTCGCGAGGTTCTCCAGCAGATCACACAGCTCCTGCAGCTCGTCTTTGGCACGGATCCACAGGGCGCGGTCCGTCACGACCTCCGATGCGTCCGGACTACCCAGGCCACACTGGAAGCTCCGTATGCGCGCATGGAGCATCGCGCGGAACTCGCCTTGCGCAAAGAGGAGCCGCGCGTACGCCTGCCACAAGGCCGGCTCGGACGAGAAGCGGGGAAGCAGCGTATCCACAAACAGGCGCTCCACGACGGGGCGCAGGCCTTCGCCCTCGTTTGCACGGCGCACCGAAGACCCTGACGCATCCGCTTCGGCGGCCGGCGCGCGGATCACCGCGTCCACCAGCCTGTTCAGCACGGCCATATCCACGATCGAGGCAGCCGTCTGCGTGGGCTGCGCACTCTGACTAGACTCGCGCGTCCGGATCTCGACAATACGCGCCAGTGCGCGTGCCGCCTCGCGCAGCAGACCCACGTCCACCGAGACCACCATGTAGTTGGTCCACACGCGCCACGACTCGAACTGGAACTTGAGCGCGATCCCCAGCGCCTTGTGTGCGAGCAGGCGGAGTTCGAAGCCGGTACCAGGCGCTGCCACTGGCTCGGACGCCTCGTCGGACCCGAGCGAGACGCCCGAGTCGCTCGCGCCTGCATGGAGACTGTCCTCCTCGTCCTCATTCAGCACTGTATCGAGACGGGGAACTTGCGCGTCCTGCATGCGCAAGTAGCAGCTCGCCAAGTTGTTCCAACTCTCGCCGTCCTCCTCCTCGAGTGCCGTGCACTGGCGAAACGAGGCTGCAGCTTCAAGCCACCGCTCCAGGCGCATGTAGCTGCAGCCCAGCATGAACCAGGTGCGTGGGTACAGCGCATTGATGCGCACGGCGCGCCGCAGCCACATGCTCGATTGCGCATACGCACGGAGGGCAAAGTGGTACCCGCCCAGCGAGCGTGCTGCCCGCGATGACGTGCCGCTCGACACGTCCCACGCGTGTAGATAGTGCGCCTCGGCGTTCGCCGGCTCCATGTCGCCCAGCAGGCACCACAGCTTGGCGAGGCGGCCCCGCACGAAGTGCGTGTGCGGCACATGGCTCGCCTCGGTTGCAATGCGCTTTTCCTGCAGGCGCGCCTGTGCCTCGGTCTTGTGTCCGGCAAGCAGATCGCGCACCACCTCCTTGCCCTCCTCCTGGCGGCCCAGCAGCCCGAGGCACTGCACGACCTCTTCCCACATTTCCACGCGCTCAAATACCTCCAGCGCGCTGCGCAGAACGCCCATCGACAGGAAGCGGCGCGCGAGCTCGGCCTGCATCGCCCACTTGGCCGGCAGCTCCAAAGCATGGAAAAAGCGCAGACGCTCCCGCACACTCGAGTCGTTTGTGGGCATCTGATCCACAAGCGCCTGCAGCTGCAGTGCACTGCGCTCAACAGTGCGCGTACGCGTGGCCTCTAGACGCGAGCGCAGGAGCAGACTCATTGTGTGCACACTCCAATTCTGGGGATGCGCCATCACGCGCTCCACGAACGCTGACATTTGCTCCGACGTAAGCCCATGCGACGCCTGCGTGTTGTGGATATTCAGGCACAGCGCTAGCAGTGTGCACTGGTCCGTGACGGCCAGCGGGGGCTGGTGCCCAGGATCCAAGTGGCCCAGACGGTGCCTGGCGGTGTGATCCGACGCCTGCGTCGAAGTAAACTCGGTCTGCTCCAGAAGCGTGTCGTCATTCAGCGAGTACGTCAGCGGCTGGTGGTCCACCTGCTTCGCTGGGTCAACCGTCGCCTGCCAGCCCGAGTTCTCTGGCTGCGCAAGTGCCGCGAGCGCGGCGCTCGGCGCAGGGGTATCGTGGTCCTCGGCCTTGTCCGCACCTGCCTCACGCGACTCGGCGAGCAGCACAAGCTGCGTCTTGGCCTCCTTTTGCCACTTGGTCCGCTTGCCCAGCGCACCGCTCAGCTCGTACTCGAGCCCATTCGCCTTGGCAGCTTGGACCAGGCGCTCAGACGCCAGACGGTCCTGGCCCGTACGCTGGTACATGAGTGCCGTCTCAAGCATCGCGCGTGCACGGATATTGTCCCACAGAAACTGCACGCGGGTGTCCGAGGCCGTCCGGGCATGCGTCTCGAGCGCCTGGACAAGGGCATCGACCGGCGCGAGCAGCTTGTCCTCACACGCCACAGGCTCATCGAGGATGCGCATGTGGACGGCGCGCGCACGCAGACGCCATAAAGCCAGGGACGGGAGTGCATCTCCAACATGTGCTTCATGCAACGCTTGCAGCAGGAGCAACGATAGCACAAGGTAGAAGGGCGCCTCACATAGGTGGTACGCCGGCTCTCCATGCAGCGTCAGGTACTCGAGGCTCGAGGCATGAACAATCCCATCCCACACACTATCGTCGTCATCGACACTGCGCGCCTCAAAGCAGTCAGGTGCCGCCGAGCGTAGGAGCGCCATAGGGCTTACTGCCAGGTCAGGGCCAGTCCAATTCAGCTGCACAAACGCATGTAGCGCGGCTATGGCCACACATAGAGCCTCCCACTCGTGCCCTGCCACATGGAGAGATACATGCTCTAGGGGTAAAAGCACTTGTGCACGCTCCGCTGCACGCACACGCGGGTTCACAGCCTGCATGCATTGTGCCACCGGTTGCAAGAAGCGACGAGCGTCGGCAGAGCGCAGCACGCTTTCCAACTCGCCGGTCGCCACCTGGTATGCAAGTGAAGTTGTATCGCCCTCTTCAGGCAGCGACCCTCGAACGAGCTGCCATTCCACATGCCATGGCTGGGTCCCTGCGACCGCCGACATGCTGATCGAGAAAAGAGGACACTACAAAGCGAAGCTTGGCTGACTAAGCGACTTGGGTCGACTCTATTTCGCAGGACATAGACTGCACCGTCGACGGCCGGAACACGACTGTGGGCATATGCGCGGAAATGGGTCGTATATGCGCAGGAAGTTGTGTGGGGCTTGAATATGTTAGATAACTAGGCAAGAGAGAACCCGGCCGTGACTCAATATCCGAAGGCACTTCCTCGGCCGTGGGCCGCGCGGGCAGCGGCTCCGTCGGTGGTGTGGGTGGAGAGGGGAGAGGCTGGTAGTACCGGCGCCATTTGACAGCAGGCGGACTGTTTGCGCCAGACGAGTGGATTTCGCTCCATTCAACACTCACCGACGACGCCTTTCGGCACTCAGTGTCCTCTTTCTTAGGCGGACGCGGCGGTGATCGCATTGGCGTGAGCCACTGTGCCATGGTGGGCGCACCCACTGCGCCGGTTGGCCCTGGCGCATCCATTTCAGCAATGGAAGATAGAGGGGATACACTAGATATCATATGTTTGTGACCGTGCTTGTGCTGGGTCATCTTGGGCTTGCGCCGGGGCGTCTCTCGCCTGGCCTCACCACCCAGCAAGCGATTCACTTCGTCTATCCACTCCTCCATCGCCTGCTGGGCCTCCAACTCCTCTTCGTCATCGCTAAATGCACTGCAAAGTTCGTCCATGGCGTAGCATCTACGGGCGTGCCTCTGTATATACCCGAGCCCTCAAACAATCTCTTTGTTCCGACCGCGCTGATCGCATGTCACGAGCGCGGCGTAGATCTCGTTCTCCCCACAAGAGGGGAGAATCATGTGATCGGGAAATTCACATCATCCAATCCGCAATGACGTAGTGCATCTATGCTGGATTATGAAATCCCGATCCGCGGACACGGCCGCAAGAAGTATCCCCGCAGACGAGCGGGCCATTCTTTCCTCTCTACAACATCATGGCACAAATTCCCGTGGGCGCAGAACCGATCATCCCTGGCAACATTTCCACCCAGGTAGTGAAGCTCAATTCGGGCCACAGCATCCCTCAGGTCGCACTGGGCGTCTACAAGGCGCCTAACGATGGCACTACTGAACAAGCCGTGAAATGGGCATTCGACTGTGGCTACCGTCACATCGATTCGGCCTCACGGTATCGCAATGAGGAGGCCGTCGGCCGTGCCCTCAAGGAGTGGTCGACGAGCCACAATGTACCCCGTGAAGAGTTTTTCATCACTACCAAGCTCTGGGATGACGACCAGAAAGATACAACGGCGGCTATTGATGAGTCGCTTCGCAAGCTGCAGCTATCCTACGTGGACTTATACCTCATTCACTCGCCCGAGCCCGGTGAAGAATCGTTCCTCGACGCGTGGCGTCAGATGGAGGCGGCTGTCGAGGCCGGCAAGGTCCGCTCGATTGGTGTGTCCAACTTTGACGTGGAGCATCTGGATGCTCTCCTCAAGGTCGCCCGCATCAAGCCGGCGGTGAACCAGATCGAGTCGCACCCCTTCTTTGCGCATGAGAAGCTGCGTGAAGAAACCTTGAAGCGTGGTATTCACATTGAAGCGTATTCTCCGATGGCGCAGGGCGCTGCGCTAGATCGTGAGGAGATTCGCGCGATTGCTACCAAGCATGGGAAGACCCCTGCGCAGATTCTGCTGCGCTGGGGTGTGCAGCTTGGCAACATTATTCTGCCGAAGTCGCTCACCAAGCACCGTATTGAGGCCAACGCCCAGCTGTTTGACTTTGAGCTGGACCAAGACGACATGGATATCCTTAACAACATGGACGAGGGTATGAAGATGGGCAAGCTCGGCCCGCCTGGTACCTCGGCGCCCGCCTCGCCTGGCGCCACACGCCCCAACTCGCGCCGCACCTCGGGTAGCGGCGGTCTGGCTGGTGGCCAGCTGAAGATGAGCAGCAGCTAAGAGATGTTCTAGAAATTGTTCATAGTCTTATACACCCCGGAAATGAACTAACGAACTTTCAGTGTGGCTGGCTCGGCCTCCTCAGCGGAGGGCGCTCCACGTGTGGGCCACGTGACGTGGTCTCGATGGGCCTACGACCGTCGTTCGTGAGCTGCGACGAGCTATGACGGCCAGCGAGCGGGAGAGCGCTCCCAAGAGCGCTTCGGCGACAGATATGTCGTCGTCGTCTGTCATGGAATATCTGCGTTCGCATGGGTTTGCCAAAGCACTCAGTGCTTTTCAGACCGAAATGGAGGCCACCTCCAAAGGCGCTACCCCTGCAGAGGCTTCAGAGGCGTCCAGCGCGCAGTTAGGCAGCCTGGACGTCAGTATGACTGAGCTCGCCAATAAGAACGTTCCTAGGGATCCCAGGGAAAAGGATGCCCAGGATACCGGCACGGGTTCGGCGTTAGAGCAGGCTGGTGCGCAGGCGCTGTTGCTAGATCCAACAGACACGGCACGCGGGTTCGCTATGATCAAGTCGTGGTGCACGGGCAGTCTGGACATTTACCAGCCAGAGTTGTTACCTCTGTTGCTTCCGCTTTTTGTGCACAGCTACCTAAATATGGTGGATATGGGCCTGGGCATGGCGGCAACTGAGTTTTTTCATGCTCACGCTTCCTTCTTTCAGCCCATGCACGCAAGCTTGCTATCCCATCTACGCTCGCTGTGCCTCCCATCACACATAAACACGGATGAGCTAGCGCAGCAATTTCGTACGGAACGCTACGTCCTGAAGATGTCGCCTAATGTGTTTGGTCTTTTGATCGGGTGGCTCACGGATGGTACAAGTCCTGTGGGATTCTCGTCTATGGATCACGCTTCCTTCGTGGACAGCATGCTAGAGCCATCTCGACGCGGCCGCGAGGCCATGTTGAAGATTATCAACGAACGCTGCCGCATCCAGGTTCTACGCTCGGCCATGTTCCAGCTGGACCCCTTGGAACTCGAGGAAGGGACAGGCCTTACTGGCGCTGGCCCCTCCTTCGCATCACATGGCCCCTTGTCCGTGTCGCGACACCATCCGCTTGTCCATGCGGCGGCGGTCTCTGAGTCGGATGCCATTGCTGACTTTAATGCTCGTGCAGCAGGACCTCAATTAAAACTACATCCCCGCATCCCGCTGGCCGAGGACTTGAAGGACGAAGTGGACCATGTTTTGCGCGATGAACAGGCCCAATTGCAGGCCAAGTCCAAAGTCGAGCCTACCGAGAAAGACACGTCAACCCCCACCGACACCAAGGATACCAACGCATCATCGCCTGCCTCGAGCTCGCGCGATCCCTCTGTGCCTCCGCAGCACGAGGAGGCCGAGGATATGGAGCAGGAGCCAACATCAGATCTGTTGGGGCCGACCTTGGCAGATCTGCCCCCCCAGCCGTCCATGTTCCGTACTGTGGATCTGCTGCGCGAGGTCGAGCGTGTGCGAGACGCACGCAAGTGTCTACGCATTGATCCCAAACTAGCACCTCAGGCTGCCTCTGCCGCCGATGCCAAGCCGCCGAGCAGCTGGGATGGTGTCCCGCGCACCGTGGGTCTCCCGAGCGTCTGCATGTACACCTTTTTTGATGCCGAGGATGGTCTTACGAGCAGTACGTTTTCGTCGGACTTGACGCTGATGGCGGCTGGGTTCGAGGAAAGCTATGTGCAAGTGTGGAGTCTGAAGGGCGAGCCAGTACGCGAGCTGCGCAGTGACTTTAATTTATCGTCTATCCGCGATCGAAAGACGCTGCAGCAGCACCGGGCCCCTGGCACCATGACGTCACGCAAGTTGATTGGACACAGTGCCCCTGTGTATGGCGTCGACTTCGATCCTGTGGGCGGTAGTGGGTCAAGCCCGCGGCACCTGCTGAGCTGCAGTGCGGATGGCACAGCCCGGCTCTGGAGCCTCGATACGTTTGCGGCGCTCGTGGCCTACCGCGGTCACCAGTACCCGTTGTGGGACGTAACATGGGGCCCCCTGGGCACCTACTTTGCAACGGCAAGCGCGGATCGCACGGCGCGGCTGTGGAGTGTGGAGCGAATCAACCCGCTGAGGATTTACGCAGGACACTTGTCGGACGTGGACTGTCTGCGATTCCATCCCAACTCACTATACCTAGCCACTGGTTCTTCAGACCGCTCGTGCCGGTTGTGGGACGTGCAACGGGGCGCGTGCGTGCGTTTGTTTGTTGGGCACCAGTCGCCCATTTCCTGTCTGCGCATCAGCTCAGATGGACGGTATTTGGCGTCTGCCAGCGATGGAAATGCGTCGATAAAGTTTGGTCAAACGAGACGGTCCTCCGCTGATGCCTACACGGTTAGCTTGTGGGATCTCGCAAGTGGTCGGCGGATCAAGAAGATGTGGGGACACACATCGACGATCCATGATATGGACTTTAGTGCGGATGGTGCTGTGCTGGTCACAGGCTCTGCCGACAACACAGTGCGCTGCTGGGATGTGCGCACGGCGCAGGAGTCGCCCAGCGGTGAAGCGGATGCGAGCAGTGACTGCGTTGCAACGTACTTCACCAAAAATACACCAGCACACAGTGTGCACTTCTCGCCGCGCAACTTGTGTCTTGCCGCAGGGGTGTATTCAGCCTCTACATAGACTGTCTAACTGTTCAACACACTCACGATGCTCGCTCGTATGATGTCTGCTGCTTGCTTCGTCTCTGCCTCAGACAGAACACTGGTAGCAGCGATGCGAAGGCTCGGCCGTGCCCATGGTCCCTCATCCAGCTCAGGTCGGATACTGGCGATGTGGGGTGACTGACACAGCAGAACGCCCTGGTTGAGTGCAAGGCGCTCAATCAGCCCTAGACGACGCTTCTGTTCCTCCCGCGACGAGTAACGATCATTTGGGCGGATCTGTACATGAATGAGAGCACTGTCGGGGTCGCTCGGGATAGTGATCGTGTCGACAGCGTCTAGCACGCTGCGAAGAATTCGGATATTTTTCTGAAGAGACTGAAAGAGGCCCGGCTCGTGCAAGAGTTTGTTCAGCGCCACAGTGGTGCCGTTGGCCATCATCACCGGCATGGCTGCGGAAAACACGAAAGACAACCCATTGATGCGCTGGTGTTTCACCACTTCTGTTGTGGATGCACAAAAGCCGCCTGCTGTGGCGAAGGACGTAGCCAGGTTTCCGACAACCATATCCACTTGGTCCGGGTCCAAATCATAGTATTCGGGTAAGCCCCTGCCTGTGCGGCCAAGTGTCCCGACACTATACGATTCGTCCAAAAGCAGCCGGAACTTGAATTTGTTTTTCAGTTCAACAATGCGAGGTAGGTCACTGATGGTTCCATCAGATTCAAAGACGCCCTCAGTCACAATAAAACGGCGTGTCAATGGCTTTCGAGAGCGGGCCTGCTCGTTATTCAGATGGCTCAAAAGAGCTTCGAGGGATCTCATGTCCTGGTGGTCGTACCAGTATACGTTGCTGCGAGAAAGCTGCAGTCCCTTTTGAATAGCAAAGTTCACGCCCGAATCTGCTACAATCACATCCCCACGCTTGCAAAACGCAGGAATGACGCTGCTAATGGTGGAGAAGCCTTGACTGTACACAATTGCGCCTTCCTTGCGCAAGAAGTTCGCCAGGCTCTCTTCCACTTTCATGTGCATGTCACTTGTGCCGTAGAAACCGGGCGGAGAACAGCTGCCTACACCGTACTCGCGCAGGAGCAATTTGGCCTGGGTCGTGAGCTCTGGGGCCTCGACCAGCCCTGTAAAATTGAATGATGCAAGATTGAGCACCTGACGAGGTTTCGTGCCTGTCATCCATGGCGCCGTCACCATAGGACGCGCACTTGCATGCCCCACAATCACTGGTAAACCATCTAGAGTCTCTTGTTCCTCCGCACTCAACAGAGTGCAGAGCGGCTCGGGTTCAAATTCGTCGACAAGGGAATCAATTTCCTAAACATTAGTAGAGGTACAAGTACCTTCTCAGTCAACTGGACGAAATTGGAGGCTCTCCAACTGCTTCGTGATCGGTTTTGGAGGATCGTCCGCACAGCAAAGATGAACAAGACAAGCTCCAGAAAAGACCGGATTGGATCGTTCTGGTAACTGCTTGCAATATACCGGGTAATAATATTGTACCCTGGTATGATCCTAAAGGTATCTCGAAGCAGTTCGGCAAAGCCAGACACGGGGTCTCTGATGTCTGGATCCGATTCTAACGGCATTTAGACAACGTGGTAGAACGCGTTCTCGGCCGTTATGAGCAGATTGCTCGGCGCATTGCTCATGTAATCAATATCTCCGACTGGCTGACAACCTCTGAACACGGCAGTCCAACAGCCTTTCCCCACAAAATGCCAACGAGAGCATCGCCATTTCGTAGAGACAGTAGGATTCATAGTTCTTTTCCTATAGAATATGGGCATTTTCTATTCCTTAGTAGCCTCCGCCTCTTCGGTTTCGTCGATCCAACTTTGCTCCACAGTGAGCTTCACTCTTCGGATGTATTCTTTCATGTTTTCGCGGTACAACGAAGCGGCTTCCGCATTGGCAGGGCTAGCAGTGAGTCTTCATGTACTCACCTATTAGGATTGGGATCATGTAATAAGCTCTGAATGCTGGTGAGAATGGCTGCCACATCGTATGTGGGACTCCATCGATTTTGAAGAATATCCAGGCATAGTTCGCCATTCGCATACACATTTGGATGGAACATCTTGCTTAAAAACTTTACTGTAGGGGGTTTGTTGGGGTATGATTCGTCAAATGTAAGAAGAAGCTTAAATGTGCCGTCTTCAAAAGGCGTATCGGCTGTCGTTAAATTCTTATTTGCACATACAAGGTCCGAATATCACCGCGTTCCAAACAAGAAGGTTATCGGCACAAGGAGCTCCAGAAATGCCACCCGGGGGATCCGAGGAGAGCCTTTTGAAGTCGCGAATCAATCGTCGCTTAGATGGAGTAGACTGGCATCAGCACTGTCTTACGCACCATGATAGATCGCTTTCTAGTGGGAACGCCAGTACGTGTGGCGGGTCAAACCCAGACGATCTCAAGGAGCGATGATTCTGGGGATAACAGGAAAGTATCCAGGCCTGGGCTGCGATGTGGCGCCGCTCACGTGGTCAAGACATTTGTCAGTGACGTGGGTAACAACTTTTTCCGCCACTTTCAGTATAGTCACTGAGCCAGTCTTCTTGCGCAGCCTTTCTGTATTAATACAAGCTATATCGCCATCTTTCTTTTTCCTAGTATCCAATAAAGTGTTCTAGTGCAAAGCATGCACTGGCCAGTTGTAGTGGCAAAAATAAAACTCTACCAATGATCCCGCAACGGAGTCAGAGATCCAATATCGATCTGTACATAGAAAGCATGATATTGGATAATTTGTGCATCAATACGAAGATGAGGTCTGTTGCTTTAAAACTTTTGAGGCATGGAACCCGCAGGTTGTGGCTGGAATCCGCCGTCACGAGGCATTTGCCACTGGCAAATACCACAGAGCCAAATGTGTTTAGAGGAAAAAGGGATCTGTAGTATAAGCAAACCGATCATGCACCATTACTCACCAAAGGAATCCAGCAAAGCTCGAACCAGGTCCGGCTCTTCGCCTCTACCACTTGGGCGTTGTGGCAACGAGGGCAGACGTAAGGGGTTCCATCGCCTTCTTGGTGTACCTTGTTAGGGCATCCGAATACAAGCGGAATACAGAAGAAAAAGTCCTGCGGAAGTCAGCCTGCTCGTAGGGGATTACAGGTCGTGCGGCATAGACTCA
Organism: Malassezia sympodialis ATCC 42132; assembly: GCF_000349305.1. Classification (NCBI taxonomy): domain Eukaryota; kingdom Fungi; phylum Basidiomycota; class Malasseziomycetes; order Malasseziales; family Malasseziaceae; genus Malassezia; species Malassezia sympodialis. The sequence continues at coordinate 54,135 of NW_017387809.1, read as the reverse complement.
TTGCAAAAAGGATTCCAACGAGACCATCCAAACATAACCGAAAAAAATCCAACATACCATGTTAACTTGTGAAGCTACAAATGCCTTTGAGCAGCTAGATTGAAAGGTATATGGTTGTCAGCAAGAACCAACAATGGCTATACTACAGCATCTTTAGCCCGGCGCCTGGCTGAGGAAATCCCGAGGTTGCTGACTAATTTATTCCTCAGATTCACCACTGCCCTCAATGTTTGGCTGCTCCTTGGCGAAGTAGACGCATAATGCTTTCAGTTTGGTGCCCATCCACATTTCTTCCACATGAGCTGTGTACTTTGTTGACTTGTCTCTTGATACGACTTGTGAGATTTGGTCTAGGTCCGTATTCCTTGGTAGGAACATCACTACCTTGTTGGAAATTTTCATAGAAATATCAAATAAGGTAAATCCACCACAAGGGCGTAAGGCGGAAAGAGGGTATGCATTGTAGTATTTCGGGTGAGGTACCGCTTCAGAACCGATCTTAGAAGGAGTCATATAATCAACGCCTCCCCATGGAGGTGACTAGGTTAGTCGAATTGGCATACCATGAAAATTCTGTAACATGGTCAGTATACTATACGTACACATCAATTTTTTTCTTGTGCCATCCTTCCCATTTTTCATCGGGTACGATGTGACCTTCCGCACGAGCTTTGGGATCAGCATCTCTAGCAAATTCCTGGTAGTCACCACAGAGGAACGTGATTTTGTCCTTAACCCCATATATGGCCGCTTTTTGTTAGAAAATAATGCCTACCATTGTGTTTGGCCATTTCAAGCTTCACTGGGTCAATATCTAGACCGATCACTAGGTAAGAGAGTGAGTCTCACGTACCATGATCACAAGTCATAGCAAATTGGATGATATTCCCCCCGGAACCACAAAAGGCATCCATGGCAACTTTGCATTTGCATTCAACGGCAATTCGATACGCAAGCGCCTCGGGGGTAACAGAATACCATGACTCTTCGTCCATTAGAATTCCCTCGTTAAAGCGACTAAAGAGTGACTCGCGAAAACGCCAGTATTTATGCATGTGTTCGGGCATCTGGCTTCGATGCCGAATAGCTACCTTCAGTGCCAAACGGGAAGCCTCCTCAGAGCTCATGTTATTCCTCGATCCGGTGTTCATGCTGAACTTAATCGGGACGTTTAGCTCGCAGCTTAGTGTGGGTGTGTTTTGCTTATCAAACTAATTTATATAGAGCCTGCGCAGCTGCAGCGTGCATCTCGATGCCTCTGGCCACTAGAATGTCCGATATGACCCTAACTTGGTTCATGTCAAATATCGGTCCGTCGAGGACGTAGCATGTAGTACGAGCCAGTGCAGGTATAGTACATATCATGAAATGAGCGTTCGCATGTGCAGCTTCATGTAAGGCAGGGTCTACCAGCCATCTCTGCTCAGACATGCCTTGCTCCGGCAAAGTGACTGCCGCGCTCTGTCGTTAGGCTTATTGAGATACGTACAGCAGAAGAACCCATGACCATTCCCAACATCTCAATACCCGCTTGTGCTAGGGCCGTACTGGCTGCCGATACACCCATGGCAACGAGACCCAAAGTCGATGTGTCCGAATCGAGTACCGTAATGTGGACATCAATTGAAGACTTGGGAAGGAGCTCCAAGCGCAGCGCTGGGAGAAGAGCTTGCTGAACAAGAGAAGCAGGCCCTGGAAGTTCAGTTTCTTTACCTGGCTTCATGCGCTCCGTATTACAGAAGGGAGCAAGCTGAAAGAGCACGTTGAGTTCGGCCTTGCCAGCATATTGCCGTCCACGAACTTGACGAGGCCCATGGCTGTGGTAAGACATAGAAGACATACACAGAGCAGAGAATCTTTGTGTTGCCAGATTCCAGAAGAGCGCTACCGCTTGCACTCGGAATAATGCCAGGCTGAATATCTGGAGTGAATATGCAGTAACGTACATATGGGCCTCGAGTCGTGAGCATCTCTCCTATCAATACGTTTGTTGAAATTCTTCTGAGCAATGCGCATTACATTTAGTCCATCAGGCCCTGTCACCTGGGTATGTAAGGTCAAGCTTTGCGTGGGCATGGCGCAGGGATCTTGAAGAAGGGAATACTCATTCAGATTCCATAGAGGTCTTTCCCCATTGGAATTGCTGAGAGATATGTTGTAGATGGGTTGGAACGTTTCATCAGGTCCATTGACTCGTCGCCGGTCGAACGAGGTCGTCATCACTAGTAAGTGAAACCGGAAGGAAAATAGGGCACTTTCTCCACATGACGCAGATCGTAGCCAGCTTTTCCACGTCTACCAAAGTCCGACCAGAAGAACTACCAACATCACAGCAAAAGCACCGACCAAATTGCTGATGACACCCACTTTAAAAGCGCTCGAAGTATAAATGAACAAACTTTGCACTTCCCAATACGCCTCATTAAACTGATAGATGAGTATGAGGTAACGTACCGAATCACCATTTTGTCCTACCTGGGCGCCGCAACCAGGATACTTGGACGCGCAAGAGGATTGGTCATACTTAGTGTTAAAAAACAACTGTACTTACTGCAGTCCCTGCCCAACTGCCACACAGTGTTATGTCAAAAACAATGACATGGTCGTCAAATTTGTCAGAGCATTGCGACAGGCCAAAGTCGGCAGCAGGCCTGCCCCAGCGGGAAGGATCGACACTTTCACCTGGGTTTTTCAGGTCACTCGGCACTGAGTCTGGACTCCAGAACCACATACGAATGCCTTGGCCGCCTTCAGAAAAGTCGCGCTGCAGAGCAACTACACCCCCACCGTTTTGGTTCAGAGCCACTCCTCCAGTGTCGGTTTTGGTTCCATTCATAGCAATTCGACAGCCTGAGTTTTCGTTTGCGCTCGCATTGCACTGACTGAAGACTGTCGTGCCTGACTGATCTGGTTTAGTGATCGCACAGTCTCCCTGACGTCAGTTACTTACCACATACCTCAACATGTACCGATCCCTGATTATACTGATACTGATCATTGACATTCTCGATAATATCAATTTCACCACCCGCTGGCCAAGCTTGTTGATTCCGCGTTACGGTCCAAAATGCGGGCCAAACAGCACAGCCCGTCGGCACATGGGATACTTGAAGGACAATCACCGAGTCACCGTAAGTTTTCTTCGACTCAATTCGCACACTTGGGCGTCCCTGTGGCTGCTCCTTTGTCGTGTCGACACGCATAACAAAGTTGTTGCCATCCACGTAAGTTAGATTCATATCTTTCGCTGTTTGAAGATCCACGTAGTTGACGAGGCCTTGTGTAAGCTGCAAATCATTTCCCGAGAAAAAGTTGAATTTATCGTAATAGTCGTCGCCCTGAACAGTATCCGACAGCATCCAAGTGGCTGCTCTGACGTAGCTGAGCAGCCCCAAAGCTGCAACAAAGCCGCTGTGAATTCGCATGTTCTTTGAGTGGCGAAGGAGTTACGTGCCCTGTGCGCACTTGTGGTCCGACTCACGTGAGCGACGCGCCACATATGGCTGCGTAAGCAGTACGCGTCTGTGTCACTCGCGATGCGCAGGAGCGCGGTGGCGGCTGTGTTGCACGACTGGCAGAATAACGAAGAGCAGCGTTCGTACCATGAACCACTTCGACAATTGGCCACAGGAGGCGGATATGGAATCCTTACAGACCAGAAGCCATTCAGGCCACCATTGAAGCAAACCAATGCGCCTCAATCCTTGCGCAAGCGACCGCGAGTCAATTACGCGGGGCTAGAGGGGGCCAGCGAAAATGATGAAGCTTACAAGGAAGAAAAGGAAATGCCCAAAAAGAAGAACAGCTTGGAAGGTGTTTATAAGGGGATCGACGCGTCTGGCGTCTCTCTCAACGCAGATCGCCGCAAATGGGCCGTGTACCAAGCAAAGCCAGATGCTATCAAGAGCAAATTCACTATTCCAAGCATGAAAAATGAGCGAGGAGAATTTATTGAAAATCGCTTAACGCACGCGGCTCTTGGTGTGCGCAAGCCTATTGAAGTGCCTCCTCGGCCTTTGTACGATCCGATGAGCGAGCATGCCATTGTGCTGTTTGATCCTACAGTTGATGACAAAGATGCGGAACAAGAGCGAGAGCGTCTCCGAACTGCCTTTGAAGAGCAAAGAAAGGTACTCGACCGAGGCCCACATAAAAGTTTAGCGCGCATTCTGGGGTTAGATAAACCCAAGCTAGTAATTGAAGAGAAGGTGCCGGTGGTAATTGATCCACGTCTAGGCCGTATACTGCGTCCACATCAAGTCGAAGGTGTCAAGTTTTTATACCGATGCACCACTGGAATGGTTTCAGAGAATGCGCACGGATGTATTATGGCTGACGAAATGGGTCTTGGCAAGACACTCCAGTGTATCACACTCATGTGGACGCTTCTGCGCCAATCTCCACGGGCAGGAAAGGGTACCATTGACAAAGCGATTGTGGTATGTCCCTCCAGTCTAGTTCGGAACTGGGCTAATGAACTTGTTAAGTGGCTAGGAACCTCAGCCCCTGGCTCCCTCGCTCTCGATGGTAAAATGGGCCGAGAAGAAATGTTTCAAGCTGTGAACCGCTGGGCAGAAGCGAAAGGAAGAGCTATTGTCCAACCTGTAATGATTGTCTCATATGAGACTCTCCGCAATCTTCAAGAGCTTCTTGGCAATACAGAAATTGGCTTGATGCTGTGTGACGAAGGCCACCGGTTAAAAAACGCCGACTCTCTCACTTTTCAATCCTTAGACCAATTGAAAGTGCAGCGGAGGGTGATTTTGTCGGGTACGCCTATTCAGAACGATCTCTCAGAATACTTTTCGCTCATCAATTTCGCAATACCTGATATTCTTGGTAACCGGAATGAGTTCCGTAAGCGCTTTGAAATTGATATCCTTCGTGGAAGAGATGCGGAAGCTACCGACAAGGAAAAGCAAATCGGCAGGGAAAAGCTACAGGAGCTTTCCGGTATTGTGAGCCAGTTCATTATTCGACGCACGAACGATATCCTGTCCAAATATCTACCCCTCAAGTACGAGCATGTGGTATTCTGCAATCTGTCGCCTTTTCAGCTGGATTTATATCATCTCTTTTTAAAAGCACCCGCCATCCAAAAGATGCTAAAGGGTGCCGTGTCGCAACCGCTAAAGGCCATTGGCATCTTGAAGAAACTATGCAATCATCCTGACCTTCTCAATCTCCCCGAGGATTTGGAAGGGAGCGAAGAGTATTTCCCTGAGGGCTATAAACCTGGAGACAGGAGGAACGTGGCCGTGCATCTCTCGGGGAAGATGGCAATTCTTGAGCGGTTTTTGACCTCTATTCGCACTACAACTGACGACAAAATTGTGCTGATCAGTAATTATACCCAAACTTTAGACCTGTTCGAACGACTTTGCCGAAGCAGACGTTGGGGATTTTTTCGCCTGGACGGAACTATGAATATCAACAAACGCCAAAAGCTAGTGGACCGTTTTAATGATCCAGAGGCGCCCGAGTTTGTGTTCTTGCTTAGCTCGAAAGCAGGCGGTTGTGGCTTAAATTTGATTGGAGCCAACCGACTTGTCTTATTCGATCCTGGTACGTGACTGTGACTAACAAAAGATTGGAATCCTGCCTCGGACCAACAGGCGCTTGCTCGAGTGTGGCGAGATGGCCAGAAAAAGACATGCTTTGTCTACCGATTTGTGGCCACAGGCTCGATTGAGGAAAAGATCTTGCAGCGCCAGTCTCACAAGCAGTCTCTATCCTCCTGTGTCGTTGACGATGACTTGGATGCAGAGAGGCATTTTTCTGGCGAAATACTTCGTGCACTCTTCCAGTACAAGTCAAATACGGTCTCTGACACGCACGACACATATAAATGTAAGAGGTGCCGCGATGGTAGGCAAGTTATTCCCTCTCAAGCTATGCTCTATGGAGACACTAGCACGTACGTACATCATTCTCACTCTCAGGTGGAATCACGTTTCCAAAAACGAATTGGGGAACCTTCACGATGACTTGCTGCGTGCGGAAATTCTGCACGACGACGTATCATTTGTATTTCAGTTCTGTAGCCACTAAGTGGGGCCCGATCGCCCGATCCATACACGACCTGTCCCTGTTCTGTCAACGGCGCGGCAAGAGCAAGCCGTCGCGCGCTTGTCGAGCATGAGTGCAGGGGAGCTGCCTATTGAAACATTTTTGAAAGCGCAGCCACGTTCTACTCTCATTCGACTCTATGAAAAGCCAGCAAGCTGTCTAGCGGTTTTCCGGTGTGTACGTCTCGCTGACACTTGTGTGCAGCTTGTTACCGATGGTTGCGCGACAGATTATCATGAATATGGTCTTTCTTGACCGCCCATTGAGCATGAGCAACTGCATGAAGTTCTTTAAAGTCCAGAATGAAGAGTGCGTACATACTGCTAACCTTAGTGAACACAGGGAGCCGCTCGAGCAGATGCAGCGCCTATCAATCCTCATGGTGAAGGACGAGGAAGTCTATATGAATGATGTATTCCGACGAGGAATGGTCGGTGCACTCACGGGAAGTGGCGACTCTGCATCCTTTGGGAAGCCATGCGCGGATTCCAAGCACAAGTCCGTGCCCATTGAGTTCTTGGATGAATATGCACGGACGCAGTGGGAAACCATCCTGTATTTCATGGTGGGAAGTGAGCACTCCTCGCGTCCCAGGAATACGGTCCTCTTTCTACTTCAGCGAGCGGGTCTCATGCAGCGTGGAAGCGCAGGAGAGGACCTGAACATCACGTCATTGGGTTTCCAGTTTCTGTTGCAGGATGTAAATTCGCAACTGTGGGCTCTGCTCCTGCACTACCTGAGTATGGCTGAAGAACGAAACATGGACCTTGTAGAAATCCTGTCCTTCTTCTTCACTGTCGGTGGCCTGGAGTTGGGACGCGCCTATGAAACACAAGGTCTTTCGACGACGCAAATGCAGACGCTCGAGGAGCTAAGTGATTACGGCCTTGTATACCGACCAAGCAAGAGCGTGAAATACTTCTTTCCAACTCGGCTGGCTTCTACTCTGACGAGCACGGCCTCCCCTTCTCTCTCCCGCTTAAATGATCAAGAAGAACAAGGTTACTTGATCCTGGAGACCAACTACCGCGTCTATGCGTATACCTGTACGTGTCAGTAACTCATGCCAGCCAATCTGCTACGAATTGCCATTTTGAACCTCTTTGTAACGCTGAAAAGCCGGCTTCCGAACCTGGTCATAGGCCAGCTAACGCGGCATAGCGTCAAGTCCGCCTTGAACAAAGGCATCACTGCCGACCAGATTATCACTTATATGTCGCACCATGCTCACCCGCAAATGTACAAAAATGTACGTATAACCGCCTAATTTCAGGACCCACTTCTCCCTATCACTGTATCCGATCAAATCCGGCTATGGGAACGCGAGAAGAACCGCGTTGCAGCGGTCAACGGTGCGTCGTACTGTACTGACCCCAGGCAACCTGTATACCGATTTCACTTCGATGGAGGACTATTTCCAGGTACGCGATTACGCCAAAAGTCTGGGCGTACTGCAATGGGAGAGCGAGGCCAAGCGCATGCTCTTTGTCACAGCAGAGGGACATGCGCGTGTTCGAGAATTCATTCAGCGGCGGCGCGTGTAGCGATCCGCACACGGGGGGCCCGCATTCTCCACATTCGGCAACCTCCGGCTCAATAGGATATACCAGCCGTTCGTCGGCAATCTTCTGATGCTCGAGGATTTATGCGTTGCACTGGCGTGGGGGAAGACCCCCAACCTGCTACTCACTGCCTACCATGTCTTTGCGCATGCTTGCTCGCTCGTCTACTTCTCTGCGCTCTATGGCGCGCAGTGCTATCCCTGCCCGTACCATTGGTGCAGTTCGTGTGCCTCAAGTGTCTCGTACCGCGGCGCCGGCTGCTCGCGCCTTCTCTTCGTCGTCGCTGCGTGCCGACGAATTCGAGAACCCTTTCGGTCCCAACTCGCTGTACAAGCTGACTGAGGAAGAGGAGATGCTTCGTGAGGCTGTGCGCCGTTTTGCTGAGACCGAGGTGCAGCCCCTTGTTGCTGAGATGGACGAGAAGGAGAAGATGGACCCCAAGATCATCAAGGGTCTGTTCGAGCAGGGTCTCATGGCCATTGAGACCGACCCTGAACTGGGTGGTGCTGGCAGCGGCTTCCTCTCTGCCATCCTTGTGATTGAGGAGCTTGCCAAGGTCGACCCCTCGGTGTCAGTGCTGTGTGATGTGCACAACACTCTCGTGAACACGGTGCTGCGTAAGTACGCCAACGAGCACCTGCAAAAGAAGTATATGCCGTCGCTGTCTGCAGACAAGCTCGGCTCTTTCTGCCTGTCGGAGCCCGGTTCGGGTTCGGATGCATTTGCTATGCGAACCTCTGTGAAGAAGTCGGAGGATGGCCAGCACTATATCATTAACGGTTCGAAGATGTGGATCACCAACAGTGGTGAGGCTGATTTCTTTATTGTGTTCGCCCAGGGTGACCCTGCAAAGGGATACAAAGGTATTTCGGCCTTTGCCGTTGAGAAGGAGATGGGCGTTGAGATCGCCAAGAAGGAAAGCAAGCTGGGTATCCGTGCCTCGAGCACTTGCACGGTCAACTTCGACGACGTCAAGGTGCCTGTTGAGAACCTCATCGGCGAAGAGGGCAAGGGCTACAAGATTGCCATCGAGATCCTCAACGAGGGCCGTGTGGGTATTGGTGCCCAGATGGTTGGTCTCGCCCAGGGGGCCTTCGACAAGGCCATGGCCTACACCTTCGAGCGCCAGCAGTTCGGCCAGCCGATTGCTAAGTTCCAGGGCATGCAGTTCCAAATGGGCCAGATCGCCGCAGAGATCGAGGCCGCCCGCCTGATGGTGTACAACGCTGCGCGTTTGAAGGAGGAGGGCCGTCCTTTCACCAAGCAGGCGGCTATGGCTAAGCTCATCTCGAGCCAGGTGGCTGAACGTGCTGCTGGCAAGGCTATTGAGTGGCTCGGTGGCCAGGGCTTCACCCGCGAGCAGGGTGTTGAGAAATACTGGCGTGACAGCAAGATTGGTGCCATCTATGAGGGTACCAGCAATATCCAGCTGAACACCATCTTCAACCTGACCGCGAAGGAGCGTGGCTTTTAAGTGCATAGATTAGTTGTGCGCATTTATATATAATAGGTTCCTGTCTATCGCTCTTGGCCTTTTGCTATGCGCTTTAAGGTACGGTCACAGCCCTGATAGCAGGCGGTCCCGTACTTTGTTCACGATGATCCCACCAAGTCACATATGCAACGCATCGAACCTAATTTGGGTCTTCGGCCCGGCATGACCTGGGACGATGTGCGGGCAGACCTACAACGTGCGTGACCTCCGCTAACCCGAGGGCTGAATGCGCAGGACGAAGGCGTCTCCTACAAGCTTCTATACCTTGCGAGGCACGGCCAAGGCGTTCACAGTACGTAACAAACTCTCACACAGACCTCGCAGAACTCAAGGTAGGAATCGCGTACTCACCGTAGTACGGTAAGGAGGCATGGGAGCGCTACTGGGCCCGGCGCACGACCGACGGCGAATTGGTATGGGGTCCTGATCCGGACCTCACGTGCTTGGGCCAGGCCCAAGCGCGCGACGTCCACAAAGCCTGGCGGACCGCTCTAAGGCAGCCGGATGCGCAGGGACGAGCGCCCGAGCGGGTGCCGGATCCTGCCATGATCCCGCCGCTACCGCAGGTGCTGTGCTCGAGCCCGCTGCGGCGCAGTCTCCACACGCTGTTCCTTACATGGCGCGGGCTCTTACCCCAGCGTCCGCCCCAGCCCGTGCATGTGCGCGAGCATCTGCGGGAAGTGATCGGCAAGAACACTTGCGATCAGCGAAGCACCAAGTCAGAGATTCTAGAGTGTGTCCAGCAGGATGTATTTACCATCGTGTTCGATGATACTTTCACCGAACATGATCACTTGTGGACGGTATGTCGCATCGACTCATGATAGCCGAACCGCGAGACTGACGATGCTATGCGGACGCGGATCCACCATGCTCTCGAAGATATCTGGCAACATGAGGCGAAGGAAGCCACGGGTACGCATATCACTACGGCTTACCCAAGTATTCAGCCTTACGTGTCATGGGGGTGTCATGCACCGGATCTTTGAAATCACATCGCACCACGACATTGAGCCTGTGGTAGGGGGTATGTTGGCCCGTGCACGTCTAACGTTGAGCGTTTCTGCCCATTCTTATTCGCGCGACACCATAGTTACGACCAGCAGAAGCGTACGTGGATCTGGGCCGAGCGTACAATGTTTGTCCATCCGGGGTACTGCGTACGTGCCCATAAGCTTAGGCGATCACCCTGTTGGATGCCGCGCAGCAGTGGGTGATCACGGTGCAGTGTGAGGGTATGATGCTTGAATTCACGGGAAGCATGAATATTATGGCACACGTGGATCCGATGGACTTCCTCCGTCTGCGACGATGGCGCATCGTCTGAGTCTTCTGTGTGCGGTGCGATTGGCCGGTCGAGCGTAAGCTCCCACCATGTATAGCTTCCTTGATACGTCCCGAGCCTTTGGCGGTTCGGATCGCTGCTCCATCCTTGATCATGGCTCCATGTATCGACGGTCACTTCCAGCACAAAATCCCGCACCAAACTGGAGGAGAGGGGAGGCGTCGTCAAGTATACCGAGTTCGCATTGTCCGTGTACATGACGAGATCATCACGCGACACTCTGCACAAGAGACCCTCGTTCGCATCGAGACAAATGTATTGGATTAGCTCGGGCGGCAGTCCTTGGTGAGCCAATAACCTCTGAATTTCTGCATGACGTTCTTGCTGTGCCTCTACTCGCAGAGAGCGCTTTTCTGGGTCATCCCAGCCCTGGGGCACGGGCGGAGCTGGTGGGTTTAACAGGGTTTCTTGCAGAGATCCGTCACTCTGAAAGGCATGCCACGCACGCCTCGGGCGCACAGGTACACTGTCTTCGGATGACGACGATGAGCCAAGGTTGCTCTCTTCCGTGCTTGGCTGGAAAAGCAGCGAACGGAGCCAGCGCCACATGGTGGCAAAGTGTCTGTGCGCAGCGCACTAGCATCACGTGTTATATAAACGCATGGTCAAGCAAACTATTGATAACTACAAAGCGCGTCCTGAATTGGACGAAACGTTGTTCTGGTGGTCCAGGGCAGTGAAAAATGCGTCCGATACAGTGGGATGCGACGAGGAATTAGGCATAAACAAGGGCGGCTCAATGCGCGTGTCTTGAGTGCGCTCGGGCAGTGAAGTAACGGGTGCCGCCGCAGCCGTCTCGTAGCGGGAATGGTCCGAGTCGTGGGTCTGATCCGGTATCACAGACTCATCAACAAATGACTCGCGCTTCAGTTCCTCGGTCTCAACCTCTGTATCTGGGCCGCTGGACAACGGAACTGCCATCGCACTGTCGCGCGCACGCATGTACGGCATATCCTGCTCTGACTCGTGGTGGCGCCGCGGACGAAGCAAGCGCTTGAGGCGTCGCACCATGCCACGCGGCCGTGCCGTGGGTGCATCGGAGGCCGAGAACGAGTAACCTCGGTAAAGCGACTGCTGGCCTGTGTTCATATCATAGTAGATGCTGCTCGTGCGGCTGGACGTCGGCATCAATGGGTAGGTATCATTCATCGGGCCGCGCGAGATATCGGCCTCCGGTTCCGCATCATACGCGTGCGCTGTCCGTAGACCAGGCATGCGTGGGTCATTCTTGTAGTCGTGCGACGGCTCACGTGTGTCGATATACCGCATGATATCCACGTCAGTGGGGAAGAAAAGGAGGCGGAGGTATTCATACAAAAGACGTGGAAGGAGCGACAGAAACACAGTGATAATGCCCATAAGCCAGAACTGGGCAGAGCGGTACAGCAAGTAGTTGTTGCCCCACGAGTATGTCCAGATCGTGTCCGGCGGGAAAGCCGCATAAATCGGCTCGAACACAAACATCAACAGTGTCGGAATCCACACGACACCAAAGATCCACCACGTCCACGAAAGAGACTCAATACCCGCATACAGGTTGGCTGCCAACACTGTGGCGAGCACCATGCCCGAGGTAGGCTCATAGAGGTCAATATCGTATCCGTCCTGGCGCGGCGTCGTTGTGTCATAGTAGTACATGACAAAGAAGAACAATATCACCGACTGTACCACACCATCCGCCATGTACACCGTGAACTTCCACATGCTAAAGTACCGTCCTTCGCGAGAGCTCTTGTACAGCTCAGGCACCTGCATCAACACGTGGTCAGACAAATTGCGGTCAAAGATACCAATGCCAACAACAGCTGAGACGGTCCAAATGGCGTTATACAGCAGCAAGTACACATAATCGATAGCTTGAGACGTCGACCACGCACAGTAGATCTGGAACCAGAACAGTGTGCCCGTGTGCACCATCTGCTTGTAGAAGAATACATTGACCATCTTGCTGTTGCGGTAGTACGACCAGTGACCATGCACCAACAGCAGGCGTTTCAGGAAGCGGAATTGGCCGATAGCATAGTCCGACGAGTTGACCGCCTGCAGACCCTCTTCACCGGCCACACCGACACCGACATGTGCCGCTTGAATCATCGACACGTCGTTCGCACCATCACCAATGGCCAGCGTGAGACCCTTGAGCCCATCGCGCACCAGGTTTACAATCAGCGCCTTTTGCAGCGGACTAACCCGACAGCACACCACAGCTCGGCAGTGCTGGGCCACCATTAGCAGTAACTCGCGGCTGTGTGGCTCTTCGAGCGCGTAGCCCAGGGCATGCCCGTCAATGACCAGCGCATAGCCGCCAGGGCGCGTACCATTGTCCTGTCCCACAAGCGAGGTGATGCTCTTCATGGTACGGTTCCCTGGGTCAGCTGCATCCGTCGTCACCGGCGGCGGTGGGTGCGTCATCGCCGACTCATCAACACCGCCAAAGAAGCGTTCCAGCGCATGCTCTAGCTGAGCATAGGCAGAGTTCGGCGTGCCGTATTCACCACCCCGGACGACGACGAGGTTCATGTCAGGCGACAAAAGCATCGTGCTGTAGCCAATGGCAATGGCCGTCTCAAGCTTGTCACCGGTAGCCACCCAGATATTGATACCCGCGCGCTTCAAATCCGCAATCGTCTCCGGCACACCGTCCTGGAGCCGGTCCTCAATGGCCGTAGCACCTAGGAGTATGTATTCCTGCTCAATCTCGCTGGCCAGCACTTCCATTTGCTCCTCACGGTTCTCCGTCGAGACGGCTGCCTGTTGGTACTTACGCGCCCATTCCTTGTACCAGGCGGAATCCAGCTCCTTCTTCGCCATGCACAATGTGCGCAGACCCTGGCTCGCAAACTGCTCTAGGGCCTTGTCGGTTGACTGGATTGCCTCGTCCTGGCCAGCTGCAAGGCGCGAGTATATCATTGCATCGGCACCCTTGGCGTACATGATAATCTTGCCATTGGCATGCGCCTTGAGAATAACAGCCATGCGCTTACGCGCGGACGAGAACTCAAGCACTTGCAGAATTTCGTACCGCTCACGCTGCTCCGAGTTGGGTAATTGCAGCTCGACCGTATTGATATGGCGTCCACAATACACATAGCCGTTATCGGCTGCCGTCTGGACGAGCGCCTGTTCATCAGGTGACTCGGCACGGTACTGGATCACGTTCTTCTCGTCAGTGTGCGTAACATGCACTGTGTGGCACAACGAAAGGCAGTGGAAAAAGTCGTTGATAATTTCGTGGTCCGGTAATGTGGTGTCGTGGATGTGTTGGGTTAAGTCGTCGTCGTAATACGACGGCACATCGGGTAAGGACGCGCGTACTGTGAGGTGACGGCGGCCCTCCTTCAATCGTGGCGCTTCGCCGCCACCTTTGTACACATTACCGCCTATTGCACACTGGCGGAAAATCATGAGGTTCTGAGTGAGCGTGCCGGTTTTGTCGCTGATAATGTACTCGATCTGGCCCAGCTCGTCCGACAAGTTCCATGACTTGGCCGTCGTGCGGCGGCTGTTCTTCTCGTAGTACATATCATGGTCTTCAAAAATGAACAGAGCCTGAATGGTGCGCACGACCTCAAACGAGATGTACAAAGCGATAGGGACAATGTTTTGGAAGGTAATGAGCGAATTGGCAAATGCGACGAGTCCATTCAAGCTCGGATTGTCGTCATTTTGAGTCGCCAAGTATTCCCAGTATGCGTTGCGCGAAAAGTAATGCTTCTCCAGCTGCGAGTCGGCAATAGCACAGACGACGGCCATAATACCAATAATGGCCAAGTTCACATACACCATCTTGTTCATAAGGAACTCCATGCGGCTACGCTTACTTGGCGTATCGCCCGAGTTGAGCACAATCTTCGAGTCGACACCCGTCATGAGCACGACACCAACCACCCAGTCCGTGTTGCGCAAGGTGCACCCACGCAGCAGCACCTGGTTGAGCGTTACGGGACATGTCACCGACTCGCCATTCTCGTCGACCGAATCGTGCAAATTTACACGCGCATTAAAATGGTACATGTCCGTGTGCTGCGCCTCGACTTGCACATCAAACTGACGCTCAATACAGCTCTCCTCTGTGCGCATATCCGCCAGTTCCGGCACTGCAAAGCGGCTCTTCAAATTGATCTCACCGTCCAGGTTCTTGGTCTCGACGTAGCAGCTGCCGTCCTCTTCGCTCGTTGCACAAATCAGCATGTCTGCCGGAACCGGGTCGTTGATATGAAGCTTGACAATATCACCCACATGAACGTCCTCCCAGTGGCGCGACTTCCAACGCAAGCGCGACATATGATGTCCGCTACGCTCGGACATGAAGCTGTCCCGCGGCTGCGGTGTGCGCGGCCGCGCTGCCTCACTGATGGTAGAGTGGGGCGTTGTTGGGCGCATTTGTGAGTGGCTGGGGCGCACTGCATCCGTGTGCCCGCCAGGCAGCGGCTCCGACGGCATGATCCCGTCGGGGTCGTTCTCCAAAATGGGTGACATGAGCGGCGGTGACATGGGTCTTGGCGAAAAAGTACGCGGTATCGGCTCGTGTATCGAATGGTCGTTCATCTCGTCGATCGGCACAGCGGACTTTTTCGGGCCAAAGCGTTTCCGCATCGACGCCGGGATCAGGTACCGCTTCCATGTTTGCATGACCATCTGCAGGCTGCGTGACTTGAGCTCAGTCCTATTATGGTTCTTGAATGCCTGACCGGCGAGTACGCGCGCACGCTGGTGGTTCACAGCGTGGTCCGACTGGTGACGCTTGACGTCCTCGTACCCGTCTTTGACCATGGTAATAAAGAGCACGATCAGCAGTGGAAGCATAGCGACACCTGGGCTGATCGTGGTGAATTGCGGGAAGAACTGCAAGATTACAAGCACCAAGAAAAAAATATTCGCTACACGGCGGAACTGCTCGAGTAGGTTCTTGAAAACAAAGTTGTAGATGGTATACTTGGCCGAAATCACCTGGTTTGTCGGATATATATACGATTTGTGCACACGTCCACGAGCATCCAGGGCCTCTTCGGGAAGCGGCAGGTTGACCAAAACGCGGCGTGGTGCGGGTGGCGGGCGTCTGCGCTTGAATGCGGTCTCGGGATTCAAATCAATGCGTTTAAATGCTTGGAGGCATCGCACAAACGACTGCCTCAAGCGCACACCCAGTCCGGGTGCATCGTCGACGGCGTCCATGGCGGCGCGTTTCGAAGCCCGACGTAGCGAGCGATCGCCTCGAATAACGGAAAGGACGCGGCGCGCCGCCCGGCGTGGCCCCTCACTCGCACGTGATAACACATATCGGCTCGTGGCCCCAGCGCGTCCGAACGACATGCTACGAGGCTCAGGAGCTCCGCTACCCAACGGCGCCCATTCGACGCCTGGGCGGCCGCAGATGGACGCGAGTCGTGCATCTACGGCCCATGCAGAATTTCTGTTGCAGCAGGTGCGGCTGAACGTGGACCATCTCGCTGCTACGGAGGCACTAGACCCGCTGCTGTGTCGCCAGCTGCAGGCGCTCCTCGCCACAGCGCAGGTGCGGGCGCCGCCCCCCCCACCCGCCGCGCCAGCACCCAACGCAGTTGTCAAGAAAGATGCGGCGAAGGAGGTCAAAGGGAAGAACAAGTGGACGCGCGAGGTGCTCAAGGACACGTCCGTGTTGCCCACCATTGTGGAAACAGCACTGACGGCCGCAGCGGGACCCATGCTCACAGATCAGCAGCGCTCTGCCATTGTTGAGATTGTCAGTCTATCACAGGCCAAAATCGCCGACGCCGTTACGGACCCCGAGCGCCAGGCTGCCGCACAGCGGTGGGTCGCCACCTCGTCCAAGTCTGCGCAGCAGGGACTTCGAAGCAGTTTTACGACAGCTGGTGAGAATTGGGACAAGTGGGCGAAGAGGCAGGAGCAGGAAGCAGCGGCCCAGCGCACACAGCGCCAGGCCCAGAAGGAGCTTGAGGCAGAGCTGCGCCGCGAGCGCCAACAATTCAGCACGCCGGGTAGCGTATCCGAAGTGCCATCGAGATCCCTGGCCACGGAGACTCAAGGTCTCTCTCAGCTGTCGCTCCTGAGCGACAATCCTGCGGCTGCGAGCGTCGCTTGCATGCCGTCGCAGCACATCCAGGACTGTGCACCGGCGGGCCCCTCGACCGAGATGGGCGCTGTGACTACGACATTCTCGCCATGGCCCGGACTAGTCCTCACAATGTCGACGGTCGCCTCAAATGTGATGCTCAACGACGCACCAGAAGATCCGTCGGAGGGTGGGCGTGGTGTGCCGCCACCTCCGGCGCCCTCGGTGCGCCCCTCGATCAACAGCGACGTGGCGCCCCCGCCGCCGCGGCGTTCCATGCCGACTGCACCTGACATGACGCCCATGCCGCCACCGCCGCACGGTGTGCAGGCTGTGCCTTCTCCGCGACTGTCGCAGGGTGCGCAGGCAGCTCCCCTGCCGCCGCTCCCGCCTAGCGCTTCGGGGACGGTCCCTACCGCACTACGCCCCGCCAATCCGCCACCTTATAGATAGGCTTTCGAATACTACATCTTACGAGAGAAGGGACATGAGTCCGCTGAGGTTGCCGCCGCCACCGCCGCCGAGCATGCTCTGCATCTTGTGCTTCATGACAAGCTTCATGACAGTTTCACTTGCGTGGTGCATGGCATCGCTATCGCCGCCATGCTGCTGTACAAGCGAGAGGGCCTTGCCAATAAGGGCATCGGTGCCACCAGACGACTTGCCGCCCTGGCCAAACAGGTGCTGGAACGCGCCGACCGCAGCGGCCTGGCCGACTTCCTGAGAAGAGCCGTGGCCGCCTTGCGTGATCTTCCGGAACGAATTCATCAGTTCTCCCTCGCTCACATTCTCGTCGATCTGGCCATTGCTCTGCTTGTGCTGAAGGAAGCTGGCGACCTGGCCAAAGATCTGCTGCTGGCCCTCGCCGCCCTGCTGCTGGTTATGATTCATCGCGTGCGAGACGATGTTGTTGATGTTGAGACCGTCACCGTTGCTGCCCTGCGCATCTCCGCCGCCGCCCTGCTGGTTCTGCAGGAACTGGCGGCCCATATTCACAAAGTTCTCCATGATGAGGGAGAACAACACACGTCTTCGCGGGCGGAGTGCACGGACGGCGAACTTCGGCTTACGTACGTAGGACGCTTGGCGCGCGTCGATTGGCTGCGCGCGGCGATTCGTCGGCCAGTCTGTCGCAGCGTGAGCTGTCGCCGCGTGTGCACCGCCCACGCTGGAAGACGCACGCGAGATCTGCGGCGTGGTGTTCCTGGCTCTGGATTGGAGCAGCGCACATACCATCTGTGTATTCGACTTGCCCGGGGCGCGTCCTCGAGTAGCTATCGTCCCGGGGGGCAATGCCGCCCGCAGAGCTGGAGAGGTACGGGACGAGCGTGACAACGCGCAGCGAGTCCATGGCTTCCCATGACGGTTTTCTGTCTATGCGTCCTGCGGTAGAGCTGGACTCTGGCATGTCGTTTGCAGCACAGTTTGTGCGCGCCGATACAGGTAGGCCGACGTTTCTGGACGGGCGCATGTCATGGTCGGCGCGCATGGCGGCGCTCTTCCACTACCTCTCGATGAGGATGCTGCGCACGCCCCTATCGAGCGCCTATGTTGCTATGCTGCTCGCATGCATTGCTGTGCTTGCACTCACCGCCCTCGTCGCCGAGGTGCGTCACATGGAGGACCCGGACAAGGCGCTCATGCCGTGGCGCCAGTACTGTGCCGAAGAGCCATGGTTCGTCAATGCCGACGTGGAACATCTAGCGCCAGTCAACCTGCTCGTGGGCGTCATCACCGTCGACGAAAAGTTTGAGCGGCGGCAGGTCATTCGAAATACGTACGCGTCGCTCACGACGCCGCGGCATCCCGAGACGGGGCAGCCGCTCGGCAACGTGCTCGTCAAATTTGTCCTGGGGCGTCCACGCAAAGAGCATGCCGAACGGATTGCGCTCGAGATGGAGATGTACAACGATATTGTCGTGCTCGACACCAAGGAGACGCAGTGGAGCCGCAAAACCTTCGAGTTTTTCCGGTGGGCAGCCGAGAACGCCATGGTCCCCGTGCTCGTGCCGCACAACTCGCAGTCACACCCCTACGTCGTGAATGGGACGCGCTACGAGGTGCGCTGGAAGATGGTCGACTACGTGCTCAAAGCGGACGACGACACCTTCATTGTGCTGGACGAGCTCGAGCGCCGACTGCGTGCCGCGCCGCGCACCATGACGCACTGGGGCTACAAGGTCGCCGACTGGTTCATGAGCGGAGAGCTGTATGCGCTTTCGCAGGACCTCGTGCAGTACCTCGCCAACTCACCGATCGTGGCTGCCTCGGCGTCGCGCAAGGAAGACGAACAACTGGCTCGCTGGCTCGAAACTCATCCCCGGCACCGCGACCTGCACTGGCTTTCTGAGCACTGCTGGATATACGACCACCCGCGCGCGCCGACGCCGTATGCACATGGGTTTTTATTTCCCGACCACGTTTTTGAAATCAAGACAGAGGCGCTGCATGGCCTGTCCGCCAAGGAGCTCGCGCGCCGCGGCGGCCCATCCCAGGCACTGTCTTACTCGACTACGACGCACTGGAATACCCCCTACACTCCGCCGCGCCCCGACCTGACCATCGAAGAAAGTGTCGAGGCGCTCGTAGAGGGCGGCGGTCGCTGGGCCAACTCGTGGTACCGCACAACGCGCGATCCCGACTCGCCGCGCGCCGTTTCGCGGCACGACTTCCTCTTCAAGTCGAACGACGAGCGCTTAGGCGCCAAGGTCGACGTATCGCTGGCGTGGCCGCACGATGCCGTCACGTACGACGCGTCTACGGGTCTCCCGGTGTATGCGGTGCCAGCGAACCATTCCGCCTCGGCGCGGAGCCCCAGCATCAACGAGGCATGGGGCCCCAGCCTCTTTGCGCACGAGGAACAGCTGCACCGCGACCGGTACTTGAACGGCACCGTAGGCGGCACCGTGGTCGTCCACTATCTCAAGCGCGATACGTGGTTCTACGAAACGGCCCTTGCCCTCGTCGGCCACCGCCTAGCATGGCACCGCGGCAGTGCTGCCAACGATTGGCGCATGCACGGCAGCCCTTTGATTCGACCCTATTCCTCGACGCACCAACTCATTGTACAGGATGCGCCACGCACGCATATCTAGCTACAGATCTGTCCGTGCACTGTGAATACCCATACGTTCGTTGTAGCGATCGATTTCCCACTGTGCCAGCCCATCAGGCCCATTCCAGTTTGCGGAGCTCGTTCGGTGCCGCTGCCGCCGCCGGTCGCCTTTGCGCGGCGGCAGCATCGCGTCCAACGGTACAGGGCCCACTTGACATCCAAAGATCTCGTCAGGGTCCACCGTCGCTTGCTGCAGCAGGAGCGCCTCGAGCTCGCGACCGCGCGTCCACGACGGCTCCTGCGACCGCTTACGGATCGACGCCTCGTCGTCCGAGTCCGAGTACTCACTCGCCACATCCGGCAGCTCTTCTTCGTCCGCCGAGGGCGCAGGGGGCGCCGCCTGCTGGAACACATTCTGCGTGCTCAGCGTGCTCGAGCGCTGCGCCGCCGCCCACGGCCGCGGTGCCGTAGGCGCGTTGCGTGCCGTGCTGCTCGATACACGCACCGTGTGGCTAGCAGCGCGCACCCCGCCCGCCGTAGTCAACTTGCTCTTTAGCGCATCCTCCGTCGACGCGCGTTCCTCCACATTGGTCGACTCGTGGAGCGGGCGCTGCGATAGTTTGCGCCGCTTCCCTTCGGTATCATACGTGTACGCTGGCCGCGTTGCACTCGAGACACGCATAGCACTGCCAGGCCGCGCAAGGGGCCGCACAGGCACGCCCTTCTTTGGCAGCGGCGTGGGCCTGAGCGGCGTGGAACCTGCCTGTGACGGACGCTTGGGCGCAGAAGCAGAAACCGGCACTGCCGACGTCGACATGGATAGAGGACGCACCGGCGGCGCCTCGGGCTCATCAAACGACCCTGGCATTGGTGCAGGTCCCTCTTCGCCATCGCTGCCGCGCGCGGTGGGTGAGACGGGTCGCGATGGCGCGTCCCTGGCCGGTACGTTGAGGCCAAGTAGGCCCTTGAGGCGTTCGCCCAGCCCAGGCGCCATCGATCGCACATCTGCCACAGAGGCAGGCCGCGCAGGCATCCCGCGCTGTACGCTACCCGACTCGGGCGAGGCAGCTCGCATTGACACGGGTGGCACTGGCTTGCGCACTGGACTTGGAATCTTAGATGCACCCATTCGCGCGGGCGATACGGGCAGGCGCGAACGGACCGGCGAGGGCTCCTTGGTCGAGGCACGGAACGGCGAGAGCTTCTCCTCCCGCAGCCGACCGGGCGAGCGTGTCGCATTGGGTCCCCGCGCTGTCCCAGTACTTGTTGCCGGCGTTGGCGTTGCTGGCTGCACAAAGGGCGGCGCGGCCACTGTGCCAACCTTGCCGCTGCGTACCGGCGTTGCGCCGGGCGTGCGGGGACGCATGGGGCGCGTCACAGGGCGTTCACGCCCAGGCGAGCGCGTCGGAGGCGCAGCGGCCGGACCTGGCACGCTGGGCGGTGGCAGCGCGCGTGGGCGCGCCGGTGTCGCGTGCGTCGCCGGCGCAGACACGTTGGGTCCGTCGGGCTCAGCGTTCTCGCTGCGCACAGACGCAGCCACAGCAGGCTGAGGTGCCGGACTGGCGCGCATAGCAGGATCAGGCGTCGTGCGCTCGTCGCCCATGCTGCGACTGCTGCGACTTTGACCGCCCAGATCAGCGGGCGGCAGCTTCGTCGGGGTATCGGAGAGGGGCCACGCGAGTGCGCTCGCACGCCGCTCGGCGGCGAATGTGCCCAAGGCCGTCGTCGCTGGCGTTGTGCTGGCGCGGCGCACGTTCTCGAGACGCGTGCGCAGCGCGTCCAGAGACGGGCCTGGGACTGCGCGCGGCTCAATGCGGTCCACGGGCGGCTCAGCCTGCGGCGATGCGTCCTTGGGACTTGGCTCGTAAATGCTGTCGTCGAGATCGCGGTCTAACGAACCGACTTGCCTCTCTTCCATAGCATGTCGCAAGCTCTTGTTCAAGAAACTTGAGCGGAAACGCGCGGGTGGCCGTAGCGGCGGGCGCGCCTCATCCGTGGTATCTGGCTTTTTCGTGCTGCGAAGCACTGCCGTGCCGAGCGTGCGCTTGGTGCGAAGCGTGGTGCTTGGGGTCGAGTTCGGCAAGGGAAGTGGTATTTCATTGGGCGACTCGGACACGGGTGCCGCGAGCGTGGGCGCTGAGGCCTGAGTCTCTGCTGGCGTCGCTGAGGTCTGAGCCTCTGCACGTGTCGCTGAGGTCTGACTCTCCGCTGGCGTCGCTGAGGCCTGAGCCTCTGCAGGTGTCGCTGTCGTCTGAGTCTCCGCGGGCGTCACTGAGGCTTGAGCATCTGCGGGTGGCGCTGAGGCTTGAGCGTCCGCTAACGGCACCGAGGCCGGCTCCGCCTGCAGCGACAGGCACACAGCAGCGTCGTCTGCGGCTGCAGTGCGTGGCGCAGGGGTCGGCGAGGGAGGCGCGGTCGGCACGGCCGTGACCATGCTGCTATCGAGCTTTTTCCGTGGCGATTTGACGACCTCGGCGGCAAGGCTCGGCATCGGCTCCATGCTTGAGCTGCGGTCAGCCATGAACACGTACTGCACACGCGCACAAAAGTCGCTCACATTCTGGCGCGACTGGTCCCAGAATTCTTGCATCTTCTCTGATGCTTCCTCTTCCCAGATGGACAAGTCTGCATCGAACTCCATCTGCTTAGCCAGCTGTAGTAGCTGCGATTGCGCGACGACGTAGGCGTTGCGCATAATCTGGTGGTGCAACATCTGGGGCGATGCCGTCGGCGCTATGCGCGTGGGGCCGCCGGCGCGTGCGGGGGCTGGCGTTAGACGTCGCAACGCACCTTTTCGAGCGGATGCCGCTCGCGCCGCACCTCTGCGTGGCGGCATGCTGCGGACCGGCCTGTCGCACTGGCGCTGCAGGCAGAACAACAGGGCGCGTGTTTGGACCGCCCCTGGCCTCGGTGGCGCGTGTACATCACGTGGCACAGGTCGCTCCACCTCCCCTGCTGGTCCGCCACCAGCCGGGGCAGCTGGTGATCGGTGTATGGCCGCGGCGCCGATCCAGCGCGTGTGTGTGCCTACATTTGAGCGCCGCGATGAGCCGCGGCCTCACATGGTTTATGCCATCCAGGTAACACTGCCGTCACAGACGTGGACGGTGTACCGTCGCTATTCGGAGTTTGCGGCGCTCCAGGCTGCGCTGCCCCCCCCCGCTCCGCCTGCGCCTCTACCGCCCAAACAAGCCGCCAAAGACTCGTGGCGTGCGATTGTGGGTCTTGGAGGGTGGCTCCCTGTCACGGCTGCACAGCAGCGCGCGGACGATGCGGCGGCCGAAGAGCGCCGGCAAGGCCTTGAGCGGTATCTGCGCGGCATTATCACGGCGCCTGACCCCCACTGGCGCGAAAGTGATGCTTTTCTACAGTTCCTCCAGGTCCCGGAGCATCAGCGGGAGCCAGCGGTCGCAACAGAGCATCCGCCGCCGCCGCCGCCGCCGCCCAAAGGCTTGCCAGCTGCAGCAGCGGGTCCGCTGCCGCGTCCGTGGTACTCACGTGCACCGCCCACCGCACGAAGGCAGGAAACAGACGTGACGCGACCTATGGACGACCACGCTCTCCTTCGTCACCAGACGTCCACGCTCATGGCAAACCAGGATGCCCAGGCCGAGCAGCTTGCTCAAATTCTGCGTCGACAGCGGGAGTTGGGGCTGACTATTCACGACGAGCTCGAGGTACACAAGGAGCTGCTGCAGTCTATGCAAACACACATGCAGCAGACACAAACGAAACTGGACGCGGCCGAGAACTCAATGCACCGGCTCCAATCCTGATCACGTCATCGCTTGCGCCGAGACGGCGGAGGCCGATGCGCTGCAGATTCCTGCGCATCGGTCGGCACGTGGCCGCCCTGGGCCGGCGTCGAGGCGACCGTGTAGCCCGAACCAATCATCTCCACGACGCCCATTTTATTTCCACGCCGCGCTCGTGTGGGGAGATCTGTAGGGACCCTGCTCCACTTCACGTGACACTCGCCGCTGGGATCGCACACTGAAACGCCGAGCGTATTTTGTAGTGCCTTCATTCGGAGCCGTCCGGCATGGCATCCGTGAACTCGCTAGCGACTGTACCGGCCGCAGCAGCTGCGGCTGGCAGTTCGTCTGCTCGCCCAGGCTCCATAACCCCCTCGCACTCCGTTCCAGCACATGCACAACCCATCCCTCCTTCTCCGCCGCCACCGGCCGGCGCGATTCCTCTAGGTGGGGCCGTGGCGCCGCCGGGCTCGCAGGCCATCTGGGCCGCGCGCCTCGTAGACCTACTGAACCTGGTTCGTCACGAATTTGACGTGATTGGCAACGATGCCGTGCACTTCAAGGCGCAACGCGACGAACTGGAACACCGAAGTATGTTCTCCTTACTCACCTTTAGTTGCCCAGCAGTACAACGAGGTCACCCTCATGCAAGAGCATATTTACGAGCTGGAGAAGCGCCATTTCGAGATTGTGGCTCACTACGAGGATGAGATCAAGCACCTTCGGGCGCGCCTCGACTCGCGCAGCAATGCCAACAGCGTGCCCGACGGGCCACCGGTACTTCCTCCCCGCAGCCATGCTCCCCTGACGCCGGCTACTGATGCACCACTGCCTGCGATGGCCGAGGCATATGAGCGTGATCCACGTGAGCGTTCGCCACCAGTCGCTGAGGCGGCGTGGCCGCCGTCGAAGCGTGCCAAGACCACGCAGGCGCCAGTGCCGCCGGAGCTGCCACGCACGACACGCGACGAGCGCGAGCCCAAGCAGATCGATGAAGATGTACATGCTCCCGCGAAGGCCATGCCTATGGTGGAGCGCTCGGCGAGTACGAGTCAGCCTCGGGAGGGCCAAGCTGCTGCTCCCGCCGATGCTCCGGCCGTCCCTGCCGCGGAGTCCGAGCCAGCACAAGAAATCAAAAAGGAGGGTACTGACTGGGTGGTCGTATACAATCCGCATATGCAGCCGTCGCTGGATATCGACCTTGTGCACAGCTTTTCACACGACAGCGTTGTCTGTTGCGTGCGTTTTTCGCCTGACGGCAAGCTCCTGGCGACTGGGTGCAACCGCAGTGCGCACATATACGACATTGATACTGGCGCGAAGGTATGTGTGCTGCGAGACGAGCCGCCGGCAATCCCTGGCGACCTGTATATCCGCAGCGTGTGCTTTAGTCCCTGCGGCAAATTCCTCGCGACGGGTGCCGAAGACCGCCAGATCCGCATCTGGGACCTTGCGGAGAAACAGATCAAGAAGGTGCTGACGGGCCACAAGCAGGAGATTTATTCTCTGGCGTACTCGAGCGACGGCAAGATGCTGGCTAGTGGCTCGGGTGACAAGACGGTCCGTCTGTGGGATGCGGAGACGGGGGAGACGCTGCATGTCTTGTACACGAGCCCTGGCCTGAACTACGGTCCCGGCGTCACCACTGTGGCGTTGAGCCCCGATGGCCGACTGGTGGCCGCCGGCGCGCTGGACACATTTGTGCGTCTGTGGGATACCAGGACCGGCAAGCTGCGATGCCGTCTCAAGGGCCACAAGGACAGCATCTACAGCGTGAGCTTCATGCCAGATGGCCAATCCCTCGTCAGTGGCAGTCTCGATAAGACGCTCCGGCTGTGGGGCCTCACGAGTGTCATCAAGGTGCTCGATACCATGGACGACGAGGTTTCAAATGCGTCCTTGAACGCTGTCACGTTCACAGGCCACAAGGTATGTGCCTTTACTCACAGCAGGACTATGTTCTTTCGGTATCCTGCTCCATGGACGGCCGCTGGATCGCATCCGGCTCCAAGGACCGCTGCGTCGAGTTCTGGGAACCCAAGACAGGCCAGACGCAGCTGGTCCTACAGGGCCACAAGAACTCAGTTATCGCCACATGTATGAGCCAGACCCGTCAGCTCCTGGCGACGGGCAGTGGCGATTTCAAGTATGTATTGCCATTCTCACCGCAGCGCACGGATTTGGTCGTACAAGGAAAAGTAGCAGGGCAGAGGTATAGGGGCATATTACAGGGATCCCCGCTCGCCAAACGTGGCGGGTGGCGGCGGGCTGTAGCGTGGCGAATCGTCGCGCTCGTAGCGCCGTGGTGACGGCGAGCGTTCGCGCTCGTGGCGGCCCGCGGGCACGTCACGCCCAAACTCGTCGCGCACGTACCGCACAGGCGAGCGGTCGCGGTCGCGGTCAGCAGGCGGTGCTCGTCGTCCCTAGCGTCAGCAAGAGGCACGCACCCAGCCATGATCACGCTCGCGGCGTGTCACATTGCCGCGCTTGTCAACAAAGACGTCGCGGCGGCGGTCCGCCTCAACAGGCGCGCGGCCGCGGTCCCAGCGGCGCTCCGGCGGCGGCCCGCGGCGCTCCGGGGCGGGCGGACCGCGCGTGCGGACCTGGTCCATCATCGACACATGCTCTTCGCGCTGTGCCTGCATTTCGCGCTTTTTCTGCTCAACAAAAGCGCGGGGAACACCACCTACCGACACTTGCGCCGACAAGAGGTGCCCCCACAGCTCGTGCATAAACGGCGGCGCGCGCTTTTCGAGAAAGCCCGTGAGAGCAATTTGCATCTTGCGTGGGTCGGGAAACTAGGTTAGTAACGTAGCGTACCTGCTCTGCCTCAAGGAGACCCACAATAAACTCGACGAGCACTTCGTCCTCGAAACCGAGCATCTGCTCCACGCGCGTCGCGATCCAGGGGCGCATTACTGGTACGCTCACCTTAGACATGTCGACACGCTCGGAAAACACAGACGGAAACTTGCTGGTCTGTAGCAGGACCTTTTCCTTGTCTTTAAAGTGGGGGTCCTGCTCGATAGACACCCCCCGCGCCGGCATGCTGCAGCTGGATCAGAGGTGCGAGCAAGGCCCGCCACGCGCCGCGCACGTGATGTCCTCGTCAAAGGTTCGCCGCTGTCTGCCGAGGTGACGACCGCTACGATGGCTCTGAACTCAATCAAGCTTCTGACGGGCAACAGTCACACGGAGCTGGCGGCGCTGGTGTCTGCACGCCTCGGTGTGCCGCTCACTGAATGCGTGTGCCGGAAGTTTGCGGATCAGTCAATCGATGTGCGCATTGGGTCGTCCGTGCGGGACCAGGATGTATTTGTGATCCAGTCGGGCCACTCGCCACACATTGACCTCAATGACGCGTTTATGGAGCTGATGATCATCCTTTCTGCATGCAAGACAGCCTCCGCTCGCCGCATCACCGCAGTGATCCCGTCGTTCCCGTACTCGCGGCAGAACAAGAAAGACAAGAGCCGTGTGCCGATCACGGCTAAGATGATTGCGAATATGATTACCATCGCAGGCGCAGACCATGTTATCACCGTCGACCTACACGCGAGCCAGATCCAGGGCTTCTTCGATATCCCCGTCGACAACCTCACGTGTGAGCCGAGCATCGCGCGCTGGGTGCGCCATAAGATCGACGACTGGCGCGATGCCATTATCGTGTCGCCAGACGCCGGTGGTGCAAAGCGCGCCACGTCTCTAGCAGACGCGCTCGGCATCGACTTTGCGCTGATCAACCGCAGCCGCCACCAGCAGAACCGCAACCGCGCGCGCTCTCATACGGGCGAGTCGGTCGATATGGCCGCTTCTGCGGCCCACTTTGCATGCAGCGAGGTCGCCAATGGCGTGCACTCGCTCAGCGAGAGTGGTGAGTGGTTCATTACCGAGGAGGGTGGTCATCGCATCCGCAGCGGCGGTCGCACGCGCAAACTCGCGGCGCTCTCGGACGAGGCGCAGATGTCAGAGGATGAGAACGACTCGAAAATGGAGCTGCTGGTCGGTAATGTGGCTGGAAAGACTGCCATTCTCGTGGATGACATGGTCGATACGGGCCGCACACTCGCACTAGCATACAAGACCCTGGAGGAAGCTGGGGCGAAGCGCGTGTTCGCCATTATTACGCACGGTCTCCTCTCGGGCCGCGCGATGGACCTGATTAACCGCCTTCCCCTCGAGAAGCTGGTCGTCACCAATACGATCAGCAACCGCGAGAAAGCGACACAGAGCAACGGCAAGGTCGAGGTCATGGATATGTCGGCTGTGATCGGCGAAACGATACGTCGCGCGCATCATGGCGAAAGCATCTCGACCATGTTCCGGCAAGACGCAGAAATGATGTTCTAACGTAGCACGGGTATCTATAGATCGTCATAGAAGGCAGCAGCCGTGTCGGTCACACCTGGCGCTCCTTTGCGCTGCTTTTTCGCGGCACGCTCGTCCGCGCTCCAATCATCATCTTCGTCATCCTCGCCGTCGTTGTGCGCCTCCGCCTGTGCGGCTTGTGCCTGCTGCCACTGGCGCTTGCGCTGCTTCTTATCGCGACGCAACGCACGCGTCTCCTTACGCCGTTTCTGCTCACTCCAGGCTTCGCTCGTCGTGCGTCGCGTGACCGGTTCTGGCACAGGATCCGCAGCCTTGCGGGCCAGTGCATCAAGACGCTGCTTCTCACGCTGCTTGTCCGCATACGCTAGTGAGCTGGCATCGACCTTCTCATTAACAAACAAGGTATCATCCAGCTGCCAGTGACGCAGCTCGGGCATGCGCGGCACATGCAACAGGGCAAATTCACACGCCATCCCGCCCAGTGACAGGTCCGTGAGCCGGAAGATATACGCGACTTCGTGCTTGGAGTACGCTCGGACCCAGCTCACAAACGCACGTAGGCCCAGCTCATACAAGGCACGATCTCGGCGCACCGTTGCACGGAGCGCTTCTTCTAAGGCATGCGCATCCGCGTCGCGCTCAGACGGCTCTTCACCGATGGACAAGGTACCTTGTGCATCTCGGCACACGTAGCCATACGGCTGAAGCGGCAGCTGCTTGATCTGCAAGAACTCGACATAGCCTTCTTCCCGCCCACCATGCAGCATGACCATAGCCCGCCCACGCTTGCCGGCACGCGCGGTTCGCCCGCTGCGGTGGTTAAACACCTTCGGGTCACTTGGGGGATCATACTGCACGACCAAGTCAACGTCCGGCAGGTCCAGACCACGCGCCGCCACATCGGTGCACAGCAGCACCCGCATACTCGCATTGGTAGCACCCGCTGAGTCGCCATCGGCCGCGTGCGTCGAATGCGCAAATGCCGAGAAAGTGGCGGTGCGCCGTTTGGGTGTCTGCTTACCGTGTAGAGAGAAGAACTGCAGTCCCTGTAGCCGCGGCTCATGCGCCTTGCTCAGGCGCGCCAGCAGCGAAAAGAGATAGTTCACCTGCGCGCAAGTCGCAAAGTACACAATCGCTTTGCGCGCCCCTGTGGTCCCCTGCGACTCGTACTGCAAAAGGCGCAGGAGCTGCGCCAGTTTGTGCTCAGGCCGCGACACGTGGTAAAAGCTCGACAGCGTCGCCGGCATGCGGATATCTTGGGCACCCCCAATGCCGCGTTGCTTGAGCTCGACCTTGACGACCACCCGCACCGGGTTGCGCAAGCCTACGCGCACCAACTCCGACAACGCCTCGGTCATCGTCGCACTAAAAAGGCCCGTGCGTCGCTGCTTGGGCAGATACGACAGCAGCGTGCGGATGACTTGCGTAAAGCCCAAATCCAACAGGCGGTCCGCCTCATCCATCACCAGCACGTCCAGTTCAGCCGTCCGCACGCCCGAATGGCACAGTAACTCTTCCATACGCCCAGGCGTACCGACAATCACGTCAGGGCCATGCTCGCGGAAAAAGGCAAGATCCTCGGATGGCGTGGTACCTGTACCACCAACGCACAGCTGGACCCCCGCAACGCGCGCGTGTGCACCCGCCGCTTCGGGCTGCTGGTCGAGAAACTGCTGGAACACGCCAGCCGTTTGCTGCGCGAGCTCGCGTGTAGGACACACGACCACGGCGCCGACTTCGTGCTTCTTCAAGGTCGTCTCACGTCGAAGTAAAATCTCTAAAATGGGTATCACAAATGCCAGCGTCTTTCCAGAGCCTGTGACGGCCTCTGCCACCACATCCTTGTGGGACAGGAACAGAGGTATTGCGGATGCCTGCACGGGTGTCATCTGCGCAAAACCCAGTGACTCGAGTACGCCAAGGCTGGGGTAAGCATCTATTACATACATCCACGAGGAGAGCGGAGGGCGTACCCGCGTCCATGGGCCCGCGGCCATGGGCGATACAGACGCATCGTGGCGGCTCATGTCGGCCACTGAAGGCGACGGAGGCGGTGGAGGGTCAAGCACATAATTCCCCGTTGCACGGATGCGGCTGGACTGGCGGCCGTGCGAGGTCCTTTACCTTAGTCTGTGGCGTATTCTCATAGTATGGCGCCCTTTCATCGCCTCAAGCGTTCCGATACGATCAATTCAAAAAATGAGACACATAACGGCAAGAACAAACTGAACCGCCATGACCTGGCGAATTTGACATTTGGATACTCGAACATGAATCCTCTGAATCGCATGAGCTCTAAACCTTTTGACCTTTTCTCTCATTTTCCTCACAGGAGTGCATCGAGAAACTCAGATACACTATCAGCGCACGATCCAGATCCTGAAGAAACAAAAGAACAGGCCGAGCTTATGCGGAGTGTTAGCTTGTCGCAGCAAATTGAGCGATCACTTCCGGGCTCAGGGACCGAGCGACCTGATGCTCGCAAATCTTTAACTTCTCAAGGCACACATTTGCCACAAAAGAGTCCGGAAATAAAAAATGCACGGACAGCTTCGCCACAGGCACATGGTGAGGACGGCAAATACTTGTCTACTAGTACCTCAGGCAACAGCTGCGCTTCAACACCACTGGGGCTGCCGAATGTGCCGCTGCATGTGTCCATTCCCTCGAATGTGCATGCATCCACAGATGATATTGCAGCATTTACTCCGATCAGCCAGGATCAGGAACACTCTCGCAAGAGCAACCCAGCCACCGGCGCGTATCGCGACCTGGCCACTGGCGCTGTGGTCGAGACGGACCAAGAAGGCAATCAGGCGGAGCCAACAGTGCATCCAAATATATCGTCGCCGACCCAGCAGTCAGCGCCTGGGGGCCTTCCGGTCTTATCGCTCTCGAACATCGAAATGCCGGGTCTCGCAGCTGCTGCGAACTTCTTACCCCAAGAGCGCGAGCTAGAGAATGGAGAAGCCAGCGAGCGACAGCGCAATATGGGTGTGCAAAGCGACTCGAGTGGGGACGGTGCAGGCGCCTGGCCACAGGCCCTCAGTACGCAGGTCACAGGCTTTGCGGTGGCCAGCTCCAAGCGGAATGAAGATTTTCACGCGTTTTTCCCGTCCATACCGGAAGATGACTACCTCATCGAGAGCTACGCGTGTGCTGTTTCGCGCGATCTGCTAATTCAAGGCCGGCTGTACGTGTCAGAGGCGCACCTCGCGTTCCACTCCAACATACTTGGATGGGTGACCTCGATTGTCGTGCCGTTTTCCGACGTGGTCTCGATTGAGAAGCGAAACACGGCGTATCTGATACCCAACGCCATCATCGTCAAGACCCTGCAAAATCGCTACACTTTTAGCTCGCTTGTGTCGCGTGACCTCACGTACGGTATGCTGGTGAATATCTGGCGCCTCTCTGCACCGAGTGCGGCCGCGCAGCAGATGGCTGACACAGAAATGACTGATGAGAGCGATGTCGAAGTACCTCCGGACTCAATCGACCAGACGAAAGAGGAGACGGGGGACACGTCCATACCGGGAAAATCGATCGACGAAGGGGCAAGCTCTCAGATGTCGTCGCGGTCCAAGCTTACCAAGCGTGAAAAGCTGCGACACAAGCTGCATGCGGCCCGCTTGAATGCAAAGAAGAAGGGGCATCAAGAGCCCGAGGATGATGCGGACAACGAGTCCGAAGATTCGGACGACGGGCTGG
This sequence comes from Malassezia sympodialis ATCC 42132, assembly GCF_000349305.1. NCBI lineage: Eukaryota > Fungi > Basidiomycota > Malasseziomycetes > Malasseziales > Malasseziaceae > Malassezia > Malassezia sympodialis. The sequence goes on along the minus strand of NW_017387809.1, from coordinate 22,762 downwards.
ACCACGACGATGGGAAAGAGCATGTCGTGACGTCGTGTGACTGTGAAGAGAAAGGCGGGCACCTGAAGGAAGTGGTTATGGATGATATATTTGATGCTACGCCGCATCAGCTCTTTGATTTGATGTTTGTGAGTGACTTTATGGAGCGATTCTTCAAGGATAACCAGCACCTCGGGGAGGTTAGTGTCGGCGAGTGGAACAGCGAAGACAAGACGAAAGAAGAGGCGAAGGCTGCGCGTAAGGTCACATATGTAAAGCCGCTCAATGGCCCTATTGGCCCAAAGCAGACACGCTGTCAGATCACGGACGAGCAGTTGCACATTGACTTTGACAAGTTCTGCACGACGCAAACGACGACGCGCACGCCCGATGTACCAAGTGGTAACAACTTTGCGGTGCTTACTCGCATGTGCTTCACATGGGCCGAAAACCGGCGGGTACGGCTCTATGTGACTTGTACTGTCGAATGGAGCGGGCGCAGTATGATCAAGAGTATTGTCGACAAGGCATCAATTGATGGCCAACGGGATTATTTCCGCGATCTCGGGCAGATGATGCGCGAACATATTAGCGAGCACCCCGAGGTGTATGGTGTCCCCAAGTCAACCCAGTCTAAGAGGACCAAGCAGGTCGCCGAGCAGGACGCTGCAAACACGTATGTGAACTCCCCGCAGAACGATTCGTCGTCGACATCCAGCACTCTGTGGCGGCCACTCGAGGCGATCTCCCATGCACTCGACATGCGACCCTCTGGCTTGGTCCTCGCTTTTCTCATTGTCATCTTACTCATCCTCAATATTTGGGTATCCTGGTACGGCTCACCCGTGCGAGCGCGCGATCCCACAAATCCGCACCGTCTTCTCACGCGCGACAGTTACTCATCGCGCCCCTTGAAGATCCGGCATGTCGATGTAGTGCTGGACGAGGAAGTGCAGTCTGTTCTCGATGCACTTGCCGCCTCGCGGCGCATGACCGAGTCGCTCGAGGAGGATATACGCCAGTTGCAAAGCTTTATTCAAAAGCAGACAAACGACAAGCAGGCGTCCCTACCGTAGTACCAGCCTGTAGTGTAATATATAGGGATTCAGGATGTTGGGCGTGCAGGGAAATGTTTGGCCAGTATCAACTTCGCTTTGGCTTTGCGAGCTAGAGCGTCCTGTGCGCGCCGCTGTCCAGGCGTGGGAGATGCTGGCGCCGTGCAGTGATGAGCATAAGGCGCACAATGCGCGACGCAAAAGTACTGCTGACACCGCTCGCAACGCGGCGCCGCATGGGCCAGTGGCGTGTCGGATGCGCGCACTTGCAGAGAAAGGCGCTGGCAGCCTGCTTTGCTGCACGGCCATCGACTGGGAGTTGTGACTGAGGTGCTGGGTGCAATACGCGCAGGAACGGGGCACGCATGGGCCTCGGGCTGGTGGTGCTGCTCACAAAATGCACGGCGGCAGCTCGGACATGCGATGGGGAGCCATGTGAGTGCGTGGCACGAGGCGAGAGTGCAATGGGTGCCGTCCACAATCGACATAGGTGGAGAAGGCAATGTGCCTTTCCCTCGTCGATGCACGTCGTCTCTGTGGCGGTACTAGGCACTCTGCTGGCATGGCCTGCGCATGCCCAGTTCTTCCAAAACTTTTTTCAAGGCGCACATATGTTCCAGCAGCGCCAGGAACCTGAGGCACAGCATGTGGGCGATGCGTCATGGTTTCGCGATCGCGTCCAAGCGGCGCAGTGCCGTACCTACTTGTGCCCTGACACGCTCGCGTGTGTAGACGAGCCAGAGGACTGCCCCTGTCCATTCGCAGAGCAGGTGCGCTGCATGTTGGATGGAACTCGTGTGTGCGTGCAGCATAGCAGCTGCGATCAAGTGCATGCCTTGTACAGGGCCTAGGCCCATCTCGTTACGTCTATACGAGCGACTCCATGCGCGCCAATACCTGGAGGACGCCAGCGATCACTTCAAAGGCCGACTCGACCCCCCCGTGTTCGTACTCTGCGCGCATCGCATTAGCAAGGTCTGTAGAACTCACACCCATGCTGGGTGTGCGCCGTTTTGCAAGGAAAGAGGGCGCCTTGGCCGTCCGCACCTGGGGCGTCTCAACGGAGCCCCGCGGCGGTAGTCCTCCGCCCGGTGTATTTGGCGCCATGGGCCACTGTGCAAATGCCCTAAGAAGGTCGTCAACATGCGCCGTCGCCTGATCGCGCACCTGCGTCGACAAGTGCCGCAGCACATTCTCGAGCACGTCCGCGCTGAGAGCACTACACAGCATGCAGAGCGACCGTGTGACGGGCAGGGCTACTGCCCTCCCATCCTTTTCGTCCTTGTAGAGGCTGGGCCCATGTATATTTTGTGACAGCGTGAGGGCATACACGCGGCGCCGCACGGCATCCTTGGCACTCATATCCACCACGGGATGCGTCGGCATGTCAAATAGGAGAAAGTTGCGCTTCTCTGTGCAGAGGACCCCCTTTTCCACGAGACCCTTGGCGAGTCGTTCACGCACCTGCTTGAGCTGCATGTTGAGTCGCATCATGTTCCATGTATCGCCGCTTAGCAGGTTGACCCACTCTACAATGCTAGTGGGCGGCGACTGATGTATGTGGCGCAGGGTCTCGTCCAGCAGCGGCTCGCCTGTAGGCCTGGCATTGTACAGTCGGATATGCGAGTCACTCACATCCTCGCGCCGCTGATCAGCACCTTTAGCTACGCCAATGCGCCCCCGCAGCGCGAGCTCCATGAGGATACACCCACGCAGCGTGTACGAGAGCTTGTCGTTCCAAAAAGAAAGGTAGCCCTGCGTGTCCTTAAGTCCCAGAAGCAGCACCTCTTCCATGAGAGTAAGGCGGGGGCATGTCCGCTCCTCGCCCGCGTCCATCAGATCGCGTGGATCGTATGCGACCTGGTGACCGGACCCAGGATCGATGCGGTTCAGCGAGCCTGACCCGGACGACCGCTCGATAGCGGCTGCGCTGCGCTGCCCCGACAGACTACGCACACCATCCACCATCTCCTCGTCGCCTAGCTCGTTGGACAGGGACGCATGCCCTGCCCCCCGCCGACGCTGCAGCCCCGACGTGGATGCCATGGCGGTCGGTCCACAGGGTCGAATCACGTGGATGAGTAGCATCCGCACCACCCCATACCATGCCGTCGGCTACGTACACGCTGTCGTATCTGAATGTGTTTTGGCTCTTGCATGTCATAGCGGAGCTGCCGCTGGGTATCCTAGCCTTCCTGGATCCGGCGGCAATCCCGCTTGCGCACCCGTCGGGATCCACGCTCTTGCTCATTCAGGTACGCTGTAGATGCTTACGGCAGCTCCTCGGTGCCATGCTTCTGACCTCGAGCATCTGTGCGCTTTTGTGCTTCGGATTACCTGATTACATGCCCGGAAAGCGCGCGGTGGCGATCCAGCTGCTCCTGTTCCACGGAATTGTGTCGGCCGTGTTTATGAGGCTCCCCGATGGCGTCGTCACGTTCCAACTGCCGGCCAAGCTCCTGGAGCTCCTGCCTTGGCTCGGCATGTATCGCATGCCCATCTGGATCGCCGCAGTGCATGGATGCATTGCCGTCCTGGCCACAGGATGGTACGTCGCGCTACTCACCACAGGTGGCAGGCCACTCTCCCTCAAGTCCAGGCGGTTGCCGCCCACGCCAAGAGTGCGTAGCTCGTGGAGGTATCTCGTAGCCCCCCATCGCCGCCATGGCCGAGCCATCGCGCACGGAGCTGCTCGCGAGCATGGAGTCATTCCTACAGGCCCATGCTCCATGTGCGCCCCAAACGACACTGGATGCGACAGCCGTCTTTGTGCATGCGTCGGCCGTCGCGCACGGCTACGACGCGCCAGGCCCCGCAGCGCAGTGGCGCTCGGACCGGGATCGGCACGCGTGGTCGTACGCAGCACACGGCCACACGGTCCATGTTGTGGTCACACGCGTCGCCCAGCGCGCGGCGGTCCTTGCGCTGATCGACGATGGCCCTTGCTGTATGCTGGATGTGGCACTTCCGACTTACATTAACGCCACCGCCTTGCCATGGCGCGACTCGGATGACAGGGCTCAGCTTGCCTCGCTCTACATGCGTATGGACGAGTGGCAGCATCTGCTCGACGAGCGTGTGTGGGCACCCTTGACTGCACCGGGCGCGCCGGACAAGGGCGCGACGATACCATGCCGTGACGCTCCCCAGGCGCTTGTGGCGCCAGGTGTCGCCCCGCCGGCAGACGCGCCGCCGGTGTCCGCCTTCCCCCCTCGGATCGGTGACGCAGACCGTGACCCATGGGCTGCGAGCCCTGACGTGTTCGGCGGAGGTCTCCCGCTTGCTCGCCCGCCGCGCGCCGACGGCATGATAGTAGGCCCTGATCATCCGCTGTGGCAAAGCCGACGGCGTGAGGATAACGCACCTTGGCTGCCGCCCATGGGTGCCCCGCCGGGGGCGCGCTTCGACCCCGTCGGTCCATTGGCGCCGATGCGGCGTCGCGGCGACCCCGACTGGGACGAATTTGCGCCTCCATCGTCCATGTTTTCCTAGCCTACAAGACATCCACGCGGTCGATGAGGCCATGCCCTAGTCGCTGCACTTCCGCGAGGATAGCGGCGCGATTCAGCACGACGCCCTTGGCATGCGGTGCAGTTGAGTGGCCCAGCAGGACCTTGAACGCGTGAGGCTTGCCGAGGGCCCTGTTCCATAGGCCGCCAATGGCCGTGCCGCCCAGCTCATCGTAGAACAGAGTAAAGGTATCCGGGTACAGTTGCTGAAGCAGCTGCACATACTCGGCCACGGGGTCTAGGCCAGCGCGCGGCTCACTGCCATATACCGAGGGGCGGAGCGGCGCGTCCTCCAGGTTCGCATACGAGCGCTTTTTGCGCGGCTGCAGCCAGGCGCCGGCATCGGGCGCGAGGGCCTCGGCGTACCGCATGTGCACCGACGGGCGAATGTGGATGACAAAGTCGTATGCATCGTAGGCAGGTGCAAAGAGAGCGCGGATGTGCGCAAGGCGCGTAGGCACCTCTTCGAGCATGCGCACAGCCCGCAAAGCAAGCTGACGCACACCGTCCGCGACCATCGCCGACGGCGCGTCGCGCGTCCACGCCTTGGATCCAATGTCCATCTCGGTGGCGAGCACCCAAGCATGGTGTTTGAGCGCGGGATCCCGTGCGCGCTGCGCAGAAAACTGCTGCTCTGCATCGGCGCGCTGCGCCGCTGGGAACGACGGTGCAGCCTCCTTGAGCAGCGTGCTGCCCTCATCACTGAGCGCGGCTTTGCGCTGGTGTGCGAGGCGCGTCGCATTTTCCAGCGGGATCAGTAGTGGCGTCTCACGCCAGTCCCAGTGAGCAAGCAGGTGCAGCACACGCACGAGGCCATGCACGCCCGTCACAGGCGCCGCATGCGCGTTCGTCACAAATACGGCCACAGCGAGCAGCTCCATGGCCTCCACTGGCACATGTGGCGAGAGGAGCTGCGCGGCGAACCAACGGCGCACCAGGCGCACCGTCATGCCGAGTGCGGGGTGCCGGTCCTGTAGCGCCTGCAGTGCGGCATGGTGTGCGGGTGCGTAGGTGAAACGCACGTGGTAGCGCTGCAGGGCGTGCGCCGCCACGGCGCGCGTACTCTTGTCACGCAGAAGGCGCTCCAGCAGCGTCTGCTCGCGGTCGTGGTGGATGCGCAGGCTGAACGCAAAGCCCGTCGCAAGCGTGAGGTGCAGCGCCGTCTGGTCCTGGATTGTCTCGCCCGTCGTAGCATCATTGTCGTACACGACCCGCGCGAGAGAGCCAGGCAGGCGTTTCATTAGTACGTCGGCCATGCGCTCGTACAGTGCCGTCTTCATCTCCTGGATCGCGGCTAGATCATCTGGCCACTGGCCGGAACTCTCCATGGTCAAGAGGAGCGCTTGTAGGGGTAGATACGCGGCCACATCTGGCACTTGGCCGCCAAGCTCGGCGAGATGCAGCGGGCCCGGTACGAGAGGACTCATGCTGCGCAGCGCGGGCGCCACGGGCGCCACACCCATCACGGAAAGCGGCAGCTCATCCATCGCGCGCAGCTCGCGTACTAGCTGGTCGTAAGCGGCCTGAACGAGCTGGAAGCCATGCACCGCTGGATCCTTGAGATAGGCACGCGACGACAGCGAGGGTGTCATATCGACCAGGCCGGCAAAGCCCTCGCCCATGCACCGCACCTTCTTTGCAATACGGTGGTGCATAAACGCATGGCGCAGAACGTGGCGCGGCAGTCCATAGCGCTGTGCCAGTGATGCCACAGGCCACACGACGCTTTCCAGCACGCGGCCATCTCGGAAGCGACGCAGCTCGGCGGCATCACCCCAGAAGGCGCGGAACTGTGCAGCCTCCGGCGACTCGGGCGGTGGCCCATGCTCCACCTGGTGCCATGCATGGTCCGCATCGAGCAGGAGACCCAGCTCCAAGTGCAGCGACAGCGCAGGCGCAGCGCCTGGCGCGTAGGCCTGCGACGGCGCTGCACATACGGCAAGGCCCTGGGCACGCTGGCCCAGCGCACGCGCAGCCACGTCCAGGGCGCGCCGTATGCCCCACGCGCGCGCGCCGCCGGCATCCAGGCGGCGCACGACGTCGGCCATGTCGTCTCGCACGTGACAGAGCACCACCTCGTCAAAGCGCTGCGCAAGGATCGACTGCGGCGTAAGGAACAGCGTGGCAAAATGGTCGTCGCTGTCGTTCAGCATGCGCATGGTCTGTGCAGCCTCGCGCTGCAACAAATCCACGGACGAGGCGGGCCAGTGCGCGAGCAGATTGAGACTGCCGCTCGGATCGACAAAGGCGCGCTCTGAGGCTGCCATGGCCGTGGCGGGGATCGTGGAGGGCGCCAGTCCGAAGCGCGGCTGGGCCTTCATAAACACAGGTGTCGCAAACGACTGCTTTGACAGGTAGTCCAGCGTCCCGCGGAACAGCTGCACACTCGAGAGACCGGGTGCAAGCTTGTGGCGCGTAGCCGAGCCTTTAGGCTCGCCGTGCAGGAGGTGAGCCAGTAGCATGGAAAGTACGAAGCGCGCATCGTCTGTGCCGGCTACGACCCGACGAGCGGCGTGTTTCTTAGCATCGTGTCCAAACAGGAGGAGCGAGCCAAACCCACGCTGGGTCGCCCACGTCTTGAGCAGCTGACAGGCCTCTGCGAACGCGGCACACATCTCGGCTGTGGCATTTAAGTAGACAAAATGCGCAAGACGCATCGAATCGGCCAAAATACAGGCATTGTACAGAGGTGTAGCCGGTAGTTCAGCACCTTCCGTTGCACCCACGAGCGCACCACGCAAGCTGTTACGGTCCGGTGCAAGTCGCTGGATGGGAAAGGTGCCAGACGCATGCGCCACATGCACACGAATCACTGCGTGCAGGGAGGCCCACTCGTGCGCGTCCGGCTGCGGTCGCAGCACGAGGCATGTGCAGCGGCGGTCTCCGTACAGGTCGAGATAGTCCACGTCCAGGTGCAACGACGACTCTGCCTGTCGAAGCGACTCGGCCAAGACAGCTAGATAGAACGCTCGCTTGGTAAAGTAGCGTGCGTTCATGGTATCCTTTTCTTGAAACAGAGACGAGGGCATGCAGACTTCCATGTCCACATCCATGGCCCCTGGGCGGCGGGCGGCCGCCTTGAGGGGCCAGCTGCCAATGAGGTGTAGCGCAGATGGCTTGGCAAAGCCAATAGAGTATGCGGGATCACCGCGCGGCACGGGATCGGCCCAGGGCACCTCGACGGCGTGGCCGACGATGCGCTCGAGGGTCTCTGTGGCTGCACTAAGAGGTTGCATGTCAATATCTGGCAGTGATTCAAACAGGGCCTGCAGCTTGCGCAGTGTCTGCTCGAGCGACTTGGCTCGGTCCATGCGAGGGCGCACATGCTGGAGCATTTCGTCCAGCTGCAACTTGAACACATTGTTCAGGTACAAGTCGCCTGTCTCTTTGAGCCCGTGAATCTCCTCGTTCGATGGGAGCGAGTAATGCGACGAACCCGCGGGCGGAGCTTGGACCTTGGGTGGCGAATCAGCGGGCTCCTCGGCGTCCTCTTCCGCCTCAAGGTCGACGAAGCCGCCGTCCATGCCATCCTCGGCCTCGAGATCTTCAAAGCCGCCCTCCATATCTTCGTCCGACAGCATGTGCACGTCTTCCTGAGGCTCTTGCGCACGAGCGCGCTGAGCCTCTGTGCGTGGACCCTTGCGCTGCGGTGCGCTCGGCATGCTGGTGGCTAGACGAGGCGCGTAAAAAGGGCACGAGGGTGGATGTGGCTGACTCAGCAAAAACGGCGGCCGCGCCCGCCAGGCGCGGCGCTGGCGCTAGCGAGCCTGTGCGACATGGCGGACGACGCAGCGATCCAAGCAAGTACGTTTTGCAGGCTAACCACAGACAAAATCCTGATCCATGCCGCTCGCACGGACAATCTGGAGCTGCTGAACTCGGTTCTGCGGGCTGAGCCTGCAATCGCGTATGACATCAACTATGCAGACGGCCTGGGCAACACGCCGCTGCACTATGCGTGCCAGATGGTTTCGACCAGTGTGCTGGACCCCATTCTTGAGGAGGAAGTTGACGTGGATGCGCAGAACCGGCTGGATGGCAATGCCCCACTCCATGTGGCATGCCAGGTCGAGCATGAGGAAGCGCGCAATTGGCTCGTACAGGAGCTGCTGGATGCGGGCGCGAGTCCTGCTACGCGGAACCATGCGGGACTGCTACCAGCCGACCTCGTGGTCGGCGACAAGGCGACTTCGCCGCTAGGCCAGGCTCTCCTGCAAATGCTGACGATGAGCCGGGCCGAGGCGAACCTTGGTGCGGACGATATCGCTTACGGTATGTATACCCACTACTTATACAGATGACGCGGATGTGGCCGCCGCCGACGAGCTGTCGGAAGACGAAGCCTAGATTTGGCTTACAAGCTCTCGTGCTCTGCTTGTTTGCGGAAGCGGTAGGATCCAGGTGCCGTGTCTAGGGCCTCATACCCCTCCATCTCCGTAGGCCGTTTGTACAGAATGTCCAGCATACGTTCCATCGTGCCGAGGTCGAGCTCTCCATCCTCATCAAACTGCACCGGTAAGTTGCCTTCTTCGTGGGTCACAGCGGGCGCCATAGCCGTGGAAGTGGGAGGCACAGGCGCATGACGCCTTAGGCGGTACAGCTGCTGCGCCACAAGGAGCAGCGTGGTGACGGCCAAAATGGCCAGCAGCCACTTGAGTCGATTCGGTGAGGACGCATACGCGCGTGGCTCTGTGGGTGCGCGGCTGCGGCGCGGCGCCACCTTGGCGTGGCGTGGCGTCATGGAGAAGCTAGGGGTGGCGCTCTTCCACCGTGGCCTGTGGAGGTCGAAGTTTGCGCCAGTCATCCGCGCCTCTTCTGCCTTTTCCACCGTGGGCGCGCACTCGAGCAAAAAGGTCCGCACACCCACGACCCACCTGCGCCACTTGCTTGCAAGTATGGTCTCAACGAAGAATAACAAGTCGGAGGTGCTCCAGGAGTGGGCTGACTTGGATGCGAACGGCGCCAAGTTCGAGCGTGGGCTGATGGAGAAGCACATACAATCGATCTGCTTCTTGGACCCCGCGGGCGTTCCACCTGCCCTCAAGCAGGACAAGCACAAGGGTGTGAAGGTCAAAGGCGCTGATATTGCCTTTTTGGTACGCGTAAACGTTCTAACCCCAGACGAACGAGCTCCTTGTTGACGTACACGTTGCCGAAGCTGCGATTGTCGAAGCGGGGGGCGACATGGACAAGGCGCTCGATCTACTTTTGCGCCAAGCCTCGGTATAAAGTTCGTAGACGCTGGCTGCTGCAGCTGGGCGTGCCGTCAGCTCCCCACATTGGCGCCGGAATCACGTGCATATCTGAGTCACGAAGCAAAGATGCTGCGCCTCACGCTAGTTTCACCCCCATGGCGACCCACTTGCCCCTCTGTATGGGCCGCCTGAGTGCGATGCACTCGATCCTGCCAAGGACCGCCATCCCGCGAAATGCGCCTATGGTGGCATGTCGCGCGCTGCATGCGTCGCGCGTACCGCTGAGGCCGAACCGCCCCGCACCTGCCCCTTCCTTCCAAAACGAAAGTCCCCTGCCCCGGGCCCTGACGTGCTATGCACCGGAGGAGCTCGACAAATCGTTTATTGGCATGTCCGGTGGACAGATTTTTCATGAGATGATGCTGCGCCACAAGGTGCGCACCGTGTTCGGCTATCCCGGTGGCGCGATTCTTCCCGTGTTCGACGCCATCTACCAGTCGACGCACTTTGACTTTGTGCTGCCGCGGCGCGAGGATGGCGCAGGTCACATGGCCGAGGGTTATGCGCGCGCCAGCGGCGAGCCTGGCGTCGTCCTCGTAACCTCTGGTCCCGGTGCCACCAATGTGGTTACGCCTATGCAGGATGCGTTGAGCGACGGTGTGCCTCTTGTTGTATTCTGTGGCCAGGTGGCCACCTCAGCGATCGGTTCCGATTCATTCCAGGAAGCAGACATGGTCGGCATCAGCCGCAGCTCGACGAAGTGGAATGTCATGGTCAAGGATGTCGCTGAGCTGCCGCGCCGCATCAACGAGGCCTTCCACATTGCCATGAGTGGCCGTCCTGGTCCCGTGCTGGTAGACCTGCCGAAGGACATGACGGCGTCGGTGCTCAAGCACCCCATTCCCTATACATGGACACAGCCAGAACTGTCGCACACGCCTAGTCGTGCGACGGCGCTGCAGCGTCTGTCGCGCCTACACAAGGCACTGAATATCTCGGACGGCCAGTCGGAGCTCGAGTCGGCTGCTCGCATGATTTCCATCGCGAAGCGGCCGATTATCTTTGCGGGACATGGCGTGCTGTCGCAGCCTGATGGGCCTCAGCTGCTGCGTAAGCTCGCTGCGCAGCAAAACATTCCTGTCACCACGTCTCTGCATGCCCTAGGCTCGTTTGACGAGCTGAACGACTTGAGCCTGCACATGCTGGGTATGCACGGATCGGCCTATGCGAACCTGGCGATGCAGAGCGCCGACCTAATCATTGCGCTCGGCGCGCGCTTTGACGACCGTGTGACGGGTCTTGTGGACCGATTTGCACCGGCGGCGCATGCGGCGGCACAGGAAGGCCGCGGCGGCATCATCCATTTTGAGATCATGCCGAAGAACATCAACAAGGTGGTGCAAGCGACATGCGCTGTTGAGGGTGATGTGGCGGACAACTTGCGGCGACTCCTGCCGATGCTCTCTGGGTCGCCTGACCGCACCGAGTGGCTAGAGCAGATCAAGGCGTGGAAGGCCTCACTGCCGTTCACGTATGTGCCGTCGAATCCGGAGGCGGGCGAATTGATGAAGCCACAGGAGGTGGTCGAGGCACTGGACCACGCTGTGCAGGCGCACAAGGAAAACGTCATTGTTACGGCCGGTGTGGGCCAGCATCAGATGTGGGCCGCGCAGCACTTCCGCTGGCGCCATCCCCGCTCGTGGATCTCGTCGGGCGGCCTTGGTACCATGGGCTTTGGCTTGCCGTCGGCAATTGGCGCCAAGGTGGCCATGCCGGAACGCATGGTCGTGGATATTGATGGTGATGCAAGTTTCAGCATGACTGCGATGGAGCTGGCCACAGCAGCGCAGTACAGCATTGGTGTCAAGGTGCTGCTGCTGAACAACGAGTTCCAGGGCATGGTGCTGCAGTGGCAGGACCTCTTCTATGAACGTCGCTACTCGCACACAGAGATGCACAACCCCGACTTTGTCAAGCTCGCCGAGTCGATGGGCGTCAAGGCACTCCGCTGCGAGTCGCTGGCAGACCTGCCAGCCAAGATGAAGGAGTTTGTCGAGTATGATAACTCCAAGCCGATCATCCTCGAGGCGCGTGTCATCAAGTCCGAGCATGTGTATCCGATGGTTCCCGCCGGCAGGGCCCTGGAGGAGCAAGTGCTTCATCCGCTGCTGCGCTAAGCGCGGCCCCCCGCAACTACGTAATTCCCATACATAAGCCGCGTGACCCCCCGCCGGGTTTTGGTGTGCGACGAGTGCTCCGCCGTGGCCGTGCTGGACATGGCGAGTACGTCATCTCCCCCTGCCGAGGCCTCTGCGACCCAGTGGCTATTCTCGCGTGCGGACCTGGCACAAACGCCCAGTGTCACTGGCTTGTTCCCAGCGCCGGGCACGTCGGAGCCACGGACGGCGCCCACCATGTCGAGCGAGCAAGAGCGTGTGCTGCGCGGCAAGGGCGTGCACCTGATCTACAAGATGGGCGAGTTCTTGCAGGTAGGCCAGCACGTCATGGTCGCGGCTGCCACCTACTTCCATCGCTTCTTTATGCGGCGGCCTCTGCAGACGAGCCGCTCGGGCGCCGGCTGGTCGCACTACGAGATGGCCGCGACGTGCATGTTCCTTGCATGCAAGTCGGAAGAGTCTCTGCGCAAGCTTTCGTCCGTTGTCGATGCGGCGATGGCGTCGCTCGACAAGTCGCCGGAGGGCCAGATGCACTGGGCAGATCGCTCCTTCCGCGCGAACCACAGCTCGCATGAGTACGTCAAGTGGCGCGACTGCATCCTATTGCACGAAGAGGCGCTGCTCACGACACTGTGCTTTGATCTTATTGTACCACAGCCGCACAAGTGCCTGGTTCAGGCTGTCCGGCAGCTCGACGTCGACAAGCCACTCGCGCGTCTCGCCTGGACCGTGCTGAACGACTGTATGCGAGATCCGACGTGCCTCTTTTTCGATGCGCCTGTGCTGGCAGCAGGTGCCTTTCAAAAGGCATGCGCGCTGCGCAACGTGGACCCGGCCATGTTCTATGCGGCGCGCCCCTACGACGCGCCGTCGCCCCGCGACGACGACGACAACTATTTCGACTGGCTCGATGTGTTTGACGTCGACGAAGAGGAGGCGCAAGCGGCCGCCGATGCCATTACCCAGGACGTATATGAGTTCCACACGCCGCTACAGCGCCTCTCGCAGCCTGCAAAAGGGTCGCGGCCCGACGACCGCGCGCCACCTGCGCCGCCGCCCATTGTCGAGGCATCCAGCGCCCCAGAACCTGCAGCTCCCACGGACGAGTCGACGCGCCGTGCGCGCTCTCCGTCGCGCGAATCTGGCGAGATCTCAAGCTAGGGTATAGATGTACTACGTCTCAGCGCGCGCGCGGTGCACCAGCTCCCCTACGGAGATGGGCTCGTAAGTCCGCTCGGCCCCCGTATCGTCCGCCACAAACACAACATCATCATCCACATAGAACGTTGTCCCCTGCTTCCCATCGACATGCAGCGACATGCGCAAAAGCGCGAGGCCCGTCGTCGCTTCCAGCTGGTTCAGCGGGCGCACAAACAAGTCGTGCGCCGTAGCCACCTCTTCAAGCACGTGGCGGAACGTGACGTCCTCGAGCGTGGGCGGCGGGTGCCGCGCCGTGCGGGGCGGCGCCGCTGCGGCGTCGGCACGCTTGAGCGGCGCTGTCGATGGTGGCGGTAGGTGTATGCGATCGGCGCCGCGGTCCAGCGCTGCATTCATGTGCTGCAGCGCGCGCTGGAACATGTGCGACACACCGTCGAGGCGCGCCACGGCAGGCGGCAGCCAGGTGCGCCAAAACTCATACCACGCGGCGATTTCAGCCAAGTTGGTCGATGCCTGCGTGATCCACTGATGCAGCACATGGAGCCATGGTGTGCCCAGCTCCGTCTCTAGGAGTCGGCTGAGCACACTGTCCCGCAGCACGCCCTGCCAGGCCAGGACGTGCTCCAGCACCTCCATGGATTGCGCGCTCGGGTCAATGCGGAACTGTGTGCGCAGCGCCCGCGCAAGCGCTGGCACGATACGATCAAGCAGGAGTGCATCCCACTCTTTCGTCGTGTACACACCCTGCCACGCCAGTAGCTCGCGCGGAACGCGATCAGCGACTCGCCACGAGCTCAGCGCGTGACGCCACTGCCGGCGCGTATCGCCAAGAATCGGCACGAGGCGCGCCTCCGATACGGGCAGCCACGGCAGCACAAACGTATGCAGCGCCACGCCCTGCTTGGGCGTCCATGCCTGTACGGCTTTGTGCAGTTTGGGGATGAGTAGCTGCTCAAACACGTTGTCGAGCACAAACGCGGGTAATACGTCGCGCCATGCCTCGACAAGTGCAATGGCGGGTGCAGGATCATGTGCACTCCATGCATTCGTCAGCGCATGCCGTACGCGGGGCATCCACAGGTTCCACAGGACACTCTCATACGGCGTCATTGGGCGCTCTGCAGTACCACTGTCTGTAGGCCGCAGCACCGACGCCCACGCCGCGAGCTCCGTCACAAAGCGAAGCGGCTCGGCCAGGGGCTCCCACGAGGCGAGATCCCTGCGCAGCACGGGGACGAGCGCGCCGGCCATGGCCTCGTCCAATCGCCACTGCGCCATGTGGGCACGCTCCACTTCCATGACACGCAGCGCAGGTCCCTGCAAATCTGCGAGCGAGCGAGCCTTCGTGGCCGCGGCACTGAGCGCACGCACTGCGTCCACGGTCGAGGCGACCCGCGCACGGTCTTCGCGGCTCTGCTGCGCGCGCAGCGTCGATGCTTCCTGGTCTCGCTGCAGCCACCGCGCCCTGTCGCGCAGGCCAGCGCCATGGTGCGCCAGCTTGTTCAAGGACTCGTTCAGGCCACGTGTAAGCAGCGCCAGATTGTGCCGCAGCTCGGGCAGCTGCGCGCTTTCGCTCGTAGGCACCGGGTGGCGCTGCAGCGCCTCGGCCACTGACGAAATACCCGCGATCGGCTCACCCGTCGCATCCAGAATAGGGCCGTCTTCCACATCAGGGCGGACCTCGGCCACAATCTCGTCGTATGTGCGGTACACAACTGTGGGCTTGCGTACCTTACGTGCCTTTTTCCAGACCTTCTCGACAGGGGGCGCAGCGCTCGTGGGCGTCGATGCTTCGTCGTCGCTGTCTGGCGGCAGGCCCTGACGACGGCGCTCTTCAACGCGCGCCTGCTTGCTTTTCTCACGACGCCCGCCAAACGCTACACCAGCGCGGTTCGGGCGAATCTGCACCTCGATGGGATTCACGATACCCTCGCCCTCTTTGCCGAGACCGCCACCGGTCCAGCCCATCTGCCGCATATACGCAGCAGGGTCGAATGCGCCTGAGCCTGACGTCCGCGAGAGGGCGGGACCTGCACTGGCGGGTACGGGCGCCGCGCCGACCGGTGCTCTGCCGTCCGTGTCTTTGTGCGCAGTGCCCCGGCCCAATCCGACGCGTGGTGCCGCGTCCAGTTCATCTTCTTCCACTGCGAAAGGCGCTCCTAGGCCAGCACCGGGTGTACGACGGGCCCATGTTGGCGCAGGCTCCGTCGTTGAGGCCTGTGTCGCCTCGTCGTCGTCTTCGTCCATGGGCGTCTCGGTGTGTTGCGACGCACTCACAAACATGGGAAAGGCCGAGCGCCCGCCCGGCACAAACGATGGGGCATGGTGCCTTGATACCTCGGCGTCCGATGGGATCGAGTCATCCGAGTCGGATCCCTCGTCCACCAGCCCCGACTTGCGCCGTGCCATGCTGGTGGTGATGGGTGGAGGTCTGTGGGCCTCACTGGGATCTGCCTGGATCAACGTCTATTTTTACGCTACGTCGCCGCCTCGGCCTTGGTCTCGTCAGCAGGTACCGAGGAAGATCCTTCGTTCGACTTTCCTTCAGCATCACGATCCACTGGCTCTTCGGACTCTGCTGCAGGCGGGCCGGGACCATCTCGCGCACCGAGGTCCACCGTCGTACCTGCATCAGAGTTGTCGCCTGTGCCCGACGGATCTTTGGCCTCGGGCTCTTGGGATAGCGGTCGCGCATCGGCAGCGCTTTCAGAGCTTGGCTCGGGCGCCTTCAGATCTGTCGGCGCGGTCTCGTCGGTGGCGGAATGCGGTACAGGATCTAGATCTGGCGCAGCAGCGGCATTGGCCGACGTCGAAATCCACTTGGACATGTCTGCACTCTTGGACTTGCTCATGCGGCGGCTGCTTCTGCGCGAAACCACTTCATCATCTGCACGTCGACTGTGAGTGAACAGCGGCGAGGTACTCGCTTGGTGCTGCGCCTTTAGGCGCGGGCGTGACACATCGCCAGGCATCGAGCGCTGTGTCTCAGAAGGACGCAGTGTGAGCGACTGGGTGCGCGAGAGGCGCGGCATATCACCCGCATGCACGCTGACTGGCTCGCCATCTTCAGTCGCGCGCGAACGGTCTGGATCATCCGCAGGGACTGCGTCGGCGCCGTCGTGGGGCATCGCCAACATCGGTTGGAACTCCTGGATCGGACGGTAGTGGAACGAGCGTTTGGACGATACGTGCGGCAGCTGCAGGCGCTGGTCACGCGCCATAGGCGTCTTGAAGCCTGCGTATGTACCAGACTCGAACTGCGTGCCCCAAGTGTGACTCGCCATGCCCGGCTCGGGCCGGCGGCTTCTCAGGTGTGGCTTGGAGCGGCTCGTAGCGAGCTTGCCCCGCTCGCCTAGGGTCTCAGCGGACGAGCGCATGCCGACCGAAGTCTCCTCGTTCAGCCTGCGGTACTGCTCAGGGCCGCTACCATTGGCGGTGGCGCGCTCCGCACGCTCACGGTCGCGCTCATGCGGCGGGAAGAATGGCGTGTTGCGATTGATACTGGCCGCCGCACGCTCACTGCCATTCATCGATTGCTGCGCCTTTCTGTGTAGTGCGTCAAAAACGTTTACCACCGATGCGTCCGCAGGATCAGGGGGGGGATACAGAACGTTACCTTCCTCGTACTGCTCACGAAGCCACGTTGGAAGGACGCCGCGCTCGCGCCCAAAGTACAAGGGCCTTGGCGCAATAGTTTGCGTGTGACTCGAGTCGCCAACGCCACTCAGGTCTTGCGACGCTAGCTGTGATGACAGCTTCGTGGCCGAGGTGGTACGCCGCTTTGTATGAACAGAGAGCGCCTGCGGCGATACTTCCTGGCCGTTCAGGAGATGGGGCTTGTCCGGCTGAAATTGGCCCGTCGAGCTCGACAGCACAGTAAACGTCTTGGGCCGCCACTGGCGCGACGCTTTCTTAAACTCACTCCGTGCGTTTAGACTGGCCTGGATCAGCGGACTTACTTGCTGCAATGGCATTGGCGCATGTGGACGAAGCGCTGGCACCGAAATTGGCGAGTCAGGTAGCACGCTTATGGGCTTGCTCGACGACGCAGGTGCCGCGGGCTCGGCCTCCTCCGCGGGCGGAGGCGGCAGAGCCTGCCCCGGTGGCGCAGGCGCCGGAGGAAGCGCCGGTGAGTGTGGTCGAGGTTCAGTCACAGAATGCGCCGGCATCGACGCCACCACTGGCCGTGGGCGCACGAGACGTGGCTCTGATGGAGAAAATACCACCTTGTGGTAGCCCAGCTCAGGCTCCTGTACATGTTCCATCGGGCCATACTGTGCGGGGCGCATATCAGGCACAGGGCGCTGTGGCGCCTTAGGCACGTTCATGCCATGCGAGTCAGATACCTGGTCAATCGCTGACAGGGCTGCGGGGCTGCCATGCACAGTCTCGGGTAGCGAGGCCGTGCTGATAATGCGTGTGTTTGCATGACGCCGGCGGCGAATCTCTGGGGGGTCCGTCTGGATAAAGAGCAGATCGCGCGCCACGGCGTGGCCCCGCTGCGCCCATGCCGTGAGGCGGAGCATGGCATAAAAGTGGCCCGGCAGGAGACCGAGGGGAAGCCGCTCAAACAGCGACATGATCTGTGGTAAGTTTGCCAATACGTACGCAGACTTCTTCGTCCACAGAGACGCCCAGTTCGGAGCGCAAAAACTTGACGGCGGCGTGCTCGTCAAGACGGCCCTCGCGGCGCGAATGTGCAGGCTTGATGCGCTCGACCCACTGCGTAAACACTGGGTACTCGCGGGGGGAGAGCGCCGACACGTCCAGGTAGGTAGGGCGTTCCGACATGCGGACGGAGCCTTTCATAGCCGTCGTGAAGGCTTCGAGTGGTGTAGGGCTCATGAGCGGTGTGTGCACGGACGTGTGCGTCGAAGCGGCAGGTTCCAAAGAGAGGGGAGAGTACCGTGTGTCGGGCGTGACAGAGGCCGATGGGTGGCGACGGTCAGACTCTCCAATGGAGATACGGGGATAAAGAGGTGTGTCGGGTAATGGACCTACGCTAGGGTCCGTAATGACGATCTCGTGGGAAGGCGTCACAACAGGATAATGTGTATAGTCGGTACCTGCGTGGCTCATCCAAGAGGGAAACAGAGCGCCGCGCCGGTTCGTGTGGGGGCACAGGACCGTCCAAAGCCAAATGTACCTTTGGATGCGCTAGCAAGAAGCGAATCCCTGCCGAAAAGCCACGACGTAGCGAGAAGACACCGACACGCTGCCGATAAGAGACGGATTCGGCGCGCCTGCGCGGCTCCACACCCTGTCTGTGCGAAGCACGTCACGTGACCTATGACCGCATTAGGCGATGGGCGCTACGTCCACGCTACAAAGGTACGGCGAGGGACGTGGCTGTGTCGGCCCCATTCATCGTGCGCATCTGGTGCAAGTCTGCAACGAAATGCCGGTAGCTTGGCGTGCCGCGCCAGCCTTCGAAGCGCATGGCCATGCGTCGTAGGCGCTCCCCTTCGGCTGCACCAAGTCCCGTTTGCAAGGGCATCTCTGTGCCGAGCAGCGCGAGCTGTGTGCTCCCGTAGAACAGCGTTTCGTAGTGCGCTGCATGCATCACAAATTGGCGCACATACATCTGGCACCAGTATCGCACAAATGCCTCGGAAGCATGCTGCTGCACCGCGGCGAGCCACGCCTCCATGAACACGTTGTCACTGGCATTCGGGTGCTCGTCGCCCATCGTCCACAGGAACGCGTCGCGCTCGCGGTCGTACTGGATGAGCCCCTGGCGGATCCACAGCCTCCGTATCTCGGGGCTCTCTGGGATCGATGCGTGCACAATGGTACGCGATACGGTAATGCAGCCGGTATCGCAGTCGCAGAGCACGTCCCACACGTCCAGCTCGGCCATGCGCGGGTTCTTCGTACCCGCTACAAAGCCACCCCCGGATGTGAGGGCATCCACGTCCGCGAGGGTGGCATACGGCACAGCGCGGCTGATCCAGCCACGCAGCACGGTGCCGCACCCGCTCGCAAACGCGCACGCCGCGAGGACCTGCTCGACGACGACGTGCGCGGGCACGTCGCGTCCAATCAGCAGTACACGCTTGCACGATAGGAGCGCGTTGAAGAGCACCGTGAGTGGATGTGTGTAGGCGCCATTCGAATGCAGGTGTGGATGCATGGGGCCCTGGAGCGCGTGGCGCGCGTGTCCGAACGTCGTGAGCAGCTGCGTAAGGGAGTACTCGCCAACCTCCTCGGGGAAGAGATAGAGCGGCACACGCATCGGGATCGTCACCTGCTCGAAGCACACCGGCGTCAGGTCGGCGTGCAGCGTCCGAGCATGGGGTCGCGGCCCGGAGATATGATAGCGACGGCGGTGTAGTGCAAGTAGGGCCGATGGCGCAGAGTGTCGCTTCAGTTTTCGCGGCACAGATGCGCGCTCGTGCGCGGCCGACGTCGACGAGGAGAGCGCGTACATGAGCCCCACAAGAGGCGCCTGTTCCATATCCAGCGCACCACCACTGACACCGGCACTGTCCACGGAGCCCGTACTACTTGCGCGGCGGCACATGCGCAGATGCTGCGTATGCGCGTCCCACACGCACTCGCTGCGCATGCGCATCTTCTCCGAGTAGCTCAGACAGGGCAGACTACTCGCATCGACGCGGTTGATCGCCTCGTACATGTCGCGCAGGACCCGCCTGTCACGGCGCCTCACGTACGTGTCCAGGGCGAGCGCGATCACCGGCTTGAACAGGGTCAGGTGGGGGTGCATCGTGCCGATGGCAAGAGCCACCATATACCCACCCCTGGTGTCAGTAGGGCCGCGTACCGTGGACACTCGGACGAGAGCGCCGTGCGTGACGCACTCAGAATGTAGATACACTCGTCCGGCTCGGCGCTCGGCAGCACGGGCTTGCACTGGACATGCTCCGGGCGCTCTGGCGCGTCGCACAGGCGCAGCTGTGTGACGGGTCGCACAGCTACCGTCCAGTCCTCCTCGACGGTGTGCAAGCCATCCGGGAGCATGTGCTCAGCGAGTGCCTGCGGGTCGAGGCCCAGGACGTCAGGCAGCGACGCATCGAGCGTCGCGCCTCTCTCTGCATCGAAGCGCGCCAGCGCGCAAAACTGACACAGGAAGCGAGACGCCTTGGGCACCATGCTGGGCACAGTGTGGCGCCAGGACGCACGCGAGCACGTCTTTTATACCGGGCGCCCCATGAACCGCCGAGGCCCGAGCGCTGCTCGAAGATGGGGCTAGGACGCCGCTGGCCTGGCCGCGTCAGGTTCATGCGCACGTGATGAATGCCGCCGCGCGCGGCGCAACACGTTCGTTCACGAGGCTATGGCGCCGAGGCCCCGCCGCGCGGCTGCGGGGGCCGCGACGCCCCCTGCGCGATCGCTAGACGACGTACTGAACTGCATCACCCGTGGTGGACCGGTGCGCCGTGCGGAGGTGGCTGCGCTCATCGCGATCCTCGACGCGTCAGCGACTGCCCGCTCGCTGTCGCTGTACACGAGCCGCTCCACCGCCCCCACGCCTGCTGGCGTCGGCTGGCGGTGTGTGGTGGATGCTAGTGTCGATCCAGAGCGCATGCGTATCGCGAAGCAGGGCGTCAATGCTGTGCTCAAGGCGCTCCAGTCGCTCGCGCGCGCTCGTCAGGCACGCGCTGCGCCGTCCACCGACGCGGTGCCTGTGCTGCTGGACTGCTTCCGGATCAGTATGGGTGTGCTGTGCACGGCACACGTGCCGCCCACGCAGCTCGCGCCCGTGGCCCTGTCGGTGATCCGGCAGCTCGTGGACCTCGCGCAGCATGACAAGGCGCTCACCGAGCTCGTCGCTCTGCAGGCGTGTCTCGGCGGGCGCACAGGCACCGAGGCAGCGAGTGTGCACGAGCCAGGCGATGCACGCACCCGCCTGGCCGAGGGAGCCAAGTACGCGGGCGACTCGGCGCTTGTGCCGCTGGTCCTCGATGCTTATGCGCTGTTGTTCGCCTGCGCGGCCGCGCTTGTCGAGGCGGCGCCCGTCCTGCAGGCGCTGTGCGATGCGGCCGCACCGTGGATGGAGCGTGCACGGGGGGGCACGCACACGCCGAGCGCCGACCGCGCGGCGTACGCCGCCGAGCGCGCCGCTGCCCAGCTGCTGTGCACCGCCCGCCCGACGCCCGAGGCATGGCAACTGCGCACAACGTGCCTGTGCCTTCTCGTGCAGGTGGACGGCCTGGACCTACCGGCCTTCTGGGACCGTGTCCTTCGCGTGTCCATGGCGCATGCGCGCGCAACGGGCTTCGCATCCTTGTGTCCTCAGCTAGCGGCCCTGTGGCGCCAGGGCACTCATCTTCCCCCGTGTGCGGCTTTCGACAAGTGGGTCGCATGGTGTGACGAGGCAGCGGACGCGGCCCACCACGGTCCCTGGCGCCCAGCGCCGAGGGCCGAGGCAGGGCCCGCGGCGCATGAGCCGACGACGCCTGCGCGCCGGACACCCAGTCCGCGGCCGGCGGAGGCGGCGCCGGACGACACGGCCGGCCAGGCGCATGAGCCCAGTCCGGCTGCCGTGCAGGCCTGCTGCGACGCCCTAGCGGCTGCCAGTCGTGGCCAGGCGTCGCCCAGTGCCGTGGCGCAGACGCTCGCGGCGCTGGGCTCGCCGAGCAATATACCACCTACGCTCCTGGCCCCCCTGGATGCAGCGCTGCGTGCGGCTGTACGTGCGCCGTCGGCGCCTTCCGCGGACGAGCGCGCGTTTCTGGCAGAGACACTCCGCGTGCTCGCGAGTGTGGGCGCTGCGCACCTTTCCGCAGCGCTGCACGTCGGTGCCCTCCATGCGGCACGGCATCTCGTCTCGGCGATGTTCACCGAGCACGAGAGCCATTCACATACCCTGTGTGTGGCGGCGCTGGGCCACGCCAGCGCGGCCTGCCCTGCTGCGATGCAGCACCACGTCGCGTCGCTCCTCTTCCACTACGGCAGCCGGCTGTACGCGGCGCGGCAGTACGCGCCAGCCTCCCACTACGTGGCCGAGGCCTGCCGCGTGGCGCTGGCTGCCGGCGCCGGCGCGCCGGGGATGGAGCCCATGCAGGTCCTGCGGCAGTACCAGGTCCTGGGCGGCGCGCGGCAGCACCTCGCGGACTATGTTGGCGCGTACGACGCCTACCTCGCCGGGTGGATGCACGCCGGACGCGCCGCCCTGGCGCAGGCGCCCAGCGACGCGCTGGACCTGACGCACGGCCCCCTCGCCCCGGTGGCCAAGCTCGCCACCGCGGCGCACCACGTCAGCGTGTTTGGCCTGCTGCAGCCGCGCCGCCTCCTGGACGAGCTCGGCACGCTTGCCCCACGCACGCGCGGCGCGGTGCTTGAGCACCTCGCCGACGCGCTGGAGCCCATGCTCGCCCGCGACGAGGCGCCAGCTGCGCTCGACCAGGTTCTGCTCGATGCCCTAGGCACATACTCCGCCGCCGAGTGCCCGCTGGAACGCGCGCGAGTCGTGTGCCGGCGCGCCGAGCTCCAGCTCCTCCGCCGCACGCCGCCCGACTGGGCCGACATGGCCGCCTGCTGGGCGCGTGTGCCCGTCGATACCCCTGCGGCCCGCGAGGTCGCGGCCACGTACCACGCGCTGCGCTGCTGGGCGGTCGTGCACGCGCACGCGTACGAAGACGTGCCCCCCGCGCTCGAGGCCCTCGTGTCGGCGGTGCACGGCCTTGCGCCAGCGCGTGCGCCCACCGCGCGAGCGCAGCCCCGGG